>NC_062548.1:118055223-118655223 GCF_016906955.1 Phacochoerus africanus | reverse complement strand
ACAAATACAATAGGAACCATGAGGTTGCGGGTTCTATCCCTGGCCTTGCTCAGTGGGTTAAGAATCCAGTGTTGCTATGAGCTGTGGTGTAAGTCACAGACGAGGCTCGGATCTGGCTGTGGCATAGGCCAGAAGCTATAGCTCCAATTGGACCCCTGGCCTGGGAACCTCCATATGCTGCGGTTGCAGCCCCAAAAAGCAAAATAAAATAAAATAAAATAAAATTAAATTAAATTAAAGTGGGAGTTCCCGTCGTGGCGCAGTGGTTAATGAATCCGACTAAGAACCATGAGGTTGCGGGTTCGATCCCTGGCCTTGCTCAGTAGGTTAGGGATCTGGCGTTGCCATGAGCTGTGGTGTAAGTCGAAGATGCAGCTCAGATCCCGCGTTGCTGTGGTTCTGGAGTAGGTTGGCAGCTACAGCTCCGATTATACCCCTAGCCTGGGAATCTCCATATGCCGAGGGAGCGGCCCAAGAAATAGCAAAAAGACAAAAAAAAAAAAAAAGAAAGAATGAAAAATAAAGTAATGTTGGTTTCTAGTGTGCTAAGAAGTATTTCTTTTTGACTTCTCACATAAAATAAACATCATAAAATCCTTAGCAAGGTCATTGCTTACTCATACTCAGGTTTATAAAGAAAATATAGCTTCTTTATTTTTCTGTAACTCATCTCTTCCTTTTGATGAACCTTCGTCACTGGGTAACTGGAGGAAGAGTACCAGTTTTTCTCCAATCTGGTAAACTGAGTCTTATCTAATAATTTAAATTGATCTCTTTGGATATTTCAGTCTCTTTGGATACTGGTCATTTAAATATCATCTCTTCTCTCACACCTTCCCACAATAGAATGCAGACCTATGGGTGCCTGTGTGACCTCGTAGTCATAGAAGGATACCAGGACCCTCTGTCCATGTGCTGTCTTCTCTGGTTTCTCACTGGTCTCTCCTTTAAAGTAACTGGTCAGGCTGTTCCCTGAAATTGTGACTGCTAAGGTGCTACTGGAACTGACCTTGGGTATTCTTCAGACGTCTGAAGCTGAAGTTCATAACTGATGTAACTTGAGGTCTGTTCTCTTGAGTCCCAGGATGTATTGCTGTCTTTCCAGGTGTCACAGATAACCTGAGATCTGGCTAGGGCTTCCCATTGGCTCCCTGGCCAGGTGGTCTCTTTTCCAGGGCTATGCTATGAAGCTATTTTTGCCCCTGTCACAGTGACCTCTTCTGGCAGTTTCACCATCCAGCATCTTAAATTACCTTTCCTGTAGTACTTTAGAGTACACAGGAATTTCCCAGAGCCTTCCGTGGCAAATAGCAGATAAGGGAGACCCCAGAGCTTATCTCACACCCCTCCTCAATCTGATTGTGCTTCTGCATGTATGTTTTGATGTGGCTATCTCCAGCTTGTGCCAGGTGTGTATAAGAGGGCGGTGGAGATCAGGTGTGTGTATGTTGGGGGTATGTAGGATGTTACTGGAAGGCAGTCACTTTGCACTATATCAACAGGAAGCAAAGCAGAAGCCTTCCTAACTCCCAGATTTCCTCACTTCTTCAGATATTCCTTTCCTTTGCAGCCTTGACCTGGAGAGAGTAATGGGAATATTGGTTTAATCACTTGCTTCTCCTGTCTCTGTCTCACTTCTTTATCCCACAGTCCTTTGGCCAGAATCAAGAATTTGAGGCTTTAATTTACTCTGGGTTTATCCTCCGTCTACCCTAGTAGTAGGCATTATGCTCTGGCTGTCATGAGTGAAGGGATATCTGCTCTACAAAGTGGAAGAAATTAAAATCTGAGTCTTTCGGGCTTGGTCAGAAAAATATTAGTATTTAAAAAATTTCCTTCTTTGGAAAAACCAGACTTTTAAACTTACCTTGCAGCAAAATCCTTTCTTTAACTCGGAAGGAGAATATTAAATATTTCCCTTTTTATATCTAAGCTTCTCTAAGGAAATGGATGCTACTTATAGAATAGTAGGGAGGTTAGTAGAAGGAAGTGCAAATGGGAAAAGCATACTGATAACTACTTTCATAATCATTAGGGTATACTGTCCTTACTCTTGTGTGTATGTGTGTGTAAGAGAGCAAAATCTAGTTTGCAGCTCAGTTCTTTCTGCTTTCTGGTTCTTTCCTGTGTGCTCCCATTGTTCTTTGTTTATTTGTCTTTTCCAGAATTCCTTATATTTGTGTTTATTCAAGTGGATCAGGTCAAGGGCAGGGGCTCAGGTATTTATCTTTATTTGCCTTAGTGCCTAACAAATTCCTGCTCAAAGCAATTCCTGTACTTCTTCCCTGATTTATTTTTCTCTATAGTACTTACCATATTCTAACATACTGTCTTGTTTACTTATTCGTTTTATTTATCATCTGTCTTCCTCTACTAAATTATAAGTGCCACCACAGTAAGGATTTTTGTTTTGCTTACTTCTGTATTTCTAACACCTAGAAGAGTACTTGGCACAAAGGTGACCACTGATTATTTGTAGAATGATTATTTAATGAGTTGCTCAAATTTAGATAATTGCCTAAATTATACCATGTGATCTATAAATTATGATAGGTATAATCTGTTGGTATGGAAAAAGTAAGTAATATAACCATAAAGCTGTAGAGGTGAATTGATGTGAGTTAAGCACAGGGTCAGTTAATTGCAGAGACAGAATTTAGAGCTCTTGAATAAAATGTAATAATTAAGAGTGGCGTTTAGATGTGTGGTAGGCAGGGTGTGTGACTGTGGATAAGAAAAGCACAGGTTCTGGAATCAGATAGATATAGGTAAGTTACCTGCTCCCCCATGCATCAGTTTCCTTCTCTGAAAACCAGGAATAACTCTACCTTTCTTATAGAATATTCTGAGACATGTATGAGACAAAGCATATTAACTTAAGAAGGCACACTGCCTGGCACTTAGTCAAGGCTCAGTAAAGGTGGCTCCTATTATTACCATTTGGAATACTTTTCATCTATAGCTTGTGGGTGTGAAAGATCTTTAGATTTTGTTGGGGCTTTAATCCCTGCAGGGTGTCAGGCTCCCAGGTTCTCTGGATTGATGCATCTCTTCTTTCTTTGGCCTAGAGAACACTCGTCCCTGGTACCCTTTGCTGGTTTAATTCCTACTTCTCTCAGATCTCTTCTTATTTCTTTCACTTTATAACTTTTATTTTGAGAATTTCTAAACATGTTATCAAAGTAGAAAGTATACTGAACCCTTATGTATCCATTACCTACTATCAGTAGGTAACCCATTAGGTGTCTATATCTATATCATGTTTTTCTTGATATCCCAGTAAATACCTTGAGGTTTTTTTCTTTGTAGCATATTAACACAATTTGCAATTGTGTACTTAATGTCTCTCTTCTCCATTAGATTGTAATCACCTCCGTAAAGGCAAGCATTTTGTCTGTTTTATCTATTGTGATGTATCTAATATCTTAAACAGTGCCTGAAACATGGTAGGCACTGTATATGTATGTATGAATTATTTAATTAACTAAGAATATTGCTAAGGAGCTTGAAAAGAGGAACGTTTAATGAAATCCTTTGAGGGAGTTCCCGTCATAGCTCAGTGGTTAACAAATCCTACTAGGAACCATGAGGTTGCAGGTTCGATCCCCGGCCTCGCTCAGTGAGTTAAGGATCCGGTGTTGCTTTGAGCTGTGGTGTAGGTCGTAGATGAAGCTTGGATCTGGCGTTGCTGTGACTGTGGTGTAGGCTGGCAGCTACAGCTCCAATTAGACCCCTAGCCTGGGAACCTCTATGTGCCATGGTGTGGCCCTAGAAAAGACAAAAAAACAAAAACAAAAAACCTTTGACTAACAAAGGTTGAGAAGACTAATTTGGGCAGCTTTGTATTAAAACTATATGGTTCAAAAAAAAAAAAAAACTGTATGGCTCAGATTCATATATTTCTAAGGAGCCTTGTGCTTTTAATTTGTTTTTCCCAACTAAACTGCTCTGCTGCAAAGCAAATTCACTGACTTCCTGGAAAGAATATTAGTTGAGTTTATAAGATACTGTTCATTGTAAATGATTAAATTAGCTTTGGAAAGCACCTTTGGATAAGATATAATGACCTATTGAGGTACTAGACCTGTGGGGCTGAGAGATCAAGCACCTTGATAACAATCTTGAGGCCCTTACCCAGCCATCAGCCTATCTACCTATCTCGTATTACTTTGCCTAGCCTCATTTGATGAAAATCAGGAAAACTGTTTTTCTCCTCAAATTGCTATCCCATCCTACTTTTTTTTGTACTGTTTTGAAGCAGTAACCATGGTTACTAGTAGGAGCTCCTTGGAGCTTTAAAAACTTCAGTCAGTTTCACAGTTGGAGGCAGAGTGATCTAGATAAAAAGCATAAGAATAAAGCTTACTGTGTTTTTTTTTCTTCCATGTTGGAACTGAGTTCTTTCATTAGGCAGCACTTTGCATGAAGTGAAATGTTCTTTGTTCTTACTAGAGTAGACAATATTTTCATTGAAATTAACAGTAAGTTAGCACCTGCCTCCTTTTTAGAGTTAGGAAAGGGAGGTAATGCTACCACTTACCTGTCCTCTACCTGAATTTACCCTCTCTCTATCCTTTTCTTTTTCTTCATGTCTTCCCTGGGCCAATAGTGAGTAATAGTAATACTGACATTTGAGGCTCAGATGGATAAGGTTATGAAATTGCAGCTTTGGATTAATGGGATGGGGCAAGGGGTGGAGAAGGGACTAAAGAACACTAAAATCTTGGTACAGTGGTACTAGGAGCATATTTGCCAGGATCAAGAAGAATCAAGGGCCAGCTCTTGTCAGAGGGCCAGAATAAGTGATTTCTAGAAGTAAGTCTTAAGGGATGACACTGTTGGGAAGAAAAGAGAAATCTATATTTACTAAGCATCTATTATGTATTAAATACCTGAGTGATTACTTTCCACTTCATCATGCTCTCTCTCTCACCTTTTTTTTTTTTGTCTTTTTGTCTTTTCTAGGGCCGCACCTGCAGCATATGGAGGTTCCCAGGCTAGGGGTCAAATCGGAGCTGTAGCCGCCAGCCTACACCACAGCCACAGCAACTCGGGATCTGAGCCGTGTCTGCAACCTACGCCACAGCTCACGGCGATACCAGATCCTTAACCCCTGAGCAAGGCCAGGGATCGAACTTGCAACCTCATGGTTCCTAGTTGGATTGGTTAACCACTGAGCCACAACAGAAACTCCCCATGCTCTCTCTTATATTAGGCTGTGAAATGACTCTGAGAATTTTTAAATAGCTATTTTATATCATCGTGTTTCTTGGTGTGATCTAGACTGGGGTTAGCATGGTACAACCTATGAGCCAACTCCTTCCCACAGTCTGTTTTTTGTAAATAAAGTTTTATTAGAACACAGCTGCCATGCTCATTTTAAGATAGTCTGACTGCTTTTGCACTTCAAGGGAAGAGTTGAGTAGTTGCTGCAGAGACTAGATAGCCTATAAAACTTGAAATATTTACTGACTGGCTCTTCACAGAAAAGTGTGCCAATCCCTGATCTACATGGACTGGATCAGTTCATCTTGGACTAGATATGGGAATGGTAATAGTGGGAGGGAAGTACATGCTTAGGTTGTACTCTTTGTGGACATTAAAATAGTGACATCATGAAAAGAAGGTGCTGGGGATTTGGATGAAAGTGGTGGGCTTTGGGGGCCTTTTAAAATCATAAGTACGAACATAAATTGTGAAAGGAAACTTTACATGTAAACTTTGTATTTTTTTCACATTTCTTTGCCATTTTCTATTCCTACATACACATCTGTGTCTGTAATCTCAAATGGACTTAACTGTTATTCATTCATTTACTTCCACAAATGTAGACTTAACATGTTTTATTTTTATTATTTATTTATTTATTTATTTTGTCTTTTTACAGCTGCACCTGCAGCATATGGAGGTTCCCAGGCTAGGGGTCCAATTGGAGCTGCAGCCTCCGGCCTGTGCCACAGCCACAGCAATGTGAGATCCAAGCTGTGTCTGTGACCTATACCACAGCTCACGGCAACGCCAGATCCCTAACCCACTGAACGAAGCCAGGGATGGAATCCAGGTCCTCATGGATACTAGTCAGTTTCGTTAACCACTGAGCCACGACGGGAACTCCTAGACTTACGTATTTTAATTGGAAATGACCTTGGAGATCTTTTGCTCCAATATCCTTATTTTATAGATAGCAAAAACTGAGTTCCTAAGAAGTTATCCAGTACTCAGTGTTGCAAAAGTAGGTTAGTGGCAAATCCTGGGAGTAAAATCCTGGTTTTTTGACTAATTTCCTGCTGTCATGCATAGAGGCATTTACATATGAAGTCTACTCCTAAGGCCTCTCCCAATATATATCTGCAATTCTAAGTAGGACTTCTTAGAAATCTAAAGAAACAACTGAAGAGGAGAAAAGCATTAAATCTAGATTCTAATGTAACTCTGCTACTGATTATCTTTGCAATTTTTAGTAGCTGCACCATTCTTTCATAAACAGAGGTAAGAATCCAGAAGATAAATTAGGCTTGTTAGGGTATCTCTAGGCTAAGTTCCAGATATTTGCTTTATTTCCTGGTAAATGTGCAGTTATTCAAGTAAACACAGTAGTATATTCAGGATCCCTGAGTAATTTGCAAGTGAAACATAGGAGAATTACAGAGTGCATGTTGCAATAAGTGGGGTATATAAATGTGTTTAAAGGTTTTTCTTTTGTGAACTGTTCAAACCATAATTTGTAATTTATAATAAAACAATTTCTGACTCCAAGACTTAAAAAAATTTCCTTAAGAAAATTAAGTATTGTTTAACTAAAAATATTAAAAAAGGAATACACCAGAAATTGTAGCCATTTTACTTTTCTATTCATGATAGGAAGGTTGCTATCACAGTTGAGGCAGAGTCATTATTTTCCTTAAATTAAGCAAAGGAAAGGCCTCTCCCTTTATTGCATCAGAAAATAATCATAGAACTTCTTGCTAGTTCCCCAGGGGCTCATTTTAGTGAGAGAAACCCTAAGAGCAGTTTGCACACAAAAAAAATCTCCATTGGAAACTCTAGTTTAAGAGCAGATATTAACATCCTTTTGGCTTATTCTGAAGATGATTTATAAAACCTTAACACCAATATTACTTGCCTGTTGTTAATTAATCTCTACAGAATTGTATAATTGTTTCTTCTTTCCCTCTGTGTAATAAATCAGGACCCTCTACTTTCTTTCCTTTTACATTGGAAAATTAAATTTTTTTTTCTGAACAATATAAATAATGAGCAAATTTAAGTTGTAGCTTAATAGACTTAACTAATCTTAATTATAAGTTAGGATGCAGTGAGACTGTGTTCAGCTCTTAAAATACATGATAGCTATTTAATCTTTTGGGAATTTAAGCCATTTTAGCAATTAAATATTTCATATTTAGTTTATATTTTTATTGAAGGCCTATCTCCAAGTGAATTATCCAAATAAAGGGAATCCAGAGAAGCATGTGTTTGTTTAAATTTGGAATTCTAAGTAAATATTTTTACTACAGTTGGTTCATTAGAATTGAGATTGACATGTAATCATAATATTTTTGGATCTTACTTACCTGGAACTCTGATTTGCCAGCATAGTTTAATTATCTAAGCTAGTAGTTTTCAGTTCTCCAAAACCATGTTTCTCTTTGGTAGTCATAAAAATAATTGATCCTCTTTACTGTTATTTGAAATTTAAAATAAATTTAATTTGTTTAGAAAATTCAGAAGACTTAGGTACAGAGTGCTGCTTTGTTTTTAAACCTGCTAACATGTCCCCAGTTTATTGAAGTTCTGTTTAAATTTACAGAAGTTTCGGAGTTCCTGTCGTGGCTCAGTGGTTAACCGTGAGGTTGCAACCATGAGGTTTCAGGTTTGATCCCTGGCCTTGCTCAGTGGGTTAAGGATCTGGTGGTGATACCGTGAGCTGTGGTGTAGGTTGCAGATGCAGCTCAGATCCCCGCTTTGCTGTGGCTATGGTGTAGGCTGGTGGTTACAGCTCCAATTAGACCCCTAGCCTGGGCACCTCCATATGCTGCAGGTGTGGCCCTAGAAAAAGACAAAAATAAATAAATAAACAAATCAATTAATTAATTAATTTACATGAGTTCCATGGGCCACTTCAGAGTGTCATTCACCTTTCCTGATACTGTATTCAAAAGTTCATACTGGAGTTCCCGTCGTGGCACAGTGGTTAACGAATCCGACTAGGAACCATGAGGTCGCGGGTTCGGTCCCTGCCCTTGCTCAGTGGGTTAACGATCCGGCGTTGCCGTGAGCTGTGGTGTAGGTTGCAGACGTGGCTCGGATCCCGTGTTGCTGTAGCTCTGGCGTAGGCCAGCAGCTACAGCTCCGATTAGACCCCTAGCCTGGGAACCTCCATATGCCATGGGAACGGCCCAAGAAATAGCAAAAAGACAAAAAAAAAAAAAAGTTCATACTTTTGAGGTGAAGTGTCAAGCTTTTATTAAAGTCTCAAAGCTGTCTTAGCACCTGAAAAAAGGTTACAAACCATTTTTGTAGGGCTTCTGAAGCATCTTACCTTCTGAAGGTAAATTAAAGATAAATTTGCTTTGCTTTCTGTAGAATCTTGGAGTGACCAACCTCCATTTTTTGCAAGGGGGGAAATTTCAGCTCCTAGAAGTTAAGTGACTTACCCAAAGATATTGTAGTTTAATCCTTGTTAAATTAGCAGGGGACCCAATAAGGCTCTTGTGGCATCCTGATTGATTTCTTAGGGCCCTCCTGCCTCTCTATAGAGGTTGTTGAGCTTTCAACTTGGCAGCAAGGTATTTATGTTTGAATGCAAAGCTTGTGTGGGTGCAGAGAGATCTCTAATAGTTGCTCCCTCTATTTCATGACATTTTAGCATGATTCTAGTTATGTAGTTTCTTAGAGGGAGTATACATGAAGGACCTCTAAAGCCCCAAAGGAAAATCTCTAAGTTTGCATTAAAAAGTTATGCCTTTGGTAGTGTCCATACTGAAGTAGAGTTTAAGAGCAAAGTCGTGACACTTCAGAGTACAGAAATCTCAGGCCTGTGAACGTTTTGTTCATTTATTTAATAGATGTTTGCTGTGTGCCTACTTTGGGGATATAGGTTTTTCTAATTGGTAAAGAATACATGCGGTAAAGTATGAGATTGTGTTCATTTAATGATATCACCAGCTTAATTCATTTAATGGTATCACCAGTTTAATTAATGTTGGAAATTTTTTCTCTTTCTAATTACTAACCCAAATAAAAAAATTTAATGTAATAATATTGACAGCAGTTTTTATGTAATAGTCATCAGTACACTAATCTGATAATGTTATGAAATATTATATATTCTCAGACTACTGGGAACTAAGGAGATCTCCTATTTAAATACAAGACCAAAGCAAAAAAAAAAAAAAAAAAAAGATTTTGGAGTTCCTGTCGTGGCGCAGTGGTTAACGAATCCGACTAGGAACCATGAGGTTGCAGGTTCGGTCCCTGCCCTTGCTCAGTGGGTTAACGATCCGGCGTTGCCGTGAGCTGTGGTGTAGGTTGCAGACGCGGCTCGGATCTCGCGTTGCTGTGGCTCTGGCATAGGCCGGTGGCTACAGCTCCGATTCAACCCCTAGCCTGGGAACCTCCATATGCCGCGGGAGCGGCCCAAGAAATAGCAACAACAACAACAACAACAAAAAGACAAAAGATAAAAAAAAAAAAAAGATTTTGTTTCATTTACCATTTTCCACTCTCTGATTAAGGTTTAACTATTATCAAGTTAATATTTTTTTAATGTTTAAATTTAGTGGTTGTATTTCACATTGTGAACATAGATCCTGAATTTTTGTATTATTTGGTAATGTATCATAGTTGCAAGTTTAAAAGGTACAGCAGATTATTTGTAAGTATCCTTGAATGAATTTAAATTTTAATCACTTCTCATATATACTTAAGATGCTTTCAGAAGAAGGATTTTATGATTTAATGTGTATTTCAAAGAACTAAAGGCTAATCCCATTTTACAATATTCATTTTACATAGTGTGCTTGAGAGTTCCGATATGTGAGATTTTGTGTGTATCTTTCCAATTGCAGTTAATCAGTTTGGCTTTTCAAACTGGAACAAGATTCTTCAACATTCTAAATCTTTTACTTATTTGTTTATTATTTGAAATGTTTTTTATTAATGTATAGTTGATTTATGTTGTGCGAATTTCTGCTGTACAGCAAAGTGTCCCAGTCATACACATATATACATCCCCTTTCTTATGTTATCTTTCATCATGGTCTGTGTCAAGACAGTGTATATAGTTCCCTTGCTGTACAGCAGGACCTCATTGCTTATCCATCCTAATGTAATAGTTTGCATCTGCTAATCCCAAATTCCCAGTCCATCCCACTCCTTTCCTGCTCCCCTTTGACAACCACAAGTCTATTCTCTATGTCTGTGAGTCTGTAACATTCTAAGTCTTATTCTTTTAAGACTCCTTAGTCAGTTTAGTTTTCCTAAAATAATCACTTCATAGGAATATTAACAATGTAGTATTTGGATTGTGTTTGTTTTCACCTATATGTTTAAGATATGTAATTAGTTTCCAGGGGGTGACTGTATGATGAACAATATTTTAGTTATAGGCAGTTAAGATTCAGTTGATGCAGAAACTTCAGTTATGTATATGTCCCTCTCCTGTGTTACTATGAATAGTATCCTGAACTGATAACCTTATATTCATTATATTATATTAATTGTTTGTTTTTTTAACTGAACCTACCCCACTCCCAAGTTCTTGAGAATAGGGCTCTACATCAACTTTGAATCTTCAGAACATAGCACACAGCAGATACTGTGTACTTTTTAAAATGAATAAATTGATTGGGGGATATGAGGGACCTGTTTTTGTGTCCCCTGTAGTCACCAAACAAGACTTTAAACTTGTGTGTGTGTGTGTGTGTGTGTGTGTGTGTGTGTGTGTGTGTAGCGGAGAGAAAGAAGACACTGATTGATTTTAAGGATTTGGCTTATGCAGTTATGGAGACTGGCATATCTGAAGTTTTGCAGGGCAGGCTGGCAGGCTGGAGACCTGGGCAAAGGGTGGATGTAGTTGAAATCCGAAAGCAGAAGTCTACAGGCAGAATTACCTCTTCCTTAGGGTACTTTAGTCATGTTTCTCTTAAGGCTGTCAGCTGACTAATGAGGCCAACTCCATTTTGGAGGATAATCTGCTTTATTCAAAGTCTACTGATTTAAATGTCACTATCATAAAGAAAAAAAAAAAACCTCTCCTAAAGTTCATAGCAACATCTAGACCAGTGTTTGATTATGTATCTGGGCACTGTGGCCTAGCCAAGTTGATACATAAAATTAACTATTATAGGTACCAAGTAAGTAGGTAATTTCAGTGGGGAAAAAAGACTGTTTAGTGTTCTAATAAATTGGCTATGAAAAAAATTGAGATTAGTATAAGGAATATTAGAAAGTTAAATATAAAAAGAAATATGTATGGCCAGGAATATATTTGTATAATACAATTTTGTATTTAAGTATAGCATCGGAAAACAAAGCATATGAGCAAGTATTACTTAATGAATAAATTAGCAAATTTTCAGGGGACAGTGATCAGAATGAGGTTAAAAGCAAGTATTTTTTGTTTGTTTTGCTTTTTAGAGGCGCACCTGTGGTGTATGGAAGTTCCCAGGCTAGAGGTTGAAGTGGAGCTGCAGCTGCCGGCCTATGCTGCAGCCACAGCAACACAGGATCTGAGCCACATCTGTGACCTACATCACAGCTCATGGAAATGCTGGATCCTTAACCCACTGAGCGAGGCCAGGGATCGAACTCACATCTTCATGGTTACTAGTCAGATTCGTTTCCATTGTGCCACAATGGGAACTCCCTAAAGGCAAATATTCTTAAAGAATATGAATTTTGATCAAATTTTGAAGAATGTGTACAGCTATGCATATACCTGGAGTTGGGGGATAATCCTGATAAGTGGAATACCAAATCCTTATGAGAGACCTAGAGAGAAAAAGACAGGGAAAAACTGAAGGACGCCTTGAATATACATTTTACATTTGTTTAGCTGGGCAATTAAAAAAAAAAAAAACAACTTCTGAGTTAATTAGGAGGAAAGTGATTAAATAAAAAACATTTCTTAAAGATACTGTTCTGCGTGGATAATGAACTAGATTGGTTTCTAAACCTAAGCAGAGGAGATGAGAACTTGGACAGAGATGTATAAATAGAAGGAATATTCAGTTCTCTTAGACATTGATGAGGGAATTGACAGAACTTTATGATTTAATGTTAGAGACAAAAATGAGAGAGATATACTAATTTTGTCTAAATTGGCAGTCTGGTGCCGTAAGAATGATGTTAATTTTGACAATGATGTGGAAATATAGAAGGTGGGCAGGTTAGAATATGATGAATGATGTACACATATGACTCAATAGATATTCAGTCGAGTAAAAGTTACTATATCATTGTACTACAGTATTCCAGTATTCTCCTCTGAGGCGTAAAATATAGTACCTTCTTATTAAGGACTTTTATTCTACTTAGTGAAATCAGCATACTTTTATTATAAACATAATAGTGTAAAATTTAATATTTAGAGATAGCAGACATCAAATTGTTGGTGAATCATCTCTAACCATCAAATGTTTAGTTAGTATCTCCTGTGATAAAGACATTGAAAACTTCTTTTCAAAAAAATTTCAAAGGGGGGAGAGTATTTAAGACTATTTTCTGAGAAGGATTTATGGCGGATATCAGATTTAAGCTTATATAGATAGGATTTGAAATGTTTTAGTGGGGCTAATGGGGAAAGCCAAAAAAGCCCAGCATTTAGTGTTTGTAGATTTTTTGATGATGGCCATTCTGACTGGTGTGGAAGTGATGCCTCATTGTAGTTTTGATTTGCATTTCTCTAATAATTAGTAATGTTGAGCATCTTCTTGTGTGTTCTTTTGGCCATCCATTTGTCTTCTTTAGAGAAATGTCTGTTTAGATCTTCTGCCCATTTTTTTGATAGGGTTGTTTGTTTTTTTGATACTGAGCTGCATGAGTTGTTGGCATGTTTTGGAAATGGAGGTACATTGTAAGCAATTCTGGGAGAAAAAGATCCTCTGAACCTCCTAACCCCACTTCTTTCCCTGACAGTTTTTTTTGTTTTTTTGTTTTTGTTTTTGTTTTTTGTCTTTTTTCCATTTCTTGGGCTGCTCTCTCAGCATATGGAGGTTCCTGGGCTAGGGGTCAAATCGGAGCTGTAGCCGCCGGCCTATGCCAGAGCCCCAGCAACGCTCCTTCAGTCAAAGAAATGCCTAGTAGCTACATTTATTAAGTAGTTAGATTCAAACAATAAGTATGTCCTAACAACTTAGTAGCTGTTTAAAAAATTAATACGCATAAAGTCAAAAAGTAATATTTTAATTTTATTCTTAAATAGCCACAATTACTTACCAATAGGGTGTGTGTATCTGAGAGTATCACATAACTTCTCAAATCTTGGACTCAGATTGGGCACTGCCACTCTCATTTCTTGTTTCATGTTGATTTCCACATGATGCTTCCTTTTTTTGGGGGGGGGCAATGCTTGCTTTTTATCACAGCAACTGCCACCATAAACTCAGATTCACAAAGATAAGAGGTCATCAAAAGGAATACAGTATGATTTAATGTTGAAACTGTGAAAGAATGTAAGTGATGCCTGCCAGATGTGTTTTGTACATCAAATTGAAAACATCCTGTGGCACTCCACTGAGTTTGCTGTGGCACCTCGGGACAGCTTAGAACATAGTTTGAGAACCACAGAACTAGTTAGTTCCTAAGTTTTAGGGAGTGAATAGAATATGGATGTTGAAGAATGCTGAATGTTTTTCCTATTTGATGCATTTTATGAGTTGGAATAAAGGCTCTCAGCCCTATTTTTAATAAAATTTGTTGCATTAATTTACTTTGTTGAGATTTGGATTGTTGAGGGTGATGCCTCTTTTATTTTGAGTTTTGCATCTGTGTTCAAGAATGAGATTGACGTATTATTTCTTTTTCTAATACTATTTGGTTTTGGTATTAAGGTCATATAGGTCTAATAGAATGAGTTGGAAGATGTTTCTTCTTTCTGGAAAACTTTTTGGTAAAATTCAACTCTGCTTTCTGAGAAGATTTCTTAAAAAATTACTAGGGTTGGATTTTCTTTCCTTTGTTTATCTTTATTTTCTTTATTTTCTATAATACCATACAACATTCCTTAAAGACAAAACAGTTTTATACCAAAAACGCAAAATAGAGTGTGCATATGGAATTAATTCTAAATAGTTTGATCACTCAGTCCCCAAATCTTATACTTCTAAACAAAACTGACTCATGGCCTTGGAGAAGATTTTAAACTATTGATTTAATCTCTTTGATGGGTATAAAAGTATTAACTCTTTTCATATTTTCCTGAGTTAGTTTTTTTAAGAAAACAACAGGAGTTCCCACTGTGGCACAGCAGGTTAAGGATCCAGCATTGTCTCTATGGCAGCTCTGGTCACAGCTGTGGCTAGTATTTGATCCCTGGCTTCAGAACTTCCATATGCCACAGGTGTGGTGGAAAAGAAAACAAAACTTAAAAAAATAGTTTTAGACTTATAGAAAAGTTGTAAAAAATAGTATATTGAGTTCCAGTGTACCCCTCAGCCATCCCACCCCACCCCTGCATTATTAACGTCCTATGTTGCTGTGGCACATTTTGTCAGAACTAACACACTGATGTTATTAAACTCCGGACTTTATTTAGCTTTCAGCAGTTTGTCATTAATATTCTCTTTCCGTCCACAGTCCAACCCAGAGTATCATGTATATAACTGTGTTTCTCCAGTCTCAGTCTATGATACTTTCCTAATTTTTCCTTGTTTTTATGACCTTGACAGTCTTGAGGAGTACTGACCGGGTGTGCTATAGAATCTCTCTCTGTCTCATGTTTTTCTCACAATCAGACTGGGATGACGAGAAGAATACCGTAAAGGGGAAGTCCCATAGTCCCGAAGTACCGTGAGGGGGTGGTCATCACACCACTTTAGGGGGACATGATATCCAGCACATCACGGGTGATGTTAACCTTTGTCACATGATTCAGTAGTACAGCCTGACTGCTCTGCTGTGAAATCCTTATTACTCTTTATCTACTTAATTCTTTGGAAAAGGGTTCCTAAGTAAATCTGGAAATTAAGCTCTACCTTCTAGAGGAGAGAGTAGTTTCATATATTTTTTGGAATTCTTCCATAAGAAAGGTTTGTCTCTTCTCCTGCATTTATTTATTTAGTTAGTTACATTAATATGTCCTAAGTTTGTTTTAATGAGTTATATCTTTTAAGAATTTACCTTTTTCATTTGCTTTAAATCTATTAGTAAAAAGTTTTTCACAACATCTTATTTGTGTAATATTTGCTTTATAGTTAAGTTTTCCTTTTCATTTTAAATAATTAACAGGTATCTTTTTCTTTTTTGACCGCATTGAGGGCATTTTATTACTTGTTTTAAAGAATCAACTTTTGATTTTATCAAATTGTTTGTTTTCCATTTCATTAATTTATGATTTAATATTTGTCTGTGTTTTTTACCTTATTTTTAGATGAGGAGGTTATTTTTTTAGTTAGACATTTAGCTCTTTAATTTTCATTCTTCTTTCATAATAAAAGCATTTATGAGAATACATTCTCCTCTAAGTATTGCTTTCGTGACATTTTATAGTTTTGAAATATTCATTATCGTTTTATTCTTTAGTTTAAAATCTTTTGTTTTTGTTTCTGGAGTTGTGAGCTATTTAAAGATGTAGATTTAAATTTTCAAGTATATGGCAATTTTATGTTTGTTTGTTTTTTACTTATTTCTTTGCATTGTGATGAGAGGATTCAGCCTTGGAGTTCCCATTGTGGCTCAGCGGAAATGAATCTGACTATTATCCATGAGGACACAAGTTTGATCCCTGGCCTCTCTCAGTGGGTTAAGGATCTGGAGTTGCCGTGAGCTGCAATCTAGGTTGCAGATGTGGGTTGGATCTGGTGTTACTGTGGCTGTGGCTTAGCCAGTGGCTACAGCTCTGACTGGATCCCTAGCCTCGAAACTTCTATATGCTGCAGGTACAACCCTAAAAAGACAAAAAAGAACCCAAACAACAACAAAAGAGAATTCAGCCTTTCTGGTGGTGATTGTTCCAATCTGTGGTGTGTCACAGATGCAGCTCAGATCTTGAGTTGCTGTGGCTGTGGTATAGGCCGGCAGCTGCAGCTCCGATTCAGCCCCTAGCCTGGGAACCTCCATATGCTGTGGGTGTGGCCCTTAAAAAAAAAAAAAAAGTTTCTAGAGTCCAATCCAAACCCACAGACCAGAAATGCCAGGATACCCAGTCTCTGGATATTTTTTAAAACTTCTTAGAGGAGTTTCCTGATATGACAGCAGGGTAAAGATCCAGTATTGTCACTGCTGTGGCTCGAGTTGTAGCTGTGGTATGGGTTCCATCCCTGGCCTGGGAACTTCCGCATGCTGCTGGCATGGCAAAAAAAAAACCCAAAAAACAACCACTTCTTAGATAATTCTGATTCACTAAAGGTTTGAGAACCACTCACATAGAAGCAGTTGACAATTTCTTTGTGTAAACTTGAATAGTCAAATGTTAATAGCTAAGGTTTATTGACTATAAGGTAGTATATATAGTAGTGTGCAGTAATCCTAGCTTTTAGTAGTAGTATTATATACTGGGATCTAGTCTAAATCCTTTACATATACTGTCATTTATTCCTCATAACAACCCTGTAGTTACTACTACTATCCTCATGTTACAAATAATTGAAACACAGAGAAATTAAGTAAATTAAGATTGCACAGCTAGGAGTTCCCGTCGTGGCTTAGTGGTTAACAAGTCTGACTAGGAACCATGAGGTTTCGGGTTCCATCTCTGGCCTTGCTCAGTGGGTTAAGGATCCGGCGTTGCTGTGAGCTGTGGTGTAGGTCACCGATGCGGCTAGGATCCTGCGTGGCTCAAATCTGGCATTGCTGTGGCTCTGGCGTAGGCCGGTGGCTACAGCTTCGATTGGACCCCTAGCCTGGGAATCTCCATGTGCCACGGGAGCGGCCCTAGAAAAGGCAAAAAGACCAAAAAAAAAAAAAAAAAGATTGCACAGCTAGTGGGTAGCACAACTGATATTTGAATCCAGATAGTCAATCTAAGTCCAGAGCATGTAAGCCTAACCCAGCATCTTTATAGTCTCCCAGATATTTCACATTTTATTGATTCCCAGAGGGGATTTATTATTACAGAATATAGCAAGAAAAATATATTTTGAATCATTACATATTATGTTGGTTCAGCATAAGTATTAGATAAGCAGAATAGTATAGTAGAAATATTCTTGACCTATAGTGAGACAGGCAGACATGAATCTTTTCTAAGCTGCTTACTGTATAGCTATAAGAAATTTATCTTCTGAGCTATTATTTTCTCATTTGTAAAGGAGAATAATTATTTTTTTACTTTATCAGAGATTTTGAAGAAATAAAATTAAGAAGAATCCATAATACACTGCTTGACGTACAGTGTATGGTCAGTATTAGATTATAAGTATCCCCTAAGAAAATTATGTTGATTCCCATATAGAAGATTGTGGTAAGCTTTAGTATGGGAGCAGTTGATAGTGCTGGTAGGGGCCATGCTGACTATCTCTACTGAGAGTATACTTGGTGCCAGGCACTGACCTAGGCTCTGGAAATACGGCATTGAATAAGACATAGCTTTCCTGCTCTCAAAGAACTTATAGTCCTCTTCCTGTGGTCAAAGGGGATTCGATCCAGACAGATAGACAGATATTTTGCTAGATGCTATTATGGGGGTAAGCATAGGGTGCTATGGGAGCATATAGGAGGGTCACTTAATCAAACCGTCGCAGATGAGGAATGGCTTCCCAAAGGGAGGAGGAGGAGGATGTTAGGAATTAGAGTAGTAAATCCAGATAGGAGGTAAAGAGAAGGCTGGTAGAAATTTGTTATTGCTACAGCAGTGTCCCATTCTTTAACAAAATAGGTGTCATCAACATTAATGACATTTTCAGAGACACCAGGAAAGTATGATTTTGTCAGGTCACTGTTGAAATATTAAGAGCCTACTTTTAGGTTTAGCCATTACTAAAGTAGACAGTTTTTAAAAGTAAAATTAAAATGGCACTTTTTATATGTAATGTTGAAATTTTGTCCCATAGTACTTTCGGAGGTCTTAGATTCACATGGCCTACATGCTTGTTGTTCATACTGTTATTACATTGGGATATACTTCTGGAGAAGAGAGAGGAAGAGGCGTGAAGAAGCAATGATCTTCAGAGACTGGAAATGATTTGTGAGTTGGTGAATATTGCTACATGCTGTTTATACATTTCCTGTTCTCTCACTATCCTTTCTCGCAGGTGATGAAAAATTGAGTGGCTCATTTATAATTAGTGGTATTAACGTGATCTGTAGTACATTGCTCTGGTATGTTGATATTGATCAACAAAATTACATATATAGGAGTTGAGATGTCTTTCCATCTTTTTCTAGTGCTCCTTCCCAATAAAATAATATATTAAAACTATGGAAGGGTAAGATCACTCTATGGCAAAACTGGGATAAGAAAAAGAGAATGGATCAAGATTTCCTTAGAAGGGGAGGAATATGGATCTAGAAGAAAGATGATGATGTTATTATTCTCTCCTATAATACCAGGGATTATGGGAGTAAGGAATGTGGTTGGTCTTTAAAAATACCTACTTGATGTAAGACTGTACTTTGATTTCCTGCAGCTCAGCTTGTGCATCCATATGAGGACTGTGGTTTTTTGCAAGAGCAGTCCCCGACTAGAGCTGGGGAAAGTGGAGCAATTGATGTGTATATTTGGAAACATTGGAAACCAGTCGTTGGGGGACTAAAGCTCTTAGTTGCTAAGGGGTAAATGGAGGGTGGAAAGAAAAAGGTGAAAAATGAAATCATGTTCATGAAAGTTAATTCTGAAAAAGATTCTTAGCTAAATTTATAAAATGAAGTTGCAGCCATGAACATGTTTGCTGTGATAATGAGTCTTTGTATACTCGGACTGGCCAAAACCTTGAAGAGAGAAAAACAGTTTTAGGCCACCCCCTCCTTGCCACCCCGCAAAAAAAACAACAACAGCAACAAACAAAAAGCACTTTATAATTCTGTCCCTCTAACTTAAATAGAAATCTTCTTAACAGTTCGGACCTTTATGACATGAAGTTGGGGGAGGGTGGTAGATATGTGGAGCATGAACAGCCTGTGGGTTCAGTGATCGTGGTGGTGTTGGGATATCTTAGATTCTTGGTGCCTCATTGGGGTTTATTTTAGCAGACTCTTGACTACCTTTAGGTACTTTTCTCTAAGAATTTGTTGTGTTTTAGAGGATTGTGGTTGTTTTTTCAGGTTCAAAATAATTCTCAAATCTGGACATTATGGTCTCTTTACCCTCAACTTCTGGATTCCTCTTACCTTTATTCGTTTTCTCTCTCTCTCTCCTCTCTCTCTCTCTCTCTCTTTTTTTTTTTTTTTTGGCTACTTTTGATCTTCCAGCTTTAGTTGACCCTCTAACTATGGGAGTGTTTCCATACTAATCTGTTCTCCTAGTACTCTATTCTCCCTTCCTTGGTCATCTCATCTATCCCACTGTCATTAATATGTCAGTGATTCAAAAAGCCTTTATATCCCACTACTTTGGAGGTCAGCTGGACATAGCTGCTTGGGTGTCATATTCATAATTAATATGTATGAATTCATTAGCTTCTCCCTCAGATATCACTTATCTCCTGTAATCTGAGTCTTGGCTAATTGGCTTTAATACATATCTAGACTCCCATGATAGGACACTTGGTGTTTATACAGCTGAGTTAAAGACTGTAATCCTGATGTAAATAAAATTTTAGCCAGAAAAGTACCTCATCATAGCATTGTTTTTAATAGCAAAAAATTGGAACTAATCTAAAGACCTGCACCACTGTCCTGTTTAAAAACTGATACATACACAAATATTTTACCGACAATGTAGAAGAATATTTAACAACATGAGAACTTTTATATATATACATACATATAAATTCAATGAAAAAATGGCCTCAAACAGTATGTGCACTGACCATCATTAAAACAAAACTATAAAAAGCTGTGTATCTGTTTTTGTAGAAGAGTATGTATATACATATGTTTAATTCTAGATGGAACAGTTATGAGTAGTTTATATTTTATTCTTTTTATTTACTTGTATTTTCTGTATGGTAAATATGAATTACTTTTGTAATTCATACATGAAGACAGTTTGGTCTCTCTTTTTTACCCTCAACTCTTACTGATTTAGTCCAGTGTCTCACTCATCTCACCTCTTGCTACATTAGTCCAGCTGTTTGTTCTATCAGCATTAGACTATCACAGCAGCCCCTCTTCAGCTGTCAGAGCTACCTCCTAAAAATCTTAGCTGCTTGGGTTCTTCCCTTGTTTAACCCTTCCAGTTTAGGTAGCTAAATGTTCCATCTCCAAAACCACCTGGAGTAGAGTAAATTTTGAATGTTTTCCCTTGTTACAATTGAGTTTAAAGACCTTCAGTACTGGAATTTAGCCAACTCAAGATACAACATTTTCCCTTAACCCTAACCAAGTCACTTTTGATCAGAGTGCAGATAGTCATGCTAGATTAGAGTCAGAGGAAGAGAAGAAGAAAGAGAGAAAGTGGGAAGGAAAGTACAAATTGAACTCAGGCATTGGCACATCTTTGCTCTTCGCCCATCCCTTCTCTTCTACCTCTGCAACCGGTCACACTTTGCCCTTGCTGGGTGGCGTTTTTGTTTGTTTTTTATTTAAGGAACAATTTATTGGGTTTTGCGAGTATTTAGTCAGTAAGAATAAATAGCCAAATAATGAAAATCCATCAGTGTTGGTGCCAATTATTATATCAGTGAATCCTATTAGGGGTATTTATTGAAGTATGTCATGCCAGTAGTCCCAGAGTGCAATTATACTTGCAGATTTTTCTTGCTTTCACGGAGTCTCTAACATGTTCCAGATGGTTAAATAGCAAAGAGTAGACATTTTGTACTGTCTTTCCAATTATGATTAAGAATTTGATATTACTTACTACTTATATTATTGCTTTTGTTAGATTGTCTAACATGAGAGGAATTTAAACAACGTGTGTGTTTTGTTTAAACTCTTCTACTATGGTCAACAATTAACAGGACCTTCCATAGATTCTTTTCCTCTGTTAAATTGTTTAATTACTTTAGGCATCATAAAAATGAGATAATTGCATAATAAGTAGTAATTCATTTTTAAATTTTTTATTACTCAATAAATTTATTACATTTATAGTTGTACAATAGTAATTCCTTTTTTTTTTTTTGTCTTTTTGCGTTTTCTAGGGCTGCACCCACAGCATATGGAGGTTCCCAGGCTAGGGGTCTAGTCGGAGTCGGAGCTGTTGCCGCCTGCCATAGCAACGCCAGATCCAAGCGGCGTCTGTGACCTACACCACAGCTCAAGGCAACACCGGATCCTTAACGCACTGAGCAAGGCCAGGGATCAAACCTGCAACCTCATGGTTCCTAGTCAGATTCGTTAACCACTGACCCACGATGGGAACTCCAGTAGTAATTCATTTTTGAATGTAGTTTTTAATTTATTCTTGGAAACTAATTCACATGGCTTCGTTTTAGACTTAAAATTACATGGTGAACTTTCTTTAAAAGAATTTACAAGAAACTGAAGCAGAATAATTTTCTAAACTGTTGATGGTTTTTTTGACCTTTTCCACAAACTAATACCCTAGGTTCAAAAAATCAGTGGGACATATATTTGAAATTTTGCCAATAGTAGTGATGACTTTTCATTCCTCTGTTTGTACTCTTGTCTATCATTAGCAGACTCTCAGTTCATTTGAAAGACCAAAGATTTAGGCATAGAGCCTTTGAATTCAGAATAGAAAAGTTAATGGATCATAGGGATTCAGACCCATCATCTTTGGCTTCATTATGACCTAATATTAACCAATTTGTGGACTGGTTAGTTGACCTGAAGAAATATGTTGTTTTTCAATAAGAAATAGAATATTCTATAATTCAGTTTAACTGCCTATATTTTTTCATAATGTAATTATTGTTGAAGGGGGTACAAATTGGTCTTGAGCCTTAGACTACTATTCTCTGTCTTTGGAGCTCTCATTAAGACTTCTTGCATACTAGAAAACAAGTAAAAAAACCATAAAAAATAAAATACTTTTTTTTTTTTTTGGTGTCGAATAATGCAGACTATTCCTAAAGATTCTGTTGGGGTAAAGAAAGTAGTTTACACTCTGTATCATTCAGCAAGTCTTACTAAATTGCCTCAGTTGCCTTTAAATATCTTTCTTCTTTCTCATATTTTCCTGTTTCTCATTAAGCTGCTATATCGCTACCTCTTCTTGATCTTCTCTCCCCCAAACAACTTGTCTTTTCACCCCCTTCAGACTTCTCAGTGCTTTTTTCTTCATGCCTGCTCTACAAATTCTTTACAGTTTTCTCAGTAAAATTCCTATCCTTTCCATAACATTATTTACGTTCCTTCCCAGGAAGATCAAAGTTAGCCTAAATTAACACTAAAAGAAGTATGTCTTTGAGGAAACACAGTTCATCTTACAATAATAAACTGGTGTTAAATTGGGATTTCCATTTTCATGGCTATTGCCAAATTTGATATTATTTGGTTTGTTGAGCATGTGCAGCAAATGTCATGATCAGTTTATTATTGACTATTCAATATGGTATGTCTCTCAGGGAATATGGGAAATAGTATGGACAAATTTAATTCATTTTTTTGTGTTTTTTAGTGTTTTATATATTTGCTTTCCCATATATTAAACTTTGATTTTTGTTTGTTTGTTTAGTGGTCTTTTTATGGCCGCACCTGAAGCATATGGAAGTTCCCAGGCTAAGGGTCAGATTGGAGCTGCAGCCACTGGCCTACACTACAGCCACAGCTTGGGATCCAAGCTTCGTCTGTGACCTCCACCACAGCTCACAGCAATCCTGGGTCCTTAACCCACTGAGAAGGCCAGGGATCAAACCAGATCCTCATGGATACTAGTTGGATTTGTTTCTGCTGCACCACAGTGGGAACTCCTAAAATTTTGACTTTATACAAAAAAAACATGTTAAGATGGGATTAATTTTTAAAAGAGTGATCCATACTTGGATTCCCTTGAATGAAATATTTCAGTTTTATATTTAAAGAATAAGATTTGTTTGATAAAATTTAGTATATGTGGGACCTTTCGAGGCATATCCATGTAAGGGTTACATGTATATGATGAAATTTAGGGTAGTTAGTGAAAATACCTCTCTGAGTTAGTGGTAAGAGATGATAACAGGATATTTGAAAAGCAAATACTACTATGGATTCATGATACTTTTATTTAGTTAATAACAAAGCTAGAATTTTTTTCCTTTTTTTTTTTTGTCTTTCTGTCTTTTTAGGGCCACACCCGCGGCATATGGAGGTTCGCAGGCCAGGGGTCCAGTCGGAGCTATAGCTGCCGTCCTACACCAGAGCCACAGCAATGCCAGGTCCGAGCCGTGTCTTGGATCTACAGCACAGCTCATGGCAACGCCGGATCCTTAACCCACTGAGCGAGGCCAGGGATCAAACACACGATGTCATGGTTCCTAGTTGGATTTGTTTCCGCTGTGCCACAACGGGAACTCCATAGAATTGTTTTCTTTTTTTTTTTTTTTTTTTTGCTATTTCTTGGGCTGCTCCCGCGGCATATGGAGATTCCCAGGCCAGGGGTCCAATCGGAGCTGTAGCCACCGGCCTACGCCAGAGCCACAGCAATACGGGATCCGAGCCGCGTCTGCAACCTACACCACAGCTCACGGCAACACCGGATCATTAACCCACTGAGCAAGGGCAGGGACCGAACCCGCAACCTCATGGTTCCTAGTCGGATTTGTTAACCACTGCGCCACGATGGGAACTCCAGAATTATTTTCTTACACTGTCTTTGCAGTATCCCAGCCTCTCTCTCTTTACCCACTCCACTTTCATCATGATATAGAAAGAGTTGTTATTGTGAGGAACACCTTGGAGGCAGGAAGAGTTTACTTATCTGCCTGATGCTTTTCCTGGAGTATGACACTTGAAACACTCTTGTCTTTTGGGAACATTTACACAGTTGCAGTAACGGAACTTCAGTTCTCATCTTTCCTGAGATTTCCTTTGTTCCCTTAATATACCTCTGGTGAATTTAAGATCTCCTTTTTTCTCTTTTCCTTTTGAACACTTTAACCATAGTACCTAAGTGTTTAATTGAACATAGGCACTGTCTATATATTCAGAAATCATTTGTGTGTGTGTGTATTCAGGCAGCTTTCCAAATAGAGGTCATGAATTTGCATTCTCAATAGGTCCAGTTTGTTACTGGTTTCTGTATTTCTATATCCTAGGAGGCTTGTTAGGAATTAGTGCACACCTTTGTCTCATTTCTCCAGACTTAACGTATTATCTTACTCTGTTAGCTGACTGTCAAGTTCTGTTCACAGCATGATAGGTGCGTGATAATCCTAGTGACAACTCTAGACCCCATGTGTTCTGACTCAGCCACTCCATGGAAGTCAGGCTGAATCACGTATCATTCTGTCATTAACTGTGTATGTCTAGCAAATGGATGACGAATACAGGAGAGGGAGAACCTTAGAGCAGCTTGACCTTTCAGTGCCCATTGTCCCCCATCTGGCAGTTGCATGGCTAGTCATTAGACTAGAACTTGACCTAAGTAGCAGTTAATTTTCTTTCCTTCTGGGGAGGAAGGAGCAAGGATAGCTGCAATGTGAGAGTTCCTGATCCTCCTTTGCAAGGGTTTTTCAGGCTCAGCACTATTGACATTTGGGTCAGATAATTCTTTGTTGTGAGGGCTGTCCTGTGCACTATAGGATTTTCAGCAGCATCTCTAGCCTCTACCCACCAGATACTAGTAGCATTTCCCACCCAAATTGTGACAACAACCAAAAATATCTCCAAACATTGCTGAATGGTCCCTGGAGGGTATTATAGGCCCCAGCTGAGAACTGCTGGCCTTCATTAAATGCACTTTGATTGTGTGATTAAGACAAGTTCTTAGCAGATTGATTTTTTTATGTACATTTTGATTATTTTGACAGCTTTGGAAATCTGGTACCAATTTAAATTCCTAACAATGGTGTGGGATGTTGCTTATTTCCTTAGATCCTCACTAGTGCTGGATTTTGTCAGTCTTTAATCTTTCACCTGTCTGATCGATGAGAAATTACTTTGCCATAATTTTAATTTAATTCTAAGACTTAATTAGGTTGGATGTGCTTTTCATTTTTATCATCCAGTTGCAGATCATCTTATATGAATTGCTTGTTTTTGTTCTTTGCACTTTTTTTCTGGGGATGTTAACTGGGTCATTTGTAGAATTATGGTATTGTTTTTATTGTTAGGAATTTTTCATTGTATCATGGTTAAAAATTATCATTTTTTCTTTATAGTTTCCAGCTTAAATTTATAACTAGCTTTATGTCCGTGTTTTCCCTAGTGGAATTAATTTATCGAGATGTCATGTATGAGATACTTGATAGATTTTTAGGTTAAATTGAATGTAGAGGAACTTCTCCAAGGAAAGAGAATGTGCATGTGTGTGGAATGTTTGTGTGTACATGAATAAGTGTGTGTGTGTTTGTGCATGTTTACATGGTCACTGAATAAAAGGGCTAAAGGCTGAGCTGTAGATATGTCCAAATTTACCAGACTTTGGAAGGACATTGAGAAGAAGCTGATGACAACCAGTAGAGTATAGTTTCTTGGAATGTTTCTGAAAGCTCAGAAGAGAATATTGCTCTTAAGATTGGCAGAAGGTTTATCGTAAATATCCCTTGCCAAATTCTAGAAGATCAAACAAGAGAGAAGAGCTCAAAGGGTTTAAAAGGAATTAGAGATGACAGTTCACAACAGTGATATAGTAAGGGTATAGTTTAAACTTCACAGTAAAGTCTAAGTAACATGGGATTTGGGAGATCTAGGTATAGATTGATGGGAAAGCCCAGCTTCTGTGGATTATCAGTTAAACTTTCTTATTTTTTCCATTTTTATGGGAGAATTTCAGTTCTTCAGTGTTCTTGGATATCATCTTATTTTCCTTTGTAGGCTCCATTATCTTTTTCTTTTTTTAGGGCCACATGTGTGGCATGTGGAAGTTCCCAGGCTAGGGGTCAAATCCGAGCTACAGCTGCTAGCCTGTGACACAGCCACAGCATTGCAGGATCTGAGCCATGTCTGTGACCTACACCATAGCTCACAGCAACACCGGATCCTTAACCCACTGAGCAAGGCCAGGGATTGAACTCATATCCTCATGGATACTAGTCAGGTTCATTAGCACTGAGCCACAATGGGAACTCCAGATCTTCTTCTTTGAAGGGATCTTTCCCTTCTTCCTTAAGAGCAAAAAAAGAGGTAATAAGTATACATCTAGAGCAAAAATTCCCCAAATATGGTCTGTGGGCTCTTGGGGTTCTGCTTGGGTTGCCATAACAAAATGCCATAGACTTGGTGCCTTAAATAACACAAGTTAATTTTCTCAGTGTTCTAGGTGTTGGATTCCAATATAAAGGTGCTCTATGGTTCATTTCTGCTAAAGCCTTTCCTTCCAACTTACACAAGATCACCTTTTGCTGAGCCTTCTCATGACTTCTCTTCTGTGTACTCCTTGTGTCTCTTCCTCTTCTCGTAAGGGCACTAATCCTATTAAGTTGCGGCCCCACCCTTATGATATTATTTAATCTTAAGTATTCTTAAAGGCCTTATCTCCAGTCATATGGGGGGCGGGTTAGGGCATCAACATGCAAATTTGGGGGCCACAAGTCAATGTATAACAAGGTCCCTAAGACCTTTCATAGAGTCCACAACATCCAAACTGTTTTACTAAAAAAAAAAATACTGAAGTGTTAAAGTGTTAATTGCCTTTTATAATGTGTAGATATTTGCACTGGGAGTACAAAAATAATGGCAGGCAAAGCTGGTGACTCACTAGTAATCAAGGCAGTGTATGAGGTTATTGCCTTTAGTGCTCGTATTTGTGGTAAAGAAATAAAAGGGTTATTAAAGGGCTAGTAAATATCCTAAAAATTTCTCAGTTTAAAGGTAATTTATAATATAATAAATACTGATAACTCACATAAATAAAACCTCGTTGGAGTTCTCGATAATCTTTTAAAGGGTAAAAGGATCCTTCAATCAAAAAAATTTGAAAACTACTGATTTAGGGGAAAGATGAGGCCAAAACAGATTACTAATTTTAGAAAAATTTTGTCGATAATTAAGTACATTTTTATTTCCTATCCTTGATTCATTTTATAATCCAAGAAAATAAACACTTATTTTTAGAAAGTAGACAAGTTAAATTAATGTTTCTCTCTTTAATAAAAAACAAAAGAGTAATGGATATATGCATTTTCAATTTCCAGTTGATTCTTACCACACACACACTTTGGTCTTTACTTTAGGAGTCAGAGGTGTTTCCTTAGCTTTAGCTCTTTTACTACAGATTTTATTGATGAATGGTAGGAACAATCCCTTTCTTAGAAAACTTACTGCTAAATTAGGAAACCAAATACATAAAAAGTACTTAGTGCTTTACAAAACAATATAGAGGATTTTGAATAGGGTATTTTTCAAAGAAGTAAAAGTGATATTTCTCATATGTGGGTTCTGAGCTTATTTTGGGGGTACAGGCATGAATTGACAGGAAAGGAGGGGGAGAAGAATATGAACAGAGTAGGGGTTGGCAGACTTTTTCTGTAAAGGACCATATAGTAATACTTCAGGCATTGCTGGTCATGCAGCAACTACTCAGCTAAGCTGGTGCAATGCAAAAGCAGCCATAGACAATATGTAAACAAATGAACATGATTGTATTCTGACAAAATTTTGTTTATAGACTTTGAAATTTAATTTCTTATAGTTCACTTTTGTCATGAAACATTATTCTTTTGATTTTTTAAAACCATTTAAAAATGTAAAAACCATTCTTGGCTCATGGGGCGTACAAAACTAGGTGGTGGACCCTATTTGGCCCAGAAACCAGTTTGCCTACTCCTGGTGTAGAAGATCCGGAAGCTGGCAGTGGGGGATGATAGCCATTGTGGCTGAAAGATGGTGATTTCAGACAAAGTTAAAGGGAAAATGAAGCTATGTCAGTGGCCATCCTACCTGGGGATTTATAATTTTTTTAAAAATATTTTCGGAGTTCCCGTCGTGGCGCAGTGGTTAACGAATCCGACTAGGAACCATGAGTTTGCGGGTTTGATCCCTGGCCTTGCTCAGTGGGTTAACGATCCGGCGTTGCCGTGAGCTGCGGTGTAGGTTGCAGACATGGCTCGGATCCCGCGTTGCTGTGCCTCTGGCGTAGGCCGGCGGCTACAGCTCTGATTAGGCCCCTAGCCTGGGAACCTCCATATGCCGCAGGAGCGGCCCAAGAAATAGCAAAAAGACAAAAATAAATAAATAAATAATATTTTCAAAGCTCTAATTTTGCTTTATTTTTTAATTTGAATTCCATTTGAAATATTTTCAAATTTCTTTTTTCTTTCCTTTTTAAATTTTTTTTATTTCATGAGTTATTTAGAAATGTAATTTTAAGCATTTGGAGTTGGGATTTTTTTCCCTAAATCTTATTGTATCTAGTTTTTAATTTATTTCATTTTTGTTCCAACAACACATTCTGATGTGTATAATTATTTTAAATTCATCTTGACTTGTTACCAGATAGTCCCTCTTAGTGAAAGTACCACATGCACTTGAAAATAATTTGTATTCTGCAGTTTTGAGGTATAGTATTCTAAAAATGTCACTTAGGTCAAGGTGGGTTGTAATCCTATTCAGATTTTCTAAGTATTGCTTTTTTTTTCAGAGGGGTCTGCTTCTTATGTCAGTTGCAGAGAGAGGAATGTTAAATTCTTCAACTGTATTGTATGTTTTTCTCCATTTAATTCAATCTCTTTTTGCCTCTTGTATCTTTAAGCTTTGTCATTAGAGGCCGTGATAATAGGAGACCTTGAATGCTAGATAAAGGGAGTGCAAATTCTTTATGGAAACTATGGAAGGGCATTGTTGGATGGTGACTAGAAAATGGGGACGTGGGGAGTTGTTTAGTAGGATGCACTGTGTGGGCAGACCGGGAGTAGAGGTTAGACATGCTGCTGAAGCGCCTCAGACTTGAATTGCTCACAGTGTGGCGTGTAATGATGATTTTGAAAAACCGAACCAGAGGCAGATTTGATAGACATGGAAGAGAAAGAATTAACAGGTGTTATCAATGAATTGAATATAGGAAATGCAAAGAAAGCTAGGTTAAACTGTTCTATGAAACTAGAGAGCTGCTAAATACTACTGTGGTTGCTAGTGATAGCAGTGTGCTTAGTGGTGACTTTGAGGAATAGTGATGAGCATTTTCTTCTTGGCCCATTAAATTTGGGGTGTTGCCTGAATATACAAATGTAGGCATCTTATAGCTGGGGTTTGGCACTGAACAAGAAAGATGAAGTTCCTACTCTTCAACGTTCACATTCAAATGGGAAGAAAAGATCAGTACATAAAATTGGATAAATTGAGGTACAGAGTTATTAGGGGAGCTGCTTTAGATTGAGTAAGGAGTAACCTCTGAGCCAAGACCACAAATAAGCCAAACCTAATCCCAAAATTATTTCAGAAATGAATCATTTCATACTATGTGTGCAGTAAAAACTTTGAAGAATCTCATCCTCTTTCACTAATCTTGAACTTCTCATTATTAGCTATAAGATGCCTACATTCCTGCAATATACTCTCTGCTGTGAATAATATCTCCACTTCTTCACCTGCTCAATCTCTATTCATTGTTCAAGCTTTAACTAAAATTCTACTTCTCTTAATCCAGTAATCAAAATCTGCTCTCAGCTCTCCATGACATTTTCATAGCACTTTCTACTCTTTCTTCTTATCATTTTCCACAACTTTTATTTACATATTTGTTTGTGTGACTGTGTTTACTGTTTATCTCCCGCACTGGACTGTACGCCCCCAGGTGTATATTCTTAAACTGGCATAGAGTTGGTATACAACATTTTAAAAGGTTAATTTGTGGAATTAATGAACTTGTTCTAATTCAATAATAGCAGTTTAGTTAAAAGGTCAAAAAGAATAAGGACCATTAAACTGGTCAAAGGATATTTATTACAAATCTTTCTAAACAAATCCAAGAGGAGTATCAAGGGGGGAGGAGGTATAGAAGATTAGTAATATAAAGGACTAGGCAAAGTTTTGAAGGTAAGAACACAAGGAGAAAAGAAAGTTGAAAGTAGTAAAGCTGCTAGATTAGTATCTGCTAATTGAAGAACGCCCACTTCTGTGGCATCAGTCTGCAACATAATTTACCTCTCTGTTTTTGTCACAAGGCAAGAGAGAACACCAGGGTGTTGCAGAGTCCACATTCAAAGAGCTAAAAATAAAATGTAATACCTAAACTAGAGGAGTTTAGTTCTTTTCTAAAGAGCAACTCTACAAATTGGAAGGCAAATGTCAAGGACTATCAGAACTGCTATTCTAAATTTCCAAAACACTATAGCAAAATGCTCAGATACAATTTTAATTCCCAATACAGGTTTTGTATGTGTTAGAAAATAGCATTTTACTGGAGTTCCCATCATAGGGCAGTGGTTAACAAATCCAACTAGGAACCATGAGGTTGCGGGTTCGGTCCCTGCCCTTGCTCAGTGGGTTAACGATCCGGCATTGTTGTGAGCTGTGGTGTAGGTTGCAGACGCAGCTCGGATCCCGTGTTGCTGTGGCTCTGGCGTAGGCTGGCAGCTACAGCTCCGATTAGACCCCTAGCCTGGGAACCTCCATATGCTGCGGGAAGCGGCCTTAGAAAAGGCAAAAAGACAAAAAGAAAAAAATGAAAATAGCATTTTACTAAGGCCTAAAACAAAGCGAAAGTTAGATCATTTCTCTTCTTCTTATTCTTTTTGCCATACCCATGGCATGAAAGAAGTTGCTGGGCCAGGGATCAAACCCATGCCATAGCAGTTATCTGAGACACAGCAATGACAACACTGCATCCTTAACTGGCAGGCTACCAGGGAACTCCAGATCATTTTCAGTGTTTGCATTACACATTCTTCTATGTGCAGGCTCTACCTACTCCACACACTGTCGACTGACAAAGGTGGTCTTACCATTTCCTTGTACCTCTCAAGGGTAGCCAAACATACTCAGTAAAGTTAAATAATAAAACTATTTCTGTCTAGATTATTTCCATTTCTTTTTTAGAAGGCCTCAGAGTTGGGGAAAGGATTGGGGAATAGAGAGGAACCAAGGTCAGGAAAGTGGCTGAAGTGTAGTGTGCTGTAGGGAGAGTAGTTTTGTTGTGAGTTTTGGATTTTGTTATGTGTGAGGTAAAACCTCATGGAAGAAGTGTAAGCAGGAATAGGATATTGGATTTGTATGTCTGTAGATTGATGAATTTTTTTTTTTGAGATATACTAGCTAGGGCTTGGTGATTGTGCCCCTTTTGGGGTGAGGTAGGGGGGGATAGGAAGGAGTCAAGGAAAAGAAAAATGAGGAAATTTAGTTTGGAACTCCTTAATAAATAGGCAGATGGTTGCAGGTATGGCACTTACAATTGAATGTAAAAATAATAGAAGAATTCTTCTGAGAGTAATTTTTCTGGAGTTCCCATTTTGGTACAGTGGAAACAAATCTGACTAGTATCCATGAGGAGGCGGGTTCGATCCCTGGCCTTGCTCAATGGGTTGGGGATCTGGCATTGCCTTGAGCTGTGGTGTAGGTTGCAGACATGCCTTGGATCCCGTGTTGCCATGGCTGTGGTGTAGACTGGCAGCTGTAGCTCTGATTCGACCCCTTAGCCTGGGAACTTCCATATGCTGTGGGTGCAGGCCTAAAAAAAAAAAGAACTTATCTTCAAAACGGTTGTGTTCATTCCCTATCCAGAATTAGTCATATTGAAATCCACTGATCTAGGCTTTTCAGTATTTATCTCTTTAATGTAAATGGAAAAGTAGATGTAAGACTCATTAGTATTTTTGGGGCCATGGAATGCAAAAGTTCCAGGGCCAGGGATTGAACATGCACCACAGCAGTGACTTGAGCCACAGCAGTGAAAATGCCAGATCCTTAACTGGCTGAGCCACAAGGGAACTCTGAATCATTAATATTTTAGATTTAATAGTTGATTATACAGGCAGTTCAACACAGTTTTGGTTTAAGGTTATAATCTACCTTTGTTTTAAGGTCAGCAAAAAATAGAAATTAAGATATAACAAGGTATTCTAGACTGGCTTCTTACACTACTTAAATTTTTTTAACTTTAAAACTTAGAATTTAAGCATTAATATATCTGTAGCAGCAGAATGAGAACTAAAAACAAAAGCTATGTAAAAGTATATAAAACACCCTGAATATGTATTACTCAAATGGATAATTAAAGAAATGCATAATATCTAAGTCTGGCAAAAACTAAGGGCTGCCAGCATTTATTAGAAAGGGGGCTGCTGAGAGAAGAAATATTAAAACTTGGTTAGCTATGGTCTATTTATTAATCAGACACTTAACAGTGTTTACCATGTGCCAGGCACTGTTTTTAATAACTTAAAAATATTAAATGTTTAGTCTCCTAATACTTCTTGAGTAGGTACAAGTGTTACTCTGCTCTCTGTAGATGAGGAAACTGATGCATGGAGAGATTAATGTCAGAGAGTTAATAATGAAGTTGAGTTCCAGAGTCTATATTTTTATTTTTTGCAGGCCTGCATCTGTGGCATGTAGAAGTTCCCAAGCTGGGGTTTGAATTGGAGCTTCAGCTTCTGGCCACATCTGCAACCTACACTACAGCTCACAGCAACACCAGATCCTTACCCACTGAATGAGGCCAGGTATCGAATCTGCATCCTCATGGATGGTAATCAGGTTCTTAACCCACTGAGCCACAACAGGAATTCCTGGGAGTCCAACTGTAACGTATTATTACCTCATTTGTAAGAAGGGAATGTGGTCAGTAGGCACATGTGAATAGCTAAAGTTCAGTTAATTCATTTCACTAGTGTAAGGTTTATTGTATCAGTATCCCACAGTTCACTAATCTGTGCTATTACTGTTTTTTGCTCTTATAAACATTGGTAGCATGAACATTTTTCTTCCTATCTCTTTTTGCACGTACGTGTGCATGAAGAATTTCCTTGGGGTCATGGTTCTTTTTAATGCTAATTTCATAAAATTCTTGCCACTTACCCAGATTTGCTTCCCAGCTAGCGTCCTTTTGGAACTCTTGCTCCTCTCACAGAGCAACCGTTTTCATATCTTTCCAACATGATATGTTTTCTCTTCTAGTAAAACCCATGGTTTTTAAGACATTCCCCAAAATGTGTGCGGAAATAAGTTTTTTCTAGAGAGAGAGGGCAAAATTTTCATAAAAGCATTTTGTAATCATAAGAACAATAAAGTCAGCCTTTTAAAAATGAAAGATTAACAAGGAGAAATAAGTAAATATTGTCATTCTATTAAAAAATAAATTATTTTTTGGAGTTCCCGTCGTGGCGCAGTGGTTAACGAATCCGACTAGGAACCATGAGGTTGCGGGTTCGGTCCCTGCCCTTGCTCAGTGGGTTAACGATCCGGCGTTGCCGTGAGCTGTGGTGTAGGTTGCAGACGCGGCTCGGATCCCGTGTTGCTGTGGCTCTGGCGTAGGCCGGTGGTTACAGCTCCGATTCAACCCCTAGCCTGGGAACCTCCATATGCCGCGGGAGCTGCTCAAGAAATAGCAACAACAACAACAATAACAACAGCAACAAAAGACAAAAAAAATAAAATAAAATAAATAAATTATTTTTTTACAGTCTTCATTTTTTTCCTAAGCCTTTTCTTCACAGGGTGTTAATAAGAAATAGCAACTCTATGCAATGGAGAAGCAAATAAACTTTACACATATATTTAAATTATATTTTAACATTAATATCGATGGCTTGATTTCAGATTTTATTTAATTCGTCTTTGTCTTTGATTTGCAGAGTATGACCCTTGTGTCATCACTAATAGGAAAGCTGCTAGCATCATTTTTTTCTTCATTCTTTCACAAAAATCTTTCAATCAAGGGAGAAAAACTTGTTTCTTCACAATTTTTTAGGTGCCTTTTCTTTCTTAAAGTTTATTTGGGGTAGAGTTAATAAGAACACAGATGTTACTTTGGAACCTTAACCAAAATAATAACCAAAATAATTTATAATTGCTACTAATGTTAATGACCACTACTGACTGGATGATAGCGTAGCTAAACTAAGCACACTGGAAGTTTTGGCTAACATTATCCCTTTCTCGCCTCAACAAAAAGTATATCATAAAGAAGAAAAGTTAGAGCAACTTTATGCTAAAGATAACTTTCAATCTGCACTAAGTTTATGAAACCAATTGATGTATAAACAAGTGACTTTCATCACACCTTACCGTAATGTATGTGGATGAGCAAATCTATTGCCCTTAGAAGTTTGAGAGTTTCTTTTATTTTCTTACAGAAAAGAGAACATTAGACCACATTTTTTCTAGACACTAAGCAACTGTTACCTTATGAGATAATAGAAGATAGATTATTTTTATTTCTGCTTTCCCAAAGTCACTGTCCATAATATCAGTTAGCAGTATGTGTATGGAACATTGTTCCATTGGTCTAAAGCTGTTTCTTTTTCTGAACTTTCCTAATTGCATAGGCCTTGCTGCCTATTGTTAATTCTGTTTCTGGCAGATAATTCTTTATGATATTGAGTAATTTCAGTTGCTAAATGTTTCTTAAGAATGTAAGGATGGTGGATTTAAAAATTCTCAAAAAGATAAAGGTATTAATAACATACTTGAAACAAGACCTTAAAAGATTACAAAATAACAGGAAGATTGAAAATAAATAAAATATTAAAAATGGTAACACAGATTTGAAAATAAAGAAATTGGTAGGTTGAGGACACATTTAATATTGTTCCCTCTTTAAACCGTAGTTTAGTTAAACAACAACAAAAAGTCAGTAAGGGTTGTTGTTGGTTTTAGTCATAAATCAGATATAGGGAAATGGGAGAAAATATAGCAAAATTTTCAGGGCTAGAAAACAGCTAGAATAGTGGTAAGAATTTTATTAAAGCTCAGAAAGCTCTGTTTTAAGTGAAGAAAGCTAAGGACCAATTGAATTTCCACTGGTGACTCTTCAGGAGGCCTAGACAGACAAGTATTGTATAACTCTGAAAGTGGAGGTAAAGAAGGGAAGGGGATGGAAATAAGGATTATTTAAAAGCTAAGAAACAGATGTCTGGGTCTTGTTTACTAATGTACTGCTCCCATCTTGACACATGGGAGACCTGAAGTATATTCTCTAGGTTAAAACAAAGGGCCTCTGGATACCAAGCACATTGAAGGTGGAGGGGGGTTAGATGAGCATTGACATTTTGAATGCTGAGAGCCCTTGCTCGCTTCTCCATTACTGGCTTGCCAAACTGAGTTCTTTATCCTCCAGGCAGGGAACAGGTAGAATCTTCGGTGAAGAATCTGACCAATGCAAGAAGAAAAACCTAAGAACTATGAAAGAACTATCCTTTAGTGGGTAAAACTATTCCTTATGAGGTATAGATTAACAGTTCTGAAACTATATGTATACAGGTGTTGAACAAGTAAGCAAATAAGGGGTAGATAAAGGGAACCAGGTTTCTCATATCAGTTTTTGTGCTCGAACAAAGGGCCTGGCCAGATTGCCCTACAGTGAAGGTCACAGTCAGTAGCCCCATGTACATGATGAGAGCCTTCCATAAACTTCTTACACCCAAATAACTAAACACCATTGGGCAGCTAAGGAAAGCATCTACTGTGACTAGCAGAAATGAAAATAAAACAAATAGAAAATATAAACAACTTGGAGAAAACAGACTATTCAGCTGAGAAATTTTATGGAGTGAACACACACATGTATATACACATCCAGCCTTACATAGATATACAAATATGCATATTTGGTATATACACATACATGTGTATCATATGTATGTGTATAAAATATCTGCAGAAAGATGAGATGTTATATACATAAAACAGGAATAGGGTATTTTAGAAAAAACATTCAGAGAACAGAGAATTCATATAATTTAAGAATATATAGCAGAAAAAACACTCAATAAAAGTTTAGATAATAAGTTATGGAAAATCTTTTTAGAAAATAAAGCAAAAAGACAAAGAAGTGATAAACAGAAGATAAAATAAATAGGAGGGTATAGGAAAGTCAACTTCCTGTTACTAGGAGAGGGAGACAAGATGGCAGAGTAGAAAGACTTTAGCTTACCTCCTCTCACAAAAACACCACAGTCACAACTGACGCAAGTAACCATTGACAGAAAAGACTGGAACCTGCCAAAAAGATATTCTACATCCAAAGACAAACAACAATAAGATGGTAGGAGGGATTGAGATTATGAGATATAATCAAATCCCATCCCCCACTAGGCGGGTAAACCCACAAACTGGAAAATGTGTTGTAGAGGTTCTCACACAGGAGTGAGAGCTCTGAACCTCACGTCAGGCTCCTTAGCCTGGGGATCTGGCCATTGGTAGGAGGAGCCCTAGAGCATTTGGCTTTGAAGTCCAGCAGGTCTAGAGAGCAGGAGCTCCACAGGACAGAGGCTCCACTCTTGGCGGGTGGGCACAAGGTTCCATGTACTTAGGACCCAGGGCAAAGCAGTGACTCCATAGGAGCCTGGGTAAGACCTACCTCTGGTCTTGGATGGTCTCCTGGGGAGGCAGGGGTGACTCACTTTGGGGACACAGACGCTGGTGGTGGAGGCCCTGGAGGATATTGATCCACATGAGCTCTCTTGGAGGTCACCATTTTGGCACTGAGATCTGGCCCCACCCAACAACCTGCAGGCTCCAGTGCTGGGACGGCTCAGGCCAAACAACCAGTGGGGTAGGAACACAGCTCCGCTCATCAGCAGAAAGGCTGCCTAAAGTCTTCTTGAGCCCACAGCCATCTCCAAACACACCCCTTGACATGGCCCTGCCCACCAGAGGGACAAGACCCACTCCACCTACCAGTGGGCAGGCACCAGTCCCAGCCACTAGGAAGCCTGTACAAGCACCTAGACCAGTCTCAACCACCAGGGGACAGACATCAGAAGCCAGAAGAACTATAATTGTGCAGCCTGTGGAACAGAGACCACAAACACAAAGTTAAACTTCCTATTACTAGGAGTCTCAAAAAGAAAGAACATAATTTTTATTTAAAAAGCAAAAGCCTAAAATGAGAATTAAAAGCCCCACGTAAGTATATTATAAAACAATACAAAAATAGATTTGTATTCATTGATAGTAAAATGTACTAGATATGCATAAAGTAAACCATTAATTTTATTTTTGAATGTATGAATTAATTTTGGGCAAAATTTATATTTTAATGCTATTGAGTCTTGGTGAACCAATGAAAAAAAATATTCAATCACTTTTTTTTTGCTCTTTTTTAGTTTCAGAAATGTTTTATAATTTTAAGTATAGGTCTTGTTTATCTTTTGTTAATAAATTCCAAAGTATTTTTTTTTATGCCATTATAAATTGTTTTATTTTCCAGTTTTTTCCTGTGGTTGTATAGAAATATAATTGATTTTTATATACTCACCTTGTATCCTACACACTTATTAATTCTAGTAACCATTTTTCAGATTCCTTAAAATTATTGTACCAAATTTTTTTAATTGAATAAGACAGTTTTAGTTCTTCTTTTCTAAACTTCCTTTTACTTCATTTTCTTGACTTATTGCACTGTGCAGCCATTACAGTAATGAAAAGAAGTGGTTGGAGTGAACATTCTTTCCTTGTTCCCAGTAGTAGGAGAACTCCCAATATTTCCCCAATATATTAACTACTAGCTGTAGCTTTTTCATTGATCTTCTGTATCAGATTGAAGGAGTTACCTTTAATTTTTAGCTTTTTGAGAATTTTATCATAAATGGCTACTGAATTTTGTCATATGTTTTTCTGGGCCTACCTATTAAAATATTTATATGCTTTTTATTCTGTTAATGGTTTATTGTCCTTCTTATGTATTATTGGATTCAATTTGCTATTTTGCGTCTCTATTCATGAAACTGATTTTCTTTTCCGTTCATATCTTTGCTTGCCTGGTGAGGCTGTCCCTCTCTTTTATTTTTTGGAAAAAGTGTAAAATTGTTTTTGTTACTTAAGTGCTTTGTAGACCCCACCAGTGAAGCCATCTGGGCCAGAAATATTGTTTATAATTTAATTTCTTTAGTAGATAATATTCTGTTTGTTTTTGTGGTTGTTTCAGTAATTTGTGTTTTTCAAGGAATTTTTCATTTTATCTCAGTTACTGAATTAATTTGCATTATTTGTTTTGGAACATTATATTTGTAGGACCTGAAGTGATATCTCTCCTATTTGTGTTGTCTTTCATTTTTCTTAATCAATCTTGCTTAAGTATTAATAATTTTTTACTTTCAAAAAATAAATTTTTAATATTAATTTTTTCATATTGGTATTGTTTTGACTTCAAGTTTACTGACTTGTTTTTGTGCCATCTCAGATCTACCATTTGGCCTATCCAGAGAATTAAAAAAAATTTTGTTGTCTTATTAGGGCCGTATCTGCGGCATATGGAGGTTCCCAGGCTAGGGATCCAGTCGGAGCTACACCTGCTGGCCTACACTACAGCCACAGCAACTTGGAATCTGAGCTGTGTCTGTGACCTATACCACAGCCCACAGCAGCACCAGATCCCTAACCCACTGAGCGAGGCCAGGGATTGAACCTGTATCCTCATGGATGCTAGTCAGGTTCATTAACCGCTGATCCATTATGGGAACTCCTAAAATTTTTTTCATATTAAACTATCTAGCTCTTAAATTTCCATTTACTTCTATTTTATAATTTCCATTTGCTACCAGTATTTCTCAGTTGTTCACTTACTATATCATCTTGAACATACTTATAGTAACTGCTTTAACATCTAGGTTTCTATTGACCATTTTTTTCCTGATCTTGGGTTATAATTTCTAGCTTCTTTGCATGTTTAGTAATTTTTTATTGTGTACTGGATATTGTGGATAATGTTATAGATAATTATCTTCTTATGAAGAGTATTGATTTTTGTTCTTGTAGACAACTGAATTACTGGCTAGTAAATATAACTTACCATACAACCCAATTGCATTTCTGGGTGTGTGGCCTAGAGAAATTAAAATTTATATTTATACAAAAAAGGCCTAGACACAAATATTTATAGCAGCTTTATTCACAATAGCCCCAAACTGAAAACAACCCAAATGGACTTCAGTGGTGAACAGTGAAAAAGAAACCATGGTACCTTCAAACCATGGACCAATAAAAAGCAACAAACTATTTATATATGCAAAAGTTGGATGGATCTCAGGGGCATTATACTGAGTGAAAAAAGCCAATACAAAATGTTTCCATACTATTTCATTCAATTTTTGTAATGTTCTCAAAGTGACAAAATTATAGAAATAGAGAACAGATTAAGTAGTTGCTAGGAATTAAGAAAGGAGAGTAAGGAGTGTGTGGTTATATGTAGTGAGAGGGAATCTCGGTGAGGCATGGTTATATAGGGCTACCTGGAGTCTCCTCATGCATGAGCAGTTCTGGGCTTTGAGGAACATTTGTTTACAGTTTTAAGGTCCTCCATCGACTCACTACTGCCCTTCTCACCATGATTTTCTCCTCCTATTAACCAGCTTTCTCTCAGCCCTGATCTACATTCTCTAATGTCTCGAGCCAATAAAACAGTGATTTTTCTCCCACAGGTCTAGCACCCCAGCATTTAAGGGATATACTGGGAAGAATTCTTTTAAGGGAATGTCTTATATGTGTGTAGATATTATCCAGTATAATTCCTTTGTTTCAACTGTCAGTACACTAAATTTCTGCCTGCTTTTGGTTGCTTTTCAGCACCTTTGAATAGTTATTTTTATTTTGTCTGGAGTTAATCATTGTTATTTGTGGGCAAATTAGTCCAATACAGAATAGTTCATCTTTGCTGGAACCAGGGCTTAATGAATTTTATCTTTAAATATTATGAATATAAAATGTTTATAAACTTTTTCCATAAAGGATTTTAAAATAAAATACCATAGTAACTTCAATACATAGTGAAGAAGTTCCTATTGTGGCTCAGCAGTAACAAACCCAACTAGTATCCATGAGGACGCAGGTTCGATCCCTGGCCTTGCTCAGTGGGTTAAAGAATACAGCATTGCTGTAAGCTATGGTATACGTTGCAGATGTGGCTCAGATCCTGCATTGCTGTGGCTGAGGCATAGGCCAGTGGCTATAGCTCCAATTAGACCCTTAGCCTGGGAACTTCCTTATACCATGGGTGCAGCCCTAAAAAGACAAAAAAAAGAACGATAGTGAGAAATATTACAGAAATTAAAGAATTAAATGCAAACTGAAAACATTAAGAATCAGAATTTATAGGTAGACAGATTAAACATTCAAATGCAGCCAGAAAATAAAATTTTAAAGGCCCATATAAATAGAGTCTCAGGAGATTAAGGGCAGAATGTAATTATGTATTACCTAAGCAGCAGTCTTAAATAGGAATATATATTTAGTTACCAGAAGGCCTTCAGCTGTAAAATCAGATCTTCATCCATCATCTTTTGGAAATATTTTTCCATTTGGCCTGAAAAGTTGTATTTTCTTTTTTTACCTAGCATTTCTGACCTTTATCATTTCTTAGAGAATAAAATGACAGTCTAACCTCCTTTCTGCTTTTATTTTTTCTTCTCTTTTGTTTTAGTTGTTTGCATAATTGTCCTTAAATGAGGTAAGAGTGAAGAGATCAGAGCCATCTCTGGAGAACAAAATTACCCCATTCCCTTGGAAGCCACCCTCTGGAGCGCTAGATTTGACCACATCTGTTTTGAGGACTCATTATGAACAAAGAAGTCCCTCAGGTAGGAATTGTAGCTCTGTTTTTTTGTTTGTTTGTTTGTTTTGTCTTTTTGCCTTTTCTCGAGCCCGCTCTCACGGCCTATGGAGGTCCCCAGGCTAGGGGTCGAATTGGAACTGTAGCCTATGCCAGAGCCACAGCAACGCGGGATCTGAGCTGCGTCTGCAACCCACACCACAGCTCCCGGCAATGCCAGATCCTTAACCCACTGAGCAAGACCAGGGATCGAACCTGCAATCTCATGGTTCCTAGTCGGATTCATTAACCACTGTGCCACGACAGGAACTCCTGTAGCTCTGTTTTTAAAGAGCTTTGTTTCTTTAGAAGTATGGTATGAAAATGATTACTTGTTGATTCTTATTTTTTATGGAAATATGTATGTTTGATCAGAGAAGCTTCAAGGTGCTGACACTTTGGAATGAAAATGTTAGAAAAGTTCTAGATTGCACTTTATAAACCACTTTAATGCACATTGAAATTAATATTAGTTTAGATCAATATCTTACAAGACCCTCAAATCCTTACTGAATTAAAAATGATAGCAGAGGAGTTCCTGCTATGGCTCAGTGGTAATGAACCTGACTAGTATCCATGCGGACACAGGTTCAATCCCTGGCCTCGTTCAGTAGGTTAAGGATCCGTTGTTACCATGAGCTGTGGTATAGGTCAAAGATGCAGTTCAGATCCAGAATTGATGTGGCTGTGGTGTAGGCCAGCAGCTGTAGCTCCGATTCGATCTCTAGCCTGGGAACTTCCATGTGCCTCAGGTACTGCCCCCCCCACCCCCCGCAAAAAAATGGCAGCAGAAAAACTATACTGAACTACTCCCAGATTTGGTCTGTACATTTCTAATATAATCCAGTCATTTTATATATGTATATATATATATGTGTGTGTGTGTGTGCCCATTTTGTGCATTTGGGCAGTTTTACACTATTGTTTTTCTAGGAATTTGTGAGCTAACTGAAGGATAAGAACTAGTGTCTCCATGAACATGACAGTGGTCACAGCAGTCTATAGTGAGAAAAATAAGTATGTACCAGCTAAGACTAGAAAGTTGAAGACTAATCAGAAACTGGTAAACCCAATAAGGGGAAGACTTCTAGTAGAAGTTTTTTTTAAAAAGTTTTTAATTGAATTATAATATAGATAAAAATCATAAATTTTTAAGAGTATAACTCTTGAGTTATCATATTTGTGTTAACATCATTTAGGTTAAGAAGCTCTCCAATATCAGCATCCCAGAAGCTCTCCTCATCTCTGACCCAGCTGCACACCAACCCATTTTAAAAGAGGAGATGTTTGTCACCCTGGAGAGTGATAGCTGTCAATTTGGAGGGTGGGGTTTAGCAATCATAGAGATTATAGGCAATTAAATTTGGTTGGTTGACGAGCAATGCCTGTGTTTGGAATAAATAATGAATTTCGGAGATGGAGGCAAGGCTATCAGTTGACAGAGAACTTTAAAGCAAGGAGTGAAGGTGCAGCATGATTTGAGAAGATATTTAATCCTACTACCTCTGTCTTTGAAAAACCATTGGTTTCTGGAAAAAACGTGCCCCAGATTTCTGGCCTTTTCTAACTGGTGATACATTATATTTAGTAACTTAAGTTTTCTATTTGAAATCAAACTTGATTCTCAGTAAGGAGAGAGAAATTAGTTAATTTCTGATTATTAAGAGAAAGGTTTTGCAGAGTAGGATGTATTATAATTAGGAAAAATTTTAGTCATGTAAGAGTCCTTTAAGAGTTTTTAGAAGGGAATGTTCATACCTTGACTTTATGAACAAGAAAAGGGGAGAAAATAGAATAATCTAGTAATTGGACTCTGAGTTGGGTGTCTTTAACTTATTGTTCAATGAGTGAATCTGAGAAAGTCATGTTTTCTTCATGACACAGTGAAATTTTTTTTTTTTTTTGTCTTTTTGCCATTTCTTGGGCCTCTCCCACGGCATGTGGATGTTCCCAGGCTAGGGGTCTAATCGGAGCTGTAGCTGCCAGCCTACGCCAGAGCCACAGCAACGCAGGATCCGAGCCATGTCTTCGACTTACACCACAGCTCACGGCAACTCCAGATCGTTCCCACTGAGCAAGGGCAGGGATCGAACCCGCAACCTCATGGTTCTTAGTCGGATTCGTTAACCACTGCGCCACGATGGGAACTCCCACAGTGAAAATTTTTTATCTTTTCTATTTCCCCTTAACATTTATTAAAAACAACTTTAATTAGAGTTCCTTTCGTGGCTCAGTGGTTAACGAACCTGACTAGCATCTGTGAGGACGCAAGTTCAATCCCTGGCCTCACTCAGTGGGTTAAGGATCTGGCGCTGCCATGAGCTTTGGTGTAGGTCACAGACATGGTTTGGATCCCATGTTGCTGTGGCTGTGGCTGTAGCTCTGATTTGACCCCTAGTCTGGGAACTTGCATATGCTGCAGGTGTGGCCTTAAAAAGCAAAGCAAAGCAAAACAAACCAACAAAAAAAAAAAAACAACTTTAAACATACCAAATAGTTGCAGGATTGATGGATTGCACACCTGTGTGCCCATTGCTCAGTTTCACCAGTTGTAAACATTTTGTTACATTCACTTTCTCTCTGTGTATATTTTTACTGCTACTTCTGCCCATCTCCCATCACCATGATGATGGTGGTGATAATGATGAATAATTTGAGCATAAGTTGTAGACATTTATTTTTAAAGTTATATTGAAGTATAGTTAATTTACTAGGTTTTGATAATTTCTACTGTACGGCAAAGTGACCCAGTCATATATATATACACATATCCATTCTCTCTCAGAGTTGCAAACATTAGTGACCTTATATTCCTAATATCTCCTGCTTACCCATGATGTAATAGTCAAATTCAGGAAATAGCATTTTCACTATTTTTCTCTAATTGTAGTCTGCATGAAAATTTGATCAATTATCTGATCCAGAATTACACATTGCATAATTGTCCCATCTCTTTGGTTCCTTTAACCTGGAATAGTTTATCAGGTTTTCTTTGTCTTCCATGCTAGTGCCTTTTTGAAAGAGTACAGGCCAGCTGGTACACATGTTGAGCTTCTCTGTTTCTATCTATGTTCCTCTCAAAAGAGTATGATATGAGACTTCGACGATTCCTAGATTTGTTACTGAGAATCTTATCTGGTAAAACAAAGCCCATATAGATTTTTTTGGGGGGGGGAGTCTGCTATAACATTTTAAGAGCCTAAAATTCCAGATTCCTAAAGATGATTTGGATGTTATTGAAGGGAATTGTATGTATGTATGCATATGTACATATGTAATATTAGAACCCACGATTTATAAGTTTGGAAACAAAAATTAGGGCTTGTAAAGGCAGAACTTTTGATTTTGAAGGAATAAGTACATTTATATTTTAAGGTGAATGACATCTTCTAGGAAATAATTGGTTTTATATTATAATAACCTTAGAAGATAAACAGAATTAGATATATGATCTATGTTATTTATTTCTATTTGATGTATACATGAAATACCAACCAGGATTTGTAGATATGGTATAACTTAATGTCAGTTTTTCTGGGAAGACTTTCCTAATGAAGAAGCATTTGAGTGTAGAGGCAAAAGCAGACATTTGGAATCTGTTATTGAATTTTCTACTTATCAGTATGTAACTGTAGGGTTGTTTGATAAGTTAAAGCATAGCCAGAGCCTGGAACCAACTTACCTAAGAATGATTTCTGCTTCTGCCGCTTATGTTGTTGGGCAGATTCAGTAACCTCTCTGTGCCTTGATTTCCTCATCTCTAGAATGTATTATAATACTACCTACCTCCTATTTATGAGTAGGTGAATCAGTGGGGTTTATAGGTAAACAATATGGGGTAGATGCTTAGAATAGTGAGTGGCACAGAGTAAATCCTGTGTTAGTCATCATCATTGTCGTCAGCAGCAGCAGCCCATAGGTTCTCTGTTAGTAAAACTGTTGAACCCAATCACTGGTTCTATAGAGTAGAGGTACTAATAATACACACTTCATAGGGCAGTTGTGAGGAGTCAATGAGTTTATGTTATTACGTTGCCATGTCCTTTAACTGACTACATATTAATGGACCTACATTTTTTGTGAACGTTTTTGTTATTTTATTCCTCTCAAATTCTTTTTTTTTTTTTGTCTTTTGGAGGCTGCACCCTCGGCATATGGAGGTTCCTACGCTAGGGGTCGATTTGGAGCTGTAGCCACCGCCCTACACCACAGCCACAGCAACACCACATCCGAGCCGCGTCTGTGACCTACACCACAGCTCACAGCAACGCTGGATCCTCAGGATCCTCAACCCACTGAGTGAGGTCAGGGATCGAACCCGCAACCTCATGGGTCCTGGTCAGATTCATTTCCGCTATGACACGATGGGAACTCCCCAAATTCTACTACTAACTTTATACTGTGAAAGTAGAAACAAGGATAGGCATTTTGTATATTCTAAGTAGTCTATGGTCAAAAGGTTCGAGAAGCACTGTATGAGATAGCAATTGCTAGAGTCCCTCTTCTGAAACTTTATAAGTCTGAGCTTCCAGTTTAAAATTTATAAGCATTGTTTTCATAGTTATTATTTTATTGAGAGCACTGGAAAGTGAAATTTGAGTTCTACTTGTTTAGAGTTTGTCTTTAGCTGGGTATTGCACTGGAAGGGATATAGCAGAAAAATTAGTGTTGTATTAAGGAAATACTGATGCTGTTTAACCAGCTATTCACCTGAGATGCTTTGGGATTTTCTTTGTTTTGTTTTTCAATGAGCATCAATAAAGTTTTTTTTTTTGTTTTGTTTTGGTTTTTTACCAAATATAAATGAATCAAGTTAAGGTGACTTAGGTTTTATGCTAGGCTTTTAAAAACGCATTTCTTTAGAGTTCCCTGGTGGCCTCTTGATTAAGGATTTGGCATATTGCTGCTCTAGTTTGGGTTTGATCCCTGGCCTGGGAACTTCTGTATGCTGCAGGTGCAGCCAAAAAAAAAAAAAAAATGTGCTCTCTACAAATGTGGGCAATGAAGACTGTTTGTGGAGTTGTGGTTTTATGTATATCCTTTCCCTTCTGGTGGTGGGGGATGATCCAGAGATTACCGAAGGTTTACCTTAACTTGGTCATTTTCAAATGCTCTCAAAATACAATTCCATTATTGTGACAAACTATTTTGACCTATCAGCTCTATCATTTTGGCATTTCTGCCACCTTACAACACGTAAAATCAAGGTTTACTGTGTTTATTTTCTGTTGTTGGTTTATATATGAACATTTAACTATTATGTTTTGAACTGAGTTTCTGAAATATCTGAGAAAAATTGAACAACTTTTGATCAGGGCTTAATTCTTTATTTTAGATCTTGGAGTAATTTTATGTAGTAAATGTGGTTATTTGGCTTTAGATAATCATCTGTGGATTATCTGTGCTAATGCTGATCTTCGTTCTCATCTGGCCCTCATCTTTTCCTACTTAGTATCTGAATCTTGTGAAAGAGGGTGAAATTGATGGAAAGAAACAGACACTGAAATTTTTATCACTAATTTTGTCTCTGTGACCACCATTTTCTTTTTTTAAAGCTATTCTGCTTGTGGCACAGCGGAAATGAATCTGACTAGTATCCATGAGGATGTGGGTTCAATCCCTGCTCATGATCAGTGGGTCAGGGATTCAGCGTTGCCGTGAGTTGTGGTGTAGGTTGCAGACGAGGCTCCGATCTGGTGTTGCTGTGGCTGTGGCATAGGCTAGCAGCTGTAGTTCTGATTCGACCCCTAACCTGGGAACCTCCATATGCCGGGGTGTGGCCCGAAAAAAAAGGAAAAAAAAAAAAAGCTGTTACCTCTACTAGATTACTATAAACTGTTCTCCTGTGCACAAACAAGTAAATATCAAATACTTATTTTGTTGTTTATAGTTATCTTAAAGATAGCTGTACTCAGGAGACTGATATTAATCTTTTTCTCTTTAAAAAGTACCAACATACTTTTCACAAGTTGGAACAGTGTAGAACTGATTTTTGTGCAGGGGTTTCTTTTACAAGAGCCTCTTAAGAAAAATCTGATGTTTTATAGAATCAATGAAATAAAATGATGTCTGTTTTTGAGAACTCATTGCTTTGACTCTGATTCTTTGCCTTTGCTTTTTCTTCCTGGCCACAATGGTTAAGACATGGGCAGGTCCTTTATGGCAGATGCTTATGTGGCAGGGACTCTTCTCTGGGCCGGGGATAACCACCATCTGAGTTTTGGTTCCTGCTTTGTGGGTTCAAAGAGAATTTTTGTTTCCAGATATTTAAGGGAATCATTGTTCAGTCATTCGCTTCAAAATACTGATTTTTAACAGCAACAACAACAACAAAACCCTAGGAGGCATACAGAGAAACAAAAAAGTATGGCTCCTACACAGGAAAAATAGCAATCAGAAGAAACTGTCTTTAAAGAAACGGTCTCTCAGGAAGCTTAGATGTTGTACTTATTAAACAAAAAAGAAATAGTAGGTAAGTTGGATTTCATCAAAATTAAAAAATTTTGTTCATCCAAAGTTACTATAAAGAAAGTGGAGTTCCTGTCGTGGCGCAGTGGTTAACGAATCTGACTAGGAGCCATGAGTTTGCGGGTTCGATCCCTGCCCTTGCTAAGTGGGTTAAGGCTCTGGCGTTGCCATGAGCTGTGGTGTGGGTCGCAGAAGCGGCTCGGATCCCGCATTGCTGTGCCTCTGGCGTAGGCCGGCGGCTACAGCTCTGATTCGACCCCTAGCCTGGGAACCTCCATATGCCGCGGGAGCAGTTCAAGAAATGGCAAAAAGAAAGAAAGTGAAAAGATAATCCACAGAAAGGAAGTATCTGCAAATCATATCTCTAATAAGCATCTAGATATGAATATAAAGAACACTTAATGGAGTTCCCGTCATGGCTCAGCAGTAATGAACCCAACTAGGATCCATGAGGATGTGGGTTTGATACCTGCCCTTGCTCAGTAGGTTAAAGGATCCGGCTTGCCGTGAGCTGCGTTGTAGGTTGCAGACGTGGCTCGGATCTGGCGTTGCTGTGGCTGTGGTGTAGGCTGGCAGCTACAGCTCTGATTCTACCCCAAGCCTGGGAACTTCCATGTGCTTTGAATGAGGCCCTAAAAAGACCCCCTCCCCCCAGAAAAACCCACTTATGACTCACCAATAAAAAGACATATAACCCAATTGAAAAATGGGCAAAGGACCTCACTAGGCATTTCTCCAAAGATATACAAATGACCAAAAAGTACATGAAAAGATGCTCAGTGTCATTAGTGATTAGGGAAATGTAAATTGAAACCATAATGAGATACCATTTCACACCCACTAGGATAGCTATAATTAAAACAAAATTTAAGGAAGTTCCTGTTGTCTCTCAGCAGTAACGAACCCAACTAGTATCTGTGAGGTTGCGGGTTCAGTCCCTGGTCTCGCTCAGTGTGTTAAGGGTCTGGCATTGCAATGAGCTGTGGTGTAGGTCTCAGATGTGGCTCGGATTCCACGTTGGTGTGGCTGAGTAGGCCAGCAGCTGTAGCTCCAGTTCCACCCCTAGCCTGAGAACTTCCATATGCCGCAAGTGTGGCCCTAAAAAAAAAAGCAAATAAATAATAAATTTTTTAAATAACAACTTTTGGTGAGAATGTGGAAAAATCAGAATGCTTGTACATTACAGCTGAGAAAACAAGATGGATAGCCACTGTAAAGACACTTTGGCAGTTCCTCAAAAAGTTAAAGAGAAGAGTTCCCATCATGGCGCAGTGGAAATGAGTCCAATTAGGAACAGTGAGGTTTCGGGTTCGATCCCTGGCTTTGCTCAGTGGGTTAAGGATCTGATATTGCCGTGAGCTGTGGTGTAGGTTGCAGATGAGGCTCAGATCTGGCGTTGCCGTGGCTGTGACGTTGCCGTGGCTGTGACGTTGCTGTGGCTGTGGCATAGGCAGCTGTAGCTCTTATTAGACCCCTATCCTGGGAATCTCCATATGCTGCAGGTGTGGCCCTAAAAAAAAAGCAAAAAGAAAAAAAGTTAAAGAGAGTTAAACCTAGTAGTTTCATACCCAAGAGAACTGAAAACATGTCCACACAAAATTTTACGTATAAATATTCATAGCAGCATTGTTGATAAATACCCCAATAATGGAAAACCTAAGTGGCTATCAATTGGTGAATAAATAAAATGTGATATATCCAAACAATGGAAAATTATTAAACCATAAAAAGTGCAATATCCTTAAAGTTCCCATCGTTTCTTATCAAATGAGAATGATTTAAATTGTCATTGAAATGAAAAGACAAAGTTGAAGAATTTTTTTAGAGAACCCATGGTATCTGAGGTCTCCAGTTTGAGACATTCTTTATGGCAGTTACCTAGTGCAGGAGCTCTGTATTTATCATAGTTTTCCTGTGAGATACCATCAACTTGGGGAAGTTTAACTTTCAGGGTGTCCCTCTCTTCATGTCCATGCTTATCTGTGCTAATTTCTTGCTAGCACTTTAAAGTACATTATTAGAGTTATTAACTTACTGTTAACTGGTTTTTCAAATTATACAATCCTCAGCTGAATTCTGGGAGCTACGTGACAAATTTCTTAATGTAGAAATTTATAATACAGCTGAAATATAAAGCACTGACCTATTTCTTCAGCCCTACCTATTTGATTTAGTCTGGTCATTTGAACAGAGGTAGATATGGTTTCTAGTTCTCCAGACTGCTCCCTAGAGAGGGCATGAGATTGGGTATAACTTAGCAACTCTTTTAAAATCAACAGGGTATTTTTACTTAGAAACCTTACCTCTTTTTTAAAAGGCGACACATAAATTGGCTTCCCGAAATCAATATTTCTTTCCTTAATGAACCTTGTTGAAGTACCCTTAACTGCCACATATAAAGCCATTCCACAAATAGAACAGCTATAATAGTTTTCACTCATCAGAGGTTTTACATTCCACTATCTGTTTATTGTGTTTTGTAAATAGAAAGCAGTTAATACCAGAATCATATCATCAGCAAATTGTTTGTGACTTTCTCATAGCCTCTTACTGTTGGCTCTTATTTTGATAGGCCAGATATTGAATTGCTGTTGAATTGTTTTCTGATGTCTCCTCAACCCCAGAATTTCAGATAAATTTAGCAGATGTCAGTCTCCAGCCAGTAGTCTTGAGGTAACATAGTATAGAGAATCTTGTTTTAAATCCAGATTTATTTGTTGCTCAAAGTTATCCAAACTTTGAGATTCTATTGTTTATGTTTACAGTTGTATAACTACAACATGTCTTTGTGTCTGTGTAGTACTATAAAATATGGTGGGAGTTTTCTCCAAAATAGATTTTAACCTTTTCAGAATTAGGAAATGTTCTCAAATTTCTAGACCAAGAGGGTCAGTTTTTTTGTTTTTTTGTTTTTCATTGAAAACAGGAAAACAAGGATTTCAGGAAAACTCAGTTCCTTGATTATAGAAAAGAATTCCAAAGCTTTCTGAAAGATTCCAGAAAATATTTAATTATTAAAAATCTTAAATATTCTTTTAAAAATTTAAATATCATGTTAGTAAAATAACTTCACTTTTGACTAATCATCTATTTTAGCTTCTGTAGCTTTGGGGCATTATGTGACATATTGGATATATGGTAAAAAGATCTAGGAACTGTCTTTGAGTCTGCAGTCTAGGAGAGGAGACAAACAAGAGAATTAAAATTTCATACCACATTATCATAAGAAATACATGCCCAGGAGTATTTTAACAAGAACCAGTAGGATTCAGATAAATAAATTCTTAGATGGCATAACCTAATGGCTTTGCAGGCAGAGACGATGGGCAGCTAAGTAAAGCTGAGCATCAAGTAGCAGCTAGTGAATTCTTTTCTTTTGGATTTGAGCAAACTAAAGTCTTATCATTCATATTCTTTCCTGTGGATCATTTTCTTCTCTCTTTAATTTCTACTTTTGTTGAAAATTTTAGATTTGATGCTTCATTATTATAAATTTAACAATTTCATTTTTGTATTAATAAATTTTAACATATATTTATATTTTATTTCTATTTAAAAATAAAACTAAGTGGCTTCTTTGCTTCTGTGATATCCAGTTAACCTCATTTATATTTCAATTACTCTTCATAGGAAAAGAAGGTAGCAGTGTTATTAATTATAGTAATATGTCACTTAGCTGACTCTCCTTGTTTTGTGTTTGAGCTTCAGAGTGGATGCTAACAAAACCATTGTTGGATATTTTAACATTTTTTTGTTGTGGTGGTGGTTGTGGTTACAAGTCTGGCATATTTACTTTTCCACTGAGGTTCTCTATCTTAAATTGTAATCATTTTCCTTAAGATACAGATCCTTCCACTCCCCCCACAAGAGGTTTAACAAATATTTTTCTGTGATGACATTAATCCATGATGCAGCTCTTCTCATTTATTTACCATTAATAGAAATATGAAACTTAAAAGTCCATCATGTTTTATACATATTGAGTTTGAGGTGACGATGGGATATCCAAATGGAAATGTCCGTTTAGCAGCTGGAAACTTACTTAGGTACCACATTACTGAGATGAGAAAGTTTGTGCTTATCCTTCATGGAAGAAGTCTTAAAATGAAAAATCAGACCTTGTCATACCTCTGTATTTAACTCTCTAATGATTGGCTGTTTCAGTCAAAGTAAAACTAAAGTCTTTAAAATGGTTCACCCAAGGCCTTACATGATGCAGCCTCATCTCCTCCTCCCTCCTCAGTTCTACACACTCATCTCGTTCGTATTTCTCAAAACAGCATAGTCATGCTTCCCCCCTTCACGCTTCATGGCCCTTGCCCTGCCAGAAGCCCTCTTCCTCCAGTTGCCATTCTCTCTCTCCCTCACCTCCTTCAGGTCTTTGCTCACATCTCACATTCTCAGTGAGACCCTTCCTAACTAACTAGCTTACTTAAAATCACTGCCCTCCTTCCACACACCTGAGCCTCTGTTTTTGCCTTATTTTTCTCCATAGCACTTATCACCTTCTATTTACTCTGTAATTAACTTTTTAACTTTGTCTCTCTTCCCCACAACAGAATGAAGCTCTATGAAGACAGTGATTTTTATACATTTCATTCACAATTGTATTCCCAGAAACTAGAACAGAAGCTGGCATATAGTAGGAGCTTAATAAATACTTGTTGGTGGGTTAAGTTGGGCTATCCACATGGAACTCAATTTAAAGTTTTCTCTTTTTTTCTTTTCTTTTTGCATTTTAGAGCCACATCCATGGCATGTAAAGTCCCATGCTAGGGATCGAATCAGAGCTACAGCTGCTGGCCTACACCACAGCCACAGCAACTCAGGATCCAAGCTATGTCTGCAACCCACACCACAACTCACAGCAATGTCAGATCCCCAACCCACTGAGCAAGGCTGGGGATTGAACCTGCATCCTCATGGATACTAGTTGGATTTGTTTCTGCTGTGCCAAAAGGGGAACTCCAATTTAAAGTTTTCTGGGAGTTCCCGTCGTGGCTCAGTGGTTAATGAATCTGACTAGGAGCCATGAGGTTGCAGGTTCAATACCTGGCTTTGCTCAGTGAGTTAAGGGTCCAGCATTCCTGTGAGCTGTGGTGTAGGTCGCAGATGTGGCTTGGATCCCGCATTGCTGTGGCTCTGACATAGGCTGGTGGCTACAGCTCCGATTAGACCCCTAGCCTGGGAACCTCCATATGCCACGGGTGCAGCCCTAGAAAAGAAAAAAAGACAATAATAATAATACTAATAAAGTTTTCTGACTAATGTTACCTTTGCTGAGAAGATGGGATATTACCAAGGATTTTATTTTTAAGGCCTTTCGTTAGAGTTAGAAACTGAAATTAACATATGTAATATATATGTGTATAAAAAGACTCTGTGTAGTACACTATACATAATTTGTTTATATATGGATTGTATTGATTGGGCTAAACTTGATTGGACCAACATTCAGTCATTCATTCACCAATTCTATAATAGACAAAAATAGATGAGAGCGGATATAAACTTTATACATTATGTTGGGGGGTTGACTATTGTCCTATGGGCAGTGAGGATTTAGGGAAAGATTTTAAGCAAGAGATTGATATGATCAGACTTATGTTTTTGATAACCTACTTTGGTAGCTCAGGGAAACTGTGTAGGAAGCTATTTGAGTAGTTTAGCAAGAGGTGAGAGGAAAATATGAGGAAGGAGTAGATTTCAGAAATATTTAGGAAATAAAGATTGATACATCTTGGTGTTTGCTTGCATGTGGGATATGACAGAAGACTCCATAGAATGACTCCAATTAGAATGACTCCAGTGTATCAACTGAGAGGAAAAAGATGCATCGCTTCTTGGCCTTTTGGCTAAAATCAAGTGAGAGGAAAAAGATGCATGAGGAGGAGACGTTAAATTCATTTTGTAAAGTTGAATTTGAAGTGCCCTTGTGACATCTGGATAGAGATACCTGGTGAGGAGTTGGGTTATGGGTCTGAGACCCAGGAGATTTGGGCCAGAGATAGAGATTAGAGAGTAATTGGTTTAGAGATTTTTTTGGAAACCATGTTGAGTGAGTGCTATTACCCCAGAATAATGTATAGTGCAAGGGGAAAAGAGGGGTAGGATGTCAGAACCATGAGGAAATCTAACCCCCAAAAATTGGTCAAAAGGCGCTAATAATAGGGTAAATAGAAAACCACACTAATTCTACTAATCTCTCAGGTCATGCATGGCTTAAACATTGCTTCTTCAGAGATGCCTCAGTTGATCCCCCAATTAAAATTATGTCTCTTATATTGTTTTTCTCTATGAATCTTACTCTTTCCTTTATGACTTATCACTATAGAAAATTATAGATAATTTTTTGTGCTTTATTTGTTTATGTCTCCCACTCCATGAGGGCAGGAACCTGTTTTGCTGTCCACAGTTTGCTCACCTCCTAGCACAGTGCCTGAGATATGATAGATGCTTGATTTATTTGTTAAGTGGAAGGAAGTGTGGGATCACAGAAGCCCATGGTGACAATGTTTCTAGAATGAAACAGTGTAAATACTGCGGTAAGCAGTCTGGTAAAATAATAATGATAATAGTTAGCATGTATTGATCACTGATGAATGAAGGAGTGAAAAGTGTCCATTGTATTTACCAGTGAGGACGTGTGGGAAGAGTGAGCACTATCCCTCATGGAGCTCATGGTCTAAAGGGGAAACAATAGCCAACAATAGTGCACTCTTTATCTGCGCAACTCATTCAGTCCTCACAACAAATCTAAAGGTAGGTAAGTATAGTTATTACCCTTATGTTACCGATGAGGAAATAGGTTTATGGAGATTAAGCACTTCATCCAAGAATATGCAGGTAGTGATTAAGCAACACCTTTCTGATCCTAAAGCCTGTGCTTTTAACCACCATGCTCCAGGAGGGGAATCAAACTGACTCATCTCCTGAAAATGCCACTGGAGCAGGAATAATTTTGCTGCTGTTTATAAAACACATTAGAAGTGAGTGTGACTGGAATTGAGAAACAAGATAAAAGGATCTTGCATGAATCTCGAACGAGGTATTTGCTTCCAAATGAGGATCATAACTGTATCTGAGACTGAAGGAGAGGACATTGTTAGATCTCCTGTTAACAATGAACTGATAGGACATGGATACCAATACAAAGTGAGGAGTAAAAGAAAGAGTAAGAAATAATTACAAGATTGCAATCCTAGGAGTTGGAAATTTTCATGACCTATACTTCCAATATGGAAAAATTAGAAATGTGCCTTTTGGATTACAGGGAATAATAAATTTATGATTAGAATTCCAAGTATTATTTTTATACCAAAAAGAGGATGTGATAATCTTTAGTACTGAGAAAGTGCTAAAGACAGAGTGAGTTTTATGACTAGAGAAAAAAGGATTTACTCACATATTAATTAAAGCCATATGAAAAGTTCTTATGGATCTCAACATTCCTTATATTTTACAAGCATGGCTGCTAACATGCAGCACTGTGGTTATTTAATAATTTTAGAATTTAAGGAAAAGTTAAAGTTTTTTCCCATTTAACAATAATTTCCTCTCCTTTTACAAGGGTAGATGGAGTGGAAGAGAATGAGAGGCATGTGTTATTTGGCACTAATAAAATCCAAGACGGAGTGATGAATGTAAGGCTGGAGATAAGATTCTGAGTGTCATTAGGGATTCTGTAGAGAGTAGTGGTTGATAGGGACAGATCAGAAGGGATCTTTAAGTGCAGTCACTAACTGGCACAACTTGTAAGAGAGAGACCTGGCTGGCATGCTAGGGGAAATGACTTTGTGTTCTCTGGCATCTATACCGAGATCCTAACATAGACTAAACATTTGATCTTTGTCGCCTGACTACGTAAACACAAGGTTAGGAGTATAGAATTCAGAGTTGGTAAGTACAATTCAAAATCCAAGTCTAGTTCATGTGCTTTAACTTTAATCATATGTGTATTATTTCTTTTCCTATAAATATAAAATCCTAAGCCTTATGATTGAAAGTCATTTTCAAAATAGTCTAAAATAAATTAAAAAATAATTTCTCTGACTTCCAGTTAATAGTTTTTATGTTTACATATGAAGTGGTTTTTTTCTCTTAAAAAGATCTCATCTGTTTAATTATTCTAACAATATTTTCCTCCTGCTTGATTTCTGTGATCTGTAAAGGATGACTAATTATATTTTATAGATACAGAAAAGAAAGTGTAGAAACACCAAATAGCTGATGACTTCTATGCTTTTGTATAGATGTTGATGCTTTTATGATGGCTGTAATTGTCTATCCTTTGAGAGACTGCATCGTTTAGATATTTTCTAACGTAAGGAAGCTTCCTCTTCCCTTGGTAGGAAAGTTCATTAGGGTGGATTTCTTATTGTTTTCCTCCGTTTTAGGTGTGAAGTTTTTCAACATGAGTGGCCTTGGGGACAGTTCATCTGACCCTGCTAACCCAGACTCACATAAGAGAAAAGGATCACCATGTGACACATTGGCATCAAGGTAGGAACACTTCTTTCTTAGTCTATTTCTGGCAGAGCTGCTTTATCATTTTCATTGTCACTTAAAGCTTTTGCTTCATCTACTCCAAGCTCAGTGACCTTCCCTGAGTCCATCACACTCACCGTGTTCTCTTCCTGCCCCAGGGCCTTTACACATGCTGCTCCCTTAACCAGCCTGTTCCCTGTAGTTTTCCTATAGTCAACACCTATGCATTTCCCAAATACCAGTTCAGTCATTACTTCCGTAAAAGAGCCGTCTCTTCTTTCCATAACTGTTAGGTCAAATCTCCCCCATTCATGTGTCCATTTCACACGTATTTCTATAGCTGTAATTCTTAATTTCAGGTTTTCACTAGTTTGTGTGCTTATTTCATGAATCCCCTGTCTTCTCTACTATATGCTAAGCCCCCATGTGGTGAGAACTTTGTTCTTGCTCACCATTTTATTTTATTTTTTATTTTTTATCTTTTTTGCTATTTCTTGGGCCGCTCCCACGGCACACGGAGATTCCCAGGCTAGGGGTCCAATCGGAGCTGTAGCCACCGACCTACGCCAGAGCCACAGCAACGCGGGATCCGAGCCGCGTCTGCAACCTACACCACAGCTCACGGCAACGCCGGATCGTTAACCCACTGCTTGCTCACCATTTTAATCTCTAGTTCCTAGCACAATGTGTGGCTTATTAAGGACACAGAAATACTTGGCAAATGAATAAATAAATCCATTGTATGTCTTTAACTGCTATCAGAATGTTATGGTAATATTGGAACAAAGAAATACATTGTTTAATATCAGGATTTTAAAGAATGGGTAATCTATGAAATTAAATATCTGTTATAAAGATTATGGTCATTTTAAATAGGCAAAAGATAATTATTTCTCTTTTTTTTTTGTCTTTTTAGAGCCGTACCCTTGGCATATGGAGGTTCCCAGGCTAGGGGTCTAATTGGAGCTATTGCTGCCGGCCTACACCACCAGCCACAGAGACGCAGGATCCTTAACCCACTGAGTGAGGCCAGGGGATCGAATCTGCAATCTCATGGTTCCCAGTCGGTTTCATTTCCACTGCACCATGACGGGAACTCCCAAAAGATAATTATTTCTAAGGAGACTCTAACAAGTGCCAGATAAAGAAGGAACCTCAGTAAAATCAAAACAGTAGCTTCCTATCTGAAAAGAGAGGAGTGGGGATTTTGCTCCATTCACCTTTGAGGATCTGGAACAAGATTTCTCAGCCTCCATGCTGTTGACATAGTTGGCAAAATACTTCGTTGTTGTGGAAAGGTGTCCTATATATTATAGGATGTTTAGTAGTAACCCTAGACTCTACACACTACATGTCAGTTACACCTTTATATCAGTTATGATAACCAAAAATGTCTCCAAACATTATCAGATATCTCTGGGAACAGGGAAAGCAGTATGGCCCCAGCTAATAAACATTGATGTAGAGCGTAAAATGACAGAAGACTCTTCTGTCATTGCATTACATACTTTTTTCTCATGCTGGGACAAAGAAAAAATTTTTACCGGAAAGTGCCAGGAATCCAGGCTGGAGAAAGAAAAGCGACTATTTCTCTTAATGAGCTCAGAGAACTGTCAGAGAGAGATGATAACCTAAGTGCTCGTAGTCGTAAGTGACCAGATGCTAGGGGGGGTGCTGATATCAAGACACAATCCAGGTTGTGTGGTCAGAGTTAATGTTTTTATTTACATCTGTACATGTAAATAAGTCAGTCTTCCTTTTTTTTTTTTTTTTTTGTCTTTTTGCTATTTCTTGGGCCGTTCCCACGGCATACGGAGGTTCCCAGGCTAGGGGTCGAATCGGAGCTGTAGCCACTGGCCTACGCCAGAGCCACAGCAACGCGGGATCCGAGCCGCGTCTGCAACCTACACCACAGCTCACGGCAACGCCGGATCGTTAACCCACTGAGCAAGGGCAGGGATCGAACCCGCAACCTCATGGTTCCTAGTCGGATTCGTTAACCACTGCGCCACGACGGGAACTGCCATAAGTCAGTCCTTCTTAAAGAAAAACTTAAGAATAAATAAATGAAACTTTTAAGTTTTTATGTGGGGAAAAATTTTTACTCTACAAAAGAACAGAGAGTAGGAAACTACATATACTCACCATATGTAATTGATAATATTTTGCCATGTTCTTAGTAATTTATTAGAATTTATCATATTTGTAGTCTTATATAAATAAAAGTAGTTAAAAGGATTGATGATTAATTCAACTTGTCTCTAATTCTTTTAATTTGTTTTTAATAATTATGCATATGTATGTGTGAATAATATAGAATGTTTATTAAATTTATATATTATATAATACTGTATATATTTTTCTACAGTATACTTTTCCAGCATAGCTCTTTAGTCATTAAGATACCTAGATTTATTCAGTTAACTTTTTTTTGGCTTTTTTTTAGGGCCACACCTGCGGCATATGGAGGTTCCCAAGCTAGGGGTCCAGTCGGAGCTATAGCTGCCGGCCTACACCACAGCCACAGCAATGCTGGATCCCAGCTGTGTCTGCGACCTACACCACAGCTCATGGCAATGTCAGATCCTTAACCCAATGATGGAGGCCGGGAATCAAACCCGCAACCTCATGGTTCCTGGTCAGATTCGTTTCCGCTGCACCACAACAGGAACTCCATTTCTGTTAACTTTTAATAAATATTAGGTTACGCAGATATGCCACATTTGAAAAATCTGTTTCCCTACAGATAGACATTTCCTATGAGTAAACAAACAATCTTTTTGTTACCAATCTTCAACCCTAGAGCCAGCGCTACAGTGAACATGAACATCCCCACACACACCTCCTATTTTATACTTAAGAGTTTCTTTAGGATCTGTGTATACTTTTATGTTAGTTGGGCAATTACTAGATTGTTCTTCAAATGACAAGTATTGAGAGTTCCATTTTTCTCACATCTTTACCTGCACTGTTTTCTCCTCACTTTAACTTTTTGCCAATCTGATGAGTATGAGGTTATTATAATTTTAAGTACATTTCCTTGATAACCAGATAAGTTGATCATGATTTTTTTACTTGCCCATATTTCTGCTGTTTATTTTTAAGTTATTTAAAATTTTCTAGTTAAAATTTTTTTTTTTCTTTGCTTATATATCTTTTCCTAGTCTAACTCCATTTATGAGTCTGTTGACATACCTTAGAACCTAGGGTTTTCATGTGTCAAGCTTTTTTGGGACTTGTTTAATAATTTTTTTCCCTTGGAGTTCCCGTCGTGGCGCAGTGGAAATGGATCCAAATGATCCTGGTATCCATGGGAATGCAGGTTTGATCCCTGGCCTTGCTCGGTGGGTTAAGAATCCAGCATTGCTGTAGCTATGTTGTATTGTAGGTCACAGATGTGGCTTAGATCCTGTATTGCTGTGGCTGTGGTATAGACTGGCAGGTGCAGCTCCAATTTGACCTCTAGCCTGGGAACTTCCACATGTCACGAATGTAGCCCTAAAAAGCAAAAGGAAAAAAAAGGAATTTTTTTCCCTCTACTTCAAGGCCTTAAATGTATTTTTATACGTTTTCTTCTAATATACATTTAGAGTTTTGTTTTTTTTTTTGTCTTTTGTCCTTTTAGGGCTGCACCCGTGGGATATGGAGGTTTCCCGGGCTAGGGGTCTAATCAGAGCTGTAGCCACCGGCCTACGCCACAGCCACAGCAATGCCAGATCTGAGCCACATGTGCGAGCTACACCACAGCTCATGGCAATGCTGAATCCTTAACCCACTGAGCGAGGCCAGGGATCGAACCTGCAACCTCATGGTTCCTATTCTGATTTGTTTCTGCTGCACCACAACAGGAACTCCTAGAGTTTTAATTAATGGAGAATTTATTTTTGTGTATGATATAATATAGGAACCTGATTTTTTTTTTTTTTTTTTAGCTATATAGAACATCAGTGGCTAACCATATCCTTTCCCTGCTTTTATGTTTTTGTTTTTGTTTTTTTTAATGCTGTTACCTTTATCAGAGACCAAGCTCCTTCATGGATAGAGAACTGATTCTGAACTTCATATGCCAATTGCCTTGGTAGCTAAAGGGGCAAGTCACTCTTCCTTGTTATTTTTCAAAGTTGTTTTCCCTGTTTTTGGTTCTTGACTTACTATACAGATTGTATTTATTTATTTATTTTAATTTTAAAAACTTTTTAGTGTTTTTTTGGCCATGCCCACAATATGCAGAAGTTCCCAGGCCAGACTGAATCCAGGCCGCAACAGTGACAATGCCAGATCCTTAACCTGCTGCACACCAGGGAACTATTCTTCTATACAGACTTTAGAGTCAGTTTAAAAAAAAAAAAATCCTACCAGGATTTGAATTAGAATTCCATTTACTTTTATAGATTAAATTGGGGAGGACTGACATTTTTATTTTCTAGCTTCCAAAGTGTTCTTATTAATGCATATAAAGGCTTTTCAAGTCTTCACTCTTCTTCAATTATAACTTATAATTTTCCTCTTTGAATGCCTAGCCCATCTTTAGTTAGATGTATTCCAGGATACCATAGAATTTTTATTGCCTTTAGAAGTATCATTTTGTCTGTTGCATTTTCTAATTGGCACCTACTAGTCTAGGAATGCTAATGATTTGGGAGTGATGATCTCATATCCATCCATTGTTCTGAGCTTTCTTCTTTGTTTTTATGGTTTATCTGTAGATTTTCTTTGATTTTTTTTGTGTGTGTGTGTGTTTATGTGTACATAATCACATTACAGGTATTAAAATTTTTATAGATTTTTCTCTTAGTTGTCTGAAGGGTAATTATCTTTGCACATTTGCTTTTAAATTATTTGAAAACATGATCTCTAGTTTATAAGTATGGGCTTCAGTTTTAATTAAGTGATTTTTTGATATGGTTAAATAAAATTTCGTGATTTTGAAATTGATGAATTTATACATGAATACTACCTTATCATGTTTCTTTTGGTTTTGTTTTTATATGCTGTCTTCCCAGATTGCAAACTAATTAATCATAAAGAGCATATGTAAGACCCCAGGGTATTGCCAGCCCTTTGTACAGCTCTAGCTAGGGTAGTTTCTGAGCAATTGTTTGGTGGGTTGAGATCTCCCACATTTCCTTCCTATTGCCTCTTCTCCATTTCTTTCTTTTTTTTAAGGCCACAGGTGTAGCATATGGAAGTTCCCAGGCTAGGGGTCGAATTGGAACTGCAGCTACCAGCCTGCATCACAGCCAGAGCAATGCTAGATTGGAGCTTGCGGCAGCGCCAAATCCTTAACCCACTGAGCAGGGCCCGGGATGGAACCCGCATCCTCGTGGCTGCTCGTCAGATTTGTTTCCACTGAGCCACAATGGGAACTCCCCTCTTCTCCATTTCTTAATTCTTCTAGGAGAATGAGGATTAAAACACCAGTCTTTAAATGGTGGGTAGCTATTCTTTGTGCTTATTTAACATTTCTAATTCAGTTCAAGTGCTTTATGAAATGCCTGCTATTTAACCAGCACCATGTGCATGATGCTTTAAAGATGTAAGTGAAGTGTGAAACATGCTTCCCATCCTCAAGGAGCTTACAGATCTAGTCACGCCACTCATTCTCTCTTTGAAACACTTTAGGGCTCTCCCTTGCCCTGAAAATAAATAATCATAATCAAAGTGATAATAGTAGAAATATTTACTGAAGGAATAGTCTATGGCAAGAGCTCTGCCAAGCATTTTACATGTGTCATCTTGTATAATCCCCACAAAACTCTAAGAGGTAATTAATGTATTATCCTTATTTTACAGATAAAGAAATGTAAGCTTAAAGAAGTTAAATTGCTGTTAAGTAGCTTGACCAGGGTGACTTAGCTAGGAAGTGACAAAGGAAGTTGGAGCTGTATTTTAAGCAGTCTGCCATGCTCTATTACAGTATATGCAAGAGCCCTTGTGATCGGGCTCAGACCTCATCTCTTGCCCTTCTGTTTCTAATCTTCTGTAGTTCACTGGTGCTCAATTGCTTATTTTCACTCTCACTTTTACCTTTAAAAAAGCTAGGTTTTTTTCTTCTAGGAAACCAGTCTCTCCCTACCGCTGGGTTTAGACATCTCATTCTCTCGGTCTAGATGCCATCTCTGTGTGCTCCTATTGTATTATAAACTTGTCACATGATCTTTTAATGGCTGCTTTTCTTTGTTTTCCCACTTATTGGGGGCTGTGTCTAATTTACTCCTGGATTCCCAAGACACACGTAGTACATTATTATCTGGCACTTAATGAAAGTATAGGAGTATTTGTTGAAAAAGCTAAAAAGGTGAAGAAAAAAAGACATATGAGAAGTTAACTCAATGTAGCACTAACAAGCATATATGTAGTATAAATGGAAATGAAGTAGATTAATGAGAGGAGAAATGTAGGGAGCCCAATGTAATGAAGACTTCTTTTCCATTAGAGTTGTCATCTCCACCCTTCCTTCAGTTTTGACTTTATTTGAATAAATCTGCTCTCATTTTCTTTTCTTGCTTATTAGTTACTTCATTGCATGGTGATTTTCCTAGTTTCATTCTTATGTCATTTTATAGGCACCTTACCATTTCATGGCTTTTAGCTTCTTGCTTCCTTTGTCACTTCTCTGTCTGATCCTGCCCAACTCTACTACTTTTATTTTTCTTTTACTCTGCAGTGGTTTCAAGCACTTCAGTTTTTCATAAAACTTAATGTTAAAAACAGATTTGGGAGTTCCACCAAGTGAATCCAATTTACTCATGTTGGAATTTAGACCCATAGATTTAAACAAATCATACTTTAGACTGAATCTACTAAGTCTAGTATCTGCTAGTTTCTCTAAGGTAAAATCCGATGTCCTCCAAAACATTATCAGTTTACAGAGCTGGAGTTCCCTAAAATTTATATGTATTTAGTCTTATAAAGTCTGTTACTCTTTTTCTTCATGCCTCATTTTCAGTGCCTTGGTGTGAAATTTGTCAAAATACCTTGCTATACATACTTGGCTGTGGATATTATAAGATAAAGGTTTTACTAAGTAAAATGGGATTAATTCCTCAGTAATGAAAGATTTAGAAATTAAAGACAGAATATGTGATTGTTACAATTTTAAGATTTGGTTTTGTTTTGGGATATGTGTCATTTTGTTCTTGTTTTATGTAAGTAAATACATTTGATTAGTTGACTTGGTTCTTTTCAACTTACTATGTTATATAAATGCTCTCATTTTTATAGTTTTTTAATTATGAAAGTAAATATTTTAATTGTTTCCAATTAAGAGCTTTTTAGCAACTGATTTTTCCCTCTTCTCCTCTCTTCTTTCTACTATTTTTATATGCAGTCAAATGATTTTGATTGCTGCTTATAAAACTAAGAGCTACTTAATTTGATAATAGAAAATGATCCATTTTGAAGTAATACTTCATCTGAAGTAATACTTCGCTGTCTTTATATGTATTATTTAAAGCAAGGTGCCTGCTGACTAAAGTAAACGAGAGGTAAAGACTAAAAAACAAAAATGAATAATACTCATTTAATACATCTGAGTAAATGTACAATACTAGTTGTTTGCACTGTTATTTTTTGTTCTTATTATTTGCTCAGGTTATCTTCAAATTGAGTTTGGTTTTATTTATTGTATTAATGGGAGCTTATAAATAGATGTTTGTTTCTGTTTATTTACAATAAAGTTGTATACAAAGAACATTGTTCTCTGTACCTTTATCTCTAATTATGATTTATTATTCTTTTTTACTTTTTTGATGAGTACTTTTTTCCTTTTGATGAGGACCAACTAATGGGCTAATTGTTATAAGAATCAAGACTTTATCAAGTTTCTGATTATAATTTATTTGAACTCTGGTGCAGTCTGCCTGCTTAATTTACAAGAAACTTATTTGAAAATTCAGATTTTTCTATAATGATTTCAAAAGCAGTTAGTATATGTACTATGCTTTTTTTTGATATCCAGTTTTCATTGGTAATTTGAAATATTCAGTATATACACATCACTCGGGGACTCTATCTGTGATAGCAAACATTCCCTCCATGTATTTTAGCCAGAATTGTTTTCTCCACTTCAGTAAATACTGTTATCTGTTTTTTAGATACAAATTTAAATCTGGTTTTATATTCTGGATAAAAATAGGAATCTCTATAAACATGTAAATATTAAATACTTGATCAGAGAAGGAAAATAACTGGATTTTCTTTGTGTAACAGCACTGAAAAAAGGCGCAGGGAACAAGAAAATAAATATTTAGAAGAGCTAGCTGAGTTACTGTCTGCCAACATCAGTGACATTGACAGCTTGAGTGTAAAACCAGACAAATGCAAGATATTAAAGAAGACAGTCGATCAGATACAGCTAATGAAGAGAATGGAACAAGGTAAAACAAACCAAAAAAACCCTGTGGCTGTGCACTTGATTAAGATATTTACAATGTGTGATTTTATGTTGTTATTAAGAAATTGCGTTCAAATTCATAATTTCATTAAATGAACATTTTTGTTTAGGTGCTGTTTATTCTAGAATGTAAATCTGAGGCCCTTTTGCTCAAAGTGGCTTATTGTAATCTTGAAAATTGGTTGTCTTGAAAGGTTGTGAGACTCAGGGGATTAAGTCAGAAAATACAAGTTATAGTGTCAGACCTGAGGCTCTAGCTTGAAGTTGAAAGACAGCAATTCAGAGGTAGGAAAGTCCCTCCATCTGAGTAATAAGCTTGTCTCTACCTGGACTCTGCATGGGTGAAACAATCTTCTTTGAAAAAACTGATTTATTTTTATGGCTTATATTTACACTGTTCACTGGGGACCCCACACCACCCCTGGGTTGCCTACCAAAAACAGAGGCAAAGCACTCAGAACATTCTGATGGAGATTTTATGCTCTGAATTTACATGACAAATGAGGAAGTAATCTACAGTGAGTAAGAGCACAAGTAACAGACAGAAGGAATAGACCCCAAAGAGCTTCAGATTAATGCCAGCACTGTGAAAAGACTGCGAATAAATAGTATGTTTTAAATGGTTAAGGTGATATGATTTTTCGGATTTTAGGGGCTGGATAGTCTAGTGACAACTAACTTAGCAGACAGGAGAAACTGGTATTGTAGGGAGAGCCAGCATGAGGCTGTATGGCCCCTTCCCTGCTCAATCTGGAAACCCTGATATCCTGACTCATACTCCCTCAGCTGAAGATGGGAGGGGTCCTCTGGGAAAATTGAGCAGTCCAAAAGGAAAGATACAAAGATGCGGACAGTTGCAATTGATCCCTAAGTGAAAAAAATCAGCTTCTTGCCTTGTCCCCACTTTTCTCACAGCTGCCAATCAGGACTTAAGTACCTTGCTCTTTACTATGAATAAAAATCCGTGGAGAGCAGACTCTGGTTGCCAAGGGGGAGAGGGGGTAGAGGGATGGACTGGGAGTTTGGGGTTAATAGATGCAAATGATTACATTTAGAAGAGATAAGCAATGAGGTCCTACTGTATAGCATCGGAAACTATATCCAATTACTGGTGATAGAACATGATGGAAGATAATGTGAGAAGAAGAGAGTGTGTATATGTATGACTGGGTCACTTTGCTCTACAGCAGAAATTGACAGAACACTAAATCAGCTATAATAAAAATTGTTTAATAAAAAAATGAGCAAAAAAAAAAATCCAGATCATTGAGGAAAGTCTGTAATATAAAAGAGAATAAATCAAGGAAACAAACAGAAAAAGAACTCTCAGGGAGCAAAAGAAAATGTAAAGCCATCAGACAGTCCCTCAGAGACAAAAGGGTAGGTATTTCATCTATGCAACAAGAATACAATGCTATAAAATGAAACATTTGCTGGAGTTCCCGTCGTGGCTCAGTGGTTAACAAATCCGACTAGGAACCATGAGGTTGTGGGTTCGATCCCTGGCCTTGCTCAGTGGGTTAAGGATCCGGCATTGCCATGAGCTGTTGTGTAGGTGGCAGATGCAGCTCGGATCCTGCGGTGCTGTGGCTCTGGTGTAGGCTGGCGGCTACAACTCTGATTCGACCCCTATCCTGGGAACCTCCATATGCCATGGGAGCGGCCCAAGAAATGGCCAAAAAAAAAAAAAAAAGAGGAGCTGAAAAAATCTTTACCCCATTACCTTGTATTTTACTCTTTACCTATTTGTACCCTCTGCCCCAACCATCCCAGGCACACACTGCCTTAGGTGTTTGCACTTGCTGTTCCCTCTGTCTAGAATGCTCTTCCCCAGATACTCACAAGATTCACTCCCTCATCCCTTTTTGTTCAGATATTTTTTTCTCAATTGATTCCCTCACTAATTTATCTAACACACACACCCACACACCCTCCCCACCTCTCTACATCTTCCTTGACTTATTTTCCCCACAGTATTTTTCATAACTTACTTTTTAAATTAAAATGTAGTTGATTTACAGTGTTGTGCCAATTTCTGCTATACAGCAAAGTGACCGAGTCAAACATCTATATACATTTCTTTTCTTATATTCCCTTCCATCATGGTCTCTCCCAAGAGATTGACTTGTAGTTTCCTGTGCTGTGCAGTAGGACCTCATGGCTTATTCATTGTAAATGTACTAGTTTGCATCTTCTAACCCCAAACTCCCAGTCCATCCCACCCCCACAGTATTTTTATACATCTAACATATTACATGTTTTGTTTATTGTCTGCCTGCCCTCACTAAAGCTTCACGAGGGGACAAATTTCTGTTTGTTCACCATTGTATCTTCAATACCTAAAGCAGTTCCTGGGTACATCGTAGAATTTCAATTAATATTTCATTTAATAAAAGGATAAAGTGTTGGAAGTGGCCTAGCAGTTAAGGATTCAGCATTGTCACTGCTGTGCCTGAGGCTGCTCCTGTGGCTCATGTTCAATCCCTGGCCCAGGAACTTTTGTATCTGGCACAGCACTCCCCCCCCCCCAAAAAAAAGATAAATTATTGAAAGATAATTTGAAGAAATCTCTTAGAAAGTAAAATAAAAAGCAGTGGAAAGCAAGTGAATAAGGAATGTATAGGATCAGTACAGGAGGAATAACATATCATTAATCTCAGGGGGAAGAAAAGCAGCAGACCAAATAGAAGGGAAGAAATTATGCTCCCCCCCAAAAAAAAATGTTCAGGGAGTTCCCATCATGGCTCAGTGGTTAACAAATCTGACTAGTATCCATGAGGACACAGTTTCAATCCCTGGCCTTGCTCCGTGGGTTAAGGATCCATTGTTGCCATGAGCTGTGGTGTAGGTTGCAGATGCAGCTCAGATCCTGCGTTGCTGTGGCTGTGGTATACGCCAGTGGCTACAAATGTGATTTGACCCCTAACCTGGGACCCTCCATCTGTTGCAAGTGTGGCCCTTAAAAAAAAAAAAAAAAAATCTCAGAACTACAGGATATAGGTTTCCAAATAGAAAGTGCATGTGTAGTGCACAGCACAGCAAATAAAAAAGAAAGGGGGGGAGGGACTCACATTAGTGCATAATTTCCAGGCACCAAACAGGAAAAAACGAGAGAGAAAAAAAGTTACATACTAAATTATTTTCAGATGGGTCCAGATTTCAAATAAGAACACAGAAAATGAGAATTCTGGACCTAGAATTCTGTATTCATCCAAATGAAGTATGAGTGCAAAATAAAGACATTTTCAGACATTCAGAGCCTCAAAAATGTTACTTCCTGTTTATTTTTCTGGAAATATCTATCTCAAGACCAGGGTAGGGAAGCCAAGAAGGGGACACATAGGCTCTTAATCTAGCCAAGAAGGGAAAGTATAGAATCTTAACAAAAGAAACTTAAAGGAGACCCAGGACCACAGTTGAGCAGCAGACCAAAAAAGTAGCCAGTCCTAACTGAAGCAGGGGGATAGAGGCCTCTAGGAGGAATATTTCCATGGAAAAAATGGATCACAGAGTATTTGCTGACTGACCAAATTGACAGGAATTTTTCAGTTTGGAGGAGAGTTTAGAGATGAGCCAGACTTCACAGAAAAACTAAAACATAAAATATGAGAATTGTAAATTATAGCCCATACCGTGACTCATTTGTGAACTATATTTATACGGCCATGGTAACATAGATATCAAATATTGACTGCTCTAAAATTTATTCTAACTATACTGTGAGGATGGAAAGAGAGGAAATGTTTGTCTAAATGGTTGATGTAAGTAAATTCTTAACTCTCGTTACAGCATGGTAATAAGTTATGTATAACATGGACATGGTCAGGATATAGCAAATAAGCACATTATTGAGAAATATGGAGTGTATTTGTTAGGATACAGGCAAGGCTGCTAGAGCAAGAGACCCAGAGTACCAGTAGCTTTAATGGGATAATCTAGGTATGCGTCAAGGTTCAGATTCCCTCTGTCTCTTTTGCTGTACCATTCCTATGGTGTTGATGTGATCAGACATGGCTCCCCTCGTCCACATCCCAGCTGACAAGGAGGGGAAAGAAGAAAACAAGAAGGCATGCATGCTTCTTTCCTTTTAAGGTCAGGACTCAAATTGCATGCTGTTTCTGTTCAGTGTCATCTGGCCACTCCTGCCTTAGGTTTTGCCTAAAATTTTAAGTGCTTTGCTTTTCACGCGTAGTTACTTAATGTACTCAGACCTGATGGCTTATGCTTTAGAACTATTTAAAAAACAAAACCAGGAGTTCTCATTGTGGTGCAGTGGAAACGAATCTGACTAGGAACCATGAGGTTGCGGGTTCGATCCCTGGCCTCACTCAGTGGGTTAAGGATCTGGTGTTGCCAGGAGCTGTGGTGTAGGTCGCAGTTGTGGCTTGGATCCTGCATGGCTGTGGCTGTGGTGTACGTAGTCAGCAGCTGTAGCTCCGATTCTATCCCTGGCCTGGGAACCTCCATATGCTGTGGGTGTGGCCCTAAAAAGCAAAAAAAAAAAAAAAAAAAACCCAAAACCAAACAAAAAAACCTGTCTTAATGTTATGAAGATATGAAATGAGGAAGGAAGTACATCTTAGAACTAAATAAGAAACTCTTATACCATAATAATTCGAAAATAAATAACCCAATTAAAAAATAGGCAAAGGCCCTGGATAGACGGTTCCTTAAAAAAGACATATAAACAAGCAATAAGCACATGAAAAATATGCTCAATATTATTAGCCATCAGAAAAATACAAGTAAAAACCACAGTGAGAGACTGCTCTATGCTTGCTAGGGTAGCTATATTAAGAAAGATAATAACAAGTATTAGTAAGAATGGGAGAAATTGGAACTCTCATACATTTCTGGTGGTAGTGTAAATTTGTCCGTCCACTTTGGAAAACAGTCTGGTAGTGTCTCAAAATGTTAAACATAGAGTTACCATATGGCCCAGCATGTCTACTTGCAGGTATATACCCAAGAGAAATGAAAACATTTATACACAAAAACTTGTCCATAAATGTTCATAGCAGTCTTATTCACAAAAAGCAAATAAATGGAAACAACCTATATATCTATCAACTGATCAAATAAAATGAAGTATAACTCAATTAAAAAATGGGCAGAAGACCTAAATAGACATTTCTCCGAAGAAGACATACCAATGGCCAACAGGCGTATGAAAAAATGCTCAATATCACTAATTATTAGAGAAATCAAAACTGTAATGAGGTACTGCCTCACACCAGTCAGAATGGCCATAATTAACAAGTCAACAAATAATAAATGCTGGAGAAGGTGTGGAGAAAAGGGGTACCCTCTTCCATTGTTGGTGGGAATGTAAATCGGAACAACCACTATGGAAAACTGTATGGAGATACCTCAGGAAACTAAATACAGAGCTACCATATGATCCAGCAATTCCATTGCTGGGCATATATCCAGACAAAACTTTCATTGGAAAAGACGCATGCACCCCTATGTTCATAGCAGCACTATTCACAGTAGCCAAGACATGGAAACAACCTAAATGTCCATCGACAGATGAATGGATTAAGAAGATGTGGTACATATACATAACGGAATATTACTCAGTCATTAAAAAAAGACAAACTAATGTCATTCGCAGGAACATGGATGGATCTAGAGACTCATGCTAAGTGACATAAGCCAGAAAGAAAAAGACAAATACCATATGATATCACTTATTTGTGAAATCTAAAATATGGAACAGATGATCCTATCTAAATATAACAGACAAATAGGCAAACAAAAAACAAAAACAAATCATGGCCAAGAAGAGCAGACTTGGGGTCCTTGGAGTGGGGGACAGGAAGGAAGTGGGAGGGATGGGCATTTTGGGGGTTTGAGGGTTACAAACTATTATATTTGGAATGGATGGGCAATGAGATCCTACTGCCTACTGTACAGCACAGGGAAATGTGTGTGATTGGGTCACTTTGTTGTACAACAGAACTTGATGAAACATTGTAAATAACTATACTTTAATGATAATAGAATTTTAAAAAAAGATTTTCCACTTAAAAAAAAATGAAGTATACTTATACATTGGAATGTTACTTAGCAATAAAAAGGAGTGAAGTACTGATAAATGTTTCAACATATGCTTGAAAATATTATGCTAAGCAAAAGAAGCCAGTCACAAAGGACCACATATGATTCCATTTATAAGAAATGTCCAGAATAGGCAAATCTAAAGACAGAAAGTAGATTGGTAGTTCCCTTGGGCTTAGAAGCGTTGAGAAATTAAGGAGTGACTGCTAAAGGGTATGTGGTTTCTCTTTGGGGTGATGAAAATGTTCTAAAATGCATTGTGATGATGGTTGCACAACTCTGTGAAACCATTGAATTGTATGTTTTAAATACATCAGTGGTATGCTGTATGAATTATATTTCATTAAAGCGGCTATTATAAATACTACATGAGATATTTTGCACTCGGTTTGCAAAAATTAAAAGCTACAGTGAAATCAAGTGTCAGTGAGCATACAGAAAAACAGAACCCCTCGGAGTTCCCGTTATGGCACAGCGGAAACAAATCTGACTAAGAACCATGAGGTTGCTGGAGTTCCTGTCGTGGCGCAGTGGTTAACGAATCTGACTAGGAACCATGAGGTTGCGGGTTTGATCCCTGGCCTCGCTCAGTGGGTTAAGGATCCGGCGTTGCCGTGAGCTGTGGTGCGAGTAACAGATGCAGCTCGGATCCCACGTTGCTCTGGCTCTGGCTGTGGCTCTGGTGTAGGCTGGTGGCTACAGCTCCGATTAGACCCCCAGCCTGGGAACCTCCATATGCCGCAGGAGTGGCCCTAGATAAGGCAAAAAGACAAAAATAAATAAATAAATAAGAACCATGAGGTTGCAGGTTCAATCCCTGGCCTCGCTCAGTGGGTTAAGGATCTGGTGTTGTCGTGAGCTGTGGCAGACATGGCTCAGAACCTGCGTTGCTGTGGCTGTGGTGTAGGCCGGCAGCTATAGCTCTGATTAGACCCCTAGCCTAGGAACCTCCATATTCCACAGGTACCATCCTAAAAAGACAAAAACAAAACAAAACAAAAAAACGAAAAGAAAAACAAAACCCCTCATATGTTACCAGTGGTACAACATCTTTGAAGAACAATTTGTCAAACTTAATACTGTTGAAAATACATAGACCCTGTGATCCAGCAACTTCAATTCTAGTATTTACCTTAAAGAAACTCACAAATATGCAAAAGAGGAAATACTGAAAATAATTTATTACAGCACTGGATATAGTAGTCAAAAGGTCTACCAGCAGGGGAATAGGAAATGAACTGTGGATTATTCGTATGATACTATACAGCAGTTCAAATGAATGAGTCAAATTCATATGTATCAGTGTAGTTAAATCTCAAACATAATATTGAGTGGGAAGTCTGTGTCTTATGTAAACATTAAAACAAAAAAATAAGGTATTCATAAAATCATGCGTATGTAGTTGAAATATAAAAATATGCTAAGAAATGTTTATGCTTGGATTACTGGTTACTTTTGAAAAGGGACAGAGGAAGAATGATGGTAGAGCTATAGCTCTTTTTTTGAAGCTTTATATTTATTTAAAAAGGGAAAACCTGAAGCAAATAATGTTATATCTGTGAAAAATGAATGGTGGAAATGTGTGCTATGTCACTTTTGTATTTTTGGTATATTTGGAATATTTCGTATTTTAAAATGAAAAAATAAATCTCTGTTCAATAATGCCATATTTGGTTTTTGGTGAGCTAACTAAGTCTGACAGATTGGAAACTTTTATATAGGTCTGCTGCTACTTTAAGACAATGGATGGATTTTTCAACATCACCACACAAAAAAATTGCAAATTATTTAGCAGTTGAAGTTTTATCAATCAGATCATCATAACATGAATGTGATACGTTAGCTAGTTCATAGAGGCTCACAGCAACTTATCTTTACTCTGTCTTCAATAGCAGTTTATCAAATCAGAAAAAGAGAAAAAATAGAGGAAATAATTATTCTTTTAAAATTTATCCATGTCTTTCTTTTGGTGTAGATTTTTTTTTCTATTTTCTCCATTTGTTGGAACACTGGGCATGATAGGTCAGAATTCACATCCTCCTGCTGCCACTTATTTATACAGTTTGGGACATATTACTTAACCTTTGTGAACCTCAGTTTTTATCATCCAAAAAATGAGTATAATTAAGATTAAATGTGAAGGTGTCTAGGTAAAGAATAAATGTTATTTGAATCTGAAATAAGGTGGATTTATGTATTCATAAACTTGCCATTATGGAAATGAGCTCTTTTTGGATGTGTGACTTTTGTTTCTTTGTTACAGAGAAATCAACAACTGATGATGAAGTACAGAAATCAGATATCTCGTCAAGTAGTCAAGGGGTGATAGAAAAAGAATCCTTGGGACCTCTTCTTTTGGAGGTAGCTGTTCTCATTGTCTCAGAAAAAGTGATCAAAACCTTTGTTCTAATTTGGGTTTTTTCCTTATCTTCATGTTTTCCATGCAATTAATAATTATAAAACATGTAAAGTTTTAAAGAACTTTTAATAATTATTTTGGAAACTATTTTGACAGTTATTATTACTTCAGAATTAAATATGAATAATGAACACGAGAAATTTTCAGAAAAGCATTCTAATGGTCAGATTGAAAACTGCAGATTAACTGTCTGGCTTTGCTGTTTCTAGAGTAGTTAGGACTAGTTGGGAAAATAAACTTTTAGAATTATTTAGCTAGTTAGTGCTAATTTCTGCCATAGTATTTCACTTTTGAGTAAGAGATACCTCACTTTATTGCAGTAGGTGTTTGAAGTTTTCTGACTAAAAATTTTTAATTATTTATATAAAACATTGTAAGAGAACTTACTAGTTTAACAACTCTCTTTCAGACTTTTTAAAATGAAGAATTTTTAATCTTGAATTACTTTGTAAATACTGTGTAATTTTCACCCATTTTTTCCTGTCTCTTCTTTATTCCCTCTGTTCTCAACACAGATGTTTTGTTTCCAAGCAAGCTCATCACCTTAAGTGTTCTCTCTCATACATGAATGTTTAAAAACGCGTCTGTGTGTGTGCACGTACACATTCAGTCCCTACAATTTAGGCTTTTCTAACTCTAGGCCTAATTTTATTTTTTATATATGTATGTTTATTATATACATATATGTACTTAAATAAATATAAATATATAAATAAATGCTCCTTTCCTTGTCCTACCTCAGGGCCCTCCTTTCTAGTGAAGCCTTCCTAACAACTCAGACTTGTATAGGCCTCTTGAATTTCGTTTATACACTTTTTTCCTATTACCCTAACCATTCCTCTGTGTATTAACCATAATTCCCTCCACCAACACTGCTAATGTGAGAACATTCTCAAAATGCCACTCTTGGTTTTTTAGCCCAAGTGATGTCATTTGCTTCATCTATTATTTTAGAGATGACACCCAAGTATGTGCTTCTTGCTTGAATTTCTTCCCATACTCCATTCCTGTACTCTTAATAGGTTGCTAAATGTTTTTTACTCTCATACTAGCAACCTTACACTCAAAATCTAAATTCTTTATTTCCTTTACATGTTCTACAAGCACTTTGTTACTTTAGACTCCTGGTTTTAATGACTTTTTATTAGGGGAATGAGCACATATTTTATAGAGTTGTAAAATCTAAAAGGCATTGGGCACTGAAACTGGGTAGAAACTACTCTCTGAGTGAGTGTATACACATGTAACTGGGAAAGGGGAAAGCTACTACATGTGACAGACTTGATGTTTTTCTTCATGTTACAGCCCCTTAAATCGATTGCATGACATATGCCTACTTTTTGGAAACTGTTAATAAGTATAGTAAAAAGGGTAATGGTAGGATCTATGTGGTGGATATACAGTAGTTCACCGCAAAATTATTTCAGCTTTGCTGTATTATGAATGTTTAAAACATAAGCTGTTAGAGAAAATAGCGAAAGAAAGAAAAGTACTTTACGCTCCTTCCCCTCTGCTCCATCTCTTCCTGCTACTTGGTTATCCTTGGGCTCTTCCTGGAAGACCTGCTTACCCCCTTTCTTCTGTAGGATGTCATTATCTTCTAGTTCTTCTGAAGCGGTTCTGTCTGCCGTCTTAGTGCCACTAAATTTAAAACTGGCCTAAGAACTTTATTATCTCCTTTCAATTCATTAAATATTTATCAAATGTATTTTTGGCATATAATGCCATTTGAGATACCAAAAAGTATAAGGTATAGAGGTTGTGATTTCTGGGGTTCCTGTAGAGACACGGTAATCATTTAAATCCTGGCTTTACCACGCATTCTTCAGAAACCACAGAGAAGAGCAGGGATAGCAAATAGATTATCCACAAACTGGAAACAGCCCCACTAGAGCCAGAGAATACTGCTGCTGCTTCAATTTATATAACCGTTTGTTATTTCTGAATGAGGAAAGTCTGCAGCACTTTACAGTGAACAGAAAATAACAGGAAAACATCCATTCAGAACTACTGTAAGAAAACAGGTTTTTAGATGATGAAATTATTACCCTTATAAAACCACTGTAAATCAAAGGAAAACTATAATACAACGTTACACATGCCATTAAGCAAACATCTTCAAATACAAAAAAAAATATGAAATTAGAAATTCCAAAAATTCAGAACAGAAATGTATTTAGGCTCTTGACTTCAAGGAACTAGTTTTTTGTTTTTTTGTGGGGGGCGGAGTTTATGAACGATACATATTGTGAAACTGAGACTGTGAAATAAAATTACAAACTTTCATAAACTTAAAAGTTGGCTTTATTGACAACCTTTTCTATCCCTTCTGTATCTCCCAGCCCTCCCTCCTTGCCTTAAATTTTGTGATCTAAGCCAGGGTGGTTAAGAGAAGTGGTAGAAAAGCCACCCCAAGATTATTCATTGACTTAATCCAGGCTGCAGTCTACAGCTGCACTGTTTAGTAAGAGAGTCACACATTCAAAGGCCCAAATTCAGAGTGAAATTAAACATTCAATGCTTCTGCCTCACCAGGCACGTTTAAAATGCCCAGTACCCACCTGTGGCTAGTCGCTCCTGTGTTGGACAACAGAGAACGTTTCCAACATCGACATCAGTCTGGAGAGACTTGCTCAGATGGGACATCTGCATATCTCAGAGGCGGTCGCATATCTACCGTATCATGAGAAATTCTCACCAAACAATTTCAGTGTATTCCCCCTTCATTTTTTAAACATAAAAAGGTAGCGTGAGATAAGAATAAAGGTATTGGAAGTAATTTCCTCACACTTAAAGAGAGAGTGGTATTAGAATAAATATACCACAGTGGTTGAATACATATGTTCAACAAAGATTTGTTGCTTGGTACATGGTAACTACTCATCAGTACAGGCGCTTTTGTTTTAAAGCTCCTCATTCTCCATTGTTCCTTGCTGTCTAAATTCCTCTACCTCTTGTTCAAAGCTCTGCTTTATCTGACTCTTAATGCCCTTTATTTCTCACTGCTCCACAAGAAGAATGCCCTTTTAGTCACAGAAGTCTCCCTATACCTTGCATGTGCACTCAGGCCTCCTTACCTCATTTTATACCAGTCCGACTTTGACTACCTGCTTCCCTCTTCCTTAAAACTCTTCATGAGCCTTTTTTATAAAGTGTCTCTTTTCCTTTCTGGGCAGTTCTTAGCCTTTTTCTCATATTTCTGTTTCTTTACTTGCCTCTTAAATGTTAGTATCACCCAGGGTTCTGCCCATGGCTCTTTTTCCTTTTTTGATTCTGTGCACATTTCTTGGACAGTTTTATCAACATCTGTGTCTTTGTCTATATGATGTACTCGTATGTGTGTGTGCACATGTATGTGTGTGTAAAATACTAATTAGGGTTTTCTGATTTGAAGCAACAGACTCAATTCTGACTAAATTAAGCAAATATGAGTTTATTAGGATGCTTTCGGATACCACAGAACAGTGCTTGGAAATAAGGTGAAACCTAGGCATCTTAAGGAGGCCAGAAAGTAGAAACTATGTGAGAGGTCTCTTCGAAAGACCCATCTGAACAGTGCCCTGCTGGCAGAATGAAAGTGTTCTAACCGTATTCATTCTTTTTGTGGTTCTCATCCAGAGTACCATTTAGGGAGGACGTTTTCCCAGTGGCTTAATTAAGAATCCCATGAGGCTTTATTAAATGGGGAAGAAGTAATTCCTCAAAGGAAATCAGATATTCTGTGGAAGGGGAAAAGATTGTTGTAGTTAAAAACAAGTAAACAAACAAACAAGCAAACAAATGAGAGTGTATGTACCTGTAAGCTGCACATGTCTGTCTTTAGCCCGGATCTCTCTTTTTCCCCCTTTTAATTCCTTTTCTTGGGGAAAGGCACTTATCTACCAGAACCCTGAAGTCGTTAATGAAGGAAACCGCAAGTGCTCATTCCCACAGCTGCTAGAGGTTACCAAATGTTGTTTATTCTGCCTCTGGGGAATTCTCTTCTATCCCTTCCACTGCCATCGCCTATATTCAGGTTCTCATTTGAACTGGAGCATCACCATAGCATTGTAGTTTGTCTCCTTGCTTCTCATCTGTATGCCACACCCACTGATGACGGATCCTTGTTAGAGCAGATCATGTCACTGTCTTGCTTATTGCCTTCAGAATAATCTCCGTGGCTTTTAGGATAAATTCCGTTTTATTTTTGTTTTGTTAGTTGCTTTTCCCTGAAGCCTTTTCAAAAAACAAAAAACAAAAAAACCCACAAAAACCAAAAAACTTTGTTATTAAGTATAACACAGGACAAGTACATACAAGATTTCTTTTCTATTTTTTTTTTTTAACCTCTGAGCTGTTTCCTCTGTTTTGAATGTCCTTTCTACCCCTCATCCACCTGATTTACTGCTCTGTGTCCTTCAAGCCTTGGCTCAGGTATCATGTGGCCTTTTCCCAGGAAACCTTTACTACAACAACCATTTTTGGAGCAACAACAACAACCAGATGGGCAACTTTGCCGATTTGGGTGCTTCATTCTGTGCTTAACCTTTAGGAATTCCTCTGTTGTGCTATAATGTGACCACATGTATTTGTCTTTTTCTCCTCCAGAGATGGTAAAATTGTTGAGAATATATATTTCATTCATAGGCCTTCGTCCAATGACTGACACTTAAGTGATACTCAGTGAAGCCTATGTAGTCATTTAAAGCGAGGGCCTTGTGAGAAGCTCTGGCTAGTGTGAACCCTGCATTGAGACCCAAGGTGGTCTTCTCCAAAGAGTAATGTCCTGGGTGGAGAGAAGACCCTTCTGACTGGGGATGCTGTGCTGAGTGGAGAGGCGTTTGTTATCACTTCCTGTGTGCAGTTCAGCATACGACCAGCGGTCAGAACTTGGAGAAACAGAAAGATTCCTTCCCAGCAGCACACTTGGAAGTTAATTATATGCACAGCATATGAGGGAAACTTGTAGAATAAGTATTAGCAGGTTATATTAATCAGACATACTTTTAGAAATTAGATGTTTGTATTTTCCTAGCAATAGTCTCCTGGGATTCCCTGAAATGTTACCAATTTCTTGGGGGTGGGATTTTGGCAGATCTTATACTATCTACTCTATTTTCATATTTTAAAACATTTTAAGTACATATTTCATTTATAATTAAAAAAAAAAATAGGCATTTCCAGCAAAGGACAGGCTGTCTGCATCTCAGGAGAAGGTCAGCAGGACAACTCTTGTGACCATGGGACAGCCTTTGTCGACCTCTTTTCCAAGCCAACCCTTTCTGGAGAAGCTCAGAAGAAATATGATGCCCAGACTTCTCAGAGGAAACGATGAGTCCATGTAACCAAGGCCAAGCAGAGATCTGGTGAAAGTTCTGCACTCCCTGTAAGGCTGACCAGCTGCATATTCCAGAGGCCAGTTACTAGAATAACTTCCCAGCTTGTCAGTGAGGTCAGGTGCAGTCAATGGGAGAACTTGGAGAAGTCCCAGAAAGTCTCTGGAAACAGGAGATTGCAGGGACTCCAGGCCTACTGCAGTGAAGAACTTTTAAGTTCTTTGGATTTCACGAATGCCCTAAAAATAATTGCACCAAGTAATCCAGGTAAATCCCTTGGCCTCCTGGTGCTCGAAGTTTGCATACCAGCCCTGTGCCCACTGCTGGCCAATCTCCAGGAGTGGGTCTCAGTCTCTCCCAGCCCCTCCTCAGACATTAGGTAACTTCGAGAGATAGCCAGACACAGACATGGAGAGAGCAAAGGAGAGGCTAACATGGCTCTGAGAGTAGACAGGGTCACTAGGAGCCAGAGAGCAAGGAGCCAGAAGGACACCCTGAAAACCAGATGAAAACAAGAAGGTAGTGCTTAAGAAGCTGGGTGATATGGTCCTTGGAACTGGTTCACCATGACATGGCCAGGTTTTTTACTGGCCTTTCTTTCTATGTCAATTCTATTTCTTACTCTGAACTATGACACTTTGTTATACCTAAACTGTTAGCTTTTTTTTTTTGCCACCTCCCCCCACATCATAAGGAGTTCCTGGGCCAGGGGTCAGATCTGAGCCACAGCTGCAGTCACAACAGATCCTCAAACAGATCCTTGACCCACTCTACTGGGACAGGGATTGAACCTGCATCTTAGCACTTGCAGAGATGCCATTGCTCCCATTGTGCCACAGTTAAGGTTCTGTTCTTTAAAGTTAAATTGTATTTGCATTGATTCGATTAATAGCTAAAAACATTTAAAGGAATTTTTAGATCTTTTTTAAAAAATTGATGTGTCTGTATCTCAGTTATCCATATTGTCACATAAACTGAAAGACATTAATCACCTGTTATAAAATTTATAGCTAATTCTGACTTAAAGAAAAATTAGGTATGAGAGTGCTTTCCTGCGCTCATCTAAATCCAAAACAGTTTAGCAAAGGATTTGTCTAGTGTTAAGGGTTTCAGATTATTAATCACCTCCCTCTTCTCTTTGCATTATGAACTAAGTGAAAAATAGTCACACAACAGTCAGGTGGAATAAAAATTATTTTATTTCTTTTTGTTCTTGTTAAAATATTAGCAGTATTTTTCATGAGAATAGCGTGTGGTTGTGCTTCATTATTTTAAAAATCTCAGTCGAGGAGTTCCCGTCGTGGCACAGTGGTTAATGAATCCAACTAGGAACCATGAGGTTGCGGGTTTGGTCCCTGCCCTTGCTCAGTGGGTTAACGATCCGGCGTTGCCGTGAGCTGTGGTGTAGGTTGCAGACGCGGCTCGGATCCGCGTTGCTGTGGCTCTGGCGTAGGCTGGTGGCTACAGCTCCGATTCGAGCCCTAGCCTGGGAACCTCCATATGCTGAGGGAGCGGCCCAAGAAATAGCAAAAAGACAAAACAAACAAAAACAAAACAAAAAATCTCAGTCAAATGCTTGGTGATGCAGTGATTTGAAGAGATAGTTCTAAGTTTAGTTTATTTTAATATTTGACTTAAATAATCAGCTGAAAAAGACACCTTACAAAAATAAGGTAGATACAAGTGGAAAAATACATCACTGGATGAGTTTACGAAGTCACAAAACTCATTTTGGAAGGCAGCTGTGCTCACCACTGTAACCACCAATGCTCAAAATTCACTTTGAAATCCTTTCTACCAATTATGCAAAGTTTTTTCTTTAAACTCCGTCTTTTTTTATCTCATCTAATTTGAATCTCCAAATTAATCAAAAGATGTTGCCTTTTTCTTTTCTGAAAAATTGGTGTTTGTTTGTTTGTTTGTTTTGCATTTTAGGCCGCACCCGCAGCATATGGAGGTTCCCAGGCTGGGGGTCGAATCAGAGGTATAGCCACTGACCTACACCACAGCCAAAGCAATGCAGGATCTGGGCTGCCTCTGCAACTTAGACCACAGCTCATGGCAACACCGGATCCTTAACCGACTGAGCAAGAGGCCAGGAATTGAACCCGCATCCTCATGCATACGAGTCAGGTTTATTAACCACAGAGCCACAACAGGAACTCCTGAAAAAATAGGTTTTTAAAGCCCACCGGAACTGTGATTGGAAGGTTTTTGAGTAGGTAAAAAGTTTTATTTCTAAAGGTTTTAACTGAAGAGATCATTTTGTAAGTAGTTTGCATAATTTTTGGCAACCAAATCATAACTATGGTAACATTTCAAAACATCCATCTTCATATGCTGGTGTTTATTATTTGGAAAATATCCGCTGAGTAGAACATTATCATTAGCACCTGTCATCGTAGAAAGGTCAGCAAACTTGGGACATTTAACCTTTTTTAAAAAGAAAACTGGTATAGCCCATCAACAGTGTTGGATGATTCTTTTAAGTCTTTTGCTACCAATAACCGGGAGTCCCCTGCATGATATAAAGGATGCTTAGTTACATCTTGTTAAAAATTCTGTAAATATTCTACTTTTTAAAGTTCTTGTTTTTACTGCCCTTATTCATTCTGTAGCAAGTAAACTGCAATACGTTGCAATGAACAGAAAGATTATAAATAAGGTGCCACTGTCAGCCTCTGCATTCTGACTCTTCTCTCCAATTCCGTGCTTTGTAATGTGACCGTCTGGACTGAGTGAGGCACCAGGGTGTCAATATGTTAATCAAGTTTAATTTCTTCCTTATGTTTTAGATTATGCTATAAATAGAGATTCTGAGTTTTTCCTGCACCCCTGTGGTTGTTATGCTTCCCTGTGGGCATGTACATCTTCTTTCGGAGCTCCCTGGCTCCATCTCAGTGCATAGAACCCTCTGTGATTTGGCTCCTGTCCACCTCTCCAGACTTACTGCCTGCCTTGTGCCATGTGCTCCAGCAGCTCCAAACTGCTTTTTGTTCCATTATGTGCCATGTTTTCTCTTCTGCCTGGAATGTTCTTCCCTCATGCCTTTTCCCCTTTAACTCAGGTCAGAGCCTTTCTTTGCCCCCCACCTTGACCTCAAATAGACATCCATCTTTGTGCTCCTAGAATAGTCCGTGTAGTATTCTGTGATACTGCATTTCTTACTGATGTTTTATTGAGCTTATGCCTCTCTCCCGTTGTACCACAGGTTCCTTGAGGGTGGACACCAGGTCTTCACCTACCGTTTAGAGATGTTTATGACTGACTAAATGGGTCAGTCACTTACTTCACATGTGCTACCAAAAAATTTCTTTCTAAGGAAGAAGTTTGACATGTTCATTCATGCCTACTGGAAACATAAGTGTACAGTCTGTTTTAAAATCCTGTTCCCTTCACAGAGAACATGCAATATTAAATCTTCTATTCAGCCCCCCTTTTCTAAAACTTGGCATTTATTTCTGATCTTTTTTCAATAGAGAAATGTACACGTTTATTTTTCTTTTCTCTTTTAACCTTACAACCTCTTTTTTTTTTTTTCTTTTTGGCTTTGCAGGCTTTGGATGGATTTTTCTTTGTTGTGAACTGTGAAGGGAGAATTGTATTTGTGTCAGAGAATGTGACCAGCTACTTGGGTTACAATCAGGAGGAGTTAATGAACACCAGTGTCTATAGCATACTGCACGTGGGGGATCATGCAGAATTTGTGAAGAATCTGCTGCCAAAATCACTAGGTACAAAGAAATGTGTTTTTTAAAAGCTTCTCCTTACATAAGATTGTACTGTATTACTATTATATTGTAACATATAGTATTATTCTAATATATGTCGTAATATGTTAAAAATACTTTAACATTTAATTTTAGCCTGACACTAAATGTAAAGGAGGAATGGCATCAGATAGCTGATAGAGAGCATTCCTTTTGTCCTCTTCCTCTACATGATGCAACAATTATGTGACTGTGTTAGGAAGCAGAGCAGTGAGTTGCCTTGGCATGAGAAGCTTCTGCTTAGAATTCCCTTTGTTTTCCATTTTAATTATGTCCAAGAAAGAGCAAGTATATATAATGTATCCTAACACCTTGCTCAAAGAAAAGATAAAGGGGGAAAAAGGAGAAAGGAAAGGAAGAAGGGAGAGAGGAAAGGAGGGAGTGAGGAATATACATTCATATTACATACTTATTAAAATTAACATTTTTGGATATAAGTGGTTTCAACTCAAGAGTTCCAAGTATGGGTGGATGGGTTGCTCATTGCCAAAGGAGCCTAGCTGAGAGGATGGACGGGGTCTGATTTCTAGCCTGCATTCTATTCACTAAGACATGTGCTTACGCTTTTTTTTTTTTTTTTTTGGTCTTTTTGCCTTTTTCTAGGGCCGCTTCCCATGGCATATGGAGGTTCCCAGGCTAGGGGTGTAATTGGAGCTTAGACGCTGGCCTACACCAGAGCCACAGCAACACGGGATCTGAGCCACGTTTGCAACCTACACCTCAGCTCACGGCAATGCCGGATCCTTAACCCACTGAGCACGGCCAGGGATCGAACCCACAACCTCGTGGTTCCCAGTCGGATTCATTAACCACTGCACCGTGACGGGAACTCTGCCATGTGCTTACTCTTTAGCCTGTATGTACTCCAAAAATGAGGAAGGGTCTTGGCTAGACTCCTGTATAACTAAACTAAACACGCAAATAAAATGTTATCCATAGCTCTTTATTTTCTATGTTGTTGACTCGATGAAATGGAAGCCATATTTCTTCTTTGAAAAGAGTATTATGTGTTTGTGTCTTTATAGAAATTTAGAGTGTAAATGTCTTTGGAGATAATATAGTGGATTCCTTTATTTTAAAGATGAAGCAAAGATTAAGCCATTAGGAGTTCCCGTGGAGGCTCAGCAGAAACGAATCTGACTAGCATCATGAGGAAGCAGGTTCAATCCCTGGCCTCGCTCAGTGGGTTAAGAATCTGACATTGCGGGGAGTTCCCGTGATGGCACAGTGGTTAACGAATCTGACTAGGAACCATGAGGTTGTGGGTTCGATCCCTGGCCGTGCTCAGTGGGTGAAGGATCCGGCGTTGCCGTGAGCTGTGGTGTAGGTCGCAGACGCGGCTCAGATCCTGTGTTGCTGTGGCTCTGCTGTAGGCCGGCGGCTACAGCTCTGATTTGACCCCTTGCCTGGGAACCTCTGTATGCCAAGGGAGCAGCCCAAGAAATGGCAAAAAGCCAAAAAAAAAAAAAAAAGAATCTGACATTGCTGTGAGCTGTGGTGTAGGTCGCAGACACAGCTCAGGTCCCGAGTTGTGGTGACTGTGGTGTGGGCTGACAGTTACAGCTCCAATTTGACCCCTAGCCTGGAAACCTCCACATGCCACAGGTGCAGCCCTAAAAAGACCAAAAAAAAAAAAAAAAAATTTAAATCATTATCCCAAACCTCACAACCAATTCGAAGCAGAACCAAGACTCCTTACTCCAGTATAGGTTTGTTTCCATGATTTCCTCTGACAGTTATAGAATGATGAGACAGTGAAAAGGAAGGAGGTTCAATGGCAACAATATAGTAAGAGAACTTGTTGGAAATGGTGAGAGAACAGCCTTGAAAACCCTCTGAACTGCCACCATGGTTTGAATATAACAGTTTAACTGGGAAATGGTGACCCCGCACACAGAGATTCTCACTTGAAATGTATAGATAGCTTCTCTGTAACTGAATTCAACTTTCTTGTACTGAATCAGGTAACATTTCTGTTTTCACAATTATTTTATGTAATTGATACCCACTATATTCGAGGCATTGTAGCGTATATACTGTGCAAATAAAGTGCAAGAAAAAAATGGTTTTAAGAAACAAGATTGGGTCTCTGTCTATTCTAAGTAATTTTTTAAGTCACAGGCTCATTTGAAAAACTTGACTCCTCCCTCTAAAAAGGTACGCATGCACACAAGCCATACTTAAGAATCCATGCCTTCCAGGTTAAAACCCCTGCTTAACAATGGATCTCTGATTTTTGATCATTTTTTTCATTGCCAGGGTATAATAAGAAACAAGTAGAAAGTCTCATTAATTAATTGCTATAAAATTCTGAGCAGTAGAGCAATAAGCTCTTAATTTTTAATTTTGTCTTTCTCTGTTTATAAAAGCCATTAATGAATTAGGGTATTTGTAAGACCTTATCTTTGAGGGAGGAAATCCTATACAGTTTCTTGAAAATTTTGCAATTTTCTAATTGGTAAACATTACCAATTTTGCTAAGGAAAATAAGTATCCTATTGCCTCAGGATAATGTTAGATCTGAAGAAGTCTGTCTTTTAATCTGAGTATCTAAGCAGATGAATGAGTAAAGGTATGTCTTTTGTATCTTCAGAGTTTGTACTTTTTCACCTTCTTCATTGGCATATAATCAATTTTTCTTTCACAGTAAATGGAGTTCCTTGGCCTCAAGAGGCAACACGACGAAATAGCCATACCTTTAACTGTAGGATGCTAATTCACCCTCCAGATGAGCCAGGCACCGAGAACCAAGAAGCTTGCCAGCGGTATGAAGTAATGCAGTGTTTCACTGTGTCACAGCCAAAATCAATTCAAGAGGATGGAGAAGGTAAAACAAAGGATGACTTTAAGGTGTTTGGTTGCTTTTTCCTTGGCTTTAGGAACAGGAAGGAAATTGATTATAAACTGCCTTCTTCCGATAGTACTTTTGGTTACTGTATTATATACCATAGGGGCTATTCAAATTGGTATGTGTTTCTTAATACTTAAAAAATTGCTAAAATCGAGAATTACCCCTTTAAAATGCTCCCAAATTCTCAGTTTTAAGCTGGCATTCCCACTAAAATGTCAAATTCAAACCAACTTGCTGCCTAGAAATAAGAGATGTAACTAACTGCTGCCAGTTGGAAATGTACCAGATGTAGCAGGCTGTTGAACAGCTCTGATTTTTAGAAAGTTTCAAGCTTAGAGCATACAGAACATTGGAGAATAGAGTGAGCATTTTTGAGGCCATACAAGGTAATTTATAAGGAGAAAGCTTATGAACAGCTGAAAACACAGCTGAAGCTCTAATATGAATAGGTATCAACATGGTATTAGTTAACTATGTTACAGTGATGAGTTTTCCATGTGAGCTTAAACTGAGCTAAGTTAAGAACACCACCAATTGGGAACTGGAGTAAAAACCAGGAAAGGTAGCAGCCGAGAAGTCAGTCAGATACAAAAAAGACTGTGTATGTAGTAGGACTCCCTGGGGAATGGCTGCCACAGTCAGCTGGGGACTTTTTACAAAATACTCCTGCAAGCCTGTCTTATGTAGTTGAAGTTCATATTTAGCTGTGTGATAGATACTGTGTAGAACCTCTCAAAAAAAAAAAATGGAAGTGGGATTTCCAAAAAATAACAGATCCTAACAACATAAAAGTTCTCTGTCAAGGGCAAGATAATGCTTGTTAAAAAAAACACTTAAATGTTTTTTTCATGTGATAATTATCACCTGCACAGTGATTATAGGAATAATCTTTGTAGCCATTAATGAATATAGGAAATTGACTAAAAACTGTATTTTAAAAGCCACCATGTTGCTTAAATCTAGCCAAAGCTTTCAAGTTTTTATCATCCAAGTACTTGAGATGCATCAGTCTCCCTTAGTTCATGTAAGAACATTCAGTGGAAAGGGATAATTTATGCTACTAGTTCTCTACCTGAAGCTGCCAGTTTTTAGTTATGAGCAATTTTATTTCTAATATTACACTCTTAAATCAGAGTGACTCCAATATTGTATCAGATCCTGTAGTATATATTGTTTTTATAAAAACCACTAATGGCAGATGATAGATGTGAACCACTTTTTACCCTCTTCCTTTCAATTTCCCCTTCTTGTTTTGGGCAGATTTCCAGTCATGTTTGATTTGTATTGCCCGGCGATTACCTCGGCCTCCAGCTATTATGGGTGTAGAATCCTTTATGACCAAGCAAGATACTACAGGTACTAACTGCAAAGTTTAGAATGTTCTGTCGGTATTAATGATGTGACTGTGCCCTTAAAACGAATTGTATCCCTCTGTTCTCTGCTATTTGGCTTTTGTCCACTAGACCTTTACAGAAAACATTTTAGATGATTGTCTTGACATTGTACCTTTTGGATACTGTCATCAGTGTTATGGCAGGGTGCTGGGGAGAACATTATTTTATAATTATTCATATGTCTATATTTTGATTATAAATTATTTCATAATTCTGGAAAGAAATTTGGCAATGAAGGTATAAGTATATTTATAAATATATACAAATGTAGATATATGTATATTTATAAGTAGATACAAAAAATCTTGTGCTTAAATGTATGTTTCCTTTTTTCTTGATTATTTTTCTTTAAATTTATTCAGCACATACTGATTGAATGCCTAGCAGTGGCTGTCACTGTGTGATTGCTCAGGGGTGTACTTAATTGAGCAAAATACAATGATAAAATTACAAAGTACAGTACTTTTTTAATGGAAAAGGTGTGGAGTAGTATAAGGGAAACTAAGAGGGAAATCCTGTTTTTAAATTAGCTGGTTAACAGAAGGCCTGTCAAGCTGATATTGCTCCCTTAAGCCCCAAAAGAGGAGACTGTGTCAGCTATGCAAAGTATGGGTGTTGGAAGGGTGCGCTGAGGAAGGGTCATGGTGCTGAATGAGTCTCCTGATTGAGGAAACAGAGTAAGACAGAAAAGTAGGTTAGAAGAACTGAAAGAAGGACAGTAGAGTCAGAAAGTGAGTAACCCGTAACAGTGCCTAAAAATAAGCCCTTTTTTTAAAAGGTCTACTTCAGATTTGATTTTCAGCAAAAATAAATTGTTACTGTACTTTATAATATATAAAGCATTTTTCATATATTGTTTAATCTTATCTTCACTAACGCTTTCAGGTTTTCATACTATTACATCAGTCAGAATTATATATGTATCACTTACCACTCTAATTTTAAAATAGAGGTGGATACTACAGATAGATTTTTTTAGCAGATCAAGATTTTTAAAAATCATTTATACTAAATTTTGCTTTTTGTGAAAGTGTAGTTTTGTCACTTTACTACTGTTTATAAGATCTTGTTACAATATTTATTATTTTTTTTAGTCCCAGAAATCTAATATTCCTATATTGTGTGCTTTATTCTTGTGTTTTTAAAGATAAACTCCCAGCTGCTCTACTTATGCGCTGGGGGTAGATTAGCACTGATAGTAGAAAATAGCAAAAGGACGTCTAGGAGCTTAGAGATACAGCATCAGAGGGTCATAAAAATCAATTCCCATACTTTCTTCCTGCCCTTTTTGAGCCTACCAAGTACAAGTTCTTTTCCCCTTTCCACCAATGAACAGCACTGGAAAAATTTAATAAACCCATATTGAAAACCAAAAATATTTTTGCATAGAGGAAACATAGGGTCTATTAAAACATGTAACTGGTCTTTTGTGTCAGTAAAACCAAGTAAGAGCTTGAGAGGTAGCAGAATAAAAGCCCTTTGGAAAGGGGTAATGGTTAGACCACAGAATAAATGCGGAAGACAAGGGAGGCCTAAAAATTGTGAGGATAATTTAGGAACAGTGTATTTCAGCATTTCCTCATATTGCATTTCTACAAATTGAATCCTAAATTAGGTTGTTTTAAAGAAGACTATATTGGGGTTCCTGTTGTGGCTCAGTGGTAATGAACCTGACTGGTATCCATGAGGATGAGACTATATTTTTCCATAGGAAGTGTTACAGCTGGTAGTTTTCTTTTTGATCAAGGACACAGCATTAAAATCTTAAATATGTCTGATTTTAAAATAAATTTATAAAAATGTATAAATTAAGTCCTGAATCATAAAGTAATTATAAATCTAAAGGGAACCTCAGAGATTGCAGAATCTAGCCAATCCATTTTACAAATGAGGGAATGGTGACTTTTCCAAAACTATACAGCTAATTGCTGAGAGCAGACATCTTTAGGCCCTGCTACAGAACTCTTCCTTTATATTGCATTGCCTTCTAGCCTTCTACCAAAGCACTATTAAAAGGACATCACTGTACTGTGCACACTTATTATACAAAAGATATGAGAAAAAATATAAACTAGGAAGATGCCAGAGAAATGTGAAGTAGTCTTAAAATGTAAAACTAACATTTTGCTATATTATAGATTTAAAAATCATAAACTAGTTATAACAAGTATTAGATATTTAATTCTTTAAGTTTTAGTGGCGCTTGAAACTCTACATGGGGGTGGTTCGTGTCCTTTTAAAAAAGAAAAAAAGTCTTCTGCCAGGAAGTGTTGAACTGTGGTTCATTTATTTGGTTGGTTGGTTGGTTAAACTTTCCCCTAGCTCGCAGAAGTATTCTAAATCAATCTATTTATGATCCTCTCCTAAGATAGTCATTACGTTACCTGATCATTTGCTACCACTGCTGATAATTTCATCACTTTTCCTCCCTTTAGTCCCACAGTTACAGACTTCTTGCCTTTGTGTGGGCCAGTACTGACCATGGACCCAAACACGCACACCTCCCTTAGTCACAGCCTCTGAGGAGCATTACTGCATATGAAGGCTGTGTAACAGTAGAGTCTACTATAGCCAGCTCTGAGTCTTTCACATAATGAGACAGAGTTTGATTATAACTCTTAGAAAACCCAAAACTGTCTGTAGTTTCAAATCAGTGTTCACTAGGCATTACCCAAACTTTTAAAATAACAAAAATTCCCTTATTTAAGTTCTAATTTATTTTCTTTCTGTCATCAACATTTATTCCAAGACTTGGGAGTTCCTATTGTGACTCAGCAGTAACAAACCCAACTAGTATCCATGAGGACGCAGGTTGGATCCCTGGCCTCGCTCGATGGGTTAAGGATCCAGCGTTGCTGTGAGCTACGGTGTAGGTCGGCATAGGTTGCAGACACAGCTCTGATTCCATGTTGCTGTGGGCTGTGGTGTAGGCCAGCAGCTGCAGCTCTGATTCAACCCCAGGCTGGGACCTTCCATATGCCGCAGGTGCAGCCCTAAAAAGCAAAACAGCAACAAAAATATTTATGCCAAGACTTGGGCGACAGCCTGATCAGACAGATTTGGTCTATTAAATTCAAGACCCTACATTAAAGAGGTCTAATGAATACTTCATTTCTAAACAAACCAGGTGAAATGTATAAAGAAGGGATTAGTTAAGATGAAGAGGCGCAAACAGTGCTATAATAGATTTGAACTGATTGTATAAGAAAAGGGGAGATGAGGAAAAGACAACCAGGCATTCACAGAAGAGGGAGAGTGAGTGGTGAGTAAACATGGAAAATATTCAGCCTCATTAATTGGAAAATACAAAGTTATACCATAACCATGTTTTACCTGCTAATTGTAAAAAATAAAGAAGCCCAACAATACCAAGTGATAGAGAGGATGTTGGATTAACAGTAACTCCTGTGTAAGTTTCTGGAAAGCAGTTTAATATTATAAAGTTGAATGTTCACATAATCTACAATTAAACAGTTTTACTCCTACATATGTGCCCTAGAGAAACTCATACACATGCACTATGGAAAATGTGAAAGATATTCATAGCAGTATTTATTGTGATGGCAAAAAACTGGGAACAATCTAGATTTGACAGGAGAGTGTAAAGACAAGGGGATGTGGCAAGCGAGTACACACGTCTGGGAATTATATTGATGATATTGGTAATGTTCAAGTTCTGAAGCTGGATGGTGAGTTTGCAAGTTTTCATCTTATTTATCTAATCCTTTATGTATTTACATACACATATGATATATGTATATATCTTAACCTATATTATTTCACGTGAATATAAGATTGCATAAAAAATAAAATAAAATGGATCTGAATAATTACAAACTGGATTAATTGGCCCATAATTACAGAATAATTTGAATTTTTCTATACTCATTTAGGAAACTTGTGGAAATGTCATAACAACATCACATCACCACTAAATTTTATAAAGCACACGTTCTGTTTGCGGAATGCCTGGCAGATCTTAGTGTTCTGACCTGTCTTTTTCTGATTTAACTTTTGTTGCTTTCAGTCTTTGTTTACTCTTAAATGCAGTATTGTCCCACAAGGAGGCAGAAGAGGAAAGACTTCCTTATTTTCTCATATTCTCTTCACTTAATTATTTGAAATTAATTTAAACCAAAATAATATATTTCTTCTCTGCTTCTCTGTCCCCCCTAAGTGATCCTGTCATTAGAGAGAACAGGACCAAAAGTGAAAGCCCTGAGGAATTTGACCTACTTCAGTCTCTGCAACTTTAGGTCTTTATGATATGACTTTAATACTTGATTGGAATTGAATTTTAGGATATAATATAGCACACTCCAAGGCCAAAACAATTTATTATTATCATGTCACTGATATACTCCATTACCATATGTAATAAAAAGTAATAGTGCTTTTTGATGCTTTTGTCCGTTAAGCACTTGGATGCAATTGTTAGTTTTGAAATAGGAGTGACATATCAAGAGGCTGTCATAAATGTAAAGTTTCATTCTTTGTATAGGTAAAATCATCTCTATTGATACCAGTTCCCTGAGAGCTGCGGGCAGAACTGGCTGGGAAGATTTAGTGAGAAAGTGCATATATGCTTTCTTCCAACCTCAAGGCAGAGAGCCATCGTATGCCAGACAACTATTTCAAGAAGGTAAAGTTTTTCCTCTCGCAACTATTTTCATTAACCTTGCTCTTTATTAATACTGAATAATTTATATAGAACTTATGGCTTGATAAGTATCTTCTCCAAATTACAGTTTTTGCAATAATCACTTTAGGAAGGGAAGAAATGGGTAAGCAAAGTAATTCATGAGTGGATCCTGAATTTTGGGATGCACATTTTAAAGAACAGGTTATCATGTGGTGGTCACTTGGTCATTCATTCATTCATTCATTCAGCAGACATGTATCAAGTTCCACACATCCATAGAAAACTATGTAAGTTGCCAGGGATACAGTGGTGACTGAAGCAAGGTTTTGCCCTCAAGGAGCTCAAAATCTATTAGGAGGATATATAGGCAGTTTTAAAGATCATTGTGACCTGGGCTGTAGTAGAGGCATAACCAAAGAAGAAAAATTCTGACTTGGAGAATCAGGGATGGCTTTAGAGAGGAAGTGATGTCTTTGTTTGGCTTTTGAAGATCGCTCCCAGCAGAATAGGCACATCAAAGGGCTTCCACGCGATACAGATCTATATCATGTATGTTTAATCCATGATTGTTACAGTGCCTCTGTCTCCTGACTCAGGTTGAAGTTTCAAGTTAAAAAATATGTCATGTGAAATTATTAATTAATAATTGAACAACTGCTGTGTCATAGTAAGTACAATGGGAATATGAAACAAGTATATTCCCAGCCCTTAAGGAACTTATCAGTATTATAAGAAATACAGGGGAAATTACCTGAGCGTTAAGGCAAGACATTCATAGAGATTCAGAGATAAGGGATTTTGATAAACTTTGGGGGGGTGGCCCGCAGCCACGGCATATGGAAGTTCCCAGGCTAGGGGTTGAATTGGAGCTGCCAGCCAGAGCCAGAGCCACAGCAATGCCAGATCCAAGCCATCTCTGTGACCTACACTACAGCTCACAGCAATGCCAGATCCTCAACCCACTGAGCAGGGCCAGGGATTGAACCCATATCTTCTTGGATGCTAGTCCATTTCATTACCACTGAGCTGCAAGGGAAACTCCTAATATACTTTTAAAATATTATCATGTAATTATGGTAGCCTAGTACACCTTTCCTGGTATAATTTATTCTCTAATCTCTAAGGAAATAATTTATGTGGAAAGAGACTTTTTGTATGCCTGTTCCTGAAGAATGATTTTTAAAATATTTTTCATTATTCCATCACCTTTATTAATTTTAACATTTTCCCATAATATTAGGTTTCCTAAGTTTACAGAGGATTTTCCATTCATTACATTGTAGATCAGCCGTCTCCTAGTAGTATGTGGAGGAAGCAGCTTGATTTGTTTTTTTGTTTTCTGTTTTTTTTTTTTTTCAGGAAGCCATCTGTATAAATCTCACTAGTTTGGTTACTTCTGGGACAGCTTCCTACAGATTAATGGATGAGTGATTCTCTAGTAGGCTTCTTACTAGACTGTTACCATCCCCAAAGATGGTATTTCAGTGGGTCTGACCAAGAAATTCCCTCAGGCAAACCTGAAGTGCAGTAGGTTTGGGAACCATTGCGATAAGCAACTAATGCCATCCACTGGTTGCACAAACTTTGTGATGCCCTCTACCAGCAGTTGCACTTGACTTAAGGGGAGACACAGCACTGTCACCACTTTCTGCCCAAAGTACTGAAGTATGTGATACACTTTGATTCTTGCCTTAACTTTATAAGTTGGACATTCTATTACTTGAGATTTAATTTTATTTGCCTATAGTTTATATAAACATTTTGACCAAGGCAAAACAGGTCTAGGTTATTGTCTCACTGTCCAAATGACTAGGCTCCCTGCAGATTTAATTGAGCCCTGGTTTAAAGTATTGTGTTTCTAAACCATTGGAATTCTCTATAAAATAGATCGATTAAAGTGTAATAAGTAAGCAAGCTATCATTAACATATGAAGTGAAACAAGCAAGGAGAAATGTAAAGAAATATAATTCAACACTTCTCCATTAGTAATTTCTTAATGTCCTTCTATGTTTTTTAGGGAAAAAAAAATCCCTCAATATAAATAGTTTTTTTTTTCTCAGAATTAGTCCAGAATTCACATAGCTCTGATTCTAGTGTTTTGGAGATTCTGGACAACTGGCCAAATAGCATCCGTGGGTTGAGCACATCTTTTTCTGATATATTATATTCAGCAGTATCTAACTTGTAAGACAAATGTAGTCCAGGAAACACTTACATGGGAACCACTTGTAAAGACATTGACCTGCTGAATTAAAATCTCAGGTGAGGACCCAGTATTTTAACAAGCTCCAAAGGTAATGCTCAGTAAGTACATCGAGTTTGAGAACTACTGGTCTGTCAAGAATGGAGAGAGATGTAAATTTGCATTTGCAGCTTCCCTCCTGCCTCTTCACTTAGGGACAGTGCGAAAGGAGGAGACAAATTATACCATTGTCCTTGATTTTATGTAGAACTTTTAAAATGTAAAACCTCTACAGTGACTAATATTTAGGCAAGAACAATTTGTCTTCCATCTATCCTTTTCCATGCCTTTAACTTACTTTTTTAAGGCAGTGACAGGCATAAAATCCTAATGTGCTTTAAAAATTCAAGTTCTGGGAGTTCCCGTCGTGGTGCAGTGGTTCACGAATCCGACTAGGAACCATGAGGTTGCGGGTTCGGTCCCTGCCCTTGCTCAGTGGGTTAACGATCCGGCATTGCCGTGAGCTGTGGTGTAGGTTGCAGACGCGGATCCTGCGTTGCTGTGGCTCTGGCGTAGGCCGGTGGCTACAGCTCCGATTCAACCCCTAGCCTGGGAACCTCCATATGCCGCGGGAGCGGCCCAAGAAATAGCAACAACAACAACAATAAAAAGACAAAAGACAAAAAAAAAAGTAAGCTAAGAAAGCACAGTATATACAGTAAGATCTCACTTTTGTATATCTGTCCAATTTTAGAAGATTCATAGAATGTTTACAGTGGTTATCTCTGAGTGATGGGATTACACAAGTTTACTTTTATTTCTCTATTTATAATCACAAAATAAAGTTATTTTCATTTAAGGAGTTCCCATTGTGGCTCAGTGGAGGCAAATCCGACTAGTGTCCCTGAGGGTGTGAGTTAGGTCTCTGGCCTCGCTCAATGGGTTAAGGATCTGGCATTGCTGTGGCTGTGGCATAGGCCAGCAGCTGTAGCTCTGATTTGACCCCTAGCCTGGGAACTTCCATATGCCACAGGTGCAGCCCCCAAAAAAGCAAATAAATAAAGTTATTTGCATTTTTAAAAAATCATGATATAGTTGGAAAGTATTTGTAGTATCAAGAAGTTTAGAAGTGTTGCTATAAAACCTAAGTCCTCATGTGAATAGCAGGAATGTCTACGGTCTGTATAACAGAACTAACTGAAAATATTTTATGTCAAACTATTAAAAACATTTAAAATACGAGTTTATTTTCCTTTTTTAGAGATTTTAATATACAGAATAGAGTTTCCTCATTGGTGACCGAAAATCTGAGGGCAACTAGGGAGTTAAATTGCATTTTTTTCCTGCATATATCTAGGAAAATACCAAAAAGAAAGAGAAATCTCTGTCAGCATTAACCTGTAGTACCCTGCAGCACATTTTAAACCTATCCTGTTAGTTAACATCAGTAAGACATGCTTGTTGAGGTTATCTCAGCACTAAATTGGGTGGAGAGGAAAAGCCAAATATCTCCACCTCTACAGCTACTATCTCCAGAGGAAGCAGCTTCCTTTGCTTTGTTGCTCTGTTGAGGCCTCCTCTGAGGGGAAAAAAATTAAAAACAATTGCCATTCTAAAGGTTCTTTGAAGAGTTCTGGGATGTCAGTAACCCACATCGGTAACATCCCTCCCTACTAAGTGTTCTAAAAATTTCAGAAACAGATAGTCAGGATCAAAACCTGGCAAAACTACATGAGAAAGCGAGGCCAGGATCTGTGATTAAATGAAATTCCAAATAGTTTTTTCCAGACCCAGACCTTTCTTATGAGGAAAATTAGGTGTATAGAGCAAATGTTTATTGACCAGCCAGTCCTGTAAAAGAATTATGGCTCCCATGCTCACGTCTTAATTCAAAATATTAGATTGTTATATAGAGTTGAAGCTACTAGTATAAATGGTGTCTTGGGATTGGCTGAATATGAATGAGTAAGACTCCGGTACTTTGGAAGCTGCTTATTTGTTGTTTGTTTTTTCTTTGGTGTTTATTCAGGAAATACTTGTCTGGTACATGCTATCCTAGATTTTATCTCACAATAAACTGGTTCCATTTTAGCAATGATGGGCAAAGGCTAATTTGTATTATTAAGTCCTAATCTTATAAATGACAAATTCAGACTTCAAACCTAAATCTGATTCTTAGGCTTTTATTCTTTTCGTTGATCTATGCTGCCTTCCTTTTTACCTCTCTAACAGAATTTTAGTTAATGGATAGTCTTAATTAGATTCTAATTAAAGTTTTAGTATATTTAATATTGCCCTTTTTCATTTCAAAGGTTGTGAATTATGATATGCTAAGTCTAGTCCACACATTATCATCCAAAATAAATAATCTAACTTCAAGACTTCAACTTTAAGTGTAATCATTTCCTGTATGTAGGGATTCTTCAGTTTTGGAATTTTTTACCGCTTTAGATAATGTCCTACAAGTTAAGGCAGCATAAACACCAAAGGACCATTGATGTTGCTGTAATCCATATTGGGTATCTTAATGTTCCCATGCTAGCCTGAGTTTGCAGTTTTTCCTCACTTTAAAAGGCTTGTCAATAAATCAAGAAATTTCAGACTTTCTGTTGTAGCTCAGTGGGTTAAGGACCCGACTTTGTCTCTATGAGGATGCGAGTTTGGTCTTTGGCCTTACTCAGTGGGTTAAGGATCTGACTTTGCCATAAGCTGTGGCATATGTCACAGATGCAGCTGGGATCCAGTGTTGCTGTGGCAGTGACTGCCAACTCTAGTTCCAATTCGACCCCTAGCCTGGGAATTTCCACATGCTTGCTAGTGTGGCCTTAAAAAGAAAAAAAGAGGAATTCCTTTCGTGGCGCAGTGGTTAACAAATATGACTAGGAACCATGAGGTTGCAGGTTCGATCCCTGGCCTTGCTTAGTGGGTTAAGGATCTGGCATTGCCATGAGCTGTGGTGTGCAGACGTGGCTTGGATCTGGCGTTGCTGTGGCTCTGGCGTAGGCCAGCGGCTACAGCTTCAGGACCCCCAGCTTGGGAACCTCCATATGCTTCAGGTGCGGCCCTTGAAAAGATGCAAACACCAAAAAAAAGAAGAAGAAGAAGAAAAAGAAATTTCCATCCATTAATTTCCGTTACAAAAGTAAGTCTAGAGTTGTACACAAGCAAAAACGTAAATTGAGATACAATATAAGCATTTGAGAACAGCTAATATTTAAAATCTGTCCTACAAAGAAAAGTTACAGTAGTTGATCACAAGTTAGTATTTACTTATTGAGATGAGATTCAAGTTGAAGAAAAGTTAGCAAGTACTTAGTGGATGATTTTGTATGGAAAGGGTTGTCCAGTTCAATAGGGAGTGGGAAACAAGAATGGGACACCGTGTCAACCCTTCTGTTTATTCTACCTGAGAAAGCAAAATTAAGTAGGTAAAAAGTTATCTATCTCCTATTCAAAGAGACATTGGAGAAATGTTGAGGAAACAATGAGAAGATTAGAAATGCAAAATGAAGTCAGATCGTATAGAGCTGTGCACTCAGTATGGTAACAACCAGCCACATGCAGCTATTGAGTACTTGAACTGAGGCTAGTGTGGCTAAGGAACTGAATTTTAAATTTTATTTGCTTTTAAATTTAATTTGTCACATGACTGGTGACTACCGTATTGGATAGTCAGAAGAGCCAACAAATGTTTTCCAGCAGAATTTCTTAAGGCCAGTAAATAATGATAAGAAATAGACAAAATGGCATAAGCAAAATAACATGAAGTATATTATGTCTTGTCTGGCCCTTTATATATCTGTAGTTGTCTCTTCATCCCAGGTTAATAACTTATCTTAAAATGCTACTTTTGTTGTAGTTGTGTTTTCTAAAATATATTGTCAAAAAATATTAACAGTTGGGAATTGTTAAATTTTTTTAGGGTTTTGTCATAGCAAACATTTATATCCTTACACAGAAATTATTGATTTCCATTCAAGACTCTTCCTCAGCATTTATTACTTCATTAGCTACTAAATTTCTCCATGTGTTATATTAAACGTGGCAGTGATTTGAATGAAATTGCCAAATAGGTAAGGAATCCTTGTCATTAATTTTAAATCCTGATTTTGGTACTTAGACAGATTTATGTATAGTATAAATTTACAGCAGATTGTGCCCTCTTCAGTTTAAATGGTATACCCAAGACAGTAAAATACAGCTTGTCTTCTCTTTACTTAAAGTAATATATAGCTAGCTCCTGGGCGTTCCCTAGTGGCTCAGCAAGTTAAGGATCTGGTGTTGTCACTGCTGTGGCTCAAGTTGCTGTGGTAGCCAGGTTCAATTCCTGGCCCCGGAACCTCTGAATGCCCTGGGCGTGGCCCAAAAAAGAGAGCTGGAATTAAAGTAATATATAGCTTCAAAAATTATTTATCAATTGGTCATTTTGTCTTTTTCATATGTCTTTAAAGTATGATTGAAACTCTTAAATATCTTTGAAAAATAGGACTAACATTTATTACAGGCTAAATTGTAATAGTCATTTGTGATAGTAGTTCTTGTGTTTCAGTGGATATGATTTTTAACCTTGGTATAGCTGAATCTACCTATTAAATCTTGCTTTTGAAGAATTCTATCATATTACTGAAACATCAATGACATTTTTTTTACTTAGTAGTCTGGTATAGCCTTTACATATTTGATACATACTTACCAATATGGTAGGAATTTTGTCTGTTATTAAAGACAAAAGTAAATCATGTTGTTTATATAGTGCTTTGACTGCCTTAACATAGTTTTTGTTCTGTACTAGTAATCGTTGGCTTCATCTTATTATGCTTACTAAACTAAATTCAAGCATCAAAAGTAATAATATGGCTATAATAATTTGTCAAGTGTGAGCCTTATTGATTCACATTCCTGATTGAAAATTTAAATTTAAATTTTAGTTACAGAACTCTACAGACTGGAGTTCACTGGTGACTCAGCAGGTTAAAGATCTGGCATTGTTACTGCTATGGCTCAGGTCATCGCTGTGGCACGGGATTGATCCCTGGCCCAGGAATTTCTGTATACCATGGAAGCAGACAAAAAATTAAACAAAATGTTTTTTAAAAAAATAACTCTAGCGTTCCCGTCATGGCGCAGCGGTTAACAACTCCGACTAGGAACCATGAGGTTGCCTACCCTTGCTCAGTGGGTTAAGGATCTGGCATTGCCCTGAGCTGTGGCTCTGGCGCAGGCTGGCAGCTGCAGCTCCGATTGGACCCCTAGCCTGGGAACCTCCATATGCCACGGAAGCGGCCCAAGAAATGGCAAAAAGACAAAAAAAAAAAAAAGAACTCTAAGACTAATCAAAACTTGGTGAATTTTATGGTAAATAATTATATTTCAACAAAGCTGTTTTTAAAAATCAGCCGGCCGAGAAGGGGGAAAATTGTCGGAGATAATACTAAAAATGAGAGGAAAGAAAGTTGCTTCTTGGTATTTTTAATGAATACTTAAGAAATTTAAGGAGCTTCCCCATTATAGGGAAAGATAAAGGTTGATTTTTTTGTGTGTGTTTTGTGGTTTCTTCATAATCATAATTTCTATGAGGAGGCACCCATCAAATAGGACTAAATTAAAACTTGTTATCAGCTGGTATATTTCACCTGGAATCAGTTTTCCCCTCAGATATCTGCTTTGTCTGAACTCTTCTTTATTTTGAGTCTGAACAGGCAGCAGTTGGAAGGATATTCAAAATGAGGTTCTAGATAGAAACGAGGTGTGGTAATTCTCCTTTGCCCAAAGTACAACTGTCAGAATTTTAACTAGGTTTCTCTTTTGTTTGAAACAGTGATGACTCGTGGCACTGCCTCCAGCCCATCCTATAGATTCATATTGAATGATGGGACAATGCTTAGCGCCCATACCAAGTGTAAACTTTGCTACCCTCAAAGTCCAGACATGCAGCCTTTCATCATGGGAATTCATATCATCGACAGGTACTACTTATTTGGAGAGCTTCATATGAAATAAGTCAGTTCACATATCTCTTCTTAGAGAAAAAATTTTTATACTCTTGGCTAGAAAACAGATTTTAAATTAGGCATTAAACTGGCATGATGGGTATATAATCAGTATATCCATACTGGGTTTTATAGTTTTGCCATTTAATAATAGCTTTACTGTTCAAAAAGGGAGACAGGAAAGGTGTGGCTGAATGTTTGTTTTAGGGGTGAAAACCAAAAAAGTGGCTAAAAATTATCAGCTTTCCATAAATGAACCTATGGTCATAAAAGATTTGAGTTTGTTAATGTTATTTTTAACTTTGAAAGTGTTTTATTTTTATTAGGGCAAAATTCAGAGGCTTCTGAGTTCAAGTTGAGAGTTTCTCAAACTATAAATTATTAATCTCTCAACTCGAAATTTTTGAATGTCATTGCCTCTGATTTGTTCTCTTCCCAAACTATGTTGTACACTATTCTATATGGTAACTTCATGAAGCCATTCTTTTATCCTATGAATTATTCAAAACCCTACATTTACAACTATTTAAAATTTAGCATTAAACAAAAACAAAGACATTTTCCCTCACTTCATCTTTCCCTCATCTGATATATTTGCTTATTGGAACATGGTAATACCAGTCACAAATCTGTTGTCGTAATTATGGATTTGAGTAAAGAACTCGATGAAAATGTGAATTCAGTATTCTGCTTTTTCTAATTTTAGTTTAATTTATGCTTGTGAGTGGAATTAGCACAGTTCTTTTTTTCATATTGTGATTTCTCTTTCAAAACATCTGCTATGTCTGCATGTCACCCTTTTTAATTTTTACATCAGTGACACAGTATTTTCCTTACCCAGTCTTCCTCTTTGGAGTTGAAATACTTAAAAGCTGAAACAAAGGAGTCATGAATAAATTCTTTGTAAACAGGTGTGAGAAGTTTCTCTTAGTGTTAATTATTTGTATTAAATTTTGAAAAGTTTAAAAGTGCATATATTGGACTTTTTTCAAGGCCAGGAAAGATTTCCTTCCCGTTTAACTAAAACTGCTATCAAATTTACAAGACCTTAAGCACTATTTCCTATTAAGTGCTACTAGTATTTCATAGTAGTATTAACAGTCCACTGTTTTTCCTTAGTTTAAAGTGATGCAGAAGCTTTTTGCTTGATAGTTTGCAACATTAGTAAAGTTAATGATCTTGTTTTATAATATGCATCATAAAAATATTATAATGGAAGCAGCCATGACGTTTGAATAACAATGTCTTTTCCCCTTCCAGGGAACACAGTGGTCTTTCTCCTCAAGACGACACTAATTCTGGAATGTCAATTCCCCGGGTAAATCCTCCCGTCAATCCTAGTATCTCTCCAGCTCATGGTGTGGCCCGTTCATCTTCATTGCCACCATCCAACAGCAACATGGTATCCACCAGAGTAAACCGCCAACAGAGCTCAGACCTTCACAGCAGCAGTCACAGTAATTCTAGCAACAGCCAAGGGAGTTTTGGATGCTCACCTGGAAATCAGATTGTAGCCGGTGTGGCCTTAAACCAGGGACAGGCTAGTTCCCAGAGCACTAATCCCCCTTTAAACCTCAATAATTCTCCTATGGAAGGTACAGGAATATCCCTTGCACAGTTCATGTCTCCAAGGAGGCAAGTTAGTTCTGGATTGGCAACAAGACCCAGAATGCCGAACAATTCATTTCCTCCTAATATTCCGACATTAAACTCCCCTGTTAGCATGACAAGTACTGCCTGTAATAATGGTAACCGATCTTATTCAAACATCCCAGTAACATCTTTGCAGAGTATGAATGAAGGACCCAATAACTCTGTTGGCTTTTCTGCTGGTTCTCCAGTCCTCAGGCAGATGAGCTCACAGAATTCACCTAGCAGATTAAATATACAACCAGCAAAAGCTGAGTCCAAAGATAACAAAGAGATTGCATCCATTTTAAATGAAATGATTCAGTCTGACAACAGCTCTAATGATGGCAAACCTCTGGATTCTGGGCTTCTGCATAACAATGACAGACTCTCAGATGGAGATAATAAATACTCTCAAACCAGTCACAAACTGGTGCAGCTTTTGACAACAACTGCAGAGCAGCAGTTACGGCATGCTGATATAGACACAAGCTGCAAAGAGGTACTGTCTTGCACAGGCACTCCCAGCTCTGCCTCTGCTAACTCTTCAAGTGGCTCTTGCCCCTCCTCTCATAGCTCACTGACGGAGCGGCACAAAATTCTCCACCGACTCTTACAGGAGGGTAGCCCCTCGGATATCACAACTTTGTCTGTGGAGCCTGATAAAAAGGACAGTGCCTCTACTTCTGTGTCAGTGACTGGGCAGGTACCAGGGAACTCCGGTATAAAACTGGAACTGGATGCTTCAAAGAAAAAAGAATCAAAAGACCATCAGCTTCTACGCTACCTTTTAGATAAAGATGAGAAAGATTTAAGATCAACTCCTAACCTGAGCCTGGATGACGTAAAGGTAAAAGTGGAAAAGAAGGAACAGATGGATCCTTGTAACACAAATCCAACCCCAATGACCAAACCTCCTCCTGAGGAAATTAAACTGGAGTCACAGAGCCAGGTAGGTACTTCCTTGCTTCACAGAATGAACATTCCTAGTTATGTTTTCTTTTCCTTTATTTTACTCCATCCATAGACCATTTTTGGATTCAGGCTATGTTTTATCCTATCCATTGGACATGTATTAAAAGGTTGGTGTCAGTGGTTCTCTTTGGAACCTTGGAGGGCTGCAATATTAATGCGACAGTCTAGGAAAATAGACATTTCTTTCTTTCTATAACATCAGGTTCACATCTCTGGAGATTTAAAAGAAAAATACCTTCCCTGTCCCTTCCTCCCATCTCTTCACCTATTAAATCCAACTCTCTGAGAATAGAACCCAGAAACCTGTATTTTCAAGAAGCTCCCCAGGAGTTCCCATTGTGGCTCAGTGGTAACGAACCCTCATAGTAATCCATGAGCATGCAGGCTCAATCCCTGGTCTGGCTCAGTGGGTTAAAGATCTGGCATTGCAGTGAGCTGTGGTGTAGCTCGCAGACCTGGTTCAGATCTGGCATTGCTGTGGCTGTGGCATAGGCCAGTAACTGCAGCTCTGAGTAGACCCCTAGCCTGGGGACCTCCGTATGTGGTGGCTGGGGCCCTAAAAATAAATAAGTAAATAAATAAACGAACTCCCCAGAGAATGGCATATAAATGAAGTGAGAGCAAACTGTGAGTAGACAAGGCTGCCTAGTCTGGCTTGCTTTGCTATTTAATTTCCTCTGAAGCATTTTCTAAAGTCGTTTTCCTTCTCACCTGATTCTAACCACCCTCAACCCCCTGCCACCATCAGAATAGAGACTTTGAGTATTCTGGGTAGCAGGGTATATAACATGCCCTGAAACAAGTAAATATAGATAAACTTTTGCATAAATTGTTACGGATCAGGAACCTCAGTGTTTAGGCTGGGGTGCGGGGTTAGGGTGCAGAGTTACAGGCAGCTTCATTTATTGAATAATTGCTGTGGACTCTGAAGGAATTTAAGGACAGAAAATAAGTCCCCTCCCCTCTAAGAGCTTAGAAATTATTTAGCCAGAATATAGACATCCATGAAATAGCTGAAAATGTATTCACAAAACATTTTATTGATAAGACTCTCCACTGTAAAACAAGATGCACACTTAGAATGCATAGGTTCTATAGTTTCTTGAGCCAACTTTATTATTTTCTGCCCTCATCTCACAAAAATCTCTCTCTTCCCTCAGGCATACTGCATTCTAGGCACATGGGAGTCCTTGCCATTCCTGGGATAAGCCATGTCTCTTCTAAGCATCTTCTGCCTTGCTCTCCTTTCTATGTCTGCTGAACTTCTTCTCATCCTTCACAAACAGTTCAGACATCATCTCTGTAAAGCCTTCCCCAGTAGCCCTAGCTAGACATGCCCTTCCTCTCCGCTCCCATAGTGCTCTGTCTTGTCTCTATTTACTGCTTGTATTAACACTGTTTTGGTTATTTCTTTACATGTGTGCTCTTTAAAAGGCTATCTCATGTTTCTTGGTACCACTAAACTAATACCAAGTTTTTAAGCTGAAAAACAGCTTTAAATAATAATTGTATTAAAACTCTCTTTAAAATTAAAAGTAACATCTTTATAAAATAATGCCATTGTGTACAATCTTAGCACATCTGTTTTGGTGCACATGTACATGCGTTTCTGCCCAGTTTATACCTAGGAATGGAATTGTAGGATCATAAATATGTTTGTGTTCGTCTTTAGTAGATAGTGCCAGTTTTCCTAGTGTGTGAGAGTTCCTTCTGGTTGCTCTCTGTCCTCGTTAATACTTATTATTGTTAATCCTTTAAATTTTAGCCATTCTGGGGTCTGTATAGTGCTCTCTCATAGTTTAATTTGCCTTTCCCTGATAAATATTTATTGGTCATTTGGATATCTTCTTTTGTAAATAGCCCATTCAAGTATTTGGCCCATTTTCCCAGCATGTTGTCTTTTTCTTATTGACCTCTAAGAGTTCTTTACATATTTTGGGTGAGTCCTTTATTGGTTATATATTTGCACATATCTTCTCTATGCTATGCCTTGCCTTTTCTTTCTCTTAATGGTGCTTTTTGATGAAGTGAAGTTCTTCATTTTAATGTAGTCCAGTTTTTGAATTTTTTCCTTTATGGTTAGTACTTTTTGGACATGTCACAAAAGACGTGTTCAAAAATAATCATAGTAGTTTTATTTGTATTAGCCAAAAAACAGAAAAATTCCCAAACCCATCACAGTAGAATTGATAAATATATTGTAGCAGGAGTTCCCATCATGGCTCACTGGCTAACAAAACTGACTAGGAACCATGAGGTTGCAGGTTCGATCCCTGGCCTTGCTCAGTGGGTTGACGATCCGGCGTTGCCATGAGCTGTGGTGTAGGTCACAGACGTGGCTGGGATCTCTTGTTGCTGTGGCTCTGGCATAGGTCGGCATCGTCAGCTTCAATTAGACCCCTAGCCTGGGAACCTCCATGTGCTGCAGGAGTGGCCCTAGAAAAGAGAAAAAGATGGAAAAAAAAAATATATATATATATAGTAGCATATTCGTACAATGGGATACTCTTTAGCAATGAAAACAAAATGAACTACTGCTACTTAGGACGAGATGTCTGAACCTCAGATATGTTAAGTGAAAGAAGCCAGGCATTTAAAAAAATACAAAGGGTAATTCTGTTATACAATCTAGAAACAAATTTTAGTTTAATTAAATAATGAAACCCTAACAGGTAGACATTTTATGTTGATGAATTATCTTAAGGTAATCATAACACAATAATATCTTGAAATGAAGGCCAGCCTGCTCAGACAGATGTAGGAACTGCCTATCTGTTCTAGTAGATCTGTTTCTTATTCCATTAAGTCCTTTCTGAGAAATAACCTTTCTGAGATCTTTGAGGCTAATATATTATTTATTAAAAAGTTGCCCAAATTTTTTAAAATTATTGAAAATTACATCAATGTAACCATATTTTTTATTCCATCATAAAGTAAGCCATTTTGTAAAATTTTGAAAAGTATGACCCAAAAAATCACCTACTTAGTGTCATCATAACACAGGACTCTTGACAGTTCTTTCCAGCTCAGTCTTTTTCCAATGCATAAATTTTTTACCGAGATATAGTAGATAAACATGATATACATATTATCTTGTATCCTGAAGTATATTAATATCATAAGCATTCATATTTTTTCCAGTGTTAGGTCATGTTATTTCATTGAGGCCCCAATCTAATTATTTCTTCTTTCTCCATTCTCTCATAGTCACCTTCAATTTATATAGTTTAAAGGAACACCTTGTTTGCTACATTGTTTCGGGTGAAAGTGTAGAATATATTTCCTCTAACTTTGGTTTTCATTCTTAGTTTACAGCTGACCTTGACCAGTTTGATCAGTTACTACCCACACTGGAGAAGGCAGCACAGTTACCAGGCTTATGTGAGACAGAGAGGATGGATGGTGCGGTCACCAGCGTAACCATCAAATCGGAGATCCTGCCAGCTACACTTCAGTCCACCACTGCCAGACCTACTTCCAGGCTGAATAGTATGTGCTGGGGACAGAACCTCATTTTAAATGTTTAATGATAATATGGATTAGTGCTTTGTCTCTCATCATTATTGCACAGACCTTTTGTTTGCTGAGAGTGAAGTATATTGTCATTAATTCCATTATAAGTCATACACAGTTACTGTTAGACATATGAACTTCACTCGTCCTGTGTATTTTAAGTTATAATATAACCTCTCCTTTTTTATAATAATGTTGAAGTGAGCAGTTGGTGATAAGGAAAGCGATTTTTCATCCTTACCCGAAACATTACATAGTAGGAGTTTAAGAAAAGTAATTTTGGGCCAGATCATGTTTCCCAAAGTGTCTTCCTTGAACATTAATCCTATGAATGGTTAAAATAGGACTTCGTGCTAACATGCACTAGGCAATTGCTACCGGACATATACACCATTACTCTTTTAAGGTTCCACGATGCATATTAAAAGTTTAAGAAGTTGTGTTAGAGAAATTAAGATTTTTTTTAATTTCTAATTTTTTTTTGCTTTATCATTATGCTAGTTTCTTTTCTTGTCTTTTTTTTTTTTTTTCTTTTTTCTGTCTTTGTAGGACCGCACCTGAGGCATATGGAGATTCTCAGGCTAGGGATTGAATCTGAGCTATAGCCGTTGGCCACGGCCACAGCAGTGCTAGATCCGAGCCACGTCTGCAACCTACACCCCAGCTCACAGCAACACACGATCATTAACCCACTGAGCAAGTCCAGGGATCAAACCTGCGTCCTCATGGATACTAGTCAGATGCAGTCCCACTGAGCCACAACGGGAACGCCTGCTGGGTTTTTTTTTTTTTTTTTTGGTTTAAAAAAATTTATAGGAGTTACCATTGTGGCTTAGTGGTTAATGAACCCGACTAGTATCCATGAGGATGTGGGTTCGATCCCTGGCCTCACTCAGTGGGTTAAGGATCCAGCATTGCCATGAGCTATGGTGAAGGTCTCAGACGCAGCTCGGATCTGGTGTTGCTGTGACCAGCAGCTACAGCTCCAATCGGACACCTAGCCTAGGAACTTCCATATGCCACAGGTGCTGCCCTAAAAAAAAAAACAAAAATTTTTTAATTTATACAATTTTTAAAGGTTAAACTCCATTTAGTTATTACAGAATATAATGTATTCCCTACGTTATACAATATGTACTTGTAGCCTATCTTGAAATTAAAATCTTAATTTAAATTAAAGATTTCTTTTAACACATCATTTACCAAACTTTATTGATAGTGGAATTGCCTTTCTCAAGTAATATATGTTACTCTACAAAAGCAGTTTTTCATGGAACACCATTTAAGAGAGAACTATGTTGAAATAGGTCATGACTGCTCTAGCTCAGGTTAGCATTCTCCTATGCAAGAGACACTTTGAATAGTATACTCCAATTCATGAAGATAGGTCTGTCAGACTCTTTTTACCCGTCAAATTTTGTAGTTTGAAAAATTAGTGGTGATAATTCCATTGTATGACCTTGGAAGTAAAGGAAACTAACCCCTCACTTTCAAAATTTGCCTGTCCCTCTTCGTATGGGACCACATGTGGGCTCTGTTTATTTTAGTCTTACAACAGCTTTTAACTATCATGGCACAATTCCTGAAAGCTTACCAAGATTTCCAGGCATCTGGAAAGAAAAATCTCAAGTCATTTCTGACATTTTTGGAAGCAATTTTTTAGCTGACCGGAACACTAATTTCAACTTTCAAGCAGGAGCCTCGGTTCAGATCTCACATTCCCCATTTATTAGCAGTAATACCTCAAGCAAATGAAGTTTCTGAGTGTCATTCTCTTTATCTGCAAAATAAGATTTAGATGAAATGACTTCAGAAGTCTCTTCTGATTAAAAGAGGAGGCTTCAGATTCTGGGATATCAGGCACAGTTTGGGAAACAATGAACGGCAAGGCTAAAAGGAAATAAAATGAAAGTCTTCATTTTGGTTTGATCCTGGTCCCCTTTCCCTTCCAATGTGGGAGACTGGAGGAGTTATATCCCAGGAGATAACAAATGGCCAGAAAGAAGATGTCTGGATATGGGTATGTATGGAGAAATCCCTAAAGTGCAAAGGTCATGCTGCCACCTAAGCATCCAACAGTGAATGCTACCAGCAGACTGAGCCCACCAGTCAGTGTTTTAGAACACTATGTCCATTTAGAACAGGCCCAGCCAAAGATCATGAGGACTTTGAAGGAAGTCTGCAACTTGAAAGAGAGCAAATGAAACAAACAGAAGAGTATGCAGTGGTGGAGTTCCCATTGTGGCTGAGCGGTAACAAACCTGACTAGTATCCATGGGGACACAGGTTCCATCCCTGGCTTCACTTGGTGGGTTAAGGATCCAGTGTTGGCTGTGAGCTGTGGTATAGGTCTCAGATGTGGCTCAGATATTGCATTGCTGTGGCTGTGGCTGTGGCTGTGGCATAGGCCAGCAGCTACAGCTCCAATTCAGCCCCTAGCCTGTGAACTTCCAAATGCCGTGGTATGGCCCTAAAAAGACAAAGAGTATACAGTGGAAATATACAGTGAGTGTGTGGACTAAAAGACATTTCCTCCATGAATAATATGGGAAAAAATGGGTCAAAGAGCAAGAAAGAACTTTCGGAAATTAGACATCCAAAATTTTCAAATTTCAAGAGAAGTATTAGAAAATAAAATGGAAAAAAAGCTTTCATAAAGAACAAAAAGACCAAAAGACAAATAGAGAAGAAAAAGGTACAAATAACCTAAGAGGGCCAATAACGTTGAGAAGAATTCCAGAAACAAATAGTGAGGAGGGAAAAAAATAGAAAAGACGATAATGTCTACCAAAAAAAAGAGAGCAAGAAGTTTGCTAGAACTGAAGCACATAATCCTCCAGATTGAAATGGTTCAACAAGTACCCAACATGTGCACACACAAGAAGACCAAAAGCTTATTATCATGTATTTCTAGAGTATCAGATATAAAGATTCTAAAAGCCTTCAGAAAGAAGATGCGAATTGCTTACAGTGAATCCTAATTGCCAAAACTTGGAAGCTATCCAGCCATGAGAAGACGTAGAGAACCTTAAATGCATATTTCTGAGTGAAAGAAGCCAATCTGAAAGGGTTACATAGCTTATGATTCCATCTATATGGCCTTCTGGAAAAGGCAGAACTATGGAGACAGTAAAAAGATGAGTGGTTTCTAGAGAGACTGATGAATGGGTGTAACCTAGGGGATTTTTAGAGTAGTGAATCTTTTCTGTGTGATAATGTGGATCCACGTTACTACTACTTTTTTTTTTTTTTGCCTTTTCTAAGGCCACTCTTGTGGCATATGGAGGTTCCCAATCAGAGCTGTAGCTGCCGGCCTACGCCAGAGCCACCGCAGCACAGGATCTGAGCCGTGTCTGCAACCTACACCATAGCTCACGGCAACACTGGATCCTTAACCCACTGAGTGAGGCCAGGGATCGAACCCACAACCTCATGGTTCCTAGTCGGATTCATTTCCGCTGCACCATGACGGGAACTCCAGATCCACGTTTTTATACATTTGTCAAAATCCACAAAATGTGCAACCACACAGAGTGAATCCTAGTGTAAACTATGGGCTTTAGCTAGTGAAAATACTAGCTCATTGGTTTTAACATACACCACACTAATGCAAGATGTTAACGAAAGGGGAAACCAATCTAAAAAAAATGGGCAAAGGATTTTAAAATACACTTCATAAAGAAGATATGAAAGTAGTCGATAAGCACAGAAAAAGATGGTCAGTGTCTTTAATCATTAAGGATATGTGAATTAAAACTATAATGCAGTACTATTATAAACCCATTGAAATACCCAGCATTTTAAAATACTTACAAAACCAAATGATAGCAAAGATGTGGAGCAACGTGAACTTTTGCATTGTTGGTAGGAATGTAAAATAGGTAAAAACAGATTTGGAAAAATTGTTCAGCAGTTTCTCTTAAAGTTAAACATGCATGTCCCATATAACCCAACATTCCAGCTCTTAGGTATTTGAGAATGAGAAATGAGAACATGTGCTCATCAAAAACTTGGCCACAAATGTTCCTACAGATTTATTCATGATAGCCCCAAACTGGAAACAATCTAAATGTTCAACAAGGATATGGTATATTTATAAAATGAAATATTTCTCAGCAGTGAAAAGGAAGGGGACTACTGGCATGTGGCATGAATTACTCTCAAAAACATGCTAAGTGAGAAAAAGTCTAGATCGTTGTGGTGGGATAAGGTAGGGAGGATTGACAGCCAAGGAGCTTGAGGGAACTTTTAGAGGTGATGGAACTATTCTGTTTTCTTGATTCAAGTAGGAGGTTATATAGGGGTTTATACCTTTTCCAGAGTCATTAAACTGTACGCTAAAAATTGATGCATACTTTTGTACATAAACTATCTGCCAATAAAATTTACTTCAGAAATATCCAAGGTTATTTCTAGCTGATAATTAGGCATCCAAGTTTCCAGTAGTATGAAGGTGGAGTAAAGCCATTTTTAGATATAGAAGGGCTCAAGTTATTTGCATGGTATAGTCACTTTCTCTACTGAAAGTCCTAGATAATATGCTTCAGCAAACAGGGGGAAAACCAAAAAGGAGAAACTTACAAGGTCCATGGGAAACAAGCATCAGAAAGTAAGTCCAGGAATGATGCATGATCAATAAGACTAGGAAACAACCAATGTAGACTGGAATGGGGGGCCCAAGTTCTCTTGAAAGGCTGCCTCCAGGGGAGAAAGGAAATGTATCTCTTTGAGTTTATGGGAGATATTCATGATAGGTTTATGTCATAAATGTTAAAACATTTGAAAAATTCTAGAAAAGCAGGAAAATGAAAAGAAAAAAAAAAGGTTAATTGTTAACTCCAGAAAAAAGGAAGCATGAGAAATTCCTGTTGTGGCTCAGGTAACAAACCCAACTAGTATCCATGAGGACAGGAGTTGGATCCTTGGTCCCATTCGGTGCGTTAAGGATCCAGCATTGCCGTGAGCTATGGTATAGGTTGAGTGGGTTAAGGATCTGGCATTGCCATAGGCTGTGGGGTAGGTTGCAGACAAGGCTCAGATCTGGCATTGCTGTGGCTGTGGCAAAGGCCAGCAACTACAGCTCCAATTTGATCCCTAGCCTGGGAACTTCCATATGCTACCGGTGCAGCCCTAAAAAGACCAAAACAAAAAACAAAAAATCATGATCTAAAAAGGATGTTTGAACATAGTACACAATATGATCTGGCAATGAGAAATATTTGTATAGTTAATACTCAATATATGGAGTAATACTTCATAATCTAAATGTTAACTTTTTATTTTATAAAAATGCTGTGATCTCTGTTAGGGACATAGGAGGTAGTAAGAGAGGTAGATATGAGAGAGCTAAAACCTTGTCTATCACGATGGTGAGTCAGAACTCTAAAAATGGAGATATCTTAGAAATAATTAGGCAAATGCCGAAGAAAAGAGCTACACAAGTTGTGACTGGCCATCTCTATTGAAAGGGGAGGAATCAAAGGATCAGAAGGGGCAAGACAGGAAACCATTTTTATTCATAACAGACCTTTTTGTTCTGACTTTTAAATTTATGTATATGTGTTAATTTGATGAAAATTAAAGCTAATAAAAATAGAAAGTGTCTTCTGGTAGCTCTGCAAGTTGGCGAAAGTGGAGTGTTTTTCATTCATGACCTGTCTTGAGACATATAGCTCTTTTTTTCTCTCTTGAGATCTCACCTGAATACTGTTCAGTGTATGAAAGTATGTAAATAGGCCAGGATCTGTTCAACTTTGTCCCATAGTGATGGCAAAGGCCAGAAGCCTGGAAGGGAAGATACTGAGGTAAATGGGGGGGAGGGGGGGGTGATAGCTCCAAACAGCCAGTTCACAATGTTTCTATACAGACAAGAAACAAAGCAGGTTTTAAGAGGCGAAGCGTAAGGCTAAGGAAACAAGTTGGACAGGAGAAAGGAAAAGAGAACAAAGGGTTGGAGAAGGAAAAAGAAAGAAGAGGGAAAAAATATGATCTTGTAAAGAGAGAGAACAGCCTCTGATTCTCTGCCCCTCTAGCCTCTAGCTGTCCCCCGCTGCCTCTCCCTAGAGCCGGAGTCCATTATGGAAAGGCTGATTCCACGTCTTCATCTGGTGCCCATCCAGGAAAATCAATAGTCTTTCCTGACTGGAGTCTTCAGTCTTAAGCTGAACCATGTCAAGTGCAAAGGTCTCACATAGGAGAGTTAATTATTGTGTTTCACCTATTAGAACTTCTGGATCTGTCTGCCGTGTCGCCTTCTCTCATTCTTTTCTTTTCCTTGCCCTTCTGCATTGCATTCTGAGAGAGTCTCTGGGCCAGATTTTCCAGATCAAAGCTGAGTCTTCATCCATTTCCAGTCTGCTCTTCTGTCAGTCTATTGTGTTCTTTTAATTGTTGCAATTGTGTTTTTAAAAAAATTTTTTCTTAGACGTCTATTACTTTATATATATATGATAGACTTTTAAATGTGTGGTGATAAATTTAGCATACTTACTTTGGAGCTCATCCATTTTCTGTCATAATCTTTTTTTCTTCAAAGTTTCTTTTTTTGTTAAATTTGCTATTGTTCTTTCCTGCTGTTGACTTTTTTTGAATGTTTGGTGAATTTGAGCCATCTGTCCATGTGTACTGAAAAAAGACCTAGAATGAAACATCTTGGTAGCTAGAGTGTCTCTTGAGCTAAAGTGAGAAGCCCTTTTTGCCCTGGCAGTGAATGTAGGTTCTGATTATAGAAGCCTTGTTTCTTAGTTGTTGTTGTGAAGGAGTGGGGGTTGGTGATGGGGAAATCCCTCGTGGCAGCCCTTGCACCCACGTTGGGAGATTCCCTGGGCAGAACTCCCACTTTGAGTCATGCACTCACCACTTTAATCCCATGGGTAGATGCCAGAGTCAGCTGCACTCAAAGCAGGGCCTGGTGGCAGCTGTTCAGTTGTCCTTTAATTATCTGGGCAATCACCCATGGCCTGTTCCTTTACCTGCTCAACTGACCACTGAGTTTGGAGTTGTTCTGGTGTTGAAAAAAACTCCCATTTTTGGAAAACCTTCTCTTTGTCCTGATGTAAGTTTTCTAGTTTAGTTGAATTTCACTCTCAATTTTAGCTTTTCATATGTCTTAGAAATTCTTCATTGTTCTAGATGACTGCACTACTTCTTTTGGCCTCTCCTTCAGATGTAAAATTATTTTTCCCCTTTTTACTTCTTTTATTTCAGTGATAATTTTAGAGAGAGAATAAAATGTAGGTAACATAAATCTGTCAAATTGAACCAGAAATTTTCCTTAGATCTGTTTACATATGAGAGAACTAAGGTCCAGAGTATGAAAAGTAAGCACACACCTAGACCAAAAACTTGCCCAGAAGTTACCCAGTTAGTATAAGCAGAACCAGGATTTAAAATTCAGTCAGCCTGGTTTTAAAACATGGTGTCTATATGCATACACAGTCATGCAGAGTGACCAAGTGATTTAAATAATTTGGTTGGAAATGTACTGTGGGAGCACATCAAGAGACAACTTAGAGGGATGTTGATCAAAATATGCATAACGTGCTTTCTTGGCAGTACCTTCAACACCTCTGCTATGTCCTTGTAACACTGTCTCCAGATTCCTATCCTTTGAGGTGGATTTGACTTCTGAAATTGTGTGAAGTCATTTGGAGCCAAATTTGTTGATCCAAAAAGAATAATACTTTAAAAAAAAATCAGAACCAAAATTAGACGTGATTATAAGACGTATTTTATTGAAGGACTTGTACACTGGTTAAGACAGTTCTAAAAGAATTCCAAAAATATTTGAACGTTGATAACATTACTGGAGTAAGTGAATGACCACTTAAGATGGTTTTTATGTTCTGTGAACATACACATTCTGAGATGATTATCTTTTAAATCTTATTAGACTAGAGTACATTAGGAGTACCGCCTACCTCTAAAAATAGAGTTTCACATAAAAACTTTTCAGTATCTAAAAAGTGCAGTTTTATTTCCCTGTTTTCATGGTTGTGTTTAGTGTGTTGAGGCTATTGGTAGGTATCTTTCGCTACTGCAAAACTGCAATGAATAATCTTACGTAGAGATAATTGACCATATTTGAGAGTATATCTGAAGTAGAAATTCTGAACAGAATTGCCAGGTCAAAGGGTAGGTAAACTTTGCCAAATGGCTCTCTTATGCCAGTGTAAGCGCTAACTGACAATGTTCCTCTTTCCACACCTCCTTTCCAATAAGTTGAATTATGCACTTTCTCATCTTTGCCAACCTGACGGGTTTTTTTAAGTATCTCAATGTAGTTTTAAACTATTTTTCTTTTATCATGAATTAGGTTGATCATTTTTCCGTGATTTTATGTGACCTTTTCATATGCTCTGACCATTTATCTGTTGGGTTTTTCTGTTTTTATCTTACTGATTTTATATATACTTTTGGAATATGAAATGAAACACTTTGCTGTGCATAGTTAACAGCCAGATGTAACAAAACTGAGCCAGAAACCTCTTTACCAACAGCTGAGGAAAAAATGAACTGTGAACATCAGAATCACCAGATACTGCATCAACTCTTAATGAAGTGAAGTGTGCAAAAGCCACTCTCTTGATTAGACAATGCTTTCTACTTTGTGTGAAGAAAGAAATTTAATTTTTAGTAATATAAGGGTTTTTTGTTTTTGTTTTTGGCTGGGATCATTGTGGCTAATGGGAATAGGATGTTGAGCCTTTTGTACAGATGATTAAAAAAAAAAAAAAACACAAAAGAAAAACAGAATACTTGATCAAGAATCCCTAAAACCTTGTTTTAACTGCCCTGATATCAGCTGTTTCTCTCCAACACAGGGAGTGGTAAATGCAGTGATGTTTCCCTTTAAAAATTCCCCTGCCTATCTTGTGTAACATATATACATACTCACTCACATTTGCAGTAGAGACACAGACATGACCAAAAATAGTTGGTTTGTTCCCTGGACAAAGAGAGATAACTTGGGTGTTTCGTAAAACACTCCAGCAAATCCTCGAATTTTTTTATAGAAATCAGTTTCTAAAGGAAGTCCTGAAATGTTGAAATAACTTTTAGAATAAAAACCAACTTCTTTTAAGCATACAGCCTACACAAACAAAGCTTTTTGTTGAGTCAATGATTGATTTCTTTGGGGTTTTTCCTCGTGGTCACCAAATTTAGCACATGAATCTTATTTTATTTTGAAAATATTTTATCCAATTTGTTTTCTTGACATTTTTCCCATCAAGACTAGTAAAATGAGATACTGTCCATTTGCTAAGGCAAATAAACTATCTTGTAATACTCAGTACTGATGGTAGATAGCCATGTAGAGTTTCTTTGATTCTTAAATATAATTATTTTGTTTAGGTTAGATTTCTAAAATGCAAAAAGATTGAGGAATTAATGTGTGGAGCAGAGCAATGGACAATTTAAGATTATCATCTTTAACCAACTTCCTGACTGAGTAATGAGAGCAATTAAGTGATTACTTTCCCATCAGCATTTATTGTTGTTGTTTCGAGTTTTTTGTTTGCTTTGTTTTTTTTAGAATCCTACAGAATTTGATTTCTCTATCATTTCTCATGGTAGAGAAGACAAGTTTAATTGCAAGCTATAATTCTTTGCATTTAGAAGTGAATGTGTTTTTATATGGACTCCTATATCTCATTCAAACTAAATGTTGAATATATTTCACATCAAAGTGAGCCTAACGTGTTTGCTGTCGTTAATAAAGATCAGTATCCAGCATTAAATAAATTTAGAGGGCATCCTTAAATCTACTTATTCTCCATTAGGATGAGGAATTCTACCTAATTATGATTTTTCTTAAGATGCCGAGGCATTTTTAATTTCGGGTTTTGGTTTTGGTTTTAGTTTGCTGGGGCTTCCACAATAAAATACCACAGACCAGTGACTTAAAGAACAGAAATTTATTTTCTCACAGTCTGAAGGTTAGCGGGTTAGCAGGTCTAGTGTCTCCTGAGGCCTTTCTCACTAGCCTGCAGATGGCTACCTTCTTACTGTGTCCTCATGGTCGTCACTCTGTGCTGTCTGTGTCCTAATCACCTCTTCTTGTAAGAACATCAGTCATACTGAGCTCACCCTAATGACTCTGTTTTAACTTAATCACTTCCCTGAGGGCCCTGTCCCAAATATAGTCACATTATAAAGTGCTGGAGGTTAGAGTTTCAACATAAGAATTTTGTTCATTTTAGAAATTACAAATAACCACTAGAAACACTAAAAGAAAATAAAAGTAATCCTTAATCTCATAGTCTACCGAAGGACATATAGCCTATCAGAATTTTTTCTACTAAAATATATAAAATAGTGGGTAAAAATGGAATCATCCCAAACATAGTATCTTTTTTTTTTTGCTTTTTAGGGCCACACACGGGACATATGGAGGTTCCCAGGCTAGGGGTCGAATCAGATCTGTAGCTGCCAGGCTACACAGCAACACAGGATCCAAGCAGTGTCTGCAGCCTACACCACAGCTCATGGCAATGCTGGATCTTTAACCTAGCAAGCAAGGCCAGGGAATCGAACCTGTGTCCTCATGGATGCCAGTCAAATTTGTTAACTGCCGAGCCATGATGGGAACTCCCCAAACATGATATCTTAGTTTATACTTTTTTTATTTTCATTTATTGGCATGTTGTAAATATCTATACCATAAATTATTAAATCAGTCAGTAAATTTCTGGAATTTAGGTTATTTACAGATTGTTTCCTAATATAAATAGTACAGAAATGATCAAACTTCAAAAAAATTACCCCAAACTTTCTAAAATGTGCATACTATTTTCTTCCATTGCAAAACATAACTCAACCTCTCTTTGCATTTGTCATCATTATAGACATCAGTTATTGTGCTGTTATTATAAAGCTGTATTTTTAATTAACCACTGTAGAGTTCTGTCCATTTACTAAATGGCCCCAGACTGCAGTGCCCTTTAGTCTCTGTTCCTGCCTTTTATAGAACATATTTTATCTTTTGCTTGCAGCTCTCATTTCATGATAATAACACTTATAGTATATACTGATATGATACAGACTGAAAAAGCAGTGAACCAAAATTATGATTCTTTAAAATAAATAATTTCTGAAAAGTTCTAAGTGATTCTCTTATGATAATATGTACAAACTTTTAACATCAGACTCTTTTTGACTCAGAGACCTTTTCTCACTTTCTCATTTAGTTGTTATATGGCCACATTTTAGACAGCTTAAGTTTCTGATTAAGTGACCTATGTATCACTGAGGTAGCTTTTTACAGGGGAAATCTCACTCTACTATACAATATATTACTTCTGAAAATTATTATCGTCTTCCATTTGAATACATCCTGATTTATTACCTTTTCTTCTTTAACCAGGATTACCTGAGCTAGAATTGGAAGCAATTGATAACCAGTTTGGACAACCGGGAACAGGTGATCAGATTCCATGGGCAAATAATACGGTGACAGCTGTAAATCAGAATAAACCAGAAGAGTGAGTAATACATTTTGTATATTACAAAGTATCAAGATACCAGTTTCTACAGCAAAGAACTACTTTTCCCAAACTAGATTCCAGTCTTGATTGGTATTTGTGAGATATTAATAGAAGTGAATGTTTAATGAAAAAAAAAAAAGGGTGGGGGAGGACACCAAGTTAAACAGAGTTATTTACTGCATGACTGCAAGGCCAGTGTACATTGTAATTACCAGGAGATTGATACAGTATGCAGCTGTTGTTTTCATCTTTTTTCATCTTCTACTTTGCTTTACTGATTACCATAGAATTTATGGGACCTATGGATGAATTGGCCTCAGCACAACAATTATGTTGCTTCTTGAGTTATCAGTTATATAATTATTTTGTCCAGCTTTTCTCTTTGTCTGGAGCAAGAGTGCCTAAGACCGGAAGGTACTTTGTACATCTATTCGGTGACCTATCTGGGTTAGAATTTAATTCCTTAATCCACACAAGGAGGTCCATTCCAACACATAGAGTACATCTTGTATATAACAACCAAAGGATGAATGGGTGGTACCAAGTGTGGTTTGGAGCCTTAACTGTGAGCTGTAGTCCCAGTTCCCTTCCCCAAAAAAGAATCCTTGTAATTACATAATTATATTAGTAGTATTAGTACTAGTATTATTTTCTATATATTTCTGAGTTTTATGCAATTGGTATCAGTTTCGATTAGACCACATATTTCCTACATATAATCAACAATTTGTTGCTTACCACTGAGCCTGTTTCATTTTCCTAGTTTGATTTATTTTATAAACAGTAATGATGTCATGTTATCAACATGATTTGAACATCTTTGAAGATGGCTCAATTATCAATAATTAATGGCAACCATAAGATAAATAGAATTAGTATAAATCTTATTGTAGGCCAAGTGATTTTTTTCTGAGTTTATGGTTGATTTTTTTTTACTTTTATTTAAAATTGTTTTGGGGAGTTCCTGTCCTGGCGCAGTGGAAACAAATCCGACTAGGAATTATGAGGTTGCGGGTTCAATCCCCAGGCCTCGCTCAGTTGGTTAAGGATCCAGTGTTGCCGTGAGCTGTGGTGTAGGTCGCAGATGTGCCTCGAATTTGGCGTTGCTACGGCTGAGGCATAGGCCAGCAACTACAGCTCCAATAAGACCCCTAGCCTGGGAACCTCCTTATGCCACGGCACAGCCCTCAAAAGACAAAAAAAAAAAAAAAAAAAAAATTGTTTTTGGAGTTCCCAGTCTATACAATAGAATCATCAGTGTCTCTGCACAGATCCCAAGCACAGTGTTAGTTTAAAGGGCCCAGCATTGGACACCTGCAGCATAGGTCCTAACTGTGGCTTAGATCTGATCCCTGACCCAGGAACTCCTTTGAACACCTGGGGTGACCAAAAAAAAAAAAAAAAAAAAATTCGGAGTTCTCATCGTGGCGCAGCGGAAACAAATCTCACTAGCATCCATGAGGACGCAGGTTCGATCCCTGGTCTCACTCAGTGGGTTAAGGATCTGGCACTACCATGAGCTGTGGTGTAGGTCGCAGATGTGGCTCAGATCCTGCGTGGCTGTGGCTGTGGCATAGGCCAGCGGCTACAGCTCCAATTTGACCCCTAGCCTGGGAACCTCCATATGCCGCAGGTGCAGCCCTGAAAAGACAAAAAAGACAAAAAAAATTTGTTTCTCTTAATTATGGTAATTTTTCAGGCTGTTTCTGTAAGCTAACAAGAAGAATATTAAAACAGAGTTCAATGACAAAATAATGAAAAATATATTTAAGCGACATACTCAGTGTCATAAATTCCTGCACGTTAAGTATAGAAAATTTTATTGCATAAAAATGCATCTCTGAGAGTTCCTGTCGTGGCTCAGCGGTTAACAAGTCTGACTAACATCCATGAGGATGCAGGTTTGATCCCTGGCCTTATTCAGTGGGATAAGGATCCAGTGTTACTGTGAGCTGTGATGTAGGTGGCAGATGCAGCTTGGATCCTGAGTTGCTGTTACTGTGGCGTAGGCCAGCGGCTACAGCTCTGATTCAGCCCTTAGCCTGGGAACCTCCATATGCCGTGGTTGGGGCCCTAAGAAGACAAAAAGACCCAAAAAAAGAAAAAACCTTAAAAATGCATCTCAGAGTTCCTGCTGTGGCGCATCAGGATCAGCTGTGTCTTGGGAGCACTGGGATGCAGGATGGATCCCTGGCCTGACACAGTGGGTTAAGGATCTGGTGTTACTGCAGCTTAGGTCACAACTGTGGCTCGAATCTGATCCCTGGCCTGGGAATTCCATATGCGACAGGGTAGGCAAAAATGAAAGAAAGAAAAAAATGCATCTCAACAGAGAATTTCCTGGAACTAGATTTGCTTATGTATCTCTGTATTTGCATTCTTAAGATTGAATACTTATTTGCTCACATCAGTCATAAACTTTCTTATTTTTTGATTCTGTAGCCAGTGTATTAGTTCACAATTAGATGAGCTTCTCTGTCCACCAACAACAGTTGAAGGAAGAAATGATGAGAAGGCTCTTCTTGAACAGCTGGTATCCTTCCTCAGCGGCAAAGATGAAACTGAGTTAGCGGAACTAGACAGAGCTCTGGGAATCGACAAACTTGTTCAGGTACTTACTGAATTTGGAGTTAATTTAAATGACGCCGCCCTGAGAAGCTAGAAAAAGATTTTTTAAGCAAGGTTTTTCAGTGTTACTCTCACTGCGTTTTACCTGTTTTATAATTTACCCTTGTGAGAGTTATCAAAATATATAATAGTTAAATAATGAGCGTTTAAGACTAAAAATATCATAACAATTAGAATTAGAGAGTTGTAGCCTTTTACTACAGAGCATAATCTTAGAAGCTCCCCCAGAACAGAATCCAGATTTTATATCATCATTTCCTATTTTAGGACTCATATTTATCCTTCATTCATGCCATTCCAACTTCCAGGTTAGTATTTTCCAGACTGCGAGGTTAAAAAATCAATTTAGGAGTTTCCTAATGGCTCCAAGGGAGTGGGTTCAAGATCTGGTGTTGTCACTGCTGTGGCTTGGGTCACTTCTGTGGCGTGGGTTCAATACCTGGCCTAGGAACTTCTGCATGCTGTGGGCATACCCCCCTCCCCCAAAAAATCAGTTTAGTACATGATGACCAGCATATTTTAATGGAGTAGAGTGGTGTAGAATACAAAGTATCAGGATGCAGAAAAGGGAAGTTCTATTCCATGAAACTCTTTCTGGTTACACACACACACACACACACACACACACACACACACACAGTAGGTCACAATTAATTAAACTGTATTTCTTACATTGAGTAGTAGTCAAAAAGTTTGAAAACCATAGCTCTGTGGCATTCTGTTAGGTCAACTATGAATTTTTTTCAAATGAGACAAAGGCATTAATTATGTACTTGAGATAGAAAAATTAATCCTTGCTTTAGGAATCTACTTCACATGGTAACCTATTAAATATTGCATTTGTTGATTCTTAGGCTTTGCAATGAGGTTCTTTTCAAACCTTTAACTTCATTTCATTGATGTAGGGCCTTTATTTTAACCATATTTTCATCTCTTTACTGAGATTTTAAATATCTTAGTTTATTTGTTACTCCATTCCAGAAGTAACTTTCATAAGTGATTCCTTTAAGTAGCAAACTCTTGGAGAGCTTCATGAATTCAGCATGAATATGTTACGATGAAACTTTCTAGAGGTAACATGCTCTCAGCTCTAAATTATACAGGGAAGCATATCATTTACTGGCAGAAATTTATTCGTAAAATGTTCTGGCTTATTTTCTGACAGGGAGGAGGATTGGATGTATTATCAGAGAGATTTCCACCACAACAAGCAACACCGCCATTGATGATGGAAGAAAGACCCAACCTTTATTCACAGCCTTATTCTTCTCCATCACCTACTGCCAATCTCTCTGGCCCCTTCCAAGGCATGGTCAGGCAAAAACCTTCATTGGGGACTATGCCTGTTCAAGTAACACCTCCCCGAGGTGCTTTTTCACCTGGCATGGGCATGCAGCCCAGGCAGACTCTAAACAGACCTCCAGCTGCACCCAACCAGCTAAGACTTCAGCTTCAGCAACGATTACAGGGACAACAGCAGGTGAGTCCTCTTGTTTAGCAGATGATGCTTTTTAAAGATATGTGCTAACTCTCTTTGTAATAAGACAGCCCAGTTGCTGCAATAAAAGTGTCAAGTCCACTCCCAGAAGCTTTATTACTCAAAAAGTCATCTTTGGTCTGCTTGGATAAGAGTAAGGGACATTCATTCAATTAAAGACTGCTGGCTCGGAGTTCCCATCGTGGCGCAGCTGAAACGAATCCAATTAGGAACCATGAGGTTGCCGGTTCCATCCCTGGCCTCGATCAGTGGGTTAAGGATCCGGCATTGCCGTGAGCTGTGGTGTAGGTCACAGACCGGCTCGGATCTGGCGTGGCTGTGGCCGACAGCAACAGCTCTGATTAGACCCCTAGCCTGGGGACCTCCATGTGCCACAGTTGCGGCCCTAAAAAGAAAAAAAAAAAAAAAAAAGACTACTGGCTCATAACAGAGTACTTTGACACTAATAGTTTAAAAGCAATTTACTGTACTCTTGTTTTTGGAGATTAAAAAATATTTAGGATGAACATCATGCAATTATTAAATTAACAGAATTGAAATATAGCTTAAATCTGAAATAGGGCATCAAGATATTCTGTTTCTGATTGTTGGAACAGAAAATGAAGTTTACATTGTTTGCAGTTAGAGTGAGTGAAGCCTAATGATATTATTATACCAGGAGAACAGAGGAGAGGATAGTGTGGGAGTCCTGGGAGCTATGGGTGAGTTAAATATTTTCTCTTGTGACAAGTAATGAGTAGGTATAATGACATAACTATTTAAAATTGTATAAGCAGCAGTTATAATCATCAAGAACCAGAAAACTGAAGGACTGAGGACTGAGACTCTAGATCGTTGCTTCTTGCTATTAATCCTTTTTATCTTTTAAAACATATGTCTGTATTGCTTTGGATTTTTTAAAAGTATCATTATAAAATTAAATTCAATAAATATAACAAATAATATAAAAATGCTTCTATTTCACTTAAAAGGAGGAAGGTGATGCTAAGGCATTGGGAAAAAAAACATCCATTCAGAAAGACAAAATGATAGCAAGTCTGAACTATATGTGTGTGCACCTGTGTGCACTTTATACACATAAGCTGGGTTTGTGCTCTTCCCACTGGTCTCAGGATGCACATCTCCTTTAGTAATATAACAAGCCTTTCCACGGGCCTTTATAGGCTTTTGAATTTGTGTAACCAGCTCTGAGGATCGGCAGCCTCTCTCCTCCCACTTCCTAACCACCCTCCCACCACCACCGAAGTTAAGATTTCGGAGGAGATAAAAGAAATGGTGATCCTTTTAGGAAGACTTCCTTGGAAGAAGTAGAACTTGACATCCTTGTTGGAAAATGGGTAGCATTTTAATAATCAGAGAGAAGAGGCGGGTCACTGTGAGACTGCTGTATACAGCATTAGTTAGGTTGTACACCCAATCAAGAGGAGGGGAAAATGAGCAAGAATTATTCCAAGGGCAGGAATCGATTATTTTCCTTTAAGAGAAAGTGCTTATAGATTGCTGCTTTTAGAATAATTCCTTCTACGTACAGAAATAACCCATTCATTTTCTAAGGCTTTAACTTATTTTCTAAGGTTGTTTTCTCATTGTACTATTTCTCAAGCATTTTTCTTCTGTCCCCACCCATTTCGTTCTTGTGTTATCTCACAATTCAAAGAATATATAAAGCTACAAGTTTGGAATCCCAACTCCCACTTTCCCAGCAATTTTACTTCTCTTCGTCATTAAGTCTTAATGTATTTTCACCTACCCTCATTGCTTTCTCTTCTGTTTTTAGACTTGCTGTTTTTTCTGCCTTGAGTTAACTCTACCATCCTCTTTGCCACCTGGCATTCTCATCTTTCATGGTCCCACTGAGCTCACTCATGTCTTGGTCTCTGCCTTCATGTCCTACACTGAGCTAGTTGCTCCCTCTGTGCTGCTGTCCATATCTCTGTATGTGCCATGTAGCACTTGTGCATTGCACTCTTCTTCTTGGGACTCTGCCACTCCAGAGCTCCCAGAGAAGAGAAATTTGCTCACCTTCATAGCCTTCAAACTTTATTATATAGTGTCTTTACATGTATTGAGCTTTTTGACAAATCTTTTTTAAACTAATGGTTCATTTAAATTTATGCCCCACGTCTATTGAGTCTAAGAAATATTTATATTTTCAGGAGTTCCCGTCATGGCACAGTGGTTAACGAATCCGACTAGGAACCATGAGGTTGCGGGTTCGATCCCTGCCCTTGCTCAGTGGGTTAACGATCCGGCGTTGCCGTGAGCTGTGGTGTAGGTTGCAGACGCGGCTCAGATCCTGCGTTGCTGTGGCTCTGGCGTAGGCTGGCAGCTACAGCTCCGATTAGACCCCTAGCCTGGAAACCTCCATATGCCGTGGTAGCAGCCCAAGAAATGGCAAAAAAAGACCAAAAAAAAGAAATATTTATATTTTCATACTTGAGTCTCTTTGACTTTTAAAACCATAACGTTGATACTTATTTTTGACATGATTCTGAATGTTTTATCCTATTCCACAGTGCTTGAAAGTTGTAATTTTAATATTTATATTATATTGGGCTTTTACCTCCAAATCAGTTTGTAATGTCATGGGAGTCAAAAAATGAATAAAACTAGAGATATGAGTTGAGCTATTTGGAGATGAGAGATTTAATCTCTGTTCACAGCTTTTTAGATTCTCTTACAAAACTTTCGTAGGCTTGAAGATGCTGTTGTGGCACAGCAGAAACTAATCCAACCAGGAACCATGAGGTTTCGGGTTCAATCCCTGGCCTTGCTCATGGGTTGAGGATCTGGCGTTGCCCTGAGCTGTGGTGTAGGCCAGCAGCTGTAGCTCGTTTCACCCCTAGCCTAGGAACCTCTATATTCCATGAGTGTGGCCCTAAAAAGCAAAAGAAAAAAAAGAAGCCTTTCCTAGGCTTTCTAGTTTGCATATAGTATATTAAAGTATATTAAATGAATTAAATAGACATATTTTAAAATATATTTGATATGCCAATATATTTTACATTGATATATATGTCAATTATTTTATAAGTAATTTATAAGTTATTAAGTACCATATAAAACCAAAATAGTATTGATATTATTGTTACTATTATCTCTCCGATCAGTTTATTCATATCCGAGTATTGAGCCAGAAATCCCTTAAGCAATAGATTGTTTATCAGGAGTATCACTTCTAAGGATGCTTATTTTGTTACCTGATAAAGTTAAGGCTGCCTATGACCCAAAACTTCTAAGCCCGATATTGACTGTATCTTCCAAATTGGTGTTCCATAGATTATTCTAGGCAATAATAATAAATGTTAATGGCCATATGTCAGAAAAAAAGTTTTATGATAAATTGCATAATTTATCCCTTTCTTGGAGCTCCACAATGTGCTTTTGGCCAATTAAAGGCTCATAAAAGTACTATAGTAAAGAAATCTGTTTCACCTTGTGTAACCCATTATTTCCAATGCTTAATACAGCACAGCATGCGATTTTCCTGGCACAGCTATTAATATCCTGCAGAACAGGGTTCTTTAGAACACCAATTTGGGAAATGCTGGTCTAAAGTAATTACTTCTTCTAGTTAAACAGTCCATTTTCTCAGACTATTTGTTTGTTACATAATTCTCTCCAGCTAATAAAATCACATTGTATTTTCTCCAAATACGTACCCCTCAGACAGGTATCCTCCAAGTCAGAAGTACTTCAACTTTTCCATTTATCTTCAAGACCTTAATAGAATGTTCCCTATTGTACCTTTACTTTTTTTACTCACAACAATTTAAGACCTAGAGCTGATGTTTCTTTTTGTTCTATTATTGCACTTATCTGAAATAACTAAGTAACAATGTGTTTTTAAAAGTATGATAAGGGTTCCCTGGTGGCCTGGTGGTTAAGGACTTAGCATTGTCACTGCTGTGTCTCGGGTTACTCCTGTGGCTCAGGTTAGATCCCTGGCCCTGGAACTTTCGCATGCTGCAGGTGCAGCCAAAAAAAAAAAAAAGTATGATAAACACATGGGGAGTGGTGGGCATTTAAAAGTAGATGGAGTTCCCCTGGTGGCCTAGCAGTTAAGGATTTAGCATTATCACTGCTGTGACAAGGGTGCAGCCATAAAATAAAGTAGAATGGCATACACTTAATATATGCATAGGTGTAGATATATATGCAAGTACATACAGGTATGTACTTGCATATGTATGTGTACATTGTGTATATGTTTTCCACTTTTAAATCCTCAGCCATTAGAGTTCTGAAGGGAGAAAATATTAGGTAAAAGTTAGGAATTGCCAACCCTTTGGCAGATAAACATGAGAAACAATCTTACTAAACCTGCAATACTGGAGTTCCCATCATGGCACAGTAGAAATAAATCCGACTAGGAACCATGAGTTTTTGGGTTCGATCCCTGGCCTCGCTCAGTGGGTTAAGGATCCGGCATTGCCGTGAGCTGTGGTGTAGGTTGCAGATGCGGCCAGATCCTGTGGCTGTGGCGTAGGCCGGCAGCTGTAGCTCCGATTTGACCCCTAGCCCGGGAACCTCCGTATGCCGTGGGTGCAGCCCTAAAAAGCAAAAATAAATAAATAAATATAAAATAAACCTGCAATACTAAAACTTTTTAGTAATCAATAAAAAGTTTGTTACTCTAAAGGGGCCATGCTATATATTTATATGTAGAAATATGTCTCATTGTTTCCATTTTTCTCTAGTTGATACACCAAAATCGGCAGGCTATCTTGAACCAGTTTGCAGCAAACGCTCCTGTTGGCATCAATATGAGATCAGGCATGCAGCAGCAAATTACACCTCAGGTAACGTGAGAAAACCAGACATTGTTAGTACATCTCTAACCCAAGTTGTGTTTCTTAAAGTGTTGACTCGGATATCTTTGAAATTGTCTGTGAACTGATCTTTTAATGATGTTTGTACTGTAGTTTTCTTCTAGAGTGAATTTATAATCAACCTGTGATACCCCTTACTGATATTTGATCTAAAGCTGAGGGCTCTTTGTTTTATTGTTATTATTGTCATTGCTATTAGATATCAGATGACTAAGTAGAAAACTCTTATTGCTGTCCTGAATAATACCTGTAATAAGAAGCCTCAGATATGAAACTCTGTGAATGGTACCTGAAACCTTATCAGAACCCTGCACGTTGCTTAGCTATCTTAACTACCTCGTGTTCTCTGCTCAGTCTGAGCATCAGCATTTTCTCTTTTTTGCTTGTTTCAGTAATCCTTGTGTGTGAACCCAAAGCCATTCAAACCAAACATAAAAAGAATTCAGTAGCTTTCTGAGTGTTATCTAGTGCTTCCTCCCTACTTCTACACATACTTTAATAGTTTTTGCTTCAACCAGTTTTTTATGATTTCCTAACCAGTACTGGGAAATAAGGGTTTTAGAGAAGACTCAAAACTCTTCTCCATAAAATGGACCTGGACGGATTGGGGAAAAATACTAACCAAAAGGATAAATATTGATGAAACTGCAGATGAGCAGCAGATATTGGCATCTTTGTGGATCCAGATTTTGGTTTCTTTGCTTTAAAAATCTCAGTGGTGGAGTTCCCGTCGTGGCTCAGGGGTTAATGAATCTGACTAGGAACCATGAGGTTGCGGGTTCGGTCCCTGGCCTTGCTCAGTGGGTTAACGATCTGGTGTTGCCATGAGCTGTGGTGTAGGTCACGGATGTGGCTCGGATCCTGCGTTGCTGTGGCTCCGGCATAGGTCGGGCGGCTACAGCTCCAATTCAGCCCCTAGCCTGGGAACCTCCATATGCCGCGGGAGCAGCCCAAGAAATAGCAAAATAAATAAATAAATAGCCCTTCTATAAATAAATAAAAATAAATTTAAATCTCAGTGGTTAGCTCCTGCAGAGAAATTAGATTATAAGGAAACAAGACCCCACTTTTGGGGTTCACACAAAGACATCTTCCATGAGTAAGTCGGTATGTCAGTTTCTTCCAGATTGGACTACATCTGTTTAGCAAGTTTATTTTTATGGAGCTGTATGGCTTTAGTCAGGTCCTCAACCTGAATGGGTGTTTCCTGAGGAAGGCTTTATTGGCATGTCATGTCACTTTGCAAGTTAGACCATAAGGTGACTTCAACCTAATTTTATCACTTCTTTCATCATTCATAATTGTATAGCTACTAAAGCACTTATTCTAATGCCCAGAGCAATCTTGTAATGCAGCAGTGATACAAAATACCTGGGTTCATTTATTTCTCATTAATTATTTTCTTTTAAAGTGATCAGTTGGCATTGGATCCTGGATTTCTGATTCTTCCCTTTTTTTTTTTTTTTGGTCACATCCTTGGCATGTAGAAGTTCTCAGGCCAGAGATCGAACTCATGCCACAGCAGCAACCCAAGCCAATGCATTGACAATGCTGGATCTTAAAGCTGCTGAGCCACAAGGGAACTCCTGGAGGTTTTTTGGTGGTATTTGTAGGTTTTTCTAATTGTGAAGATAATGCACATTCATTATAGATAATTTGGAAAATACAGAAGAGTGTAAAGAAGAAAATTAAATCACTTGTAATCAAATTTTATTCATTTAAGTAAAGTGGAATAAATGATCTTTGTGGAAAAAAAGGGAAAACTAAGTTTCTCCATGCTTGAAACACAGTAAACTTTTTGGAAATGAAAAAGAAAACCTAATGCCAGATAAGATAGAAGTCATCAATCACATTTTCTTTCTCTTCTTTATGGTATTCATGTTTCTCTTAACAGTTTTCCTGGTCTATATTATAATATTAATCAATATGTACTTCCTTTGACTTTTATAAGTTCTAGGTGACTTTAATCTCTAAAATGTACTTAATTCATTTTCTCCCCTGTGGCTATTACTTTGAGGTTTTGTTCCTTTTCTACTTTTGTTCTCCTTGTACACTGATTTTCTACATATTCTGTTGCCCCAAGCTACTATGCCTTATCCTGTAAGTTTTCCAAGAGCAAAATAAAATTAGAAAATGAGGATTTTTTTTTTTCTGTCCTTTGTAGCCACCCCTGAATGCCCAAATGTTGGCCCAGCGCCAGCGGGAGTTATACAGTCAACAGCACCGACAGAGGCAGCTAATACAGCAGCAGAGAGCCATGCTCATGAGGCAGCAAAGCTTTGGGAACAACCTCCCTCCCTCGTCTGGACTGCCAGTTCCAATGGGGAACCCCCGTCTTCCTCAGGGTGCTCCACAGCAATTCCCCTACCCACCAAACTATGGTACAAATCCCGGAACTCCACCCTCTTCTACCAGTCCCTTTTCACAACTGGCAGGAAACCCTGAGGCAACCTTGGGCAACCGCAACAGCATGGTGAACAGAGGCATGACAGGAAACATGGGAGGACAGTTTGGCACTGGAATCAATCCTCAGATGCAGCAGAATGTCTTCCAGTATCCAGGATCAGGTATGAGGATTACACCTTTATGTTGCTTTTATAAGCTCAGTAGCTCTCAGTACCCATGGGCTCTATATCTTTGGATTCAAATAACCCCAGATCAAAGATATCCCCCCTAAAAAAAATTCCAGAAAGTTCCCAAAAGCAAAACTTGAATTTGCCACACTCCAGGAACAACTTTGACATTGTGTTTATGTAGCATTTACATTGTACTAGGTATTATAAGTAATCTAGAGATCATTTTAACTATATGGAAGAATGCACATAAGTTATGTTTCCCCATTTTATATAAGGGACTTGAGCATACATGGATTTAGGTGTCCATGAGGGTCCTGGAACGAGTCCCTCATAGATACTAAGGGACAGCTGTTCCACATACAGGGTCAGGTCTCTCTCTTCACATGTGTTTCAGTTCACTGACATTAAAGCATTTTGCTGAAGAAGAAAGACGCTGATATGGGAGTCAGGAGATGCAGGCTCTAGGCTTTGCTCTTAACCACTAAATGGTTGAGACTTGTCTCTCTCATTGATAGCTAACACGATTAAGTTATAGGATCCATAGGACCTGTCTGATTCTAAAATTTTTAACATCTTGTCTGCAAAGCATATTCTTAATTTCTTACTTTCATGAGTCCCTGTGAGAATATAAGGAAAAGCCCATGTTAAACAATGGGTGTAGTAAGTACATAAATTCAAAGTTTGCATACAGTTTTTTTTTTTATCATCCTGCAGATTTTGTTTCTGATAGCTTACATAAGAATAATCAGTCTTCACAAATTATCTCAGACTTCTTATTGGTGTCACGACTCTTAGCTGCTTAGGTTGTAAGATATCCCTCTGCAGTTATTAGGCAACTTTCTCAAATGCTTTGTTCTTTTTTAATCTTACATTTGCATTGTCTCTTTCCTGTTCCCTTTGTCTCAGGTAATGATATCTTTTTAAAATTTTTCTTCTATCACTTGGAGATTCTAATAGGTAATAGAAATAAAATACATTTGATTAATCCACCAGGTTTAATCAAACTTTAATGTAAAATTAATGGCAAATTCCTGGGGAAAAAAATTAAAATATATCCCTTCAATTTAAAAATGAAAGAAAAAGTAAATTTTAAGCCTGCTTAAAAATGAATTTTAATGAGAAGGCTGCTATTTGACTTGAATACAATTTTGAAGTTATATAGAGATTTTTTTACATGGCAGTATGCTTATCAACTTTGACAGCCAAATCAATTTAGACTTTTCATTCTGGTGGCAACAGGTGCTGAAATCCTTTGACTATTAAATTAAGTATCTAGGGAAACGTGTCAGAGAGCAGCAGAATTCTCTAAGACATTTTAATCAAAATTATGCCACACTGGTTTCTTTGTCCTCAAGACAATGAAGTCATCTTTGGCTGGTTTATATCACTTCCACTATATGTGTGGGCAAGAAAAGGGTTATAAATCCATATTTTAATTATAATATTTCTGAACAGGAGTGGCCTTCAAAAGAGTTGTATTTTCATGCGTCTTAATATTTCTGTATGCAGAGAATTTGACAAGCTTCCTTCACTTTATTCTAGCCCACAGAAGTACTTCCTCCAGCATTAGAAGACTTCTGTTGCTCGATTTCCCCATTCTCTTCCAAAATGTCAGCATAGCAAAAAGAGCGAATAGATCCTGACTAGCATTTATGGCATTTATTGCAGAGCCTTAAATCAAAAGATTTATCTCTTTTATTGGGAGAAAAATAACTACAAATAAGCCAAACACTAATAAATTCCCCAATAAATTCTCTTATCAAAAGAAATGAGTTCTGTTGTGGCTCAGCAGCAGGTTAAGGATCCAGCATTGTCATTGCAGTAGCTTGGGTCGCTGCTCTCTTGTGAGTTCGGTCCTTGAACCAGGAATTTCTGCATGCCACAGGCACAGCCAAAACAAATAAACAAAAAGATGGAAAATAGTACTTCTCAAAAAGCTTAAGTGTAGAACTACCATGTGACCCAGCAGTTCCACTCCTGGGTATATAGCCCCCCCCCCCAAAAAAAAATGAAAACACTAATTCAAAGAGATACACACCACTCCAGTGTCCATGGCAGCATTATTTACAATAGCCAAGATAGGGAAGCAACCTGAGTGCCCATCAATAGATGAATGGATAAAGATGTGAGGGGGAGGGTGTTTGTGTATAATGTGTATATTATATATCAGTGTAATTATATAGGTGTGTATTATATAGATAATGGAATACTAGTCAGCCATAAAAAATGAAATTTTGCCATCAGCCATAACATGGATGGACTTGGAGGTTATATTGCTAAACGAAATAAGTCAGAGAAAGAAAAATATTGTGTGATATCACTTATATGTGGAATCTTAGTGCAACAAACTAGTGAGACGCAGATATAGAGAACAAACTAGTGGTTACTAGTGGGGAGAGGGAAGTGGGAAGGGGAAGTTAAGGGTAAGGGATTAAGAGGCACAAACTACTATGTATAAAATAAATAAGCTATAAGGATATCATATGCAACACAGGGAATTTAGCCAATATTTTATAATGACTATAAGTGGAAATTTTGGGGGGGCCATACCTGAGACATGTGGAAGGAAGTTCCAGGGCCAGGATCAAACCTACACCACAGCAGTAACAAGGCCGGATCCTTAACTTCGAGACCACCATGAAACTCCAAAAATTAATTAATTTTTTAGAAAAACACAGTACTTCTGTCAGTTTTCAGTCATGCTCTTTAATACTTCATCTCTGGAAAGCCAGGAAAGGAGAACTACCATCCTGCTCCTGTTTCTTGACAAAAGCACCTAGAAAAGTGTTCCAAAACCCCAGTGCCTGTGAAATTGACAAGACTTCCTTCAGGATTGTGGGTCTAGTCTTTGATCTCTTGCAAGTCAGTGTAGAACACAGTGATGGAGACAGTGAGTGGCGCGGCCTTCTTCTCCAGGCAGTGGAACCAGATGTGTTGCTGCCCATTGTTAAGTATCTATCTGGTACCTGGAGTTTTCTTCCAGTCCAACTTTTTTTTTTTTTTTCCGCTTTTTAGGGCCACACCAGTGGCATATGGAAGTTCCCAGGCTAGGGGTCGAATAGGAGCGACAGCTGCCAGCCTACACCACAGCCGCAGCAACATGGGATCTGAGCCACATCTGTGACCCACACCACAGCTCAGGGCAATGCTGGATCCTTAACCCACTGCGAGAAGCCAGAGATCCAACCAGCATCCTCATGGATACTAGTCCGGTTTGTTACTGCTGAGCCGCAATGGAAACTCCCTTCTAGTCCCAACTTTTGACTGACAAAAAATACCTTTCACAAAATAAGAATTTCTGTTTGATAAAGTCAGTGTTTGTACTACAGACAAATTCCAGAAGCTAGGTACAGTGGGAAGAATAGTAGTTTCATCAGTTACAGTTTGAAATGAAATGGTGGAACTTTCAGGTCTTCCGTGAACTGTTTCAAAAAAAATGGGGAAAATTGTTAGTGTTTCTAGAAAGCATAAGAACATTTAAAGATGCAATACTTTAAATTTCTTTCATTGCTCTACGTTACAAACATGCTCTACCATGTTCAGCAACCTGGTAGAAAGCTTTAAGACCAGGTTTTGTGTTGGTACAAATTAAAGTTCTGGAGAAATTCCAACCTTTTCAAATCAACTTCTCAAAATAAACAAAAAAACTTCCACAACATGTTTTTATAAATAGTTTTATTGGAACACAGCCATGCTCGTTACTTTACATATTGTTTATGGCTAGCTTCACACAGTAGACTTAAGTAGTTCTTACAGAAACCTTATGGCCTACAAAACCAAAAAAATTTACTTATCTGGCCCTTTGCAGGGAAAAGTTTGCTGATTCCTGTGTAAACTGATGATAGTAAAACCAAAGGATGAATACATTATCTTAGCTTTAGTCCTTTGCTTTGGCATCTTTCAGGTTAATATAGGCCCCAAGTAAATGAAGGAACATGTAGGTGCTAATAGTGACAAGAGTGTACTTTCTTTTATTTCTGAAAACAGAAAAATTTTCTGGATTATCATGCCATGATGATTGCATAAGAATAGAATTAGACATTTAAATTTTATTTTATACTATGGTAATACTCAAAGAAAATGGGGAAAAAAAATTTTTTTTTTAATTTTATGGCCGTACTCACAGCATATGGAAGTCCCCAGGCCAGGGACTGAATCCAAACCACAGTTGTGACCTGTGCTGAAGCTGCAGCAATACCAAATCCTTTAACCCACTGTGTGGGGCCCGGGATCAAAACTACTCCTCCACAGGGACCCAAGCTGCTACAGTTGGATTCTTTTGTTGTTGTTTTGTCTTTTTTAGGGCCACACCTGTATCTTATGGAGGTTCCCAGGCTAGAGGTTGAATCAGAGCTGCAGCTACCAGCCTATACCACAGCCACAGCAACAAGGAATCCTAGCCGTGTCTGTGACCCTACACCACAATTCATGGCAAGGTCAGATCCTTAACCCACTGCATGAGGCCAGCGTTCGAACCCGTGTCTTCATGGATACTAGTCGGGTTTGTTAACCGCTGAGCCACGACAGGAACTCCTGCAGTCGGATTCTTAACCCGCTGTGCCACGGGGAGGACTCTGAGGGTGATCAGAAAAGACATTTTTTGTGTCTATTTAATGAATTCCTTGAAGGCAGTCCAGATCTCCCTCTACAATAAACATGTTCCTCCACTCACTCCTCCCGAGTGATCTCATCTACTCCTGTGGCTTTCGTGGCTTCTTCATGCTAATGACTCTGTTCTCTGTCTCTAAACCGTACCTCCCAGCTCATGTGTACAGCTGCCTACTAGACAGACGCACTCGAATTTTCCATCAGCACCTCAAACTTGTCCAGTTAGATTTATCTACCCCATTTCGCCTTCCCTCCATGTCTCAATGTTCCAACTGAACAAACCTCTCAAGTTTCAAAAAAGCATACATACCTTGCTCTCTTTTCTTTTAGGCTTTTGTATATCTTGTATCCTCACCTTCCTCACCTGGCTCATTTCTGTTCCTCCCTCCTCTCAGAGGTGTCTCCTCTGGGAAGCCCTCCCGGACACTCCCAATCGTAAGCACTCACCACCCTGTCTTAGATGAGACACTCCCAGTCATAAGCACTCACCATCACTTGCTCATCAGCTCCCTTTCTTTTTAAACAAGTTCCTTGAGTGAGCCATATGTGACCTTTTCTTTTCTTTTTTTTTTCTTTTTGGCCACCCTGAGGCACATGGAATTCCCAGGCCAGGGATCAGATCTGAGCCACTGTTATGACCTAGGCCACAGATGAGGCAACACCAGATCCTTAATCCGCTGTGCCGGGCCAGGGATCAAACCTGTGACCCAGCGCTCCCAAGACGACACTGATCCTCTTGTGCCACAGTGGGAACTTCATGTGTGACCTTTTCAATCTTTGTTTTCAAGTGCTTAGCACAGTAGTTTGGTGGGGAGAGTAGATGCTTAATGAATCTTTTAATGGAAAAATGAATCCTAATTCTAGTTGCTGCTGCCAAATGGCGATGGTACCATTTATGGTCCAGCAGGGAGATTTCACACAATCTAAGTAAGCAAAGATAGAATTTAGGATTCTTAAACTAGAAGCAGCGAGATTGTCTGGTCCACGGAATCCAAGATCCAGTTTAGTGGCAGAATTAGGACCAGAATTCTAACTACCCCTCCAAATTCATTATTCACAGACTGGTTCTTTCTACTAAAACAAGGTCATCTGATGAGGAAACCTGGGCAGTTAGAACGTGAGATGAGGCCAGAAAGAAACACCAAAAAGCATGCTGATGTGCTTGCAGTTTTATTTATTGTTTAGCTTTGACCCCAAAGGATAATATCCAAAATGTGATAAGTATCTCCCCCCCTTCACATATATTATTTCATCATAAATAAGATTAAAAATGCATTAGGAACAGACAAGTATTTTTTGAGGGTCACAACAAAAATAGTTAAAATTTAAAATGTAGAATTAATGCAAAGACAGACAATATAAAAATGAAGGTGATGGGGCGAACCCACCTCCTAGAGTCTTAAGTGAAAAAAAATTATTCCTCATATATTCTAAATCAAAATTATTTACCAGAAATTAAGTTACAAATGGTGGAGATAACAAGGAGAAATGCACAATATGTATCTCTATTTATATAAGCATTACCAAGAAAAGTAGTTACACATTTAGAGGGGAAAAAAAAAATTGGAAAATCTACGGATAACCTTCACAAAAAAATTAAAATGCTTTAAAATTGGTACCCTATAGAAAATAAAAGTGAATAAATTAACTTCATCTCTGGCCAGATTAACCAAACAAAAAAAGAGAAAAGTCGTTGTATTAATAATGACAGAAGACAAACTATTTCATGGGCATCTGCAGTTGTGTTTATAAAGAGACAATTAAGGGCATAGAAACATGCTTATAGTTGTATAAGGATGAAGGAAAAAAGCAAGCCACAAAATTATGCAAGATTTCTTAGAGGGAAGATTTGAAGGAATTATACTAAATTATGGGTAATCAAATTGTGACATTCTTTTTTTCTGTACCTTTATAACTTTAGAACTTATAGCTACCTCAGTAGTATTTAACGGTGAAATGTATTTTATCAAGAAAAAATATATATACAGAGCACAAGCATAACAGAAAACATAAAAAGAAACCCATTTTTACTGTTTTAAATTGTTGTAGGAGTTCCCTATGGCCTAGTAGTTAAGGATCCCATGTTGTCACTGCCTTGGCTCTGGTCACTACTGCAGTGTAGGTTCAATCTCCAGCCCAGGAACTTCTGCATGCCACGGGCAAAGCCAAAACAAAAAAAAGAAATTGTTGGGTTTTTTCCCACTCTCCAATTTGGGTCAAGATGGAGTAATAGGGAGCACATTTATTCTACCATCTGAAACAAACAAAAAATTGAACAACAGTTCTAGAAATTGTCCAGACTATGCTGCAGGGAGAGGGAATCTCGCAGGAGCCAGTGGTTCCCCTCAGTTGAGGCAAGGGTGCTTGGAGTCTGAGAAGCCAAGCAGCTTGAGGTTTCAGGGCACAGCACCAAAGAGAAGAGAGCCACACACAGAGAGAACCACAGGGTTCCACAGAGGGTCCTGCTCAGCTCTTCAGTGGAGAGCTGATCCGTGTACCCAAACCAAGGCCAGGGAAAACCACCTGAAAAGATTAGAGGGAATATTTTCTGAGTTCACACAGGGTCAGCTCCTCTTCCCACGGGCCAGAATAGAAAACCTCAAAATTCATGAGTGTCAAGTAAAATACTCAGAAATGTTTTTGCCTCAGTAGCAGAGCAAAGTAAGCACCAGGCTAAACCCTGCTCTTGTCTCTTTAGGCACAAGACCCAAAAGAATTAAAACTGTTCCCATGTAACCTATCCACAACCCAGACAAGTTCAAAATTTTAAATTCAGAGGAATTTAAAAAATCTAGCACCTAACAAGGTCAAATTTACAATTCTGATTTTTTTAATTGCCAGGCATACGAGATACAGGAAGATAAAACTACTAATGAAAAAATCAGTGATCAGTACCAACCTAGAAATTACATGGGTGATAAGAATTAAGACAATTATAAATTATGCGTTTACTCTGTATGTTCAAGAAACTAGAGAAAGCTTGAACATGTTAACCAAAGACATGAAAGATGTAAATAAAACCAATATCAAACTTCTGGAGATAAAAACCGCAGTGCCTGAGAGAAAAATATACTGGAATAGGCAAATTAGATACTACAAAAGAAAAGGTGAACTTGAAGATGTAACAATGGGAACTATACAAAATGAAATCATAGAGAAAAAGACCAAAAAGGTGATAATTTACTCCAAATTAATTTTATAATTACAAAATTCTTACTAGAATATCAACATCCTTTTTGGAGAAATTGACAAGCTTCTTAAAATTTATATGGAAATGCTGAGATCATAGTAGTCAAGAAAATTTTGAAAATTAAGAACAAAATTGGATGACTACCAGTTTCAAAATTCTTCATAAAGTACAACAATCAAGACAGTATATAGTATTAGTGCATGTGTAGACAGACAGATCACTGCAACAGAATAAAAAGTTCAGATATAAACCCTTACTTTTATGGTCAGTTGATTTTTTAGCACAGTTATATCAATGGCTGCTAGTAAGCACTATTGTGAATAAAAAGGAACAAACTGCTGATAAATGGTACAGATTAGTCGAACCTCAGAAACATTATGCTAGGAGTTCCCGTTGTGGCTCAGTGGTAATGAACTAGACTAGCATCCATGAGGATACAGGTTCAACCCTTAGCCTATATACCATGGGTATGGCCCTAAAAAGACAAAAAAAAAAAAAAAAAAAGCAAGGAAGGAAAAGAGGGAGAAAGGGAGGGAGGAAGGAAGAGTATTCTAAGTGGAAGATCAGATACAAAAGACCTCACATGATTACATTTATGTGAGGTTTCCAATAAACGGCAAATCTGTAGAGACAGAAAGCAGATCATGGTTGCCCAAGGCTAGAGGTGGGAATAGAAATTGACTGCAAACCAGCACAAGGGGATTTGGGATATGATGAAAATGTCTAAACTGGATTGTGGTATTGGATACACACCTCTATAAACTAACTAAAATCATTGATTTGGGCACTTCAGTGGGTGAATTTGATGCTATATAGGTTACATCTCAGTAACACGTTAAAAAAGAAAAAAGACCGGGGAGTTCCCTCTGTGGCACAGTGGGTTAAGAATCTGACTGCAGCAGCTCAGGTTGCTGTGGAGGCAAGGGTTGGATCCCTGGCCTGGCATGATGGCTTAAAGGATCTGGTGTTGCTGCAGTTGCAGGGTCAGTGGCAGCTGTGGCTCAGGTTCACTTCCTGGCCTGGGAACTTCCATATTCCATGGGTGCAGCCGTTTAAAAAAAAAAAAAAAAAGACAGGGAAGGGAAGAAAAGCCCCTAAATTAAACAACTGAGGAGTGGCCAACAAAATGTTTTCACTTTTCCTTTTACACATGGTTTTCTTAGTTTTTTCCCTTTTCAACTTATTTTTTTCAGTTTTTAAAAAAATGTTTTTATTGATGTATAACTGACATAATATTAACCTCGGGTGTATAACATAATGATTTGATATTTGTAGATATTGCAAAATGATCACCACAGAGAGTTCAATTAACATCCATCACTATACTTTTTTCTTCATGATGAGAACTTTCAAGATCCACTCTCCTAGCCTCTTTCAAATATGCAATACCATGTTATTAACTATAGTCACTAAGCTGTACAGTACATCCCCATAACTTAGTCATTTTTCCTCCAGTTTTATTGAGATATAAATGACATATAGCACTGTATGAGCTTAAAGTGCACAGCATAATGATTTGACTTACATATGTCATGGAATGTTTATCACAAATTTAGTGAATGTCTATATTCTCCTGTCCTTTTCAACACGTTTATTATACAAGTAATCTGTCACATGGGCTCATATTTGTTTTTTACACCTAAAAATTCATGTAAACAGAAAAGAACAGAGAAGAAAATCATACATAATCATGGTACCCAAATCAACATCTTAGTGAATGGAAACATTCTCCCATATTTATTTTGTATGTTTATTTATCTCTCTGATTATACCGAAGTTTCTGTTTTATTTTTAAGAGACTGAAATATTTTCTTACTTTGTTGAATAGGCTGTTTCTCAGCTATGTTATTACAGATCCTTCTGGGTTTTTTTTTCCCTTTTATGGGCTTAACAAATGTATAGTGTATTCACATAAATTACTTTGTTGTCAATTTGTAGGAATGGTTCCCCAAGGTGAGGCCAACTTTGCTCCATCTCTTAGCCCTGGGAGCTCCATGGTGCCGATGCCAATCCCTCCGCCTCAGAGCTCTCTGCTCCAGCAGACTCCGCCTGCTTCTGGCTACCAGTCACCAGACATGAAGGCCTGGCAGCAAGGAGCAATGGGAAACAACAAGTAAGGGGCAGTTTTTATACATGCGCATCCCTGATCCTCTGCAGCACATAAGAACAGACAAGCCTTCCCAACTAAAGAGAAGATTATTAGCTATTATTCACTTGCAAATTCAAGGAACTGAATTTTGTTATCAGCAAATAGTGATTTTTAAGTCCTTGCAGATTCAAGTCAGATTTGTGTGTTTATAGTACAGAAAAGTATTGCAGTGACCCTCAACCTTTTCATCCCACTTCTAGCACACCTGAAGAATGTGAGGGACTCCTATGTGTACCAGAACTCCCTTGGGACAGATGTAGGAATGGGTCCTTTTTTAAAAAATGATTTTTTTAATCATTCTTTGTAAAAACATTTTAAAATCTTAAAAATCTAAGCAAGAAGGGCAAAATGATAAAATTCTGTGAAGCTGCGTAGTGGGCACACAGGTTTCACTCTCAGTATTTTTGAAGGATTTCATAGCAACAACAAAGATTTTATGTCTTCTCAGGTCATTCTGCCTTACCCTGCTTTGTGAATCTCTAGATTTTCAGTGGCCTCATTTTGCCCATTTTTGCTTAAAATTACCTTATAAAAGTCATTTCCCCACCCCAAATCCCAGCTGCTGAACTTTTCACACATCGCTTGAGTTTTATGAGGGTTTTAATTTGGTTGTGTCTTGGTTCTAATGACAGGGAAGCCATTTAATCTGACAACATAATAAGTAAGGTAGTTAAAGTTGAAAACTTAAGACCGTAGTCTCTTAAAGTTCATTGAAAGGTAAGAGAGGAACTCTTCTGTCGGAGAACTCGTAGCTCTCGGTGGGGAGTGGAATACCCTCGGTAGAGACGGAACACTGTGCAATGCTCAAGAACTTATCTCCTGCCATGTTCTAATCCCAGCTTCCTGAACTCACTTCAGATTCCACGGTCCACTGTTATAATTACTCCCTTACAGGCACTCTTAACTCCTTTGCCTAGCTCTCCCGCTGTTGCATTTGTGCCCAGCCAAATGCTCCCTAATGAAATCTACCTAAGCTCTTGCTCCATGCTTGCACCTGAGCACTTAAATGTGCCTTGAGATAAAAACACAGTCCTGCTAACACATCTGCCCCACTTCACAGTTAAATTCCATAAAGGACAATGCTCTATCACTTCCTCGCCTTCCATTCCTTTTTGAACCTGTCAGGCTTTCATTCCAACCATTCCACCAAAACTGTTCTTGTCAAGGTCCTTAATATCCTCTACAGTGCCAAATGCCATGATCATTGATAGCACATATCTGAGCACTTATTCTTTCTTGAAGCCCCTTCTTTGGTTTCTGGAACAACTTTCTCTCTTGAGAAAGATGACTCTCTTTCTATCTCTCTGTCTCCTCTGCTGGCTCTTCCTCATCTCCCTGATTTCCATTTGAGGGCCTTAGAGCTCATTCCAAGACCTCTTCCCCATATCTACTTGCTCCCTTGGTTGTATTATCCACTCTCACTGATAAAATTCCCGTCTCTATGCTTATGACTCCCAAATTTAAGTCTGCAGCCCAGACTTCTCCCCCGAACACCAGACTGTACAGACAACTGCCTAATCAACGTCTCCACTTAGAAGTCTCATAGGCATCTCAAACGTAACATGACAAAAACTAAAATTATATTCTTCCCCAAAACCTGCTCCTCCTCTGCTTTTCTTCATTTCAGTGAACGACTCCATTCTTCCCAGTTACTCAAAGAAAATCTTTTCTCTTTCTCCCACATCCCACGTCAGACATCTGTCAGCAAATCACATCAGCTTTTTAGCAGCTCTCGAGAACTCCTTACCTGTCCCTCTTGTATGCTTGAGTGCAAGCCAGCATCATCCTTTCCCAGGACCACTGCAGTGGCCTTCTGTCTCCCTGATTCCACCCTTGCTCTACTGTAGTTTCTTCTCCATTTGGTCGCTAGAGTGATGCTTTTAAAACATGAGGCAAGGAGATCCCTGATGGCTCAGCAGATTAAGGATCTGGCATTGTCACTGCTGTGGTGTGGGTTGAATCCTTGGCCCAGGAACTTCTGCATGCCATGGGCGTGGCCAAGGGGAAAAAAAAAAAAAAAAACCCATGAGGCAGGATATCAGCCCTTTCCTCAAAACTCTCCAACTTATTCAAAATGCAATATAAGGCCTTTGCCACCCTACATAATCTTGCTCCTGGATACCTCTCTGACCTCATCTGCTATTCTCATCACTTACTCTGATGCACTGGCTTCTGTTTATTCTTCTGTTCCTTGGATGTGCCAAGTACATTGCAAACTCAGGGCTTTTGCATTTTTAAATCCCTCTACTGGAATGTTCTCTCAGCAGCCACAAGATTTTCTCTCTCATACTTCAAGCCTCTCCTTATACCTTATTAGATGTAAATATTGAATGCCACCATATTAAACTTCCCTAACCAACTTTTTTTTTTTTTGGTCTTTTTGCCATTTCTTGGGCCGCTCCCGCAGCATATGGAGGTTCCCAGGCCTTGGGGTCGAATCGGAGCTGTAGCCACCAACCTACGCCAGAGTCACAGCAACGCAGGATCCGAGCCGCATCTATGACCTACACCACAGCTCACGGCAACACCGGATCCTTAACCCACTGAGCAAGGCCAGGGACCGAACCCGCAACCTCATGGTTCCTAGTTGGATTCGTTAACCACTGAGCCACGACAGGAGCTCCTGACCAACATTTCTAAACACCATTTCCCACCCCTTGGTTCCTCCTTTCCCATCTTTATTTCTCTTTATCATGCTTAACATCTGATACATTGTATGTTAGTCTTTTATGGTCTGTCTCCTCCAACTAAAATACAAGCATCAGAAGAGCGAAGACTGATTTTCTTTACTTTCTTTACTTCTGTCTGTCCGTCCTTTAGAATAGGTATGCACCTCATATACCTCCGTTGACCAAATGAATGCAGAGATTCCCTTTATTCCTACCTAGGTCATTTTTTGGATTCAAATTCAAATGTGGACTTGAGTTTTTGTTGTACTTTAGCAATTTCTGTAAACTTTGACTTTCCCACAGCTGTCACCAACTCTTCAAACATTCACACTTGCTTATCTAGTTCATGTATAAAAGCTTAGTAGTCAACACAGGCAGCATATGGTTGGTGACCACTCACTCTCTTTTGCACAGTGCAAGATACCACAAGGAACTGGGAAAAACAGTCCCTGCTATCAAGTTACCAAGAGAGTAGGTGGTGACAAGAATAGGAGAGAAGTAAAACATGAAACAAAGACTCATTAAGCAGAATGATATAATAGGTGATTTTTTTTTTTTTCATTATCTCTCTAGTGGCAAGAGAAACAAAGGGTTAACCACGCCTATTTGTCCTGGAACTGGGCAGTGTTCCTATGAGTCACAAAGGAGAATCCCAGGGCTTATTAGCATTTTAAAGGCGAAGGCCTGTTGTTTAATCCTTTGTTTCTTATTTGACTCTTTCCCCCACTCCTTGATTTAAGGGCTACCGAATACCTAGTGCTAGCTTAAGGGAACTGTGATAACCGCTGTGAGGCCAGTCCGGAAAGCAGAGTGAGGAAGGGGTCCTTCACGGATTGGGCCGGAGGTGCCAGTGATCCCCACGGTCCGCTCCAGGACCTGGAACAATGACTAATGCTGCAGAAGGGCTTGGTCTTCCACACGGAAAGACCTAAAATGGAACTGTTGGCAGGAGCAGTTTGAAAGAACTTAAGCTAATATACAGTCCCAAATATAAATTTAAAAGAAATTAAATCTTAAACTTTTTTCGCTAAGTATGACATCATTGCAGTCCTTGAAGCTTCTACATGCATTAACTTACATAGCCCTGCGCCTCCACTGTGGTGATTTATGTATCAGTTGACAAATGAGCACTGTCTAAGGCAGAAATGTTCTCATTAGAAAATGTGCAATAGACTAATAGTCTTTTTTCTCACCTTTAGTTTTGGGGACACTGTCTGACAAGCATTCACACTGTGCAGACATTAATGGTCCACAGATGCATTATTGACCATTTGCTAGCCATATAATTTTCTTTGAGCATTTGTGTTTTATAATTACTTGGGGAAAATTCACTGCTTTTCTTCAGACATGATGAATAGGCTGTTTCTCAGCCTGTTCATTTCAGTATGATTACCTTAATCTACCAGAAGCTATAAATGTCAGTATATCCTGCTTACCTCCCAGGAGCTAGCAAAGGGCAGATAAACTATTGGTGGGGTAAGTAATTTTTGAAATCAAATTTTTCAGAATTAACATAGGTGGAATTTTACGAGCAGCTTATTGTTAAAAAATTGATAGCTAATCATGAAGTATTTGTTGCTTTGTAGAACTTACAAAAGACACAATTCATTTTATTTTCCTTTAGATGAGTATATCTGTATCACTTAGAATTTGGGGGTTTCCGATAGAAATTTTCAGATTGTATTTACATGGAGTTTATTCCATACTGTTCTACCTACTAATAGAAACTGGTTTAACAAATGAGATCCTTGGTATAACGACAGTCTAGAACTTGGTGAAAAAGGAAGTATATAAAACAAGCCCTCTGAAAACCATAATGGCCCTTGCAGTTTGCTTCCTAAAAGAGACATGAAGCTCTCTTCAGACCTGAGAAGAAGACCTTTGGATTCTTTAAGAACCTTACATTTTCCAAATTAAAAAAAAATCTGGTTAGATACTTTTCTTAGTTTAGAGCATATTCAAAGTGGCCAGAAGCAGAACCCTTGAGAAGTGACAGCTAGTGATAGGACATTGAAAGGCTCTCAAATTTTAATGTGCATACATAGTTAGAAATGCAGCTTTCCATACCCTCCTCCCCAAAAATACGATTCACTATGATTAGGATAAGGCCTGGGAGTCTCAATTTTCAGTGACTACCAGGGAATTCTCTTGCAGATGGTCCCTAGACTACACTTCAAAAACCATTGGTATAGATACAGTGAAATCTATCAATAAAAACCAGTCTGAATCTCATCAGTTGACAGCACTGAGTAACAACCCATATCCATAATTCATTCATTCATCAGATATTTACTGAGTGCCCGCTACATGTCACTTACTGCTAGAGACACGGAATAAAGAGAACAAGGTACCGTCATCCCCCTGAAGTGTGAAGTCCAAGACGGTACACAGTCATTCACAATATAAGAATGCTACCTTTGACTCATTCATTCCTTTGTAAATTTATTCAGTGGATATGTATTGAAGAATAATACATATAACAGGTACTTTGCTTAAACAGGATATTCTCTGTTTAAGAAGATAAAATAGTGTAATAAATTTTAGAGTGATTTTGATGATTAAATGTGTAAACTTAAGTTATCTGAAAGATTTACCTATGTGGGAAACTTCCTTAGTTATTCAGATAATTGACACTTAACAACCCTGATGCAGGCCACATAATTATAACTTAAAATGAGGTCTTTTTAGTTATTAACCTCCCTGGGCAGAGTTCAAAGTGCATCAGAATGATACTTAGTTCTTGTATATTGTAACTTAAGAATATAAAGTATTTTCTTTGAAATTCTTTTCTTTTCTTTTCTTTTTTTTTTTTTTTTTTTTTTGCTTTTTAGGGCCACACCCACAGCATATGGAAGTTCCCAGGCTAGGGGTCAAATCAGAGCTACAGCTGCCGACTACAACCACAACCACAGCAACATAGGATCCAAGCCACGTCTGTGACCTATACCACAGCTTATGGCCACACTGGATCCCCAACCCACTGAGCAAGGCCAGGAATCAAACCCCCATCCTCATAGATACTAGTCAGATTCATTTCTGCTGCACTATAATGGAACCCCCTTCTTTAGAATTCTATCTAATAATTTAGACAAAGAGTCCAGTCACATTATCCCTGTGTTCATGAGCAGTGGATGTAATTGGGATTGTTTTTGAGTTAACAGTGTGTTCAGTCAAGCTGTCCAGAACCAGCCCACGCCTGCACAGCCAGGAGTGTACAACAATATGAGCATCACCGTGTCCATGGCAGGTGGAAATACAAATGTTCAGAACATGAACCCAATGATGGGCCAGATGCAGATGAGCTCTTTGCAGATGCCAGGAATGAACACTGTGTGCCCTGAGCAGGTAAGTGGCACAGCTGGCACACTTGCTGCATACATGCACACAAACACACACACCACGACACACTGCAAATCATTACTCCAAGGAAAATCAGGTATGTTCACAATTACTTGTCAAAAATAACCAGTTTTTCTTTCCCACTATCTTTTGATAATTACTATTTATTAAGATATATAAAAGAAACTTTGGCAGACCTTCTAAGATTTTAGTCTCGTGAAATTTTAGTTTTATATTTGTTACAAAATGATACACATAGAACATTGACTTCATACTTAGCCTTTATGTTCTGAACACATTTTCTTCATTTCTCCCTTTCAACAAACTCAGTCCTTCCTATGCACAAAGATAGCTCTGTAGGAGATAATATTAACAAGTTGAGGAAACACAACATGAACAAAGGATTAATTGAATAATAGGACAAAACAGCTATGTAAGAAATGAACTCCCATGGGACCCTGCATATATTTCTGTCAGATTAAGCGTATATACAGTTAACCACTGACAGCTTAAAGGAAAAGCAGTCTGATTAGGAAAGTCTTCATGGAAAATTTGTCTAAAGAAAGAAATAGAAAAGAACATTCAAGACTGGTTATCATAGTATGCCCTAGGCAGGAATACATGCTGAAGAAGCCTAATGAATGTTAAGAAGATGTTTATATTATATTTAGAGCAGAATTTATGTGGTAAGTTTTTTGTTTTGTTTTGTTTTTTTGCCTTTTTAGGGCTGCACCTATAGCACATGAAAGTTCCCAGGCTAGGGGTTGAATCGGAGCTGCAGCTGCCGGCCTACACCCCAGCCACAGCAACCCCAGGTCTGAGCCTCATCTGCGACCTACACCATGGCTCACAGCAAGGCCGGATCCTTAACCTACTGAGCCAGGGATTGAACCCACATCCTCTTGCCTACTAATCGGGTTCATTACCACTGAGCCACAACGGGAACTCCTGTGGTAAGCTTTTTAAGAGGCCATCTAAATCTTTAGTTTATCTTAGAATCTCTGAAAGATGTTTAAGGAAAGAATGACTAAATTCAAAGTGATTTTTAAGGTCTTTGAGGTAATCCTTGTGGTTATTATCCTGTCAGCAACCACAAAGTAGACTATGATGCCTAGGCTATGGTCATAGCTATAATGTACAGCAAGTCTTAAAAACATGTAGACACTGATTGTCTTTTCTGTACAATTCCTTTTTGATAGGATTTTTTTTACTCCCCATTCCCTAGATATTATATGGGAAGCCTAAGGAAGTCAGCAGGGAAAAAAGCAACAGCTTAGTGATCCATATTTTACAGCAAAACGAAGGATTGTTTTTTATCCTTGTTATCTTATTGCTTTTCAGTTATTAGAATTATTCACTATCTCTAGTATATTAAGACACAATAATAAAAATATAATGAATTAGGTAAAAGGATATTACATTTAAATGTATTTCTTAGATAACTGAGCATTGCTTTTTTATTCAGTTTGACAATCTCTGCCTTTTAATTGGAGTGGCTAGCCAATTTACATTTAATGCAATTAATGATATCAATATTGAAATTTTAAATCTCTCATTTTTTTCTCTTTGTCCATCTTGGCTTTTTTAGTTTAATTGAATATTTTAATTCATTTTATCTCCTTTGTTGGCTTATTAGCTATATGTAATTCTTAGTTTTTTATATTTCCCAACATAGTTATTTCCAGTGTTCTCCATGCCTTGCTATAGATCCAGATTTCCATCTATTATCATTTTCCTTCTTCCTGGAAGTCTTCATTTAACATTTTTTACAGCACAGGTCTGCTAGTGATGAATTCTTTTAGCTTCCATATATCTGAAAAGTTTTTGTTTCACCTTTATCTTTGAAAGTTCTTTTCCCTAGAATTCCTTGAATTCTAGGTTGGTAGTTTTAGCTTTCAATACTTTAAAGATGTGGGCCCACTGCAGTATTTCTGTTGAGATATCTGCTGTAATTTGTCTTTGTTTCTCTGTACATGGCTGTTCTTTATCACTGGTTTTAGGCAATTTGATTATAATATGCCTTAGTGTGCTTTTCTTTGTGGTTCTTGTGCTTAGGGTTCAGTGAGCTTCTTGATTCCTAGGTGTACAATTTTCATCAAATATGGAAAAGTATTGGCCATTTTTTTCTTCAGATATTTTTTCTGTTACCTCCCTACCCCTTCTCCTTTAGAGACTCCAGTTACACATATTGTGGGCCACTCAAAATCATCCCACAGCTCACTGATCCCCTGGGTTTGGAGGTTTTTTTAGGGGGTGTGAGGTTTGTCATTTTATTTCTCTGTATGTTTCATTTTGGATAGTTTCCATTGCTATAGCTTCAGATCCACTAATCTTTTCTTATGAGATGTCTGATACGTTAATTTTATCTAGTGTATTTTTCATCTCAGACATTGCTATTTTCATCTCTAGAAGTTCATGGTAGACCCTTTTTATATCTCCCATATCTCTAACATGTTCAGTATTTCCTCTATCTTCTTGAACATACGAAATATGGTTATTGTAATTGTCTTAAGAAGTTCCCTGGTGGTGCAGCATGTAAAGAACCTGGTATTGTCACTGCTGTGGCTCAGGTCACTGCTGTGACACAGGTTTGATCTCTGGGCTGGGAACTTTTTGTAGGCTGTGGGCGCAGCACCCCCCCAAAATATAATAATTGTCTTAATAGTCTTGCTTGTCATTTCTATCATCAGCATCCTTTGGGGGTTGGTTTCAATTGATTTATTTTTCTTTCCATTATGGATCGTGGTTTTCTACTACTTTGCATACCTGATAATTTTTCATTGGATGCCAGACATGTGAATTTTACCTTGTTTATGTTCCTATAAATATCACTGAGATTTGTTCTATTTATTTCAATCAAACTTGAAAATAAACAGTTTGATTTTTCAAGTCTTGCTTTTTTGTTTAGTGGAACCAGAGCAGTATTTAGTACAGGGCTAATTTACCCTACTACTAAAGCAAGCCATTCTAGCATGCTACCTGATACTGCATGAATTGTGATGTTTTCCGCTCTGGTCGGTGTGATCAAGGCTGAGTCCCAGATCTGTGTGATCTTTGGAACTTACTCCCTTAAATCCTTTCAGGGGAATCTCTGCCTTGGGTAGTTTCCAAACCTAACAGATATTGGGTAGCTGGTCAGCACTGAGCTGCAGACTTGAGGGGACTCTGCAGATCTTCAGCATTTTCTCTCTGCAGTTCTCTCTCTTCTGATATTCTACCTGATGAATTGTAACTGTATCTTCTCAACCCAGACAGCCTGCAAGGCTCTGTTCTATTTCCTGTCCTCCTGCTGCAGAAGGTTCTCTCTAGGCACTAGGCTGGGGAAGTGGTAGGGCTCACCTCAATTGTTTCCCAACCCTTAGGGACAAGTTTCTTTCATTGCTTTTGTCCAGTGTCTTGAATGCCTTCATTTCATACATTTTGTCCAATTTTTTAGTTAATTTAGGCAGAGTATAAATCTGATCCTCGTTACTAAATCTTGACTGGAAGTGGACGTCTTTTGCTGAACTTGAATTAACTTTATACTGAAGTATCATCTATAAGAATAAGCAGAATAGCATACAACCAGATGAATTTTCACAAACTAAACACTCCTTTATCACTGTCACCTAGACCGAGAAACAGCATTACCAGCAGTGCCCCAGAGGTTCCCCCACACTCCCTTTCCTGTTACCCCGCACTCCTACAAAGGGAACCACTGTCCTGACTTAGCACAGAAAATTGCTAGGCTTGTTATTTCTGCTCTCTTCCTATTACTCTTCTGTCAGTGAGATTGTTTTTCATTGAGGAAGTTGGTCTTCACCTTAAACAGCTAGCTTGTAATTTGGTCTTGTACTTATCTTTAATAGATAAATGATCCAGCCCTGAGACACACAGGCCTCTACTGCAACCAGCTCTCATCTACTGACCTTCTCAAAACAGAAGCAGATGGAACCCAGGTCAGTAGGAAAACTTAAGCGCAGATATGTCACCTTTACTCTAGAGACACAGGAAACTGTAGCATTGTGGTTAAGAGCCTGATGTTGAGAGTCAGACCTGGGTGCGAATCCTGGCTCTGCTCTTGGCTCTGTCATCCTGGGCATGTTAGTGAACTTTTCCTGAGCTGCCGTGTAACCAACAGAACTAAGGTACCTGCTTCTAGGACTGTTGAGAAGGTTGAGTGAGATGAGCTGTCAGAAAGTTTAATTTAATGTTTCGACAGGATGAAGGATCAAAAATGGTGATCACTAATTGCTATTTGTAAATAAACACAGTACTAAAACTTGTGTGTAATCAGAATACCTCAGAAGAGCTCAGTAAATTCAGACAAAACAGAATGCCTGCTGTATACTCTGCCTCCTTTTAGATGTTTGTTTCCAAACAATACAAATAGCAAGGGTGGCCACTTTCCTGTGTTAACATAAATTAAGAAATTTTGGAGGTTTTAATTCACTTAATTAACTTTGTTTTAGTCTTTAGTCTCAATACATTTATTTATTTATTTTTTAAATACAGGCCTTATGGAAAAGTGGAGATACAGAGAGGCATGGGTCATGTTTGCCCTCTGAGTGAGCTGTGGGAAGAAGTAAGGAAAGGAAGTTTTGTTTGTGGAGTGTTTATGATTTGCCAGGCACTGTGCTGAGCATTGTATGTTTTGTCCCATTTAAGCCTCACTATAACCCTATGAAGGAATTAGTTTTTCCTATTTTTTCACAGATGGAAGAAATAGAAAATGAGGAGATTTAACTACATGCACACCTCACAAACTCAAAAGTGGTGGAGCTGAGGTTCAAACCCAGGTCTTTCTAACACCCAAGTTCATGTTTTCTCTGCCACTCCATTCAGGGCTTGTCAACATATAAAACATACAGACAGATGCACGTAAATTATCACATAATCAAAGAAGGCAAACTCAAATTTATTCCCAGTAACAAGAGCCATAAGCAATAAAAGAAAGGAGAAATTAAAAGGGGGGGGGGACAAATTGCTGAGATGGTCAGAACATTTATATAGGAGATAGGACTGAACTGGGTTTGAAGAACAGGTTGCCCAGCAGGCGAAGGAGAAAGGCATTGTGGGTTTTGGAGGCTGGGGAAGGGAGGGAGCTTAGAGGTCTAGAGGATTAGAAGTCCGAGGGCACAGAGACAGGGAAATGGTCATATCAGCATAGTCCTAGGAAACTGAACTCACAGGACTAAAGGGTTTGTAATAAGAATTCATAGGAATTTGGTGTTCCCGTTGTGGCTCAGTGGTTAACGAATCTGACTAGGAACCATGAGGTTGTGGGTTCGATCCCTGCCCTTGCTCAGTCGGTTAAGGATCCGGCGATGCCATGAGCTGTGGTGTAGGTCACAGACGCTTCTCGGATCCCACATTGCTGTGGCTGTGGTGTAGGCTGGCAGCTACAGCTCCGATTTGACCCCTAGCCTGGGAACCTCCATATGCTGCGAGTGAGGCCCTAGAAAAGGCAAAAAGATTTAAAAAAAAAAAAAAAGAATTCATAGGAATTAAAATTGGTACAGTAGATTGGGGCAACTTTCCAGGGGCCTTGAATGCTAAATTCTAAGATATTTGGATTTCGTCCTACAGATAAAGCATCCCTGAAGGGGAACAGTGATTAAAGTGCTAGTTTAGGCTTCATCTTGCAGGGGAAGAAGGGGAAGGAGGAGCACCGGGCAGCCAGCTCAGAAAGAGGAAAACCAGCTAGGAAACTGCATTCATAGTTGGAATATCAGGAAATAGCATCTGAGTCCTGTGGGGATAAAGAGAGGATTGTGTGGTGGGGAAAATGAAGTCTTCATTCACTAAAGGTTTTGAAAGTCTCACACTTACAGAGACATATACTTGGCAGCTCAACAAAATAAAACAACTATGTTTTAAAGTTCCTGAGACCTGGGACAGTATTAGATCTGAAATAGAAATTATGTTGGAAAATCTTAAGAGGTTGGGACTCAGCTCTCACACCACTGTTCTCACCTGGCAAATCATAATTTTCATTGTTATCTTGCTTTGCTTGTCTGTGAGGGAATAGCAATATCAGAAGGCCTTTGAGGTCTGGTCTGAGGTACTATGTTAAAGTAGTACTAAGGCTCAGGGAGTTCCCTTCGTGGCTCAGTAGTTAACAAACCCGACTAGTAACCATGAGGCCGAGGGCTCTATCCCTGTCCTTGCTCAGTGGGTTGAGGATCCAGCGTTGCTGTGAGCTGTGGTGTAGATCACAGATGCGACTTGGATCCCGAGTTGCTGTGGCTGTGGTGTAGGCCAGCAGCTGTAGCTCTGATTCAGCCCCTAGCCTGGGAACTTCCATATGCTGTAGGTGCAGCCCTAAAAAGTTTAAAAAAAAAAGAAAAGAAAAAAAAAGTAATAGTTAAGGCTGAAAGGAGTACTTTTTGGAGTTTCGTTTAATCTTTTTAATTTTTAAAAGTTCAAAATAGACTCATTTTTTTTAAGCATTCTTTTTATTTTTTAGTTTTGGCCACGCCTATAGCACATGAAAGTTCCTCGAGGCCGTGGATCAAACCTGTCCCACAGCAGCAATCTGAGCCACAGCAATGACAATGCCTTAACCTGCTGTACCACCTGGGAACTCCAAAAAAAAAAAAAAAATTCTTTTTAGAGAAGCACAATTTTCTCTCTGGTTTGTTTTATCATCCCCTTATCAAGAATCTTTTAAGTGTCTATCAAGGGGCACAAACACCTTATACTCCTACCCAGTATTTCGTATGTTGAAACATATAAACCTGAAGTTTTATGTTAATTTTTTTAAAGTCAGTCAGTGCCTGAATACACTATAGTCTGTGCTCACATTGGATTTCAGTGGCAGAATCTTCTTTCTGTATTAGTCCTTCATGAACTCTATTTGCTCTAATGTTTCTCTCTTTGCCAGACAGAAGCTGGGGATGAGGTAAATAGAAATATGTACAGGACAGATGTATAGGAAAGGAGAGCAGGATGGGGGCTTAGCTGTATTTGCAGAGCTGGGATGAGGAAGAGGCAAGACAGAGGAGAGAACAGGGAAAGAACACAGGGTCGAGAAGGAGGAAGAGGGCTGGTAGGGGGCTTGTTGACACAGAGAGAGAAGAAAGCCAGGGTTGGAGCTCTAGAAGGAAAAGAGTAGGAATGAGAAGATGCAGAGAACACAGGTGGGCGGAGGGCACAGGGGCAGCTAGAGAAGAGCTGTCTGACATACACCGACTCTCAGACAGAGCTGGTGTATGTTAGATACGTGAGGAAGAGCCCAAAAGAAGAAAACAAATGGGAGCCTGTGGGGACAAGAAGGAAAATTTGGGAAACCGCGGGGGGGAGGAAGATGAGAAAGAGAGAGGGTGAGGAGGGAGACGATACTCATCTAAGTAGAGATTTAATTTATCAGACACTAAAAAAAAGCTCAGCTCAGAGGCTGTCCGCCTTATCCAAGAGAGATGAGAGCAGAGGGGTCGGTGTCTGTGAGGCTAGACTGACAGAGAAAGTGGATGGTCAGGCGTTTGACCTTTGACCATTGAAGGTTGATGCAAAACAACTGTCATTCAATCAGGATAGGAAAGTTTTCAGAAGAAGTGACTGTAATTGGCATGAATTTAGTGAAGAATAGCCCGAAAAATGCATCGCTAATCTAAAATACCTCATGAACCTGTTAAACATCAGGCACAAGTTTAGAGGCACTTGGATGCCTTAGATGGCATCTCCATTCTTGGTCTGGAACATTCACAAGTGTGATATTGGCCCAGTCAGTTCTACAGGTGACTTTTTAATAAGGCTGGTTGGTAAAAACTAACTTCTGGCTTCGTTTTCCCAATAGAAAATGTTAAAACTCTGTAACCTTAGACTTTTTAAAGGAAGACATGTATGATTACTGGAAGTAGTTAAAGGGAAAATTCACACTCTTCTCAGCTAGTAGTTTACTGTTATTTTTAGCTCATGTGTTTAAATGGATTGTCTATCAAGAAAAATTAAGTTAAATATAAAATTGTTCTACTAATATTTTGCTGTAATTCTAAAGGCAGCATGTAAAGGAGTTATGTAATAGTACATTTAGATACTACACAAATCTTCTGGACATTATTTTTAGTAACACTGATGTCCTGTTTCTGAGTTGTGGTGGTTTTTATTTTGCTAATACTGGGTTAATAAAGCCCTTAATTTTCTAACATCATAGAGATTTTTTTTTAATCCTACTAAAGTCATCCATAGAACACCTTTATAACTAGTTTCCCAAATAACATATATATATATATATTTTTTTAAACCACCACTGGATAGCCAGACTGAAACTGGGCTTTTTCCCAAACTTGACAGTATTAGCAGTGATGCTCATTTTCAGTATTGATGGCAACCCTGTAGGAGGCTTGACCATTCCAATTTTGATTTTATTTTTAAAGTGTGAACTTTCCAGAACCCTGAGCAAAATGAGTGCAGCGATTTTCTTTTTGTAGGACAAGAAGACAGAAGAGTTCTTCTCTGTGGTGACTACAGACTAGAGGAATGCTCTAGTGAGTTTCCACTTCAAGTAGTACCCACTCATAAGCCGGGGGGGCAGACCCTTCTGTCTAAACACATCTTTTATTTGTGTTCCAGCAGGTGCAACAGGTTCAGGTGTTTGCTGACGTCCAGTGTACAGTGAATCTGGTAGGCGGGGACCCTTACCTGAACCAGCCTGGTCCACTGGGAACTCAAAAACCCACGGCAGGACCACAGACCCCCCAGGCCCAGCAGAAGAGCCTCCTTCAGCAGCTACTGACTGAATAACCACTTTTAAAGGAATGTGAAATTTAAATAATAGACATACAGAGATATACAAATATATTATATATTTTTCTGAGATTTTTGATATCTCAATCTGCAGCCATTCTTCAGGTCGTAGCATTTGGAGCAAAAAAAAAAAAAAAAAAAAAAAAGAAAAGTTCACTTTGTTGGGAGATGGAGAGATGTTTTTGTTTCTTTCTTCGTAAAGGCCTTGGATATTGAAAAAATAACAAGGCAGAACAGTTGGACAATCTCTCTCTTGAGCCAAATTTAATTATTCTTATTTTTGTAATCAGTCATTGGCTTCTTATCTGGATGAAGGCTTTTGGAGGAGCACCAAAAGGACAAGTTCCAAGGGGAAGATGAAGCTCCGCCTCCACTGGCTCAGTCCTGCCCGCCAAGGAAGAAGGGCCGGTGGGGCTTTGCCTGTGCCGTCCACCAAAGGCTGTCACGTGTCTGTAAATCAACAGCCCTCCCCTTCCCAACCCCAGGCAGCTTGTGTGTACAATCAGCTTCTTCTAGCAACTCTATATCTGTTGGCTTCAAGAGAATATTTTGCCTCCACATATGTACCCCTTCTCCTTTTTTTAAAAGATGGATTTAAACCAAGATGCCTCCAGGAATGAGGACAGAATGAGTATATTCGCAGAGGAATCCAAAAAATACAGTTTGGGAGAAAATGCAATAATTTTTGATGAGATGGGTGAAGGACAAGAAGCGAGTTATGTCAATTATTGTAGATACAATTTTCTGATTAAATCTGGAAAAAAAGGCAGCCTGTTCTTTCTGCTTTTATTGTATTAACAGCTGAGGTAGCTAAAGGTATTTAAAATAAAATTAAATTTATGATTCAAGTAGCTTACTTTTCCCTTTAAATCTCACTGTAAATATATTTGATTTCTTGTAGAAATTGATTTCCTTCTGTTTAATTTTATGGTTTTATTATCATACTCTTGATTTTTCTAAATTTCTGTGTGTGAAATATAACATTGATTGAACTGCAGTTACATTTGGCTAGTAATATTTTATTATTTTAATAACTGTGATGCCATGTATGGATTTACTTCAAATCAAAATGCCACTGCCACAAAGAGCTGTTCCAGATGAGCTAGAGCATTCTGCCCTAGCGTGTCCCCGGGATCATCTAACCTGAGAGCAGTGCAAGGAATTATCACCAGAAGTTCACAGGCTACTTGTACAGAGAAAAATTAGCACTCAAAGAAAATCTTCATTTTTGCTTTAGATTGACTTTGGGGATTCGAATTTTCATCAGTGCAAATATAAATCTCTCTATCCTGCTCTGAGGCTAATTGGCACCGTATTTTCCCTTTGTGTCTTATCACTCTGCCACGTCTTGTCTCGTGCTGGCCTCTGAGTCAAGGACCCAGTGAACTGACTTTCTAGTTCTAGAAGTTCCACTGCAAGGCCAGGAAAGCTCGAGAAAGGTATTGTGGACGAAGCAAAGGTAGACCCCCATCACTCGCCTTTACTGCACCCCTGGGCCTGTGAACGATGACAACATCTGACATTGTGCACCAGCTACCTCTGCTTCCATCGCAGAGAAAAGGCCATACGAACTAACAATGGAAGAGGAGCATGGACTCAGACATCAAGGAAGAAGCCATTTTCCCAGGTCCTCCTTTCTGCATCTCACCATCCCTAGTTACAAATAACTCCATTGAACAGCATCTATTCAGAAACTATATTGAATAAAAAGATTGATGGAAGGGCTCAAGTGGGTAGCAACTATGAAACAGAACTAGGACACTCAGTTACAAACATTCGCTCTTTTAGTTTTTCAGAAAATGCATCCCTGATTTCATGCATTCCCAGCTTGAAAGCCCAGCCATATTACTCTAGTCCCTCCCAAACTGTTTTAGGAGGTCATTTCTGTTTTGTTTGTGATATTTAGATGTGCTGACTTCAGGAATTTCACCTTTAACTTCAGCATTCCAGATGAAGTTTCCTGACTCAGTGCTTTGGCATAAGGAACTTTAAAACAAATGGTAAGGAAAATTGGAGATGCTAACATCCTCCCCCATCCCAATTGCACCTTAAAGTATGCATGTCACCTTCAAGGTTTTATAATTGCACTGTTTGTTTTATGTATGTACAGATTAAAATTATTGCTACATTTGAGGAAAATAAAATTGCTTGCTTCTATGTAATTCCTGTCATTCCACAGGAAATTCACTTTTCCAGCTACTGAATAGATGGGTTGCCTCTTCATTTAAAGGGAAGAAATGAAACCTACTCCTGCAGGAAGTTCCAAACCCAAAATGACTAAGGATCCTTAAAGGATAACAAAAGACAAAAGAAAGGATCCCTGAAGCTAAAGCTCCTACAAGTCACCCCATGAGAAGGTCCCAGTGAAATCATGATAAGAGGCTATGAGGAAATTCTAACTCTGGCCACACTTGTCTGATGATTAAACACTCTGGTCCTGCTGTTCCTTCACCCAGAAGATCAGGTCCAGGCAGCACTGCTTAGCCATAAGATAACATCTTTCTCATGATCACTGGTTTTTATGTACTAACAGTTATTATTATACAGCTATTTAATCTTACTTGAGAAGGCTCCTTCTTGACAATGCATTTTATAAAATGTAGGCCCTTTTCTTGCCAATGTTTTTGTTTCATTTTGGGGTTTCTTTTTAGGGTTACTCCTGCAGCATATGGAAGTTCCCAGGCTAGGAGTCCAATTGGAGCAGCAGCTGCCAGCCTACACCACAGCCGTAGCAGCGTGGGATCCAAGCCGAGTCTGTGACCTACAGCAGATCCTTAGCGAGGCCAGATTCTTAACCCACTGAGCAGGGCCAGGGATCAAACACGCATCCCTATGGATACTAGCTGGGGTAAGGAGGGTAAGCCCATGTGACCCTAGGGGGAAGGGTAAGTATTTATTGCACACACACCCTGCACACAGCTACACGCAGATTTGATGGTAGCTGTTGTCTGAAGTCATACTTTTGGAGGAACGAAACCTTTTTTACAAAAGTCAGGATAAGGTAAAAATGATATTTCTCTTTGATGAGGCTGAACATTGATTTAAATTTATCTTAAGGTAGGGGTGGGAGGGCCATTCAAAAAACAAACAGTAACAAAGGAGAAAAAATGGGGTCGATAGAGAAGAACTTCATTTTCTTTATGGTTCTGCCTAAGATCACTTCCATACTTAGAAACTGTCTCCTGGGCCCTAACAATCAAAGAAAAAGAAAGGACAATCATCTGTTTACAAAAGACGTTGTGCTGATTTCCTTGTTGACTTTAACTACTCTTCCCAGAAGACCTGCTGCACTTGAATAAAGTGAATAATTCAGAGCAGGCTCGATCCTTGACCATTCCTGTACCTCTGAAAAGGATCTCGATGATTTAATTAAGCCCATAAATTCTTTTAATTGGAGAAAGCTGCCAAAGGAAGCATTTCTCCATCCAGAACCTTTTCTGCCAGCGCTAAATTAGTTTTCTTTATATACTTTGTGTTCATTGCCACAAGAGCTCTTAACAAGATTGAAGAAATACAAAGCTCTGACCTCACTCAACACATTTTATTGTCTTTATCCCAGGCACTAAGGTTAAGGAACGATCCAGATGGGAACCCTGCCACCCTGGCCCCCACCCCAAGCTTCTTGTCACAGAGGGGAATTTACGGAGTTGTAGTCACAGTTGGATTAAGTGGTATAAAGGAAAGAAGTTGCTTTGTAAGTGAGACCTTGTCTGAAGAGTCAAAAAGTTTTCCCTGAGGAAGAACTGGCACCTGAAGTGAGGTTTGCAGGATGAGGAGGAAGGAGCTCAGTGAGGAACAGGATGAGAATTCTAAGGAAGAGCATGTGTGTGAAGAAGGGCCTGGAGGCAGGAAGGAACCCCAGAGAGCTGCTCTTTTAATTTTTTTATTTATCTTTTTTGGCCGCACCTGTGACATGTGTTAATTCTTGGGCCAGTCATCAAACCTGTGCCACAGCAGTAACACCAGATCCTTAATTGCTAGGCCACCAGGAAGCTCCCGAGAGCTCTGGGTTTTTTGGTTTGTTTTTGCTTTTTTGCTTTTTAGGGCTGCACCTGCAGTATATGAAGCTTCCCAGGCTAGGGGTCTAATCGGAGCTGTAGTCACCGACCTACGCCACCGCCACAGCAATGCCAGATCCGAGTTGCATCTGCACCCTACACCACAGCTCACAGCAACGCTGAGCCCTTAACCCAACTGAGCGAGGCCAGGGATCAAACCCGCAACCTCATGGTTCCCAGTCGGATTCATTTCTGCTGAGCCACAACAGGATCTCCAACTCCAAGAGCTGTTCTTTTACACTGTAACTGATGTTCTGACTTCTCAAACATGTTACTAGAATTACGTCAGCCAGCCAGTGGACTGGAAAGTAAGTTAAATCAGCCTTTGGCTCCGGGAGGCTTTGGGATCCTCACTTAGAAAGTGTGCCAGCCAGTAGCTAAGGTCTCTCCCATAACTAAGCCCTATCCAACCAGAAGTACAGGCTTTTCTATCTCTCACACAATCTCTTGGAGCTGATGATGATTTTTGAAATTCTAGGAAAATTGCACTGTAACAATATCTAAGGTAAAAAAAAAAAAAAAAAAAAAGGTGTTCCTGTTGTGGCCTAGCAGTAATGAACCTGACTAGTATCCATGAGGACGCCGTGAGCTGTGGTGTAGGTCGCAGACACAGCTCGGATCCCGAGTTGCTGTGACTGTCGTAGCCTGGCAGCTATAGTTCTGATTTGTCCCCTAGCCTGCCTTGGGTTCGGCCCTAAAAAAAAAAAAAAGAAGATGTTTTAGGTACATTATCTCATTTAATCCTCTGCAGTCCTTTGAAAGAATTGTTATAAAGAGAAAGGTCGTGACAGTGGAATCGGGGCTTGAAGCCGACTCTTGTAATTCCAAATTCTGGATTCACTATCCTGGACTCATTTGGAGTCTGAAATCTTAATCTCATTGTGTGACCTTAAGCAGTGCTTTCTTACGTGAAATAACTTAAAAAATAGGCTTTGAAGAGCAGGGTGAAAACTCAAAAGCCAAGAAGAGAGCGCTTGGAGGGAGTCCAGAGAGCCTGCCTTGTGAAGGCGTAAACGGGGGTGAGCTTTGGCATAAGGTCAGCAGACATCCCAGTACAGTTTGGGGAGAGGCACTCTGTCCCTTGCATAGCTTAACAGGAAATGAAGAGGTGCCATGAAACTGTAGTGTCATCTGCTCAGCTTAAAGGAATTTTGGAAGGTGTGGGTTCCTTGTGGGGCAGATATAAAATAACTGACAGAGGCTCTCTGTGAGGCAGGAGATTTGGTTTCTTGGAGCAGATCATGGCTCCTTCCTCACTCTTGATCCTTCTGCAGACAATGAATCTTTCTTCTATGCTGGAGTTTAGCTCTGGTCTAGTCATTCATACTTATCTCAGAACTTGGGTAATTTGTACAATTGGCAGAACAAGCAATGGCCAGAGATACCCAGAGCAAAACGGAGACATTGGCTCGAGAAGAGAATTAAAATATTAAAAGGAGGAGTTCCCGTCATGGCGCAGTAGAAACGAATCTGACTAAGAACCATGAGGTTGTGGGTTCCATCCCTGGCCTTGCTCAGTGGGTTATGGATCCGGCGTTACCATGGGTCACAGATACAGCTTGGATCTGGTGTTGCTGTGGCATAGGTCGGCAGCTATAGCTCCAATTAGACCCCTAGCCTGGGGACCTCCATATGCCATGGGTGTGGCCCTAAAAAGCAAAAAAATAAAAATAAAAAATACTTAAAACATTAAAAAGAATAACTTTTATTTCATCAGGTTTTTCTCCCATTCCAATGCTCAGAAGTCCTAGGGTACAGAATAAATGAAAACTAGGAGTTCCCGTTGTGGCTCATCGGGTTGAGAATCTGACTAGCATAATGAGGATGCGGGTTCAATCCCTGGCTTTCCTCAATGGGTTAGGGCTCCAGCGTTGCTGCAGGTGGGGGTGAGGCACAGATGCAGCTTGGATCCAGGGGTGCTGTGGCTGTGGCGTAGGCCAGCAGCTGCAGTAACAATTAAACCTCTAGCCTGAGAATGTCCATGTGTTGGGGTACAGCCCTAAAAGAAAAAAAAAAAACATAGACCAAGTTTTAGTATTTATGATATATTTATGAGCTGTTGCAGTATAGATACTGTGATAGGCAATATGGGAAGTACAGAGACATTTACCTGAAGCTGCTTCCTTCTTTTTTTTTTTTTTTTTGTCTTTCGTCTTTTGAGGGCTGCACCCTCGGCACATGGAGGTTCCCAGGCCAGGGGTCTAATCAGAGCTGTTGCCACCAGCCTACACCAGAGCCACAGCAACGCCAGATCTGAGCCACGTCTGTGACCTACACCATGCCGGATCCTTAACCCACTGGACAAGGCCAGGGATTGAACCCCCAACCTCATGGTTCCTAGTAGGATTCATTTCCACTGTGCCATGACAGGAACTCCTGCTTCCTTCTTAATAATAGAGGTTATTATAATCAGTTCAATACTTTTCATTTCTACTCTGCCAGACAGTATGCTGGGCTAATACACTTGTGTTAATAATTTCTTAGTTTGTATAGCATGTTCAAACAGTATGTCGTTTGATCTTTGAAATCCTGTGAAGCAATTAGAGTAGGTCATAGTCCCAAACTTACAAATGATGAAACTGAAGCTCAGATGAATGGTTAGGTGGCTGGGGTAAGTGCCAGACCCAAGAGTCTATCCTTGGGCTTTGTGGTTAAATCTGCCATTGTTTCTACTGCCCGATACAACTGTTAAAGACAGAAGCATCCTTACACACTGACACCTAAAGACTGGGAATCCTGGTAAGTTAAACGTTTTCTTGGAGTTCTGATTGTGTCTCAGCAGGCTAAGAACCCAACATGGTCTTCTTAAGAATGTGAGTTGGAGTTCCCGTCGTGGCGCAGTGGTTAACAAATCCGACTAGGAACCATGAGGTTGCGGGTTCGGTCCCTGCCCTTGCTCAGTGGGTTAACGATCCGGCGTTGCCGTGAGCTGTGGTGTAGGTTGCAGACGCGGATCCTGCGTTGCTGTGGCTCTGGCCTAGGCCGGTGGCTACAGCTCCGATTTGACCCCTAGCCTGGGAACCTCCATATGCCGCGGGAGCGGCCCAAAGAAATAGCAAAAAGACAAAAAAAAATAAGAATGTGAGTTGGATCACTGGCCTCACCCAGTGAGTTAAGGACCCAGCGTAAGGTCTCAGATGGGGCTCTGGATCTGTTGTTGCCATGGCTGTAGTGTATGTAGGTCCCAGCTGTACCTCTGATAGACCCCTGGCCGGGAACTCCCATATGCTGCAGGTGTGGCTGTAGTAAGGAAAAAAAAAGTTTTTCTCTAGAACTCAAGTTCCTTTAAAGCTTGGGTAGGGGGGTTCCTTTTGACAATAAAACTGGGCACTAATTTTGAGTGTGTTAAAATACTGATTATTTTTTTCATATTTTAAATTTGTGTGAGGGTAATAGTTCTCAGGCAAGTCCCTGAACCCTCTCCGAACAATTTCATCTTTCCCCTTGAACTCAATACTGCTTACATTTATATGCATCTTCAGTCCACTCTTCTAGCCAAGATCTCTCTTCAAGATTCAGTCCTGAGGGAGTTCCCGTCGTGGCTCAGTGGTTGGCGAATCCCACCAGGAACCATGAGGTTACAGGTTCAATCCCTGGCATTGCTCAGTGGGTTAAGGATCCGGAGTTGCCACGAGCTGTGGTGTAGGTCGCAGACGCGGCTCAGATCCCGCGTTGCTGTGGCTCTGGCATAGGCCGGTGGACCTCCTAGCCTGGGAACCTCCATATGCTGCGGGAAGGGCAAAAAGACCAAAAAAAAAAAAAAAAGATATCAGTCCTGAACTTTCAACTGCTAAACTTTACCTCATGGAAGGATTACAGCCTTCTCCAAGCACCTCAAACTTAAGCCCCACACTGAAAAACTTATTTCCCCAAGAATAGCTTCTTGTGTCCCTTACCTGAATTAACTGCATCGACAACTTCCTCCCACTCATATCACCAAATTGCAAAAAGCTGTATTGTAATGCCTCATAGCTGTTTTCTCCTTTCTAAGCCTATTTGATCAAAATCGAATTCTGGACTTCATTATCTTTTGGAGGGGTGATTATAAAAACTACCCTCATGCCTTTTACACTCATCCTTGACATAATCATCAGAGAAGCCTCTCTAAACGCACCCTTCCAAATATGTTAGTGACAACTTCTTGCCTGTAGTTGATCTGAAACCTACCTGCTTTTTAAGCTTCATGACCCTCGACACCCACACTGATCTAGTCTTCATTTTTGGATTTACTATGTTCTCCCTTCTGTTGCCATATTCATTCTTTTCCCCAGCCTGTAATGCCGCTTTTTCCTTGTCCTGCATGCTTCAACTTAGACACCCTTTCCAAAAAGCCCTCCCTGGACCCCACACTTAGGTCAGCCCCCTCTTCTGTACTGCCTTATACAATTAGGGGACCTCCGTTTGGCACTTGGTTATATGAACATGTGCACCAGGAAACTCCATTGTTCCTTCATGAAATTTGAGCCAGCCTCAGCATGTTTGGAGAATTTATAGAGCATCAGCCATTATCTTTACTACTTCCACGTTTTACGGATGGTGTCTAAAAAAAATAATGCACATATACATTACTCAAAAGCAGCACTTCATTACTGACATTCTCAAACTTTTTTTTATATTTATAGATGATACATGCCACTGTTAAACTCTTGGGGTTTTTTTAATTATTATTATTATTATTATTATTATTATTATTTTGTCTTTTTAGGGATGCACCTACAGCATATGGAGCTTCCTACACCACAGCCACAGCAACGCCAGATCCACGACGCATCTTCGACTTGCACCCAGCTCACAGCAATGCTGGATCCTTAACCCGCTGAGTGAGGCCAGGGATCGAACCTGCATCCTCATGGATGCTAGTTAGATTCATTTCCACTGAGCCATGACGGGAACTGCAACTGTAAACCCTTTACTTTCCTTAGAAATTACTTCCCTACTGAAGATCAGCTGATTGGATTGACTACAGTTCATGAAAAATAGAAAAGGCAGATCAGGAGAATTAATCCCTTCTGGTTTTCCTTCCCAAATGAGTGTAGAGAATACCCTTCTGTATCTTTCACCTACAATATGATGCCACTGAGAAGTGATTCATGATGAAATGGAATAAGAATAAGATCACTTATGAAACTTCTATGAAATTTGCCTTTAAAGCTAGTGCTGAGTGACTTAACTTGAAAAGTGGACAGATGGGACAGGTCAATGAACAGGAAGCCTTTCCTCTGACAGAACAAATATCCTACCTGGAACTCCTTTCCTCATACCTGAGGAGCCAGCCCTGTGCAGTTCTGCTTTGTTTTCAAATCTGTAGTAATTTATTACACACCTGTATGTACTAAATATTAGACTGAATATTTCCCCTTCATTTTCCTTTTTAGCTTGCAAAACTTTATAAAATAGGCATTGATTTTTTAAATTAGCTTTTCTTTTTAACATTCTTCTGATGTTAGCAATTGTGGGGCTTGGGGGTTTGTTTGGGTTTTTTTTTTTTTTTTTTTTGGCCATACCTGTGGCATATGTATCTTCCTCAACCAGGGATCCAACCTGCACCACAGCAGTGACCCAAGCTGCTGCAGTGACAATGCCAGATACTTAGCCCTATGCGCCACAAGAGAACTCCAACAATTGTGTTTTAAGTGGTAATTACTTAGTAAGCTAGACTTTTAGTTCAACCCAAACCAACTAGGACAGAAGCTCTCGTTAGAACATATTCTATTTAAAGACTCATGCGCATCTAAGCCTAGGCTTCACGACTTCATCCTACTTTCTCTTGAAAAGTTGAAGGAAACTTTTTCTCTTGAAAAGTTGAAAAGTTTGAAGGAAAAGTTGACGTTGTTTTAAAGCCTTTTAACAAGAATATTTTTATGTGTATGTGAAAGTAGAAAGGATAGTATAATGGACCAATTCTAGGTTTTTAAATCAGCCTTCAATATGTGATTTTTATAACCCCAAATAAAGAGGTGACTTCAGTTACTCTTTAACTTCAAAAAGGAAGTTGTATTTAGTCTCGGGAATCTTTAGACTGAAGGGTTTGTCTTTTTTTTCTTTTTTTCTTTTCTTTTTTTTTTTAGGGCCACGCCTGTGGCATATGAGAGTTCCCAGGCTAGGGGTCATATCAGAGCTGCAGCTGCTGGCCATAGCCACAGCCACAGCAACACAGGATCCAAGCCATGCCTGTGGCCTACACTACAGCTCATGGTACTATTCCAGGTGCCAGGGCCATATCAATGAATCCCTGCCCTCACAGAGCTTGCATTCTACTGAAGGTTGATTGATGGGTGAGCAAAATGTGGTGTGTGGGATGATTAGCGCTGAAAGAAAAATTAAGTAGGGAGGGAAGGATAGAGAGCACTAACTACTGGAGGAAAGTTGTTGGAATTTAAAACAGGATAGTCAGAACAGGTCTTGGAGAAGGTGACGTTTGAGTGACAATAAGAAGAACTGTCTAAGCAGAGATGCAAAAGTCTCGAGGCTGGAGCAGAGTGAATGTGGAGAATTGGAGAGGAGATGAAGTAAGAGGTGAGGAGGGGTCAGGATGGTAGAGGGCCTTGTAGACCAATATAGGAATTTTGGCTTTACTCTGTAATGGCAAACCACTGGGAGATGTTTCGCAGAGGAATGGTGTGCTCTTACCTGAGTTTTGGAAGGATCACTTGGGATCTTGTGTTGAGAGTAGCTGTGGAAAAGGCAAATGCAAAAGCTGGTGGACCTGTAGGAGGCTACTTATAGCAGTGGAACTTGTGAGAAACGGTCAGAATCTGGATGCATTTTGAAAGCAGAGGCAGCAGTATTTGCCAACATATCAGATGTGCAGTGAGAGAGGAGTCAAAAACAACTTCAAGATTTTTGTTTGGTTTGGTTTTGTCTTTTAATGGCCGCATCTGTGGCACATGGAGGTTCTCAAGCCAGGGATTGAATCTGAGGTGCAGTTGTGACCTACACTGCCGCTGCAGCAACGCTGGGTGCTTTAACCCACTGCTCCAGGCCAAGGATTAAACCCACACCTCCTTAGCGACCCAAACTGCCGCAAATGGATTGTTAACCCACTGCACCACAGCAGGAACTCCAACTTCAAGACTTTTGGCCTGAGCAACTGGAAGGGTGGAATTTCCATTAACAGAGATGGGTGGTGGGGGGAAAAGGGGGCAACAGGTTTAATTTATTTTCTGTCATAAGTTCGAGGTTCCTCTTAGACATCCAACAGGAGGAAATGTAAAATCTGTTGGATATAGAGGGGGTGATATTTAGGGGAGTAGTTGGGGCTGAAGATACAAATTTGGAAGTCATCAGCATATAAGTTGGTTCTCAAAGCCATGAGACTGAAAGATAACTGGAACCTGGGTTTCTTACCTAGGCCATCTCCCTCATGCTAAATCATCATGCCGAAGTAGGATTTACTCTAGGAACAACAGTGGTTCAGTATTTGAAGTCTTACAATGCATTTCGCTACACTAACAATGGAGACTAACTATAGGATCATCTCAGTAAATGCAAAAAGATGGTTTGGCTTTTTAAACAATACACAGGAATTTTTTTTTTTAATTTAGCAAACCAGTGGCAGAAGGGAGCATCTTTAATCTGATACACGGCATTTGCTGCAACTCTTAACAAATGAACATACCTAACAGTGAAGTTTAAAAGCATCCTCATTGCAGCCAATAATAGCAAGTCAAGGACATGCTGTCTGCTGTACTACAGGCCGCAGGCAGTGCAAGGACCTGATTCGACATCTCCATAATGCAATAACAATGAGAAAAAAATCATTGAGTACAATGATCATATTGAAAGAGACTAAATTGTCTGTGGTGGTGATCTATATACAGTGCCTTTATAGGGTCATATTTCAAGTGATCCTTAAATTTGAATTGATTAATTCAGGTTAGGAAACTGAGGCAAAATTGCATAGGAGCAACTATGAAGTCGCAGAGTTCAGCCTTAATTTCAAGTCTTCTGGGATTGTCCCCGGCCCTGCTCTTTCTGTTTGTACCATAGGAAGTAACAACATATTTCTTATAACTCAATTTTCATTTTATGGTCACATCTTGTGCCTTGATTATTTCATACAGCTTCCTTATTTATGTCCCAACTTTCCTGCCCATTCTCAGAAAATACATCTTGTACCTGATGCCAGAACACCCTTCCTCTTTGTTGTTGTCGTTTTTGCTTTTTGCTTTTTAGGGCTGCACCCTCGGCATATGGAAGTTCCCAGGCTAGGGGTCGAATTGGAGCTACAGCTGCCAGCCCACACCACAGCCACAGCAGCGTGGGATCCGAGCCACATCTGTGACTTATACCACAGCTCATGGCAATGCCGGATCCTTAACCCACTGATGGGGGCCAGGGATCGAACCCGCATCCTCATGGATACTAGTTGGGCTCATTTCTGCTGAGCCACAGTGGAAACTCCTATAGGGAGTTTAATAAACATAATGCTCTTGGTCTGTTGCTCTGCTCCCTGCTCGTCCTCATGCAGGTTGAATGAATTATCTAGTTGGTGGATAATTGCCTTTGGTCCATGTTTCTCATTTCGGTGGAACTAATCAAAGTTCAATAGATTGAATGTGGAGGATTCATTCTCTCTTCTCAACTTGACCAGTAGGAAGGAGCAGCTTTGGTGAGTACCTGCTCTGTATACTCACACTTTTCCTTAGGACAAGAAATTCAGGCTATCACATAAAGCTCTATCTTCTAACCTACTGGTAACAAAAGTGATACTGTGGAGTTCCCTTGTGGCAGAAGAGGTTAAGGACCCAGCATTGTCACTACTATAGTGTGGGTTTCATTCCTGGCCAGGGAATGTTGCAGGTGCAACCAAAAAAAAAAAAATTTAGTATTTTGTTTCTTCATCTGCTTTTTATCTTATCTCTTAAGAACCTAGTTGCAGAACTGGGTGCTACTTTTTTGGTCCTTACAAAGCCCCCAAAGCTAGAGCTCTGGTGTAGGCCAGCATTTAAGATCTACCATATCTGGATCTTAGAGAAGGAGAATCTGGGGCTGTGCTAACTTGACCTCAGAGGACGCGTCTAAAACTTGTAAGGCCATGGTAGCCGAGGGCAATGGTGCTCAGGCCATTTTCCACACTTAGAGCTTCTCATCAGTGACAGAGGTTCACTGTTGCCATGATTCTCAACCACGAAGCAGTGCACACCCCTAGGATGGCAACTCAGAATCTGTAGGGAAGATATGTTGATTAAACAACAATAAAATGTGATTTTAACATGCCCCTCTAGGGAAGCTCTCTCTATTCTGCCAGCCCCATGAGAAGCAATGACTTAGGCACTGATCCTCAGCTTTACAAGTTCAAAAACTCAATTTTGTCAGCTCATCCACTGATAATGGGTCCCTAGGGTATTGAGTCACACAACTCACAGTCACAGGAGGCTGATTTATAATCTAGAATGTCAATTAACCAATTTAAAATGGAAGATACAGCTTCCCTGCACTTGAACTACTCATGACCCCTTTTCAAACCACTCTAACTAGTGTCTAGATGGCTGAAAACCAAAGGAGTAACCAGCTATGAGAGCTTAAGAGAAAATTAGAATAACAAAAGACCTGGGTTTCAACCTCAGTCCTGCCAGACTTTAATCTTGGGTAAGTGAAAGAAAACCTTTCTGAATTAGTAAACTTGAGACAAGACTGTGGGCATCACGAAATTGTCAGGATTGGAAGCACTTTGTTCATTATAAAATGTTTTTCACATGCAAAAAAACTTACCAAAGCACAGGAGATTCTTCTCAAGGATTCATCACCTATGCTGGGCCTCGCAGCAGTCTTTGCTTCACTCGAGACCGTGCTTTTTGGTAAACTCGGTATGCAAGGCCGGATGTAATGTACTTTGTGCCAGATTCTTGCTCTTCAGCTTGACTCCTTCCTGTAAGCACATCATACATGTCGTAATGTGTTGTGTTGTTTTTTGGTTTTTTGTTTTTTGTTTTTTTTGCTTTTTAGGGCTGCACCTGTGGCATATGGAAGTTTCCAGGCTAGGGGTCGAATTGGAGCTGTAGCTGCATGCCTACACCACAGCCAGAGCAGTGTGGGATCTGAGCCCAGTCTGCGACCTACACCACAGCTTATGGCAATGCTGCAATGCTGGATCCCTGGCCCACTGAGTAAGGCCGGGGATTGAACCCACATCCTCATGGATACTAGTCATTCATTTCCACTGTGCCACAATGGGAACTCCAATGTGTTGATTCTAAATCATACACATTATTGTATACCTTTTTGGTCTGGCTGCCTCCTGGGCCCCGGCTGCTTCTAGATGACACCAGAATTTCCCATTCAGTAGGTTGGGGGTACACCTGAGAATTTACATTTCTAACAAGTACCCAAGTGGTGCTGATCTAGGGACTACACTTTGAGAACCACTGATCTAGTTAAGATGATAAGGAACTTAGCTGATTCTAATAAGAAAATCTGCCACTTCCCTGCTGTCTGGCTCTCATTTGGGTCAGCACATGAGTGCCAGTACTTTCCTCATTTGGGTAGGAATTTATGCTGTTTGTGCTCAGATCCCTGCTTTAGGGATTTGCCTGAATGGTTATCATCTCGGCTGTGTAGGTATTCATCCCCCTCTGGCTTTATCATTGTCTTACTGCAGAATTTGATTTTAAATTCTTAAATTTAAATTTATAGTTAAGAAGTTCCCATCGTGGCTCAGTGGTAAGGAACCCGACTAGGATGCATGAGGATATGGGTTCGATCCCTGGCCTCGCTCAGTGGCTTAAGGAACTGACGCTGCCGTGAGTTGTGGTGTAGGTCACAGACTTGGCTTGGATCTGGTGTTACTGTGGCTGTGGTGTATGCTGGCAGCTACAGCTCTGATTAGACCCCCTAGCATGGGAACTTCCATATGCCGCCAGTGTGGCCCTAAAGAGCAAAAAAATAAAAATAAATAAATATAAATAAGTTCCCACTTATGTATGGGATGGGACAGTGGTGCAACAGGATCGACAGTGTCTTCAGAACTCTGGGACATAGGTTTGATCCCTGGCCCAGCACAGTGGGTTAAGGATCTGGCATTGCCCCAGCTGCAGTAGAGATGGCAACTGCGGCTTGGATTCTGACCCCAGCCCAGCAACTCCATATGCTGTTGGGTGGCCAAAAAGGAAAATAAACATATATCTAGATAGATGACAGATAGATAGATAGATGATGGATAGATTGGGGGAGTTCCTGGTGGTCTAGTGACTAGGATTTGGCACTTTCACGGGTGTGGCCAGCATTCAATCCCTAGTCTGGGAACTGAGATCCAACATCAGTAGATTTAAAAAAAAAAAAAATACAGTGTCATTTGGAACTATTTTCCTAATTGTCCTAAATGGAAATAGCAGGGAGTGGATGTCATCACTCACTAGCCGAAAAGGAATCAGATGACTGGCTTACGTGACTGTAAGTTCTTGAGGGCTGTGTCTTACATTTTTATGCTCTACCACCAAGTGTCCCGGCACTGTTCCAAGGGAGTTTTACATACTGACACATTTAATTCACATAGAACTCCTGTAAATCCCTGTTTTACAGACGAAGGTCCTGGGGCTCCAGGAAACTGAGTGCCCAAGTTCACCCAGCTGAAATGTATGCAAGCCAGGCTTTGGACAGGCCGTTTGACACCAGAGTCTGACCTCTGACCTCTACGCTCTGCCATGAAATATGGTGTTCAGTAAGTTTGTTCGGTGTTAGGGAAGGCTACATAGACGAAAATGAAGTCGACAGGCTTTTCTTCCACCATAAACCGATGCACATTCACACCTTTCCTCACTTCCTTCCCTCCAGTCTCAAAACTGTCTTCTCTTGCCTTCTGTTCAGGGCCAGTCCTTCCGTCTTGCCACTGACCCTACCTCTTATTTTTTTTCTGAACTTCTTTTTATCAGTTATTCTATTTAGTAACTTCAATCTCTCTTCTCTTTAGCCTCTCTCTCCTCACCCATTAACTTGCTGGAGCATTTAAGAAAATCTCCCTTGTGGGACCCAGCGTTCACCTTTCTAGCCCCCATTCAATCACTGCCCTCTCTCCTCCCATTCACGCTTCTTAAAATAGTCCCCCCCCTCCTCTTCCTTCTCATTCTTGTCTCAATAGATCGATTCCCACCTCATATACTATCTAGGTATTGCGAAGTTGTTTTTAGTTCTTATTTACTGAAATTCTGTGCTACATTTGACTGCTCTGTCCCTGGAGACCCTATTCACTTGGCTTCCTGGGGTTAGTTCTGCCCCCTGCATTCTACCAATTCTCCCTGGGAGACCCTGTCCGCTCTTGGTTTCAAGTGATCATCTCTTATAAAGGAAAATTGTTCTATCTAGTATCTTGGCAGCCTTGGTAACTAGAGGGTGGGGGGCGGGGAAGTTACACATATGACTTCATACATTTCTTTCTGGAGTAATTACCTATATCTCTATCCTCTCACTAGATTCTTAATTACCTGAGGGCAAGAACTGTTTTATTCATCTTTATATCCTCAGCTCTTAGTACTGCCAGCCACAGCAGACATGCAGCAGGCATTCAACAGACAGCTGTTGAACAAATTACCCTTTATAAACTTTGCTTCCTTGATGTCCAAGCAATTTCAGTAGATGTCTCCAAATGTTTATAGAAATACTTTAAGCACTGTACAGTGTTACAGACGTTCAGAGACGAGAGCTATCATTTTTGGCTGGGCAAGACTTCGTGAAAGTGATAGATTTGAGCCAGACAGAGGGAGTCTCGAGGCAGGAAAGGGAAGTGGGGGTTCTAACATTCCCCAAACCGGAGACCTGACGTGGCAACTGCAGTGTCTTTGATGAAACATCAAGTTTGCATAAGGGAATAGAAGATTCACCTAAAAACACAGGAAATGTAAACGAGGGCTAAGCTAAGGAATCCTGCCTTTAGTCCATGGCCAAGTTGGAGTCTCTACCACTGAAAAGCGTGCTCAGTGATCTTTTAGAAACCTGGTGGCAGAACCTCCGCTGCCTTGTAACTAGGATAAGCTGGAGGTGAGCAGACCAGTGGGCCACTCACAAGAACTAGGAGAGCCTGACTCAGGGCGGTGATGCTAGAAACTATAAGGAAATAGAGGCCATACTGGATGTATTTTATTAAGTCAAATAAATAAATGTAAGCATCTTTGAAACTGAAATACATCTTATCATTAATCACACATCTCAATTTAATTGGAAGCATCTCTTCTTTCTTCATAACATGTAAGATAATGGTATATCTTAAAGTTGATGGTGTCCTAGATTCAATGATTACAATCCGTGGATGTGAATCAGAAATAAGAACGTCAAAGGAAACACTTTAAATCTGGGTGATTGGAAGAACTCAGTCTTTCCTAACAAAAAGTAAAGAGCATTGCCTTGCCCCTAAATAGGAGTCTAACCGAATTTTCTGCTTGAACAATGCATGACCCATAGAGGATACTGCTACTCACCCCTTTCCCCGTCTGAACTTCCTTAATAATTAAAAAGAAGTACTTATTAATGACAACTTTAATGTGAACATGTGTTTGACCCTCAAGAAACTGTCAAAATTTAAAGGAAGAGGGACGTGCCCCTGGAAGGGGTATGGGATGCTTAAGGACAGACAGCATGCAGTTTCTGGGTCCAGCTGATATTCAAACATATCAAAGCAACTGCTAACACCAGTTACTTGAACAGTCGGAACTTCTTCAGATACTGGCCCACTTCTTCCTTGGGGTAGGGACGGAGTGCGATGCAGGTGGGGATGTTCTCTGGCTGCTCCAGCCACAGCTTGTGGTCAATGTTCTTCTCTTGCAGCGTCTCGGCCAGTACCTTTAGGGTGGTCTCATCTGGGGCCTACAAGGAGGAGAACAGACTGAAAAGGAAGCATCAGAAGGCAAAGGAAAAAAAAAAAAAAAAAAAAGCACGGAGGGAGGCTCCTCTTAACTGAAAGTGGAGGAACAGCCCTACCAAAGAAGGAGCTTTAGAGCATGTTTCCAGAAGCCACAGCTTCGTGGCTCCATTTGCCATTGACCCTCTGAAGGGGTGGCAGTGGGGAGAGGCTTTATATTCCTATTTATAAAATGGAGATTTTTTTCCCCTCCCCTCTGGAGACGGCGAGGGAATGCACTGGTAGTAAAGGTGCTCTACACATTTCCCAGTTCTCTTACGACTGGTGCCTAAGCAGCCATCCCTAATCCTTCAGCCAGCTCCGGGCTGACTATGGAAGGGTTTCTAAACATCACATCACCTCCACTTCCTCCTACTTCCACCCTGGTTGACACAAACCTGGAAGGATTTTCTTTCTGCTGGAGTAGTTCCCACTTGTTAACTCGAGGGTGAGCAAACTATTCTCTAGTATCCTTCTGAAATTGTTTTCATGATGTTTATCATCCATTACAGAAATAGGAGAGCTATCACTCAGGAAATAAAGATAATGAGGGTGTTATGCTGCATACGGTGTGTATTTTGGCCTATGAAGGCAGAAGGCACTGAGGGATGAGAGATTTGTCTTATCAAATTAGAGGATGATGGGATTGCCACTCCTAATCGACGGAGTCCTTTGGGCATGCTCGAGGGACATGCACGGACGTCCCTCCTCCTCCAGCACCAGGAGCAGCACAGTGCACGTCAGAGTGAGTCCAGACCCCTGTCCCCCCCACTTACTGATTGTGTGATCTTTGATAAGTTATGTGATTTAGCTGACCCTTTGTTTCCCCTTTGTAAAATGGGATGATAATGCTTTTTAGTAGCAGTGAGGATTTGATGAAATTAGACTCAGGTCTGTGCTTGGCACACGGGAAGCACCCAATAAATGGAGGTTTTTTTTTGTTTTGTTTTGTTTTTTAAGGGACAAACCCACAGCATATGTAAGTTCCCAGGCTAGGGGTTGAATCAGAGCCGTAGCTGCTGACCTACACCACAGCTCACAGCAACACCAGAGCCTTAACCCACTGAGCAAGGTCAGGGATCAAACCTGCGTCCTCATGGATGCTGGTCAGATTCGTTAACCACTGAGCCACGACAGACACTAAAGGGAGTTAATATTGGCAATGTCTTACACTTGGACTTTATGGCTACAGCAGCACCTTTATTCAATCAGTGGTGACTCCTAAGTCCCTTTCTCGAGTCACAGCTAACAACAAAATCATGAGATGTCTTTAAAACTCCTTGAGTTTAAAAGACAACAACTCTTGCCCACCCAAGAGTTTAAAAGGGTCAGTGATCCTTAACCCACGGAGCAAGGTCAGGGATTGAACTCATGGATCCTAGCCGGGTTCATTAACTTCTGAGTCACGAAGGGAACTCCTAAAGGTGTAAATATTTTACACACCTCAAAGTGAGGGAGAGGGGGATTACCTGAGCCACATGATTTCTTGATTTCCTTCCTATAAAATTCCTATAATCTAAAGGAAAAGCTATCTCTTTTCTGCCTACTTATAGATCCTCAAAACATTTTCCTACTATTTGATGTTTCACTGCCCAACAGCAATTTTTTCTCTTGAAAAATAATCTGTTTTTGCAGCTAGCCAAGAAGGAATCACCTGACTCCTCCACCCTAGGGTTCTGCTTTATTTATTAAAACAAATTTTATATGAGACAAAAACTGCCTTAAAATGAAAGCAATAATTTTTTTTTCATTTTAAAATGTGTTTAGTGTAGAAAACTAAAAAGAAGACAGAAGCAATAGGAAATAACCAAAATTCCCCCACCTGCTACTCAGTATTTGGATGTATTTCTTTAGTTTTTCCTTTCAAAATCTGGATCATTTTGTATGTAGAATATACTTCAATTAGCCTCACTTCATGAGCACTCTTCCAAATATGCTCCAAAAACATGATTTATGCTAGATTCATAATAATCCATTATAAGGGCATAAGTTTAGCCAACCTATAGTATTGTAAATTTAGTGATGTCCACATTTTTTATTATTATAAAGTGCTACTATAAATATCTTTGTACAATGCTCTTTGGGTGCATCTTATTATTTTCTTAGGATAAGATATGTTTGCCCAACTGCAAAAAAAACACACAAAAAAAACAAAAAAAAACTATTCTATACCCTTGGTTTCTGGTACCTTTGAGCTAAGTTCAAATTATACTAGGGTTTATTTTCAAATAATTTGGCATCATACCCAAGTAAATGCTTCAGTTTGACTTCACCTGCAGTAAGGAACTCTGTGTCCTTACCCTTCTGGATCGGTTTTGCGGAAAGGGTAAGGGCAGTACTTTTCAGCGCAGCCATTAAAAGGCCCGCCCAGTGCACAGGTAGAAAGGCAGGCGTGACTCCACCAGCCTCCGCTCTCACAAGCATCTACTGAAGAGGGACGCAGGTGAGACCGGAGGGGTGCACAAAGCATTAATAACAGGCCCATACTCCACTCTTCACATCGTCAGGCCCCGTCCAGCCAAGGTAAGGGGCCGCGGGCAGTAGCTCCAGCCCGAGAACCCGTCCCAAAACTTAGAAGTTAAACACCCCTCCCCACTAACGCCACACCCACTTCACGAAGTTAGGCCCCCGTACTCAAGACCACACCCACTTCCGGTATCGATGACCTCAGCGCCCCTCCCCCTGGCGGCTCACCTCGAGGACCACCTTGCGCATGCGCTCCAGGTCCTGGAGGTAAGCTGCAGTGTACGGGTGGTCGCGGTAAATATGCAAAGCCGCAGTGGCTGCGTGACAACCCTGTGCTACCAGTGCGCCCGTTGGCCAGGAAAATGGAGTCTGTGAGAGATCCTTCCGTAATACCAAGTATTGTACCAGGATTTGCGGCGCTGCGCCCGAGGCCGCCATCTTCCTGCCCAACAGAACGACCGGGCCTACTGCTCGGTGCATGCCGGGATCAGGGAGGAGCCCCGCGCGCTGCCATGTTTTTGTACGGTGGGAGCGCAAAGCACGCTGGGACCGGTTGTCTTGGTTTTGAAGTTGAGGATGGCGGGAACTCTTGGACTTGGCCTGATTGAGCAGGAAGAGAGGAGTTAAGGAGAAAGTAAGACCCATTGGCGGACAGAACCGTAATCAGGGTAGAAAGCTGAGCGGCCTCTTACAGCTCCTTCCGTGTGCGAGGAAACCCCCTGGAGCAGAGGCGCGCCTCGGGAGCTCGCAGGGGCAGGAAGATAGACTTGGACACCACCGAACGTAGACCCGGGCAACAGACGGGGCGAGTCCGGGGAGTCCTGGGGATGTCACTTGGGGTACCCGGGGCTCCGCGGGTGTGTCTCTGCCGTCTGGATTTGTCTGAATGTGAATAGATTCTTGCCATTTCTCTTGCCCCCAAGGAAAGCCGTATTACTGGTGCCCGGACAGTTTTATGGAAAGGCTCTTGAGGAGCCGAGGAGGAGATGGAGCTGGCGAATACTCTAAGTCAAGATGGCGAGTCCGGAGGAGGTATTTAAAAGATCAAAATTTCCCCCTTACTATTGCTGCCCAGAGATAACTACCAGGTTGAAAGCCCATCCCTCCTCTAAGCGAAGTGTGACCTGATCTATTATGGTTTACTCCGGTGGAAGGGGCAGTGCCCGGTGTGGGTTAGACCTGGGTTTGAGTCCCGGCTCTGCTGTTATAAATATGGTGGCCTTCGGCAAGTTATTTTACCTTTCACAATTTCTTCGTCTGGATAATGGAGGTGAATAATAACATTGTGGTGGTTGTGGAAATTAGGTTAAGTAATTTTAATGCTTTTCAAGTGAAGCATTTAACACATACCTAATTGATAGGAAATATTCAGTAGATGCTTTAATTCATTACATGCTTTGCAAATACAGGATCGAGCACAGGTGTGTTTAGGTAGTGACTGTTCACAGGTGTTTGTTGTTAGAGTTGGTTAGCATGTCACCGTGACCTTTGCTACATTGAGCTTTACTTAGGCTCTTTGGAACTGAGATCTCTATGCACTGGTGAACTTGTTTTCCTGTCTGATATCCAGTAATATTGGTGGACAGTTCCTTTTAGTGTGTGTCTTTATAGTCCTATGCTCCTAATACTTTGCAGAGCTTCAGAGTACTTACTCAAGCCTCTTTGGATGTTTCAGTCCAAACAGTTATGCATTAGCACTTGGGGAAACCATGCACGAAACCCAATTTAAAAAACAAAATTCTACATTTTTAAAAAAGAACTTCTGAGTCAGTGACTTTGGTGACCCTGTTTCCCCCTGGGTTGCTATCATCATGGATAACTGAGATTAGCTATGTTCAGATAATGCCCTTTTTGAACAGTGTCCTGGTCAGGGACTACTTGGTAGGTCAGTGTTTGGCCTCAGAGGCTGCTATCCTTGACTTCTGTTTTCAGTTCCTCTTGCTTTAGAAATTGGCTCCAGCATCTACAATTTAGCTGTCCACAAAGTGTTACCCTGAAATGAAGGCTTCCTTTTGCCAGAGTTAGAAATCCTTGGCTTCCTGTGACATTCTCTTTTTACTTTCCTCAGGTGTTTTAGCTCATTTGGAAAGACTAGAGACTCAAATGAGCAGATCCCATAAAAAATTGGAGGAGCCACAGAGCGCACAGGCAGTGGAAAGTGCCCTTGGAACCAAGATTCGTCAACTGAGATGTCTGCGAGATAAGCTGAGGGCTGAAGTGAGACACCGCCAAGCCAGAGTAAGGAGAGGGTGAGGCATGCTGACAGGCTTTCCTAGAGTGTGAAAAACAGACATGACTGGGAATTAGCGAATTTGTATAATGTGTTTTACCTGCAGTCCCTGATTCCCCAAGTGATCAAACCTGTAGAGTCAGCTAATACCCGTATCAAATAACAGTTGGCAGGCCTCACTGCTGGACCAGGTGAATTCTTCATAAGTTTCTTAACCTGCCCTCATAGACTGTTACCTTAATCTCAGCCTGACTTGAGTCGTTGCCACTGTTTTGTCAGTAGCACCATCTTTCTGTTACCCAAATTGAAACCTCACAGTAAACTTGGACTTTGCCCTATTTTCAGTTTTCCCTTTGGCCCAGATCCAGTTAGCAAGACCCGCCAGAGTCTTCTTTAGATGGTGCTTCTTCTCTGTGCTTCCTTCTTCCCCTCCATCCCCTCAGCTTCTGTAGGTTAAGAATTACCCACACGTGGGGAGTTCCCATCGTGGCACAGTGGTTAACGAATCCGACTAGGAACCATGAGGTTTCGGGTTCCATCCCTGGCCTTGCTCAGTAGGTTAGGGATCCGGCGTTGCCATGAGCTGTGGTGTAGGTTGCAGACGCAGCTCATTGCTCCCTCATTGCTGTGGCTCTGGTGTAGGCCGGTGGCTACAGCTCCAGCCTGGGAACCTCCATGTGCCATGGGAAGCGGCCCTAGAAAAGGCAAAAAGACCAAAAAAAAAAAAGAAAAGAGCCACATGTGTCCTAAACATCTACCAGGTGATTTGGATGGCAGGACTGTTGCAGTAGTCTGCTAGTTGGTTCTCTTCTGGTATTTATACTTCTTCGATAAATCCTGCACGGCCAAGAAAATCTTCCTACATTCTTCATTAAATTACAAGTTTCTGTGCTCAGTGTCAATAACCATTCATTGCCCAGGGTTAAGGCCAACCTTCCTTTTCTCGCCTTCCTATCCTCTTCCTCTTCCCCCCTTTCCTCCATTTCTTCTCCTCCTCCACCTTCCTTCACTTTTTTATTAAAGTAAAATATATATACACAATATATATAATATATATACATGTAATATATGGAATATAATGTGTATTATATATAAAGAGCACAGATCTGAAGACCCTTTTACAGAATGAACACACCCTGGTAGGTCCCACACAGATCAAAGTGTAGACTATTACCAGTATCCCCAAAGGCTCCCTCTTATATCCTTCTAGTCATTTCTCTCAAGGTAACCACTATTCTGGCTTCTGTTACCATACATTGGTTGTACTTGCTTTTTTTGTGTGTTTTTGCTTTTTTAGGGCTGCACCCACGGCATATGTTAGTTCCCAGGGTAGGGGTCAAATCAGAGGTACAGCTGCCGGCCTACGCCACAACCACAGCAACTTGAGATTTGAACCGTGTCTGCGACCTACACCACAGCTCACGGCAGCAGCAGATCCTCGACCCACTGAGCAAGGCTAGGAATCGATTTCACGTCCTTGTGGATACTCTTTGGATTTGTTTCCATTCTTCCGCAATGGGAACTCCAGGTGTTACTTGTTTTTGAACTTTATATTTAAATGTAAAAAGTATGAACTCTGTTCTGTCTGGCTTCTTTTGTCGAACGTTATCTCTGAGATTTCTTCCATGTTGGTGAATGCTGTGATTGTTCTTTTTTGTTGCTCTGTAGTTATTCCATTTTAGGAATATCCCACAGTTTATCTACTTATTACTCTTGGTACATTTGGGTTGTTTCACTTTGTGTCTATTCAGAGCAATGCTGCTGTGAACATTTTTGTTCCTGTTTTTTTATGTAAAAATATATACTTTCCTATTGCATTTCTATGTTACAGGGTAGGGCATGGTAGTAAATATTGCTAAATGGTATTTGAAAGTGATTCTATCAGTCTCACATTCCCAGCAACAATGTATAATGTTTCCATTGTTTTGCATCTCTACCAATACTTGATATTGTCAGTTTTAAAAATTTGTCATTCTAGGAGTTCCGGTCATGGTGCAGTGGTTAACGAATCCAACTAGGAACCATGAGGTCGTGGGTTCGATCCCTGGCCTTGCTCAGTAGGTTAAGGATCTGGCGTTGCCATGAGCTGTGGTGTGGGTCTGATTGGACCCCTAGCCTAGGAACCTCCATATGCCTCGGGAGCGGCTCAAGAAAAGGCAAAAAGACACACAAAAAAAATTTGTCATTCTAGTGAGAGTGTAATTGTAAATCATTGTGGATTAATTTGCATTGGCCTGGTTAATGATTTTAAATACCTGTTTGGATGCTTGAACATCTATTGTGAACTTTCCAAGGACTTCTTTCCATAAAGACTTCGGCGTGCCTTTGCACTCTCTAATGGTGTCTTGTGATGAAAAGAAAGTCTGTGTTTTAATGAAGTATGATTTAGGAATCCCACTTTATGCACTGTTCTTGTTTCCTTGTCTTCTTGTTTGCCTGACTTAAGATCATAAAGATGTTCTGTGTTATTTTCTAAAAGCTTTGTTTGACGTCTTGCTTTCAGAATGAGTCCATCTGGAGCTGATGTCTGTATATGGTGTAAAATACAAATCATGCTTCTTCCTTTTTTCCGTAGAGCTGTCGCCTTCCTTTCGTCCCACTTCTTGACCGCCGCGCTCTCCCATTGTATTGCAGTGGGTCTTTGTTTCTCTCTCCTCCTTTCCTGCCACCTTTTGGGTTGATGATTTAATTTTTCCGCTAACAAGCTCCCTTAGCTTGTTAATTACACAAACTTTCGCACTCTCTTAGTGGTTATCCTTGAGAAAACATGCTGTTTTTCTCTTACTAGAGTACACAGCAGAGTAGTACATTTACCACCTTCTGCGTAATTACAGAAGTTTATTTTTTTTTTTTTTTGCTTTTTAGGGCTGTAGGTGTGGCATATGGAGGTTCCCAGGCTAGGGGTCGAATCAGAGCTGTAGCTGCCGGCCAATGCCAGAGCCACAGCCACGCCAAATCCGAGCTGCACCTGCGACCTACACCATAGCTCATGGCAACACTGGATCCTTAACTCATTGAGCAGGGCCAGGGATCGAACCTGAGTCCTCATGGATCCTAGTCGGGCTCGTTTCTGCTGAGCCACGACGGGAACTCTGCTTAGCTTTTTAACTTTCAGCGGCTTGGCCTCTCTGGTTTCTTAGTACCCGGTCACACAGAGGCAGTTGAAGATTTGGCAAATGCATGTGGAATGTTGGGTTTGTTTTCCTTGCCTTGGCCCATAGTGAAGCTGCTTTGGCAGCTTGATCTCCATTTTCTGTTTCCCTGGCAGGTGAGTGTGCCTCAGGGTCTAGCCTGCAGCCTTCTGTTTGGACTGTATTTGCCCAGTGATAAAACTCAGCAGATGCTGAGCGGAAAAACCTCAGGGGAAGCCCAGCTAACTTGGGAGCATTTATCTTTAGTCTTCGATCTGGCTGTTCTGCTGGTTCTCTAATGCCTTTGGGCCATTTTCGGCTTGTGTGCTTGTATGCGTGCCTCTTCCTTTGTGGTGTTTCTCGGATTTGTACAGCATCTCAGAGGGAGAGTTGCTGTGATACCACCTACTGGGCCACAGCACGCAGGGTGCAGCTCAGTCAGTGTCTCATCCCTGCAAAGCCTCAAGCTCTGACCCAGCTTTCTCAGCCTTGCCTTGTCGCACCTGTGTTTGCTCACCCTGTCCCTTGTCACAGCCTTTTCTTTTTCCTCTTAGGATACTCTCCATGCCAGCCAAATCCATTGTTCTTCAGGCCGGCGCAATTTCTACTTCTGATTCCGTAGCACCGTAACCCACAAGATTCTTCCTCGACCTTGAATTCGTAGCTCTAGCTGGCTTCTCACTGTAGCATTTCTTGATTCATTATGTAATTAAAAATACTCTACATTTAACTTTTTCCCAGCCAAGTGAGGGCGGGGACTTTTATTATGCCCATTTTGTGCCCAGTTTGATCTGCTATCTTATCTTGCAGATTAAAGCATCTACTGCCAGTGTAGCGCCCGACCAAACCCTGGAGATGAGTGAACAAGACATTTTGGAGAGAAGGCAGGAAAACTTGAAGGCCATTCTGCAGGCATATCGTTTTACAGGTAGAGTTTTTTTCTGACCTCTTTCAGCCTGCGTCTCATCTTGAGTGAGTTAATTTGCAGGATGTATTATTAGTCCTGGACTTACTTCATGAACCCTGATTTTGGTCCCCCTCAACATATGTACACAAAGCTGGCCTGCTGTTCGTAGGCAGCTGTACCTACAAGATTGGCCTCTCTGTGCAGCAAGAAGATTGGTTGGTAGCTGGTTGTGACTATTCATTTTAGCAGTTCAACATGTGCTAGACCCTGTGCTGCTAGAACTTCCTTACTGCTGGCTTGCTTTATGCCACCAAATCGTTTGAACCCCTCAAGTCTCTGTTTCACCATCAAAATAGGGATTTATTCTATTATCTATGTCATAAGAGGATCGTGGGAAGAGCTGAGGGCTACCGTAACTATTTGACTCTCAGGAAGGAAAGCACAGATCAATTGAAAATTTCAAAATCTTTTCCTCAGTAATTTGACATTAGGATGTTTTTTCTTTTCCACTCTTCCTCCGTGGTTGTAACAACTCACAGTTTAACGCACAGTGAGCCAGAGTCAGAGAGAAGAAGAGTCTGTGACAGTCATTCATTCAACAAACACAATGTATGGATGGGGTGGGGCTGAGGGGACTGGGATGCTCAGATGCACAAGATACTGTCTTTGCCTGGCATCTCGTAAGGTGCCCCCTCTTCGTCTCAGGGATCAGTGGGAAACTGACCAGCCGAGGAGTCTGCGTCTGCATTAGCACTGCTTTTGAGGGGAACCTTCTGGATTCCTATTTTGTGGACCTCGTCATGCAGAAACCACTTCGGATACATCACCATTCGATTCCGGTCTTCATTCCCCTGGAGGAGATAGCTGCGAAATACCTACAGACTAACATTCAGCACTTCCTGTTCATTCTCAGCGAATACCTAAATGCTTACTCCGGGCGGAAGTTCCAGGCAGATCGGCTTCAGGTATCTGCGACCTAATAAGGCATTTTGTGAGCCCAGAGAGGCCTAAACGGCAAAAAGGAACAAGTTCTCTTTCATGCTTTAAAATGTTTCCTAACTCTGAGCCAGAAGCTTGAGGACAGTTAGCCTTCAATGCTTGTCTCTCTTTTTTTTTTTGTCTTTTTTACGATTTCTTAGCATTTCCTTCATTATGCATTTGCAGTAACTTTGAAGCTCCTGGTTGTCAGTTAGACAGACTTAAAATTGATATGTGAATGGAGTCATGAAGCATCTTAGCCATATCCATGAGGGCAGTGAAATTCTTGGCAGAAATAGCATCTCCCCTGCATCCCTAACCCCTTGACCATTTACTTAGTAACTGCCTCCTACAGGCCGCCTAGGAGGCCACCGACTCTTAGTTATCTCATCGGTCTCTATCATTTGTCCTTTTTTTAAGCCTTTCTCCATCCTTCATGTATTTCTCTGAGATTTAATTAATGGGCCCTATTTTTGGTGGACATGTTTGAAGGGTCACAACCACTCACTGCTTTGGAGCTGTAAGTGTCATAGACTTTGTCTCTCTTTTGATCCTCACCCGCACAGAGTGACTTTACAGCCCTTCTGGCCGGGCCCTTGCAGAGAAACTCACTGTGCACCGTGCTGTCATTTACTTACAACGTGGAGCTGAAGGGCCAGTCCTTCCCCTTTGGTGCTAGACTGCTCTATAAGGACCTCACAACAACCCTTCCTACCGACGTTTCCATTACTCATCAAGGTAAGAGGAAGGATGCCGCCAGGAAGAAATGATTATATGTTCTGGGTTATTCAGATGGATTGAAAGGGGGTGAGACAGTGAGAATGTCGGGCCTGAGGCACCCTTTCTGTTTATGTACCGTAGTCAGCAGACTGCAAAGACCACGGAGCACCGAGCACGCCCTCCTTGTGGCCTCCCCCCCCCCCCAGGTGTTTCTCTCCTCTTCGTAAGCAGTAAACAGAATTGTCCTAGTTTCCCTGGCTCCATCCAACTCTGCTCCTGTCGTTTCCGCTTATGCTTTGTCTTCATTGGCGACCCTCCTAGAGAGATAGCTCATGAGGCTGCGTCCTGGGTCACTGGTGGCGAAGAGAGCCAAGACTTGTTTCACTGTGAGCGCAGGTAGACGTGACCAGTCTGTGTACCTTAGCCGTCCACTTGTCCCTAAATGGGCATTTCTGCAGGGATGGCTGAGGGACATTTGTTGTGACTTGGTTTCAGTTAAATGTACCGTAATAACGTGATGGGCCATAATGACAAAATGTTTTTAGGAGGCAGAAATTTTGACGCTGCTGCAGGTTTCACATCTTAAGTGTTCGATTTCTCTGGGCGGCGTCTAAGTTGCAGGTCTCAAACGTTCACTGGGCCAGTAAGGGGCAAGCCGCTCTTGGCTCCAGACCAAAACAAAACCAAAATATTAGTGATTCAGGTTCTGATTCCTACAGCTGCACTGAGATTGACAGAATCCGTCTTTTTCAGGAATGGACACATTACCATCCACATGGGAAGAACAGCGAGCAGCCCATGAAAGTCTGTTTTTTAAAAAGCCCCTACATCAAGTGTTTACTTCATTTGCAAGAAAAGGAGACGAGTTGGATGTGAACCTGGCCTTTTAGAATGTTATCTGCATTGAGGACACATCCGAAGAGAGTAAACTAGTCCTGGACGTACGTAGCTAGAGGCAAGGTGCTGGAAACTGAGAACTCCTGAAAGGCCCGGTCTCCGTGCCTGGGGTCCGTCCTTGTGGTGAGAGCAGACGCCTGCCTCACCCGGACAGTTGGGGCAAGTTTGGGTCCATAGCCTTGGTGTTTTTGGACGTTCTCCACGATCGCCTGGCCACTTGTCATAATGCTCAAGGTCATTGCCGCTGCTTTTGATCCTACGTCTCTAGCTGAAAATCAGAGTGGTTTGCGGGGTGAGAGAGAGAGAATGTACCATGCCACTGAGGAATACTTCTAGCTTTTAGGAAACCTTCCAGTGGTTTTGCCTCAGCTCCTATTTGCGACTTTTGAAAAGAAAGTTCTTAGAATGCTCTAGGTTCATGATGACAGACTTAGACAAGGAAAGTGTATTTAATCTTTGGTCTGGAATGGTAGGTATGTCCTGGGCCACCGCCTTACAAAGGATGTGGTGTGAGAGTGCACCGGGGATAACTGGCTGTAGGAATAACATTTCCTAGAGCGTGTTAGCGGAGTGCTGGGTGGATCAAGGCAGCTGTCCAGAAAGCTGGGCAGAAGCCTCCTTGCCCCCCAGTCATTGCGCAGGGCGGCAGACCTCTCTCCTTGCTCCCTTCCCTCTCCTGCAGACTCTAGGCCATGGCAGCGCAGTTGTCTTCATCTCCTGCCCTGATTCACGCACCACTTAGAACCAGAGCCTCTTCCCTGTTGGTGCTGTGTGTTCCTCGGCCTATGGGAGTGTGTGCTGTCGTCATGCCATTTTCATTCTCGTCCCCTAAATAGGAATCAATACTCCCCTTGCTGCCCAAGGCCCAGTGCTGCGTTCTGGCCTCACCTGAGATGGGCAGCAGCCCCTGCTAACTCTGGGAGGACCACGGGGAACCGTCCAGCCAGCTTGGATGAGCATCTAGAAGGAAGCAGCTCGAGAACGAGAGCAGGGCCTTAGTTCAAGCTCTTGCTTTCCAGGCACATGGTGAGGAGCAGGGTAGGAGGGATGAGGGCTATTGACAGAATTTTCACAATGATCACATGTAAGTTGAATAAAGCTTTTAATAAAACAGTCTTGTTCTTTATCAATACCTGTAAATTCTCTTTTTAAGCAGTAGCAAAGGCGACTGTAGCAAGAGCTCAAAAGGCAAGGCAATAGTGGAGTGTTTGTTAACAGAAAGTTAAAAATATAAATGTAGAAGATCTGTTTATATATTTTTCTCTCAGAAATAAAGCCCCTTTCCCTCCCTCCCACCAGGTAAAAGGAAATATTGCACTTTCTGCTCTCCTGACTAAGGTGACGGCGGTTCCAGAAGAAGCTTTCAGGGTTACCAGGACCAGGGCCCCTTCCTCTCGCCCGGACCAGGGCCCGGCGGGGCTGCGGAATGAAAAGCGGAGCTTGTGCCCGAGCTCCCGGCGCGGCGCCAGCAGCCTTGTCCTGCCCACGGTTCTTCTCACAGTGGCCACGGCCTCTCTGGGGGAGGGAGGGCTCGTCGCGGGGCTCCGCCTGGGAGCCCCGCGCTGGGGAGAGGCCGCGGGCACCGAGGAAGTGCGGCCCCCGAGCTCACGTCCAGGATAAAACGAAGGCCGGAGGAGGTTTTCAGACCTGCCGTTCATGGGCGTGTGCACGGGGCGGCGTGGGAAGCGGGGACGCGGTCACCTCTCCTCTCCCAGGGCCTTGCTTCCATCCCAGACACACCACTGTCCCCTCCCCTCGGGGCCCTCGGGGGCTAGCGGCCCCTCAGGAGCTGTCCACCACCTGGTGGGGCAGGGTGACGGAGGCGCCGTTGGGGAAGGCCGCAGGCTTGTCACGCCCCTTCAAGAAGAAGGTCAGCAGCTCCCCCTTGCCCTTCACGAAGATGGGCCCCCTCCGCACGAAGCGGAAGCCGTACTCGCGGAGGATGAGTTGCGTTTCCTCCACCACCTGCGGACGGAGAGCGGAGCGTGAGCCCACGGCGAGGGCACCCGCTGGTGCCACACGCCCCCCAGCCCGTCCCTCGCGCGAGCGCCCTCCTGCCCCTTCATCCCCGCAGCCGGCACCCTCCTCCGCCCCGGAGCTTGTCTTGGTGCTCACCCGTCTGGGGGTCAGCCGCAGGGACCCCCAACTCCTGCTTTCTTGTCCCCTTTGCGCCTTTTATGTGGCACTTAACTGCCCACATGTCAGAACCTTCGCACCAAGAGGCAGGATATTCTGATCCCGAACTTAATCCTGCATTTTTGCCAATGGAGTTGAAGGATTTTCTCCCCTCTGCTAAGGCATCCCTTCCCAGTCCTGCCCTTGATCTCAGCCCTGCCAACCGAATATTCTGGGCCAACAGAAAGAAGGCAGCAGTGGCCAGCAAATCAAGCACTATTCCAGGCTTCTTTCTCCCCTGGCTCGGAGCACACGGTCGGCGCTGTCGCTGGACATACCTGAATGTTGCCCATGACCCCTGTGGACTCCATCCTGCTGGCTACGTTGACTGTGTTGCCCCAGATGTCATAGTGCGGTTTCCGGGCTCCGATGACCCCCGCCAGAACCCCTCCTTTGTTCATGCCTTGGGGCAGAGGCACAGAAGTCAGCAGAGCTGCATGCTGTTAGCATCCCAGAAGCCACCAACTCACAGCCCTTGCCACCCGACTCCAACCACAGAGCTCCTGGTCATGTAACATCGAGCCTGCCCCGAAGTTGCCAGAGGACAGAAATCACGTCTTCTCCTTTTCCTCCTCTCTGTGGGCTCAGCAAACATCAGCCACCCCCATACACTAATAAATTTAGTCCAGAAGCTGCCAGTTGTTCTCTCCACACACCTCGTACTGCAGGTCTCGCGCGACCTCGCCGGGGATTGAGACCTCCCCCCTTCCCTCTCGCAGGTGGCGTGCGACATGCATCCCGAGAGGCCGGACCAAGGTAAACAAAGCCCTCAGGCGCAGAAGATCCCCCCGGAAGGGAGACAAACTCAAGCCCAGCTGGACTCGGGGACAGCATGGGATAGGGATGGCTGGCCAGCATTTCCTCCGATTTTCGGTTTGATCAGTTGGAACTCAAGACCCCTACGTCCCTTCCAGCTCGCTGCATGTGACTCACCCCAGCCCAAACGCCTTGGGTGTCTGCACGCCTGGGCCCCGCGCTGTGCCCACCCCCCGACCCCCCGCATGGGGATAGGGCGCAGCAGGAGCTCGCGAGCCCAGAGGCCTCACCGATGCGCAGCATGAAGTTGTTGAAGGACTGGTTGTTGATGTTGGTGAGCGTGTCCTTCATGGCGAGCGCGAAGTCGGCCAGGTCCGCCAGGTGCTGCCAGCGCTCCCTGTCTGACTTCTCCTCCTGCGCCAGAGAGCAGCCGTGAGGGCCCAGCGCCAGCTGGGCACCGTGCCCACCTGTCACAGGCCTTCCCCTCCATGGGCTCCCTTAGTTCTGATGTGTCCCTCAGCGTTCCCCCGGGGCCCTCGCGGCCCATGGGGTGGGGAAGACACGTCCTGCCCAGCCCAGCGGCGGCCTGGGTGCCATGTATCGGATCGGGAGTCCCGGCCCCTCACCGCCCGCTCTGAGCTTGGCCTTGAATTCTGCATATCGTCCTCCTTTGGATTCCTCAACTAGGTTACAAGCACTTGCGGGCGATGCCCCATCCCAGACCTGTTTCCTCAACTTCACCCAGAAGATGCAGGACAGTTGTCAGAGACGACAGGGACAACGCGTGAAGAACAGCCCTTGGGACCGGGGCCCGGCTCCCTTCCTCTCCAGAGCTAAAGGGAGCCGGCCTCCCAGGTCTGGACTCAGCAAGAGGACAGGCTGCCAGCCGGTCAGCGCAGACCACTGGCCTTTTCTAGCAGAAGCACTTCCCTGCCCTGGACGCCTTGACCCTGACACAGCCATGCGGACGGCGCCTTCCGGAAGCAGGGGGGCGCGTGAAAGGGCTTGGCCACGGTTGCACAACCCACCTCAGCCTGGCCTGAGCTGTAGAACGGTCGTGGGGGGTCGTGTGTGCTCCCCGCTCTCTGCCCTTAAACTCAGTAAACCTGATTCTGTATTTCAGCACGTGGAGCTAGCGGGCATGTGGCCGTGGCCCCCTGGCACGGCAGTACTTAACGGCGGCTCCCCTGAGGACGCGTTTCCCATGCCCTGGGCACGGGCTGCCTCTCCCTGCCCCCCCCCCACCTGCCACCTCCTCCAGCCCTTGAGCTGGTCAGCTACCTTGGCGGAGCTGGTAAAGCCATTGGTGTTGACATCCGGGGTGACGCCGGAAGCTGCCATGTAGGTGCTGCCGATGGTTTTGATCTTGGTGATGACCCGGAATTTGGGATTATCCAGGAGCTGAGGGAGGATTACGGAAGAGAATTGTCAGCAGTCCAGGGAGGTCGTGGCCACTTTGTCTGTTTACAACAACCGCACGAGACATCTGAGAGCTGTTTTCCTACGAAAGCTTCCTTCAGCTGCTTCCTGCCACATGATCCTGGGCAAACGTCCTGACTTGCCGAGCCTTGGCCTCTACCACCTTAATAACAGGACGAAAACGCCAACCTGCTAGGGCGATGGTGCGTGTCCATGAAAGCATTTCCCCTGGTACACGAGTTACCTGTTTCCTGAATCTGAATTTGAAGGTAAGAGGAATCAGAAGAGCCTCGGGATCTTATTTCAGCCAGTCCTTAGCCTATGGACTTGGTGAGTTCCCAGGTTGCCACCTGGGACCCAGCATTTCCAGGTGGCTGCAGAAGCCCATGCTGCAGAAGCCTTCTGGGGAAGGGCTTTTATGGAAGGGCACAGCAGCTAGAGCAAGGCCGAGTTCTGACTTCTGGAAGGACCAGCTTTGCGGCAGGAGGAGGGGGAAGGGCACTCACAGAGTCGAAGTCGGAGATGATCTCGTTGAGGAAGCGCAGACACTCGATGCCGCCGTTGTTGATGCTCTCCTCCGTGTAGAAGTCAGCGAAGTTGGGCAGGGAGGCAAACATGACTCCAATCTCATCGTAAGACTGGCTGTACAGCTCCTGAAGAGGCAGGGCCAGCGGGTCAGAGAAAGCGGGCTGGATCGCGCGCTGCAGAAAGGAACCGTCTGCCGCCACCCCCGGGACACGTGCACTCAGCTTTCTGGACGCATCACCCATTCCCAACTCTGAATTGTTAGAAAGCAGCTCATCACAAATTTGAATAATTAAAAAGGAGCTGCTCTGGAGTTCCTGTTGTGGCTCAGGGGTAATGACCCCAACTAGTATCCAGGAGGATGCAGGTTCAATCCCTGGCCTCGCTCAGTGGGTTAAGGATCTGGTGTTGCCGTTAGCTGGGGTGTAGGTCGAAGACATGGCTCGGATCTGGTGTTGCTGTGGCTGTGGCCCCTAGCCTGGGAACCTCCATATGCTACAGGTGCGGCCCTAAAAAGACAAAAAAAAAAGGACCTGCTCTGGTGCCCGCCACAGCCCCGGCTCTGAGAAGCAGGGTGGGCTGGAGCTGGGCAGTGAGGCAAGAGAACCAGTCTGCCACCATCACAGGCGACAGAAAAGGGGACTCCGCCGAGGGTTCATGTGAAACGGGCCTCACAGAGATTGCGGCTCCCAGAGACACGGCCTGCAGCCAAGAGCCCGTGAGCTCCTGCTCTCGCGTCTCATGCTGTGGCTGCTGGTTAGTCGCCTCCAGCCCTACCCAGGCCCCCACATCGCGTCATGAGGAGGCCTGGCCTGGAGGGGCTCCCTGGTGGAAAGCCAGGTGAAGACACAGCCTCGCAGCTCCGGCTCCAGCGCGAGGCCGCCCCCACCTCATCTCTCTTCTTGGACCCCAGGAAATGGCGTGCCACGTGCTCAGGCAGCATGTTGGTGACCAAGGCCTCGTTCCAGCGTCGCATCTCGTAGACACGCTCCTTCTGGTCGTGGACCTCAATCTTCCATAGGAACAGCGTCCGGGCCAGTTTCTCCACCTATAGACACAGACACAGGCCAGGTGTGTGCCCTCAGCTGGCCATCTGACGGAAAGATGAAAACGACGCTGGAGTGGAGCGTCTCCATGCGGAGCAACAGGAAGACGGCTAGACAGTGGGGGAAAGGGGACCCAGGAAGATTCACCTCATCCAAAAGGCCACCCCAGGGCTCCCACTGTGATTCGGTGGTAACGAACCCGATTAGAATCTGTGAAGACACGGGTTTGGTCCCTGGCCTCACTCAGTGGGTTAAGGATCCGGCTCAGATCCCGCACTGCTGTGGCTGTGGCCAGCAGCTGCAGCTCTGATGTGACCCCTGGCCTGGGAACGTCCACATGCCAGGGGTGTGGCCCTAAAAAGACACACACACACACAAAATCTACTCTACATCTACAGTGAGGGTCCCAGCCTCTGTGGTTGTAGGAGACATGCGGGAGGCCTTCTAGATTGTGGGGCTAACTGGGGCCTAATTTTAGCAACAGGCCCACTTTGTGGATGGTGGCAGCAGTGGGGCTCTCCTAACCCAGGAAGGAGTCCCCAGTTCCATCCGTTTGGCTGAGAAATGGCTTGGGACGGCCGTAGTTCCCAGACAAACCACTGGGTGGCACTTGAGCTGACATGGAAGCAGTTCCCTGCGTGGATGCTTCCCTGCCTGCTCCCTCTTTTTCCTTTTAACCAAACAAAAACTTCCATCAGCTCCTCTCCTTTTATTTTCTGGCTCCATAGTATGTTAGTGACCCTCAGAGCCAGGGTGAGAGCAGATCCATGTGCCCCTGGCTTTATCCAGGCTTTTGTGCCGCTTCAACTTTTTTTTTTCTTTCCTTTTTTTTTTTTTTAGGGCCGCACCCGCAGCATCTGGGGGTTCCCAGGCTGGGGATCGAATTGGAGCTACAGCTGCTGGCCTACACCACAGCAGCGCAGGATCCGAGCCGCATCTCTGACCTACACACCACAGCTCACGGCAATGCCGGATTCTTAACCCACTGAGCGAGGCCAGGGATCGAACTCGCAACCTCATGGTTCTTAGTCGGGTTCATTTCCGCTGTGCCACAATGGGATCTCCCCTTCAACTTTTTGCACCCAGGCTTCTTTCACCTTCCTGCAGGAGGTCAGAAGGAAGAAGAACTGTTGTTCTCGCGTTACTGAGGAAGAAGCCAGAAAGTGGCACAGGTGGCAGCCTGACCAGGGTCACATGCCGTGTAGGAATCAGGAGCCTGGATTCCTAGATCCCAAGGCTGCGTTTCAGGAGGCTCTGACAGGTTGGCGCAGAAGAGGGGGATGTGCGGGGGGTGAGGAGGGTACTCACGTGGCGGGAGAAGTAGTAGAAGCTCAGCATCATGACAAAGACCATCGCCGTCATTGAGTACTTGGAGGGCACCAGGGGCGGCCTGTGGGCCGAGAGGAACTCAGCGGAAAGGGCGCCCAGCTGCCCCTTCCAAGGGCCTTTTATTCTGACTTGGCTGTGCTGTCTCCTGCCACCCCAGAAACGTCTTCTCAGTAACCTAAGCACCTTTGCATCGAGTCCAAACTCCCACTGGGCTGTACAGCCTTCTGAAATCACTGGGTTTCTGTCTTGACAGCCAAGCCAACTCCTGGTCCCTCCTGCTGCGCCTGGAATCCACATCAGGCCTTCGGGGGGCTGCTCCCCAGATGTTTAATAAACACTGTATCACCCGACTGACCCCCAAAGTAGCTGCGACCAGGGAGGAATCTGGAGAAAGGAGAGACGCCTATCTCCGTGATGGGACTAGGGCACAGTTTCACCGTGCTTTTTCGTAACTCGCCCATATTTTTGTGTGGAGCTATAGATTATCTCCATTGCTATACAGTATTTTATTATATGAACCTACCACAATTTATATATACATCTACTATGGGTGTCATTTGGGTTCCCCTTTGTTCTGGATGTGTGTGCGTGTGGGGCACTCATGAACGGGGCACCTATGGATGTTCCTGTCCACGCATCCTAGGACCTACCTGTGCGCATCATTTCTCTAAGGGGTACCTGCAGCAGTGCAGCTGCTGGGCCGCAGGGCTTTTTTCGACTTTAATACATAACTCCACAACTCCACATCGGTTTCTAAAATGGTTGTACCAATTTATACTCCCCTCGGGAGGGCAGGTGTTCCCACTGGACTGATGTTAACAGACTCCTTAATTCTTGCCAAGCTGGCGGGTGTGTGACGGTCTTTCACTGCGGTGTTAATCTGCATGTCCCTCATGACCTGAATGCCCTTCATTTATCAGTGGCCGTTCAGAGTTCTTCTTTCATGAAAGGCCTATTCAAGTCTTTACCCATCTTCTGCTAGGTAATCTATTTTTTTTAAAAAAATAGCTTATTTCAAGGTCAAGTCAAATCACTGAATCATGCGATCCTAAAGCTTTAGCGCTAGAAGGGACCACGAAGCACTGCTCGTCCGATGTGCTCTGCAAGAGATGAAGCTGAGACTCAGGAGCACGGGCCTGCCTGCGGCCCCACCGAGAATCGCTCCGGCAGGGTACGAACCCAGGTCTCCTGGTTTGAGTGCATCAGTGATCTTTCCTCCTCGTTTTTCTGCCCTCTGTCCTGTCAGCCCGTAAAGGCCCTGTCCATCCATCCATCCGGCTCCTGCTCTCTTCACCTCAGCCCAGCCTCCTCTAGACCCACTGCCGCTGCTCTCCAGGCTTCACTCTCTGACCCACGATAGGCCAGCATGGCCAGGTCAGTACTAAAATCTGCTCCGGCCTCCCAGAGACACACACTAGCTCCTCTGGCTTGAGCCTCCCGCGTGAGGCGCCTCTGGAAGGATGAGATCGTGGGGGTTTGGCCTGTGGACTCCCTGTCTTTGGAAGACGGGCCAAAAACGCAGACCAGGACAGGAAAAGCAGTCCCCTTACCTGTCAGTGCCATTGAGCCCAGGGCTAGAAAACACCTGCATCTTCTCTAAGGCGACCATGGGAAAGCTGTCGGGACAGATAAGAACACACTTAGACCCCATCTGGGTACAAGAAGCCGGTGCCCCGCCGGACCCTGAGGTCCCCACCCAAGCATGGAAAGGATCTGTCCTGGGACCACAGCCCGCCCACTGCAGGCCCATCTGTGAGAAGCCACGAACCCTGATTCCCACGCAAGCCTCGGACCAGCCCTAGAGACAGCCGGCTCTGTGCAGGCCCATGACCTTGAAATGGGGGCCGGGGGTGTGGGAGGAAGGAAGCCACACAGATCCCCAGACAAGCGTCCTCTTACTCGTGTTCCTGGAACCGTCTGCGGTCGTACTCATCGAAGATGGGGCGCCAGGCGTAGATGTTGATGGTGCCCACGGCCCCCGCGATGAGCAGCATGAGCGTGAGCTTCACCATGTGGCTGACCTGCACCAGCATGATGGTGGCGATGAGGGACAGCACCGCGACGTAGCTGTAGTACTTGGGGTTCTCCACGCAGCCGTCCTCCAGCCGCGCCCCCACCGTGCTGTTGCCGGGTCCCGCGTCGGACTGGAGACAGCTGAGCTGGAGGCCGGGCCACACGGGGCCGCGCGGGGCGCGAGGGGACAGCAGACCCTGGTCAGAGACGGCGGCGCCCGGGCCCCCGCCCCTTCCCACGGCCCCCCCCCCTCCCCCCGCGAACACCCAGAAAGGGGCGATTCAGCCGCAGGACACGAAAGCGAGCGAAGTCCTGCGGGGAGCTTTCCTGGCGGCTCCTCTGAGGACCGAGAGTGGGCTTAGGACCGCTGCCATCCTACAGAGAACTCGCAGGCCGTGCCTGCCTGACGTGGCAGATCAGCCAGGGGTGAAGCCGGCACCGAGTGTCTGGTCTTTGGGCTTCGAACACTGTTGTGCCAGCGGGGCCAAGGGCCAGCCGGTCAGCCCTCCCCCAGCTTCACTGCCACGGCAGCTGGTCTCTGCTCAGACCCTTCATTTCTGGAGTCTGGCCGCTGGTCCCACCGCTGGGCAGATGTGGTCCATGGAAACTGCCTCCATAAACCAAATCCAACCTGCTTTTCCTACTTCACCCCCTGGCACTCATCTGGCTCTGGGGAAGCTCCGGCTTGTGGGTCTAGCACTGGGGGAAGTTTCCACGCCTCCCTAAGTTTCCACCTCCGCACTGATGACTGGACCCCCCAGACATCCTGCAGTGTCTGCGACCCTGTTAAACAGTGGTCCCCAGACGGGTCCTGACTAGCAGCCCGGGCTTCTCACCCTGCCCTGTGGGCACCGGCAGCCCACGGGCATGTCAGCTCCCGGGGCTCCTAACTCCATTCCTGCTGGACTTTACATCCACTGGCCCAGGGCTTTTCACCTACACTGCTGCCAGAATAAGTCTCCATGCTGCACTTTCCCCTGTGTTTCAATTGCTAAAGAGAATAAAGCAAATTATGTAACATTATATTTGCACAAGGTAGGCCTCTTTATGCGGGTGTATCTAGTACCAACACTGGAGGGAGCTGTGAGGCCTGTAAGCAGAACACCAGGGGCAGCTCCAGGCACCCCGGGCTCAGTAAATGCCTGGCGGCTTCCAGCTGCCACCCCTTCTCCCCAGGAAAGCATCCGGCTGCCCCTCACAGGACCTGCATGAACGGAGGAGGGCAGAGCAGAGGATTTCGTCTGCCGCTGCCCGCCTGGCGAGGGAAGCTGCCGTCTCCAGTGACCCACCTCCGGCAGGTCTGGCCTCGTTCAGAGGGTTGACAGCCAAGCAGAGAGCTTGGTTTACTGCCCTGGTCCTGATAGATGCCTGATACTAGCCACACTGTGGGGGATACTTAAGACATGCAGAAAGCTTAAGTACCGGGGCCTCTGAGCAGCCAGATATGGAGGGAGGAAACAGAAGAGGGATTCAGAACTGCCTCGGTTCTGGACTCTGTTCCTTACTGGCTGTGTGACCTAAAACAAGTAACTGAACCTCTCTGAGCATCCTTTTTTTCACACCGAACTACAGATGACCCTGACCTCTTGGGATTGTCACACAGATTAAAAGGTCTGGAGCAAGGAGCTGGGGGAGACCCGGAGAGTCCTGGGGTCCTCCGTTTAGGAAGCTGGGTGTCCCCCCAAACCTGTGCCTGGCGGTAGGGCAATGGGCACACTGCTCGTGCGGGCCAATTCAGAGACCCCTCTGAGGGCGAGTCCCCGCAGCAGGACAGCAGGGGCTCACCATGTCCACGACGTTTGCCATGACCAGAACGAAGATGGCCAGCATGGCCCAGGTGTTCCTGGCCCAGCGGGTCCGGTCGATCCAGGTTGAGAAGGCCACAAGCTTCTTAGGAAAGGCCTGGAAGGATGGAATTTCGAGGGCCCTGAGCCTGTGACGGCCCTCCCCCCTGAAACATACCTGCGAACAAACCGCTCTGCTCCAGGCTTTCCAGGAACCTAGAAGCAGTGCTTGAGAGTGTGTCGGCCAAGACCTGCCTGCGGCAGAGCTGAGAAGGTGCAGGGGGCCGGCTCTGCCCTCTCGATCCTGCCAGGGGTCGGGGGAACACCGCAGCTGCCACACATCAGAGCCCTTCCCAGAGCGGCTCGGCCACCACGGGGGCCACTCACTGTCTCTGGGCGGCGAAGCTGGGTCAGGAAGAATCTTTGAGGGCCAGCTGTCTCTGCCTGGCTCTTCCTGCCTTTCCTGGGGCAGCGATGCCCAAATCCTCCAATTAATTAGGGTGACTTTGCCTCAAACACTGTCTTTCCCTTGTCACTCTGATCAAAACCTCTGCCTGGCACCCGGTCCTTACAGGACGAAGTCCCAACCCCTGCATCTGGCTTTCAGGGTCCTTCTCAACCAGGGCCCATCCACCTTCTAGCCAGGCCTCCGCTGCTCTTCCACCCAGGGTGCCCCTCATCTAGCCTCTGGCTCTCTCACCAGGGCACGCTCCAGGCCAGGCCCAAGGAGGGTGCAGGACCGACAGTCAAGGGATGGGTGATGAACGAACAGATCAATGCCTGACGCTCCGCAATGGAAAGAAGCTACTTGTAGGGACCTGCTTGGCCACAGCTCCCCCAATGCCCACGTTCCCGGGGAGTGCTGCTCGCGCCAGGGGGCTCTGTGCCCAAGAAGAGCGTGTCTTACCCGCGGAAAGATGGCAGCCAGTGAGCAGACGGTCAGGATCAGGAGCAGAACCTCCCCAACCACAAAGGTCACATAGTTTGTCATTAGCCTGTAAAAGAAAAAAGAGGTGGGTGGGCTGGGGGCTTGGGCGGGGGGCGGCGTGGTGGGAAGGGCAGCAGAGGGAGCAGTGAGTTGAATCAGGGGCCAGGAGGGCAAAGGAAGGGAGATGAAGGGCAGGCCCTCTAAGCAAGGCACAAACCTGTACCTGAAAAGTTCCATGTGGCATCAGGGAGTTGCTGCCACTTGCTGCACAGGTCAGAAGAGGCCCTGACGGGGGCTGCTGGCTGCACGCAGGGCCCAGGGCTACGGGACCCTCCCCAGCTGTAACTGTTCTTTGGGACGTTTCCCAAAGAAGGACAGACTTGCAGGTGCCCTGGGCAGAGCCCAGTAAGACCTTGGGAGGGGGCTCTGAGGAACGAGGCCTCTGCCCCGTTGCCATGATGCGAAGAGGGAGCGCGGCAGGAGCAGCTGACTGCCGAGGGCGCCGACCCTGGACCTCAGCCCCAGGCCCCAAGCAGCCCTAAATACTGTGCAGTGAATGAACCCTCACGACTGCCGTGGCCGGGACAGGCATCATCAGCATCATCACCTCGGGCCTCGCGGCTGCGTAAACAGACGCTCCAGGAGCCCCGAGTAATGTGCCCAAGGTCACAGAACAGCGAGCAAGCCGCGTCTGGAACCTGGGACCACGGCACGCGTCCAAGGGCTCCACATGGTGGCCAGATCAGGGCTACACACGCCCTCCGTCCTGGAGCCGGGTGAGCTGCCGATGGGCTGCGGGGAGGAGGGGCGGGGGATCCCAGCACACCCTGCCTCGCCCCCAGGACCCGCTGCGGTGAGAGAGGAAGCGCTCTGCGCCCAGAGCCTGTGTCTTCGCAAGATGAGCCCTGAGGCTGAGGCTGAGGCGTGTCCTGCCCAGCAAGGTCTCCTCCCCCTGGACTCATCATCCCTCAACTCTCTCAGCCCCAGGGAGCCCCATTTTGAGGTTAGTCTTGTCCTGAGGCCCCCAGGGCAGAGAGAAGGGAGGGCGTCTAGGGCGCGGGCCCGGCCTTCTCTGGGGCTGCCAGGGGGCCAGGGCCAGGGGCCAGACCGGGCCCCTGAGTTGGGCTCCGGCTGAGGCCGCATCCCCCAGGCCTAGGGAGCTCGTGGCCTTCCCTCCCCCAGCCCCTCCTCACCAGGGGTCGATGAGGGCCTCGACCAGGGCCGTGCACAGCAGGACGACGCAGGAGCAGCTGAAGGCGGCCCCGCTCTGCTTCTCCTTCTCCACCGAGTAGCGGGTCTCCATCTCCGGGTCCATGAAGCGCATGGACAGGAGGAAGGTGTTCCGCTTCTTCACTCTGCGGGCGAACAGGCCCCGTGAGACACACGCGCCACATGTGCCTCCACCCGCCAGGAAGGGGCCGGATCCTTAAGAAGACGAACTGCCCGGACCCCGCGTCAGGGCCGGACGAGGCAGGTGCCACGGGCCAGGGGGCTGGATGGCTGCAGGGCCACTTACACCTGGGCGGACTCCCGCTCCAGCAGGGCCTCGTTGAGTAGCTGGTTGAGCTCGTGCTCGTCCTCAGAGGCGTCCACCACGCGATCCGCCAGGTCCTGGAGGCGCAGCCTCCGCCGAGGGTTGGGGAATGAGGGGTTGTCGGCCTGCAAGGCAGTTTGGCAGAGTTGGGGGGCAGGTGGGATGGAGGAGGGAATGGATGAGCTGGGGAGGGGGAACAGAAGGGGTCACAGGAGCACCAGCCCGTCGGCTTTCAACCATGTCCCGGGAAGAGTCTCCCTACTGTTCCCACCCATCCTGCCTGGGCCTCCTCCTTCCCTGGGATGCCAGGTCGCAGGCCCTGTGGTCCCTGATAGATGCTCCGCAGTGACTGCCCATTAGCGGCAGCAGCCACTAGGCTCCCAAGCAGGAGACATGATGTTTGAGATGCTGCTAGTTCAGTGCAGTCCTAGCACCTCCTGCTACAAGGATGGGGGTGTCACATGGCCAGGTACAGTGGCATCCTTGGAGGTGTGAGAAATCCCAACCCTGGGCTTAAGGGAGCGCTCTCTCTCTCTCTCTCTCCTTTTAAGGGCCATGCCTGTAGCATATGGAGGTTCCCAGGCTAGGGGTCCGATCGGAGCTACAGCTGCTGGCCTACACCACAGCCACAATGTGAGATCCGAGGTGTGTCTGCGACCTATACCACAGCTCACGGCAACGCTGGATCCTTAACCCACTGAGTGAGGCCAGGGATTGAACTTGCATCCTCATGGATACTAGTTGGGTTTGTTACCGCTGAGCCACAACAGGAACCCCTGGGGAGCTCTCAAAGGAGCGTGGATAAGGCTCACGTGGGGGAGGAAGACCTGAGGAGGAAGCGATGGAGTAAAACTACCATTCTGGTCACTAGTGGGGTGGTGGAGCTGGGTGGCCGGTCACAAAGGAAAAGCATCCACTCCAAACCCAAGAATCCAGACTGTGGCTGCACAGCCACCAGCCCAAATAACAAGTGGGCCTGGGCTCGTGCCATGGGTGTCCTCACTGCCCTCAAATCTGCAGGATTCTGGGCCTCAGAGGCAGACAAGGCCTCAGGGGTCAGCACTGCTTCTGGCCTTCCCCACCCCACTCCCACCCCACGTAACTGATGAGGAGACGGTGGGGCCAGGTGGGGAGGTGACCTGCTCCGGGTTACCCAGCTACCAAGGGCAGAGCCCGGGCTGGTGGCCAGGTCTCCCCCTCCTGGCACAGGACTCTGCCTGTAGCACCTTTGGCCTCCCCGCCCCTGCCCACATCCTGGGCCTCAGCCCTGCATGTACCTGGGCGTCTTGCTCCTCAGCCTCCTCCGATGTGGAGCCGCTGGTGTGGACACTCCCATTAGGCTCCTTGGTCTCTATGAGGACGGGGGAGCTGGGCTTTGAGGAAGGCAGCGCTCCGTTTGGCAGAGCCTGCAAGAGAGGGGGCGGTCACTGGGCCCCCAGACACTGCCAGCTGCCCTCCCCAGCCTGGGGCTGATTTACTCTCAGTCTGGAATCTTCCCGCTAGAATTGAGAAGCCTCAGAGACTTCAAAATCTCACTCCTAGCTTTTGCACAGCAAAGGAAACCAAAAAGACAACTTACAGAATGGGAGAAAATAGTTTCAAACGATGCAACGGACAAGGGCTTAATCTCTGGAATGTATAAGCAACTTATACAACTCAACAGCAAAAAAGCCAACAACCCAATTGAACAATGGGCAAAAGACCTGAAGAGACATTTCTCCAAGGAAGATATACAGATGGCCAACAGGCACATGAGAAAATGCTCAACATCACTGATTATTAGAGAAATGCAAATCAAAACTACCACAAGATGCCACCTCACACCAGTCAGAATGGCCATCATTCATAAATCCACAAATAACAAATGCTGGAGGGGGTGTGGAGAAAAGGGAACCCTCCTGCACTGTTGGTGGGAATGTAAGCTGCTACATCCACTATGGAGAACAGTATGGAGGTACCTTAGAAAGCCATACATAGAACTACCATATGACCCAGCAATCCCACTCTTGGGCAGATATCCGGACAAAATTCTACTTTAAAAAGACACATGCACCCGCATGTTCATTGCAGCACTATTCACAATAGCCAGGACATGGAAACAATGATGATTGGATTAGGAAGATGTGGTATGTATACACAATGGAATACTACTCAGCCATAAAAAATAACAAAGTAATGCCATTTGAAGCGACATGGATGGAACTAGAGACTCTCATTCCGAGTGAAGTTAAGTCGTAAAGAGAAAGACAAATACCACATGATATCACTTATATCTGGAATCTAATATATGGCACACAGGAACCTTTCCACAGAAAAGAAAATCATGGACTTGGAGAACAGACTTGTGGTTGCCAATGGGGAGGAGGAGGGAGTGGGATGGATGGGGTGCTTGGGGTTAATAGATGCAGACTATTGCCTTTGGAATGGATAAGCAATGAGATCCTGCTGTGTAGCACTGGGAACTATGTCTGGTCACCTATGTAGGATCATGATAATGTGAGAAAAAAGAATGTATACATGTATGTGTGACTGGGTCACCTTGCTGTACAGTAGAAAATTGACAGAACACTGTAAACCAGCTATAATGGAAAAAATAAAAATCATTATATAAAAAAATCTCACTCCTCAGTTCCTCCTCCGGAACATCAATTTTATTTATTTTATTTTTTTATTTTTTTACTTTTTAGGGCCACACTTGTGGCATATGCAAGTTCCCAAGCTAGGGGTTGAATCAGAGCTACAGCTGCTGGCCTACACCACAGACACGGCAACGCCAGATCCTAAACCCACCAGGCGAGGCCAGGGATCGAACCCGCATCCTCATGGATACTAGTTGGATTCATTTCCGCTGCACCATGATGGGAACTCCTAGAATATCACTTTTAAAATGCTATAATTTCCTAGTTTCAATGCCTAGTATTACAATTTTTCCAAGCAGAGAAAGACCCTATTTTCTGACTCTTATTTCTAAAACAGTAACTCAGCGACACAGTGACGCCGAGATCAAGTGTCGAGCCTTGTCAAATGCCTTCCAGAAGTCTGAAGAAATTCCCAATGACTAGTATTTTTCCCTGACAGAGCAAGTTACGTGCTATAGACAGTGAAACGGGTCATTCATTGATTTACCAAGTAATCACTGAGAACCTACATGTGACAAGAACTGTTTTAACTCCTGGGGACACGGACAAACTGTCCTGACCCTGGAGCTCACACTCTACTAGAGACAGACAGACAGACAGACAGCAGCGAAGTACAGTAAATGATGACCGTCCTGGGCCAGTAGTGCTCTAGAGAGAGGCGGAGTGGGAAAGGGGGCACAGGGGCTGCCGGCAAGTGTGACTGTCGGGGTCAGGGAGTTGTCACTGAGAAGATGGCATCAGCCTGAAGGAGCGAGCACATCACACAGCTCTCGGGGACGGCAAGGGCTCCAGGGAAGCCTGGGGAAGGTGTGGCCCGGAGGGTCTGAGCAGCAGGGGAAGCCTGTGCCGCTGGAGCCCCCCCCCCACCAGAGCAAGTGAAAGGATGGGGTCTCCCCGACCTCATGGGACTCGGGTTCTTCCTGAGCGCAATGGGAGACACGTAGAGGCTGTTGAGCTTGGGGGCCAACGTGATTTTTTTTTTTGCCTTTTTTTAGGGCCGCACCTGCAGCATATGGACCTTCCCAGGCTAGGGGTCAAATCAGAGCTGCCGGCCTACACCACAGCCACAGCAATGCCGGATCCTTAACCCACTGAGCAAGGCCAGGGTGCTAACCCACATCCTAGGGGATACTAGTCAGGTTTGTCACCTGGTGAGCCACAACAGGAACTCCGGGGGGTGGGTGGGAGACGTGATACCGCATAACATTCCAGCAGGATCACTCTGGCTGCTGTGTGGGGTCAGAAGGTGGCGGGGCAGGGGCAGGAAAGCACATCCACTGGAGGACCACTGATAACCCAGGCCTGAGATGGCCACACCTCGGTTGGGACAGTGGCTGCAAAGGGCCAGGAAGAGATGGTCGAAGGTGGCTCTTGGAGGAAGGGGCTAGGGGCATGTAGAGAGGGGTTAAGGATGTCTTCCAAGTCTTTGGTCTGAGCAGTTAGAGGAAGGGAGTTGCCACCGCTGAGAAGGGGAAGACCGAGGAGGAGCAGGCTGCAGGGTGGGGCGACATCGAAGCCCGGCTCTGGACCCGTTCACCCTGGGCTGCCTGTCACCCACGTGGCTGTGAGTTCAGGGCAGGGATGCTGGTTGGGGCTGAGTTAACTCAATATAGGAGTTGTTGGACTTAGCATTTAAAACATGCATGAGTGGAGTTCCCTGGTAGCCTAGTGGTTAAGGATCCAGCATTGTCATTGCTGTGGCTCAGGTTTGATCCCTGGCCTGGGAACTTCTGCCTGACACAAGCATGGTCAAAAAAAAAAAAAAAAAAAAAGAAGAAGAAGAAGAAGAAAAGAAACACAGGCGAGAGTGACAAGGTTAGTATAGATGGCAGAGGTCTTTAAAGCATTTGAACACACTCTCCTTACTGCTTTGTTCTGCTAAACCCCGGGAAGAGGTTTCTGCAAATGCAATGGCATTTGCGCCTTTGACACCCAAGGAAGCCACTCTTGTCACCTTCCTGCCCCCATCCCGTTATCACTTGGGCCATCGTCACGCGCTGTCTCCTCTACATCCCCTGCGCTTCATGACTTCTGACTCGCTGCCTGCCGAGCAGACCTGGTGACCTGCTGACACTGTCTCCCCTGAGAGCATCTTCCTAAATGGTGGTTAAGCTAATCACCCGGGCTTATGACAGTTGTGCCAAGTTGCCCACTTAATGGCCAGGGGCTGCGGGTTGCTGCAGCAACGGCTTGTAGGGAAGACACGTGCTAAAACCCACAGGAGCTCAGCTTCTAAGATCCCCGAGACAGATGCGCCACAGCGCTGGGCTCGGCGTGGATGGATGCTGAATGACAAAGCCTCATCTCACAAACAAAGAGCACCTGCAAATCAGAGAGGTGGACAAAAGCCGTCGAAGGTGGGATGTGACTACGCAACCCACGGAAGAGAATTAGCAGGCTGACAACCATGGTGCGGTGTCCAGTCTCACTAATGCCTAAGAAATGAGATCAAAACAATGAGAGACCAGTTTCCTGCTTCAAATGGACCAAGATAAAAGAGAATCAAGAGTTATTAGCAAGGGCTCGGGGAGGGTGGCGGGATGTGAGCAATGGGTTAAACTTTCAACGTACAGAACCTATAACCCACCTCTTCCACTTTGAGAAGTTTACATTTTTTAGGTAGGACACTAAGAAACGGTTAAAAGACAACTTTACAAAGCCCTGAAAACCTGGTTTGCCTCGGGCTGTCCGTGCAATTAGTTTTGAAGAGAACACCGCCTGCGTTCCCATGAGATACAGGACTGGTGGAGCCATTTAAATGTCTGGCGGATGTCGAAAGTCTCACTCCAGTTCATGCGACAGCTGTCACCTGTGCTCCTGTCCTGTGCGGCAGCATCCCCGGCCCCAGGGCCCGACAGCCCACAGACCGGACCCCACTCCCACTCAACCAGACTGTCTGTGCTACTGTTTCAAGCTACATGTCCACACACTCAACTTTTCTCTAACTGGAAAACAGAATAATGACTCAAGCGATAACAGCTTCATGAAGATGGTACTGCCAAGCCCCCCTTTCCCTGCCCCCATCACCCTCATTGGGGGGGGGCAGGTGCTGCAAACAACTCCTGATTCAACTCACGCACCACGCGAGGGCTGATTCCATAAAATAATTACGGAAATACAAGATTAGAACAAATGGGAATGAGTGTGGCTGTCACAAAGACACATTTGACTGCTGCTCTGTGATTTCAAGGTGGTCCCTAGAACAACCAAATTTGTGGGTAATTTTTTTTAAAGGAATGGCATTTTAAAATTTGTTATAAATTTTACTGCCAGAAACTGTAAATTCTCCATCACTTCACAAAGGTAGCTGGTTTCTTAAATGATCATCAATTACCATCTCATAGGATGGCTTAGTTAGATGAATCTTTAACTTGCTCTAGCGAAGATACTGAAGTTCTGTTTGCAGCACTCAGGAATTTTGGGGGCAAGGACAAGTCCTATTTCATGGGGCTCTACTTTCCACCCTGGCGTTTCTCAATTTCCTGCAGGAGAGCCTCCTACTTTTCCAAGTTCTTTAGAATGTTTACTGTGGCTCAGATTTTACACTTGGCACAAAATACCTTGCGCTGCCCTTTGCTCTAACACTCAGCACCTAGTGGTATTTAAATTACTTGGGGGTGATGCCACGTCACATCTACCTTTGCATCCCCCCCAGGGCCAGGTTTGGGTAACCTCCTGCACACAGGAGAGACCCACAGGCACCTGGGGACAACGAGGCTGGAGGGCTGGAGACACAGGCTGTGGTTTCAGACACTGGCTCTGCCACCCACTGGATCTACAACTTGTGCAACCTTCTGAGCCTCAGTGTCCTCCTCTGCAAAGTGGGCATAACAACAGCCCCCTTCTCCCAGGACTATCTTAAGGATTAAGTAAAATAATAGATGCACAGAAATACACAATAAGAGTAGTGATGACAGATCTGCTGAATGGATCAATCTTATGTTAATGTGCTGGAATGATCTGCTGGTCATCCCATACGCTTGAGGGAGGGCAGAAGGTGCTTAGTTTTCTTTTTTTTCCTTTTTTTTTTTTTGGCTTTATCTGCATCACGTGGAAATTCCCAGGTGAGGGACTGAACCCATGCCATGGCGGTGACCCAAGCCACTGTAGTGACAATGCCAGATCCTTAACCTGCTGAGCCACCAGGGAACTTAGTTCTGTTTTGTTTTGTTTTGTTGCTTTTTAGGGCCACGCCCACAGCATATGGAGGTTCCCAGACTAGGAGTCGAGTCGGAGTTGTAGCCTCCCGCCTACACCACAGCCACAGCAATGAAAGATCCAAGCTGCGTCTGCAACCTACACCCACAGCTCGCAGCGACGCCGGATCCTTAACCAGGGATTGAACCCACAACCTCATGGTTCCTAGTTGGATTCATTTCTGCTGAGCCATGACGGGAACTCCACTTCTCAGTTTTCTTTTAAAACTGTCCTGGTCTCATCAGCCACAGCCCCTGAAGCTTCGCCAGAGTGGGCTTTGCTTTAGCCAGAGGGAGGCAAAGCCTCACCTGCGGGATGGTCCCGATGGACGTGCCACCTCTGAGAGCACCAAACTCCTCAACTGGCCAATTCTCATGACTGGGGGGCTAAGTAATAGATTACAAAGGAAGGAGTAACTTCCGGATTTAGCAGCAGATGGTAAATGGATCCATTTCTGCAGCAGCCGCTGGTGGCTTCTAATCAGATGGACGCTGCGGGGCGGGGCCGGGGCGGGGCGGGCACCGGGGAAGCTGCCGAGGGCGCGGGCACCCCCCACGGCCTCCACCCCGCACACAGCACACAGCGCAGAGCAGAGGGCAGGACGGCAGGGCTTTCACCTCCTGACCCTTCGTCGTCTCCCTCTCAGCACACCTCCCCGCCTGGTCCTCCTCCTCCTCCTCCTCCAGTCCCGCTGCCTCTGGGCATTCTGCATTCTCTCCCGCCAGGGGTCTCATCTCCAACCCAGCCGCCCTCCTGAGCACCAGTCAATTTCCAGGGGCCTCCCCTCTGCATGCACGTCACCCTGCTTTCTCCTTCCCCCAGAAACCAGCGGTCCCTCGGAAAGGATGCCACCACCCGTCTGCTCAACGGGACCCCAAGCTGGGTTTACATCAGCCTGTGCCTGCCTCTGCTGCTCCTCCAGCTTCAAATCCTGCCGACTCTTCTGCGGGCTGGCCTTTCGTCCCTTCCTTGGCCTCCCCTGAGCCAGGGGGCGGGCGGGGGACTCACCGAGCCGTTGAGGCCGTTTTGGGCGGCCGTCTTCTTCACCTCCGGCCTGGATGCAATGATGAGGTAGGTCTCAATGCCCTTCTCATCCAGGTAATCACAGCGGCTGCCCCCGTCGCCTGGCTCCACGTCGAACTCCCCTTTCAGGCAGTCCATGGTGCTCTGGGAGATGTGCACGCGCCTGGATCACAGGGACAGTGGCCTGAGCAGAGGCCATGGTAGCCCCGCCACCCCGGGGACAGGGGCAGTGCGGGCGTGGGACGTGGCTCCCAGGGGCAGGGACAGGCAAGTCCTCGTGCTGGCCGGCTGCAGGGGCACCTGCCCTCTTCTGAGCCTCAGCCTTGGATCAGTGAGATGGTCTCTGTCCTCACAGCAGCTGAGTATCAAATAAGCTAAGGGATCTCTTCCAGGTCCTCAGCCGCGGCACATGCAAGTTCTCAGGCCACAGACTGAATCTGAGCCACAGCTGTGGCCACACCTTTAACCTCCTGCACTGAGCCAAGGATCGAACCTGTGCCTCCACAGAGACCTGAGCCGCTCTAGTCCGATTCTTAACCCACTGCTCCACAGCAGGAACTCCAGCATAAGGAATGTGAAGTCTGCTCTGAACACTAAGGCCACGAGGTCTGATTGTTACCCACCTTGGGTGATTCTCAGTTGCAACACCTGCTGTTGGGGGTAATAACCCATTTCTGGGGAGTCACCACGAGGGAGAGAACTGTGACCACGTCTAAGGGAAGCTCCCTGACCAGGCGGGGAGGGCTGCACTACAGGGCCCACCCCGCGCACCTGGCAGGCTCTGTAAAGAACTCAGGTAAGATGTCCAGGAGCTGTGGGTGGCTGCCCCAGAGCCCGGTATGGGGCCTGGCACTGGTGACGACGCCCTCTGGGGAGACTTGCACCCTGAAGGAGCTACGGCCCGGCCCCAGAGCCCCACAACGGGTAGGGGACAGACTCCTGCAGAGGCCAGGGCAGGGGAGGCCCAGAAGGCAGGCACTGGGGGAGGGACGCGGCTCCTGGGTGGGAAGGGCCCCTTCTCCGAGGCCCCTCGTCCCTGGTGGGCACATCTCTGAAGGATAGACGGGACGGTGCCCCCTTCCTCCGCCCACACCTGCCACCCGGGGAGGGAAGCACACCTACCCAGGGATACCACCTGCTTCCATCTTATTGGCCACGGTGACGTCGGTGGACCACACATCATACTGCCAGCGCTTCTGGCCCAGGACGCCCCCCAGCACGGTGCCCGTGTGCACCCCCACTCGCATGTCCACCCCGGTCTTCGTCTTCTCCCGCACGTACCTGCCGGGCACACATGAAGGAGGAGGGTCGGGCCTGCCTGCAGCAAGGGGGTCAGCCCGGACCCAACCCCCATCCAGGCGGAGGGGCCAGCTGGCCACCTCCAGCTCTGAGCCTGCATCTGAGTGGCCCACAGCTGGGGTTACAGCAGGCCTCGGCCCGAGCCCAGATCCAGCAACCACAGGCCCGTGTGACCAGTGATGCTGTCGGGGGTGGAGAAGGAGCAGGGACCTCTGCCCGAAGGAGCTCCTGCTGCCCTCTTCCAACCAGGCCCCGGGCCAGATGCCCCATGTGCAGAGCAGAACAGCCCTGGCCTGAGAACTCCAGGGGCGGCAAACACCAGTTTCAGACCCCTGCCTGCTGGTGGTGGGAGTGGAGCTAAAAGTCCCTAACCCTGAACTACGGCCCCGGGGCAGAGGCGCGTCTGCTTCTTTCCAGCCAGTCCTAGAAAGGGCTTTCCCTGGAAGATGGTAAAAACCCCAAAATACCCCCAGGAGGCAGTGACGAAGCACATGCCCAATTCCTGGACTCAGCAAGGAGCTTTGGGGTCTGATGACACCCAGGGCCCCTCCGAGGCCTTGAGTTGATGGGAGGGTCCCCTCCAGGGATCGCCAAGCCTAGGGGCGCAGTGACAGCCACGGGAAGAGCCGGGGAGGCAGAGGTCACCGTCCTCGCAGCTCACGGCGGTGCCCATGGGAGCTCTGGCCGGGAGCTCAGCAGCCCGGTTCCAGCCCCGTCCCTGTGGCCCAAACACCCTAGGACCTCAGCGGTCACTTGGACTTCCTGACCCAGAAGACGGGCATGGAGCGTTCAACCTGTGTGTCCCGGGTCATGAAGAGGAGACACGGATGGAAGGTACGGGGGCAACTTGGGAGGAAAATTAAGCAAATGCGAGGTGGCAGAATTTCATGATGAAGTTTTTTCAGCAGAGAAAAACAGCGTGGACTAAGGCTAGAAAAGCACCCCTGGGAGGCTGTGGAAGCTTTGCAGTTTCCCCCAGCAGTGAAAAGGAAAGCCCAGCACGACTGTCAGAGCCCAGACTGAGCCACCTACTGACCTCCCAACACCCACATCACAGCCCGACCACCCTCCCAACACCCACATCACAGCCCAACCAGCCCCCACAGCGCCCACATCACACTCTGACCAACCCCCACAACACCTGCATCACAGCCCGACCTGCTCCCCAACACCCACATCACATCCTCCCCAACCCTCCTCAGGGCCCGAGGGCTGTGCAGGGCCCACCAAGACAGATCAGGGAGGAAGGCTGGCTTCCCACACGGGTCCAGGGCTGGGGTCCACGCTCTGGGAGCCCCCTTCCCGCCCAACTTACGAGATGGCCTCCACCATGGCGAGCCCCATGAGGATGGAGCAGACGGCGTGGTCCTCCCGGTAGTCAGGCAGGCCACAGATGCAGTAGTAGCAGTCACCCAGGATCTTAATCCGCAGCTGGTGGTATTTCTGCAGGGGCAGGGTGTGGACCACGGTCCTGAGTCCCTCCTCGGCACGGAGGGGCACGCGGCACAGAAAGCAGGGGCAGCACGGGTGGGAGGAAGTCGTAGGGGCTGGGGGCGGGGGGACAGGCCCAGGCCAGGAAGGGGGCCCCGCCTGGAAAGTGGGGCTCGGGTCAGGATACTCACGGCTGCCAGCTTATCGAAGCGGGCAAAGAGCTCATTGAGCAGCTTCACGAGCTCCTGGGCGCTGCAGGCTGAAGACAGCTGGGTGAAGCCCACGATGTCGGCAAAGAGGATGCTGTGGGGGAGCAGGCCCAGGGCGGTGAGGCCCTGGACGGTGTGCCAGGCCCCACGCCGGCTCCACTGCCCGTGCCCGCTGCAGCCCTCAGGCAGCCAGGTCCTTGGCTCAAGCCCCAAAGCGGTGAGACCCTGGCACGGCCAGGGCGCATTCAGGGCTCTGGTGCTTCGCTTAGTCTGCACAGCAATGGGGCTTTCCTCATGGCCCGGCTCGGCTCCCCATCCGGCAGCAAGGCCGCTTTCGCCCGGCACTGAGGCTCACGCTGTGAGGGTGGCAGTGCTTCTAGTCCCCAGGGACGACTCTCAAACCCCACAGGGCTCAGCCAACCCCCCAAAAGCCCCAGCCCCGCCCATGCCTGTGCTCGGAGCCCGCGCCTGGGGCTGGCGCACCTGACGTTCTCATGGCGGTACATGTACATGGTGTTGAACTGCTGCTGGTCCTTCTGGCTCTCGTCTTTCTTCATGTCTTTCAGCATCTCATCGGCCACGTGCTTGGGCAGGATGGAGAGCATAAGGTTCTCCTGTGGGGGAGGAGACGGTGAGGGGGGCGGGCAGGGGCAGCTGTGGACCCTCGGGGAGGAAACGCTGTGATCCTGGTGACAGATGTCAGCCAGGAAAGGGGACCTTCCACGGAGGCTCAGGACCGGCCACTTCCTGCACTGGCAGGGCTCAGAAACAGTGAAGACACTCAGGCCTGGCCCCGTGCCCCTCGCCACAGGACGTGTGACACTGCCTCCCTGCACCCTTGAGGGCAGGCCTTTGTGTGACCCACCTCACCTCGCACAGGACCATCACGGGGGCCTCCAGACTCCACGAGATAAGACCTACAACAGGCTGGGTCCTATGCCAGGTGCCAGGCTGCAAAGACGAGCGAGCCCCTCCCCTGCAGGGCTGCGGGTCTAAGGGTGGTGCGCCCTCAGCGCAGTGGGAGAGGCACCGAGGCGGCACAGGGGGCCGAGTGCCAAGAGAAAAGGAAGGCAGGGCGTCCAAGGAGCCGGAGGGCAATCCAGGAGGGCTTCCTAGGAGCGAGGCTTGGCTGAGGCCTGCGGGCCGAGATGCCAAGGACGTCCCATCAGAGGGAGCCCTGTGCATAACCGCACCAGCTCCAGGCGGCAAGTGGGCTGCGTGGCCAGCAAACCGCCACCTGGGGGCCTAAGCCACCTGCTGCCTGTTTCACAAAGCAAGTCTCCTGGCCCCAGTTCACACGTTGTCTACAGCCATTTCCCTTCACAGCAGCAGAGGTGAGCAGCTGTGACAGAGACCACGTGGTCCACAAGGCTGCAAAAATGTACTAGCTGGCCCTTTCCAGAAAGTGAAGGGCCACCTGCGGCGGGCCAGGCACGGGGACGCCTTCCTGAGAGCTGGGGAACCTCGGCCCCTCAGAGGACCCCCTGCAGTGCTCCAGACAGAGCTGGGCCTGAGGAAGGGGGGGCTGGCAGCCCGAGGGCCCCAGACTCTCAGGAGGCGCCTATACGCGGGGTGATGGGCCTGGGCTTCTGGGTGGGCGATGCCGGCAACGGGATACTGGAAAAGGAGGGAGAGGGTGGGCGAGGTGGGAGTTTGGTCCCGGAGGTGCGGGGATGCCCTGCAGGTGGATGCCCAGGGGCTGGTGGGCTGAGCTTGCAGCTCCGAAGCCAGGGGTCAGACTGAGCAGCAGGGGACGCGAGAGAGAAGAGGCTGGGGACAGAGGGGGTGCCGGAGGGTGGGTGAGAGGAGGGAGAGACCCAGACAGCGGCGCCTTGTCAGGAGGGAACTGCCCTGTGCCCCCGGGGGTGGGGGAGGTGGTGATGGTGGTGCGGTGCCCAGGGAAGGGTGGCAGGGAGACGCTCAGAACCTCGGGCGGAGGCTGGTAGGATAGAAACTAGACAAGAGCAAGAAGACTGTGGCTAACAGCAAGGGGATGACTAAGCTGAGGCCCGCAGACAAGGCAGGGGGAAACAAAGTCAGCCTGGGAGCAGTGGGGGTGCAGCAGGAGGCAGAGGGAGCTGGGGGACAGAGAGGTGGCAGGAAGGTGCAGCCTTTGACCCCGAGGGTAGAGCAGTTCTGGGTGACCAGGCTGGAGCTGCAGGGTCAGCACTGGGTTGGGGGGGGGTGGCGGGCAGGGCTCACGGGCCCAGGAGGAGAGGCCGGAAAACCACTCCATGCTGCCTGTGTCCTCAGCACCTAGGGTCCTAACCAGAGATCACGGCGGCTGCATGAAACTGAGGCTGCAGGTCCCAAGCCTCAGCAGTGATGCCAGTCTGGCAGGTCCAGGGGTGGGGTCTCACCTCCCACCACAGGCCTGGACGGGGAGGGCCCTGCCCACTTGTGCTCAGGTGTCAGCCGGCCCTGAGGCCAGACACCCAGCTCTGAGGCAGGAGCCCCGAGCCATGGAGGTTGACTCTTCTGGGGGGGGTGCAGCCAAGAGGGCCCCCCAGAGTCTGGTGTTGTACCCAGGCCTCAGCCCCCACTAAGCCAGAGGGCTGGAGCCTGGGTCCCCTGAAGAAGACAGCTTGGCTTGGAGGGGGGGTGGCCCCTCCCTGCTCCCAGGCGGGTCTGCAGAGCCCCCACCTGCTCGCCCACCACACAGGGAGGTCCCCGTGTCCCATCTCTGTTTTCACAGGGAGAATCAATCCTCTTTCTTGCCGTGAACCCCTCCATCATAATGAGGAGAGCCCCCGTGGCCGGCATGTCCGGCACGGGCTCCAGCCCGAGGCCCGTCCAGTGGTTCCTCCTGTTACCCTCCCGCTTCCCCAGCAGTGTCTCCTCTGCTGCTGAGAACCTTGCAGACAGCACTGTTACAGCTCAGGAATGAGAAGCCAAAATAAGCCCAGTGCGCCCTGCCTGGCTCCACCTGAGCCCAGGAAGCAGCGACCAGGTCTCCCGGGCCCTGCAGCCAGGGCAGAGCAGGGGCTGAGGACTCGGGGCGCCTGGCGCGTGCAGGGCGGGGAGGCCCAGGCCAGGAGCTGTGCAGAACCAGCTGCTGTGGGAAAGTCCTCTGCTTGGGAAGATGAGCCCCTGGGAGGATTTTCAAGAAAAGCCAGAGACACGAGGTCCAGCCAGCTCTCGAGGGCAGCCTGGGGAAAGGGCGCCTGGGGTCCCCAGGGGGAGAAGGAGAGGCAGGGGACAGCAGTGAGGGCTGGGGCAAGAATCCCGGGGGTCCTGGACCACCCTGCGTGCAGCCCTGCTCCGCCTGGCTCAGACCCCAGCGCTGCCATCACTCGCTACAGGGCGCCAGCCCATCCCTAAACTTCCCTGGGCCCTGGTGTCCTCATCCATAAAACAGGAGGGTTGAGTGCCTCGTTACCAGAAAGCACTTAGAACAGTGTCTGCACATGGCAGATGCTCTAAATACTTTAGCTGTTCCTGTGTCACTCAATGCGAAGTGTCACTGAGGGCATTGGGACAGAAAGAGTTTCAGAGAGATGAGGTCTAAACATCCCCAAGGCTTTCAAACTGGCCCCGGGTTCAGAGATGACGAGTTCCAAGGGGACCTCAGGGTTAGCAGAAAGCCCTTCCGTCCCTGGCCAGGCCCTGTGAACACTGCCTGGTCCAGGCGGGGTGGTGAGCGGGCACAGAGAGGGGGCCCGCCTTCCAGGCGCATCTAAGCCTCTCGTCCTCCTTCGCTGACATGTCCATGGGGGGGGCGCCCGCGAGCCCAGGGAAGAGGCAGGCGTGGGAGCGGCGTGGAGGAGAGCCTGCCAGGCTGGGGAAGGGCAGACAGGGCACAGGACACCAAGGATCAGGAAAGTCGCAGGGCGGCGCTGCCCGGCCGCCTGCCTGCCACAAGCTCAGCAGCCACTGCCCACATGATCAGGCCTTTCCCCTCCCCTCCGACTCCTCTCTAGAACTCTGACCTCCCAGAAAAGCCGCTCTGGGCTCCCTGGGAACCTTGGGGACATCAGAGGCAGGTCAAATCCTGTGAGGTGCCCTGGGCCCCGATTTCCCCAGAAATAAGCCAGGACTCCATAGGGGTGGTGGCCCGCACTGCCCCCTCCCAGCAGGGCCTGGGCTGCAAGGCTGTCAACCTGGGCAGGACAAAGGCAGTGGCAGAAGCACACAGCAGTGTGGCCCTGACGCCCCAAGCCCAGGTGCCCTGAGGTCCACAGAGTGTGGAGCCTGTGAGCTGATCAGAAATTAGACAATCATTAAACGCCAACTTTTTGGCCACACCACGGCAAAAGTTCCTGGGCCACGGAATGAACCCAAACCACAGCAGTGACCTGAGCCCCAGGAGTGACCACGCTGGATCCTTAACCTGCTGAGCCATGAGGGAACCCCAAATGCCCATTTTTATTTTTATTTTTATTTTTAGGGCAGCACCGGTGCCCCTACGGATGTTTCCAGGCTAGAGGTGGAATCAGAGCTGCAGCTGCCGGCCTACGCCACAGCCACAGCCACATGGGATCTGAGTTGCACCTATGACCTATGCCACAGCTGGCAGCAATGCCACATCCTTAACCCACTGAGTGAGGCCAGAAATCGAACCTGCCACCTCATGGATCCTAGCTGAGTTCCTAACCCGCTGAGTCACAACTGGAACTCCTCAGTTTTTACAATAACAAAAAAGCAGCTGTGGGTGCAAGTTAAGGCTCCCAATTTACCCGTGTGGTTTATGGAAACCAACCACAGAGGGTTAAGCAGGCAGAGTCCACCTTAAGTCACTCGGATAAAACGGGGCTTAAATAAGAAGCAGGAGGAGGCAGAAGAAAGGACAATGTGAACCATGAGAAAAAATGCAACATGCAGCTGTCAATGGTCTCAACAGAAAAGAACATTCTAGTAGGCGGAGGGCAGAAGCAGGAAAGTGGCTAAGCGGGCAGTGAAGGAGGGGCTGCCCTCCCTGCCAGCTGCCCCCCAGGGCTGGGCCCTGTCGCAACCCCAGGACTTGCTAAGAGCCAGGCTCTGCTCCCGCTGCTCTCCCGTCCAACTTTCTACATCGGAACTTCACACCGGTGGACGGCTCCCTACCCACCTCCTTCTCCCTATGACACCCACCTGCCTTTCTGGTTCAGGTCCCCCCGATTTCCTCAGGGCCCCTCCCGGGTAGACGAGCTGGACTACTGGCTTTTCTCTGCACCCCTTCCTGCTTTGCTCCTCTCAGCATCACTCTCTCTGGAACATTCCTTCTCACCCAGCTGCCCCCTCTCCAGGGGCCCCAGGCCCTCTTCACTTACAGCCACTTTCCTGGGGCCTCTGTTGGTGCTGACCTTGTTGGCCCTTGTATTTCAGAGATTCTAAACCTATCCCCGGATCCCGGCCCCTTTTGAGAATGTGTGATGCTCGTGACAGATTTTCCAGAAAAAAAAATCTCATACATACATGAGATCCTGCATATCTAGTCTCAGAGTTTTGAGTAAAGACCCCAATGGCTCACACGTGTCCTTGGAGAAGGAAGGAGCTGGGATCCAGGTACGTTTGCCTGGCGGGTCCCACGGGGCACAGGGGTGGACAGCAGAGGGGCCACCCAGAGCCGCCACGGGGCCCAGAGCTGAGAGCAACGTGGGTTGGTCTCCTCAGCAGAGAGGCAGAGCCCGGGTTTCTTAAAACAGCAGTTGCTATATGTTTGGGGAGTCATAGGACTGTTCCAAGCCTCTGACCCACATTAATGGTTCCTCTGGGAGTTTACCCAACAGAAATAATCCAGAAGAAGTAAAAAGAGTTATGTGCTAGAAGAACCTCCTTGCAGCATCACTTACACTTGTGGAAAAAACTATAAGCAGTGCAAATGCCCAGAAAAATGGCTCATTAAATTGTGACACAGCCTCTGGATGGAAGATTATGCAACCTCAAAAATGACCTTGATGAAAAAATGTAACAAGAAAATGATAAGAGAGAAGAGCAAGACACCAAACTGTCTTCCTTGCTGGATAGACACGCATCTCCATAAAGGGACAAGGAAATATGCAAGAGAGACAAGGGGAACTTACTGTGGGAGGTGGAACTAAAGGGCGATGTGGAATGTTTTCCAAAATTGCTATATGCTTGTTATACTGCTGCTGCTGCTGCTTTTTAAAAGTATGTTTTAAACTGGACATAAACACAAAACTTCCTGTTTCCTCCAGCTGTGACCCTGACCCCAGCTGGTCTGCAACTACCCCAGTTTCCTTAAAAAGGACGATCCCCGCAAGGCCGGTGGGCTGGCTGCGGACTCCCAGGCCCGCTCGGCTCTCACCTGAGATGGGAGATGGGAGGTCAGGTGTGAATCGAGGGCGAGCCCACAGCCCAAGGCAGAGCCCCGCGACGGAACCCCGCGACGGAACCAGCACCCCGGGCTGGCTTCCCTCTGCAGTTCTCAGAAGCAAAGCGACTCACCAGGCACACGAACACCGACGACCAACATGAACGCTGTCCCTCTGCTCACACTAGAGCTCTCCCGTCTCCCCGTATTTCCACAAGTGTGCAGCAGTGGCTCCATTTTGCAGGTGCCTTAATCGAGGCATGGAGGGGCCAAGGGGTTTGTCCTGGTTCCTCTGATGGAGTGGCAGACCCGGAACCAGGACCAGGGCTCTCTGACCCATGGAACCGGTGGGGTTTTTCTTCTTCACCAAAGGATGTGCTTTTCACACACTCAACCTCTCACCTGCCTTGGCTGCGGTTCTGCTGGGATCGTGAAGAAAAGGAAGTGCCCAGATCTTATCTAGTAAGGACCTGACAATGCGGCTCTCCTGGGGGTGGGCCCCCATCCCTTCTGTGGGAGGGTGGCCCAGGCAGCAGAGCAAACCAGCTCTGGGCCCCAGGGAGAGCAGGCTGGGCTGGGGCAGCTGCTGGGACTTCTCCTGAAAGTCAGTGGGGAGGAGGAGGGAGTGATGGGTGACACGAGGGGAGGCTGGGCCCAGTCCTGGGCAGGCCGGAGGACCTCACCACCCTCTCCCCCACGGGCTGACGGGGGTTAGGGGGAGAGGGGCCACTGCGGCAAGGCTCTGCTTCTGTGACTGAGAGCGGCCTCTGGATATAACCAACAGAGAAGCCACCCCAAAGCTGCAAGAGAGGCTGGCTGCAGCAGTTCCAGAGGCCCACCAGGAGGGGGCGCCACCAGGCCTTCCCTATGGTGCACACACAGTGGTCTGCTGCCCAGACTGACCACAAAGAGCCCAACAGCACATGGTTGCCACGGAAAGCTTGGCATCACTCAACACTGTTACTGGAGGAGCAGAAACCTCTGGTGAGGCCCTTGATGGCTGGGCTCTGGGGAGTCCCCTGGTTCTGCAGAGTCCATCCCACAGGACCTGGGGCCTCATGACCCCAAGTCTGGCCTGAGGAACCACCTACACGGCATCACCTGCAGTCCACCCCAAGAGGCCCAAAGAGCTTCAGGCGACTGGCAACCACATCAAAGTTTGGAAGCATCACATTAGGAGCATTTGAGAAGGATTGGAAGGAAAAGAAACTGAGGGGAAAGGCCCAGCCGTGGTCAAGCAGGGCAGAGGGGGAGATGGGATTAAGATGGCAGAAGAGAAGGACTGGAGCTCAACTTCTCTCCTAAAACAACAAAATTCACAACTAAAGGCTGAGCAATCTTCACCCAAATGGACCGGAAACCTTAAAGATATCCTACTCCAGAAGACAAAGAGGAGGCCACATCGAGAGGTAGGAGGGGTGATTACACGATATATAAACAACCCCATACCTCCCGGGTGGGAAGCCCCACAGACTGGAAACTCACTGGTTCACAGAGACTCACCTACAGGAGTGAGAGTTCTGAGCCCCACATCAAACTCCCACGTGTGGGGATCTGGCACTGGGAGAAAGAGCCCCTGGAGCATCTGGCATTGAAGGCCAGTAGGGCTTGTGCACAGGAGCTCCACGGGACTGGGGGAAATGGAGACCCCATTCTTAAAAGGCACACACGGAATTTCACGTGCACTGGGTCCCAGGGCAAAGCAAAGTCGCCATAGGAATCTGAGTCAAACCTCACTGCAGTTCTTGGAGGACCTCCTAGGAAAAAGGGGTGAATGTGGCTTGTTGTGGGGGAAGGACATTGAAAGCAAAACTCTCGGGAATATTCAGCAGGCTGCCTTTCTCTGGAGGGGGCCGCTTTGGGAAAATCTGGCCTCACCTGTCAGTCAGGCTGAGAAGCCCCAGGGCAAACAACCACCCAGGTGGGATCACAACCCCGCCCCTCAGTCAACAGGCTCCCTAAAGACCCCTCAGGCACACAGCTGCCTCAGATCCCATCCAGAGACGAAGCCCCACCCACCAGAGGGATTAGAATCCGCTCCACCCACCAGGGGGCAGGCATCAGCCCCTCCCATCAGGAAGCCTACAGCAAGCCCCCATACCTTGGGACTTCAGCCCCAAGGGGGGCAGACACCAGAACTAAGAGAGGCTACAACTCTATTATCTGTAAAAAGCAGGGTGGAGGGGTTGACCAGTGCACCCAGGGCAAGATCCTGCTGCGAGGTCACTGCTGGAGACCCCCAAAGCCGCGTCCAAGCAGGAGGCAAAACCCTCAATCATCAGGACCTGGGGATGAGAAAGAAGCAATACACTTGAACCCCAGAGGACTGGTCAGCACTGAGATTCATGTTGAGGGGAAAAGGGCAATGAAGCTCTGGACTCAAACAGGATAGGGCGGTCCAGGCTCCTCTGAGATGCCAAAACCTGCAGCTCCGATTAGACCTCTAGCCTGGGAACCTCCATATGCTATGGCTGCGGCCCTAAAAAGCAAAACAAAACAGAAGAAGTAAATGTAATAATCTCTACTTAAGTCCCCAAAACCAACTTCAAGAGAACAGAACGAGGGAGGCACAGCGCCTCAACCCTGGGGGGAAAGTCGAGCCGTCTGAGATGCTATTAGATTGGAAATGAGTTCACCGCATAAAATGGTGCCTAAACCCGCCCCTTGGCCCTTGGCAGAAGTTAAGGTCCCGAAAGAGGAGGTGGACCCCCTCCCCAAGGTCAGCGAGGGACCACGAGGGGAGGGAGCCAGCGTCGGGGCCCCTGAGGGGCATCAGCCCAGAGAAGAGGGGGCTCTGCGGCCTCGCAGAGAATTCTTGAGGTCTGAGGGGCAGGGACGGGCTTGCTCTGGAGGCCCCATGGAGGGACACTGAGGGAAACAGACTGTTCCGGAGGAAGAATTTTCTGAGTCAAAACAGTTCAAATAAAGAAATGTGCTGCCCTGAGAGGCGGCGACCTCCCATCCCAAGGCCTCCGGCATCAGCGGCCAGGGACGCAGGCCTGGCCCAGAGGTCAGGGATTCGGCCGCACTGTGGGCCTCGGCGAGGCCCGGGGCGCTGGGACGGGGCTCCGCACACAGCAGGAGAGCGGGCGAACTGCCTCCAGCACTCTGCTCAGCCCTGCAAGGCCCTGGTGGTCACGCTAAAAGCATCCAGCATGAAGCAAGGCCCCGACCCCCTGGGAAAGGAACCAAATGAGGTCCAGAAAGAGGAAGTGGCCACTAGTTCTTGGGGTGGAGCAGACCCCTGCCTGGGTCCCGGGGAGAGGGCCCCAGGCCTGTCCCCACAGATGAACAGACCCGGGTGGGGTCAGGGGTCCTGGTCCCTGGAGCACAGCCTGCCGTGGTCCAGGGAGGGTGCTGGGCCGACTGGGCTGGGCTCTCCTCGTCTATGCTGATCTGCAGGAGCCCCACCTGGGAGGAACCCCAACAAGGCCCCTTATCCTTGGCACCGCCTCGGGACCCAGAAGGAGGCCAGCGCCACTCCCAGGGGCCCAAGCTGTCACCTCGGATTCTCTGATGAGGCATTCAGGAGTTAATTACCGCAGGGCGGCCAGCGGGGATTTGGGTAAATGAGCTTGGCTGATGAGAAGCTAAGTTTCTACAACATCCTTCTGAAAGGCGCGGAGGGGTGGAGACTGATTAAGTGGAGAGACTGACAGTGCTCAGGTGGCCAGGCCCGGTGTGTGTGCCTGTGCATGTGTGTGTGTGTGTGTGTGGTGTCCATGTGAAAATGGGTGAACTCTAAAGGATGCGTGTGTCCTTGGGTATGTCTCCTACATATGTGCTGTGTGCGTGCAGGAGGAGCTGCAGGAGGAAGGAGATGCAGGCTGGGCCCTGGCCTCTTAGCCCAGGGAGGTCAGCACCAGACCGCTTGTGCCTCCTTGATAAGAGACAAAGGACCACCACATCGTGTGAAATCCAGCGCCGCCGGCTGTACACAAGCCGAGCCGGCATTTAGACGAGGGGGCCCACATGCGCTGTCCCATCCGGAAGACACAGTCGTGACCTGGGTCACTCAAAGTCCCTCAAAGAGCAGTCACAGGCCCACTAGGCAATTCTCTGAGCTACAGGATGGGAAGGTCAAAGGTAAACGGCACTCCCAAGAGCTCAGATGGGCAGGGCCAGCAGGTCGCACGCCGACCCGTGTCACAGGGCAGCAGTGCTTCGCTGTCTTTAGCCAAAGGCTGTGAGAGCTCGGGGAGGAGAGGCTGCGTAACTCAAAAGCCAGCACACCTTTAAGCAAGACCTTCCAATGTGAAACACGCCAGCTCCCCCAGAGCCTCCCCAGGTAGACGGGCTCCGTAAGGAAGCAGGGCCCCATCGTGGTGCTGCAAAAGCCAGACTTGCCCCTCACCACAAGGCCCAGTCATCCCAAACAGCCCAGGAAAGACAGAGCCGGGGTCAGCCCGGAATCCGCATCCTGCAAAAGTGGGAGAGGGGACACAGAGCACATGGGTCTGCTGGTCACCTGCCTGGGCTCCTGTGCAGTCCCTAGAGACGGGGCGACTGCGGGACAAGTTGACCGCTGCCTCATGAGCTGGCCTTTTGGGTCCAAAGATAGCCACGCATGTGGTGTCTGGAGCCCTCACCACGAGAGGCTGGCGCAAAGCCGGGGGTCCCAAGAGGTTCGGTGAGTTAACGAGCTGTCAGCTAGGAGACAAGGCCCAAGGGGCAAGCCATCACCCCTAGAACAGCACAAACAGCGCTTTCTGCAGTCCTGGAAATGCTGTCGCCTGTGCTGTCTAAGGCAGTAGCCTCGCCAGCCACGTGGCGCTACCGAGCACGTGGAACGTGGCCCGTGCAGTGGAGGAACTGATTTTCAATTTTTCCTTCTCGCCACCTGTGGAGATCCCCGGCCAGAGATGAGATCCGAGTCACGGTGGTGACCTATGCTGCTGCTGTGGCAACACCGGATCCTTTAAATCCACTGTGTCAGGCCAGGGATCCAACCTGCGTCCTGGTGCTGCAGATCCCATTGCACCACAGCAGGAACTCCTAATTTTAAAATTTTAATTAATTTTAATTAATTTTAATTTAAATGGCCACGTATGGCTGGTGGCTACCACATCAGACAGTAGATCTCTACAACTCTACAGCAGCAAGAAAGTCCAGCTCGTGTGCCAATGCTGTGAGAGAAAGCAGCTGCCTGGAGCACTGTGTTGAGAAGGATGCTGAGGCCGCACGTGTGGTCAGTGGAAAAGCGTGTACAGTGTCTGCTGTGGAAGCACATACCACCTGCTTCCGTCCTGGCACGGGAAGCAGCGGCTTACCTCCGGGCTAAATCCTTAGAGCCATCACTGCCTTCCCAGCCTCCCATCTCCCATCCTACCTGGCAGTAAATCCTGTTGGCTCTGCCTTCGAAACAGTCGCAGAAGCCTCCTTTCCCCTCATCACCTCCATCCTGGTCCGGGCCACGATCCTCTCACCAACATTACTGCATAGCTTCTACCTGTTGTCTCTTCTCCACCAGCATCCAGACTGATCTGTTTCAAACCTGTAACCCTCAGAGTGCCCGTCGTGGCTCAGTGGTTAACAAATCCAACATGGAGTTGCGGGCTCGATCCCTGGCCTTGCCCACTGGGTTGAGGATCCGGCGTTGCCGTGAGCTGCGGTGTAGGTTGCAGACACGGCTCGGATCCCCCGTTGCTGTGGCTCTGGCGTAGGCCAGCGGCTACAGCTCCGATTGGACCCCTAGCCTGGGAACCTCCATGTGCTGCGGGAACGGCCCAAGAAATGGCAAAAAGACAAAAACAAACAAACAAACAAACCCCTATAACCCTCCGAGGTCTCCCATTTCCCTGTGGGGAGAAGCGAAGATCCTTATAAGGTCCTGTAGGATCCAGTTCCCAGCACTTCCCTGCCTCCTCACTTCCTACTTCTCGTCCCGTCACTTCTGCTCCACTGGCACTGGCCACCTTGACATCCTGTGAATGCACCTCAGGGCCTTTGCACTTACTGCTCATCTCTGCACCCTACGTGGCTCACACTCTCACTGCCTTCAGGCCTCTGCTCAACTCTCATCTCATCGGAAAGCCTTCTCCGGCCACGACAGTCACCTCTGGCATGTTCCCCGCTCCTTCCCCTGCTCGGCTTTCCTCCACCGCCCAGCCTGCCTCCTGAGACAGCAGATACGTGCGTGGGCCGTGTCTGTCTCCTCGACCAGAATCTGCTCTGTTCACAGCTGGAGCCCCAGTGCCTGGAAGCGGGCCTGAAATGTGTGTGGGATCCATGTCCTCTTATAGACACAATCGTATTCTGTTCCCATTTCACAGGCAAAGAGACTGCGGCTCAAAGGGCACAGGTAGCATGTGGCACCTAAGTGGCCCGGCCTGGACATGAGCGCCAGCCTCACTCTGCACCCCGTGTCGTCAGACTTCTCCACTTTCCAGGGCAAGCAGAAATACAAGTTTTATATAGAATGCCCAAATATTTAAGTATTAGAAATATTTGAAGCTCTGGACAGGTCCAACAAAACAGACACTGGCAGGCAGGATGGCATGAAGTAGGAGCCAGTGCCTCTGGGACTACTCACCTGCTTCCCCTGCTCAGATCTGGAAGAGAGGCCCTCATGGGGTGGGGGGCGGGGGGGTAACTTCCCTTCTGCGTGTGTCATGATGATTAAATGAGTGAATTTGGTAAAAATTCAGCCCAGGGCTTGGCACAAAGTAATTGTTTAAAAAAAAAAAAAAAGGAGTTCCCTGGTGGCTCAGCAGGTTAATGATCTGGCATGGTCACTGCTGTGACTCCAGTTGAACCTGTGGTACAGGTTCAATCCCTGGCCTAGGAACTTCCACATGCTGTGAGTGTGGCAAAAAAAAAAAAAAAGAGAGAGAGTGGATACCTGGTAGGTATGGCAGAGCTAAACAGATATGTTAAGAAAATTCAAAAAACAAACATTAAAAAAAATCTCCAAACTGCTGCTGAACGAAATTTCATTCTTACAGCCAGATAAAGGCAGGGACGCACCACAACCCTGACCACGCTGGACCCGGACAGTAGACGCTACGACTGTGTGCAGAGAAAACTGCTGCTGGAGGAGGCGGATGGGCCCGCGACCCTCCAGAGCTCAGCGGGGACCCAGCCTGGAGGCCACATGGCCCAGGCACAGGGCCGCCAGCAGCACTGTCAGCGCCCAACCCCCTTGACACAGCAAACGTCCCCCTGCTGCCAGCAGGGCCCTCCGCAGCCTCGGGACAACCTGTCCTCAGTGGGCTCACACTTGCATCATGTAACGTGGATTTGTTTTGCCACGTGCTGTTCTGGGAAATCCAAGAGGTGGGAGTTGGAACGGATGGGCACACATCCCTATTTCAGGCCATGGGACATCCACCTTCTGGCTTTTCTCAAACCAGGGGGCCTTCAAGACTAAAATAAAAACTAAAAGATACCCATGAGTGCTTCTGCAAAGAACTTAAGACAGTGAAGTATCTTTGGAGGCTGGTGTCGGGGCCTGTGGCTCCCGTCCAGTGGACGATGGGTCTGCCCTCCTGCAGCAGGTGCCTGTAACGGTGAGCAAGAAGCAGAGCTGCCCCGAGAGGGTGCGCTCCTCCCTCTCCCGTGGGTTCCCCAGGAGGCAGGTCCCCAGCCCAAGCTCGGCTGCCAGGACCACAGCGGGCACTCTGAGGGCTGACGCTAGAAGCCCACCCCCAGGCCAGGACCTAGGACACAGCGGGCTCCTCATTGTTCTCTCTGTCACCCTGACTCCCCTCTCCCCAACCAGCGGAGGCTGAGGTCACTCTATACCTTAGCCTCCCAGCGAAAGGTCTGGAAGGGAAACTGAAGTAGGCTTGAGCAGAGGGCAGAGACTTTCAGAAAGAGCCTATGCAAGCTCCAGGGCACCTGGGAGAGAAGTCCAACTCCCACGGAAAATGGGAGGTTTTCCCTCTGAGACCTGCTCCAGGGCAAGGTCACCCACCCAGGGAACAACACTGGCATGAAGAAACGCCACCCTGGTCAGAGGTGCGTGGCTTTGGGCTGAAGCAGGAGGAGAGGCAGAGGGAAGCAGCTGTCCCATCTGGCACGCCCTCTCCCCCCCACGCCACGTTCCTCAGGCACCGCCCAGCACGGGCAGCTGGCCCCTGGCCCCTCGGGGGCTGGAGGACAGGGGACGGTTTTGGTTTTCTGACCTGGAACCCTGCACAGGCGGCCCTGGGCTCTCCCCCAGACGCCCGGCTGCAGCTTCCTCCTCCGGGAGGGTGGGGACCAGGGGCAGCTCTCCTCCCTGAGGACCAGGCTGGTTCCCAAACTGAACTGGATCTGAGGGAAGGGCAGGCCCGCCTCGGCTGTGTCCCCATCGTCCCTCCCCGCTTCCGCCACATCCTCCTTCGACCACCTCTCACTGCCGGGGAAGTATTCTACGAATGTGATTCAAAAAGGCTCATAATTCTACAGTATGTACCTGGCGACAGGTGTGTGCTGGGTGGATTTCCAGGATGCCTGTTGTTGCCAGGTGGCAGTTGGGGCGCTTAGCAACCCTCAAGGTCCCCAACTAAACCCTGGAGTATGGTCACATGAGAATAAAGAAAAACAACTCCAACTCATTCCTCTGGGCCTCCTGCTCGACCCTAACAGGCCTGTGGAGCCAAGGGGAGGCTGGAGAGAGGCCTGACGGCCACCTGGGTGGCCGTGGCCACAGGTCAATGTCATGGGACCACCTAAGGCATCAGGTATGTGCCCCTGGCAGACCAGAGCCTCGTCTCTAGAGCCTTAAACCCACGAGGACCTCAGAGTGGTCGGGCCCCACCCCTCCTGGCAGAGGAGGGGACAAGGCAAACCACTGGAAGCCAAGACCCAACCCATCTTCGCATCAGCCAGGTGCTCCCATCTCGACCCGGCCTTCGACAAGCCGGGCCTGCCACCCTGGGATGAGGCAGAGGCAAGGCTGTGCACGAAGGCCCAGGGCTGCTGTACAGCTTCCTGGGTAGAGGCTGGGCCCACCCGCCGGGCACTGCCCTCACAGCGGGTGGCTGGCCAACTTCACAAAGGACAGTACCACCTCCTGGGTGACAGCAGCCAAGAGACGGAACCAGAGGATCCAGGGTAGGATCCCCACCCTGGCCTTGTCATCCAGCTGAGGGGGACGAGCCCAGAGAGCAGACTGCCCCCTGGAGGCCACATGGCCACTGCGCACACACAGTGCCCCCTCCAAGGCAGCTGAGAAAACAAGGTCAACACCCGCTGAGTTGACGAGATCAAGAGTGAGACCCGGGTGCCCCGAGAAGAAAATCTAAAAGGAGGCCTCCCAGCAAAGGATACACTGCTTTTTTGTTTGTTTGTTTCGTTTTTTTTTTTTACGGCTGCACCCTCAGCAGATGGAAGTTCTTAGGCTAGGGTCCAATCGGAGCTGTAGCCACCGGCCTGCACCACAGCCACAGCAACGCCAGATCCGAGCCGCATCTGCAACCTACACCACAGCTCCCGGCAGCACCAGGTCCTTAACCCACTGAGTGAGGCCAGGGTTCGAACCTGCACCCTCATGGATACTAGTCGGGTTTGTAACCTACTGAGCCGCAACAGGAACTCCTTTTTTGTAAATGAGGAATTTTTTAAAAAAGCCTTTTAAACACACATCAGTACGCACGTGGCCTGGTGTGGCACTGACCTCGAATGGCTCCTGAAACAGGAGCCACGGCCAAATCAGCTTGTTTCCTCTCCTAGTAGGACTTTCTGCAGCCCTTTCCAAAGTGTTTTTACATCTATTATCTCCTTTTAATTCTCATGAGGGGCCTTCACAGGAGGAAAGTGAAACAGGAGTGTGAGAAGCTCAGCTCCAAAGACACATCAGCTGACGTTGCCAGGATGCACGATCAGCCCAGAGCCCACGCCACTTGCAGCCTCAGCCCTGACGCCCGGGGAGGGAGCAACCTCTGTCCCGACTGGAACTGGTGACAGGGCCAGCGGTGCCAGCCAGCGCCCATCCTGCCTCTTGGTTCTGCCATCAGCCACTGTCCCCTGCACCGCAGCTAATAGGGCTTCCTGGGTTTTGGACTCATTTAAGCGTAACTTTGAGTAATTCCCAAATGACCCCATGACATGGTATTATTTTGAACCCCAATTTTTCATGAGTCTGAAGGGAACCCCAGAGAGACAGAACACCAACATCACCCAGTGAGAAGCTGGGAACGCCAGGTCGTGATGCCCCCAGAAGACACCGGGGTGAAAGCGTGGCGTGAGAATCTCAAGTTCAAGCTCACCGGTGGGGGCTTCCCCTCTGGTGTCAGGTCCTGGGGAGAGGAGAATGCACAGGACACCGGGCGTGTGCGGGATCTAGTCTTCTGTTCTTATGGCAGGGACAGGAGGCTGCTGCCCTGCGCTGTCCCAAAGCTCGCCAGGTGCCTCTCTGGTTTTCCAAATCAAGGGTGGTTCGGGGTTTTCTCTTGGAGTGAGGGAAAGGTTTCTGGACTTAGATGGAGATGGTGTTTGCACATGTGGATGCACTGCACTGTACGATAGGGCTACCTCCATATTATAGGGTTTTCACCTCAACAAAAAGGAAAAAGAAAAAATCCAGCAAGCCCGAAAGCCTTTCCTAGCCAAGAACCCAATTCAACAATTAACATGCTTATTAAAAAAAAAAAAAATTTGCTTCATTAGGGCCACACCTGCAGTATATAGAAGTTCCCAGGCTAGAGGTCAAATCGGAGCTAGAGCTGCCAGCTTACACCACAGCCACAGCCACGCAGGCTCCAAACCACACCTGCGACCTATATCACAGCTCATAGCAACACCAGATCCTTGACCCACTGAGTGAGGCCAGGGATCAAACCCACATCCTCATGAATACTAGTGGGGTTTGCTACAGCTAAGCCACAACAGGAACCCCCAGCTGGGGTTTTCAAATAGGTATCCTTGGAGCCGGCAAGATTCAAACACAAAGTATTTTCTAGATGAACAAAGACAACTTAGGGGTGTAAGTCAACTGTCCTTCATTGCTGGGAGGAGTGTAAACCAAAGGAGACAATTTGGTAATATTATTTTTGGCCATGCCTATGGAAGTTGCTCGGTCAGGGGCTGAACCTGGGCCACAGAAGCAACCCAAGCCACCGGATCCTTAACCAGCTGTACCACGAGGGAACTCCAAATTTGGTAATATTTATCAACCTTAAAAACACATGTGCCTGGTTCCTCAAAAGGTAAATACAGAACCACCATATGACCCAGCAACACCACTTCTGGGTTTAGACCCCCACAGACTTGGAAAGCAGGGACTCAAAATGATGCTTGCACACCAATAGAGCAAAGCAGCATCATTCACACTGGCTAAAAGGTGAAGCCCATCACCAAGTGACTAGATGAACAAAACATGTCACATACACTCGATGACATATTATTCAGCCTTAAAATGGAAGGAAATTTTTTTTTTGTTTGTCTTTTTTAGGGCCGCTCCTGAGGCATATGGAGGTTCCCAGGCTAGGGGTCGAATCGGAGCTGTAGTCACTGGCCTACACCAGAGCCACAGCAACGTGGGGTCCGAGCCGCGTTTGCGACCTATACCACAGCTCATGGCAACGCCAGATCCTCAACCCACTGAGCAAGGCCAGGGATTAAACCCGCAACCTCATGGTTCCTTGTCGGATTCGTTAACCACTGCGCCACGACGGGAACTCCCATGGAAATTCTGACACACTGCAACATGGATGAACCTTGAAGACATTATTCTATGTGAAATAAATCAGTCACAAAAGGACAAAGACTGCAGGAATCTACTTCTGTGAGGCACCTAGAACAACCAAATTCATAAAGACAGAAAGAACAGTGGTTGCTGGGGCGAGGGGAGGGGAGGGTGAGGAGTTAATATTTAATGGGTTAGAGTTTCTGTTTGGGGTGATGAAAAGGCTCCAGAAACCATGAGTGTTTCACAGAACTAGAACAAAATATTTTAAAGTTTGTTTGGAAGCACAAAAGACCCAGAACAGCCAAAGCCATCCTGAGAAAGAAAAATGGAGCTGGAGGAATCAGGCTCCCTGACTTCAGACTAAACTACAAAGCTACAGTCATCAAAACCATATGGTACTGGCACAAAGACAAAAATAGAGACTAGTGGAACAGGACAGAAAGCCCAGAATTAAACCCACACACCTACAGACAACTAATCTATGACAAAGGAGGCAAGAATATACAATGGAGAAAAGACAGCCTCTTCAATAAGTGGTGCTGGGAAAACTGGACAGCCACATGCAAAAGAATGCAATTAGAACACTCCCTAACACCACACACAGAAATAACCTCAAAACGGATTAAAGACCTAAATTAGACCGGATACTATAAAACTCTTAGAGGAAAACATAGGCCAAACATTCTCCGACATAAACCATGGCAATATCGTCCCAGATCCACTTCCTGGACTAATGACAATAAAACCAAAAATAAACAAATGGGACTTAATTCAACGTAAAAGTTTCTGCACAGCAAAGAAAACCCTAAACAGAATGAAAACACAACCTACTGAATGGGAGAAAATAATGTGCAAAGGAACCAACTGACAAGGGATTAATCTCCAAAATTTAGAAACCAATAGTGTACAGCACTGTGAATGGACCTGATGCCACACACCTCGAAATGGTTAAAATGGCAAGTTTTATGTTACATATGGTTTACTAAGTAAATATACATATACACACATATGTACAATTTTAATAATGCACATGCCCTATGATCCAGCAATCTCATTTCTAGGTTTTTGGTTTTCAGATTATATTTGCACATGCATAATAGAGTGTCCCTATAAAGATATCTATTACAGCAATATTTGCAGTAGCCTAATGTCTACCTACAGGAGCCCTTTTAAATAAATAACGTTACCTCTATATAACTTGCCCCAACAAGAAAGTCAGCCTGTTCTTTGACGCTCTGGAGCCAGGCACTGACTTCTCTCCAGTTCTGAAAGTCCTAGCTGGCATCTTCTAATGGAAGGCTGTTTCGTTTATACTCACACTCCATTGGTTAGTGTAGCCACCTGCGTGATCTTAGCTAGGCCTTCTGGATAACTTGCTGCAGCATCCACATCAGCATTCGCTGCTCCACCTGTACTCTGATGCTATAGAAGTGGCTTGTTTCCTTAAACCTCGTGAACCAAGCTCTGCTAGCTTCAAACTTTTCTTGTGTAGCTTTCTCACTTCTCTCAGCCTTCAGAGAACTGAAAAGAGCTGGGACCTTGCTCTCGATTAGGCTTTGGCTTCAGGGAATGTTGTGGCTGGTTCGATCTTCTGTCCAGGCCACTAAGACTTTCTCCATATCAGCAATACGGCTGTCCTGCTTTCTCACCATTTAAAAGTGGAGCAGCACTTTTAAATTCCTTCCAAAACTCTTCCTTTGCATTCACAATGTGGCTAACTGGTGCAAGAGGCCGAGCTTCTAGCCTATCATGGCTTTTGATATGCATTTCTCACTACAGTTAACTGTTCTAGTTTTTGATTTAAAGTGAGAGATGTGTGGCTCTTCCTTTCATTGGAACACTTAGAGGCCATGACAGGGTTATTAATTGGCCTAATTTCAATATTATTGTATCTTAGGGAACAGGGTGGCCCAAGGAGAGGGAGAGAGATGAGGGAATGGTCAGTAGTGAGTAGAGCAGTCAGAACACGTATATTTAATAAGTTTGCCGTATCATGTGGGTGCAGCTCATGGTGTCCCCAATTACAAGAGTGACATTGAAGAGCCCTGATCGCAGATCACCATAACAGATATAATAATAATAATGAAAAAGTTTGGAGTAGGGTAAGAATTACCGAAATGGGACCAAGAGACATGAAAGAAGCCAGTGCTGTTGGGAAAAAAACAGCGCTCATGGACTTGGACACAGGGTTGCCACGAACTTTCACTTTGCAAAAAAAAAAATCAATACCTGCCAACTGCAAAGTACAATAAGGTGAAGGGCAATAAGACGAGGCGTGTCCAGACACCAACATTTGGAAATAGAGGACCTCCGAGAGGATACACAAGAAAGATGGCAGCGGCTGTCTTAAGGATGGGGAAGCGGATGATATGCAGGGGGAAACTTACTTTCCATGGTACATCCTTTTTCATACCTTTGTAATGTTATAATACATATGCTTTTAGCTATTCAGACACACACTTTAAAACATTTTAAGGAGTTCCCGTTGTGGTCCAGTGGTAGTGAACCCGACTAGTATCCATGAGGACATGAGTTTGACAAACCTGGCATCTCAGTGGGTTAAGAATCCAGTATAGCTGTGAGCTGTGGTGTGGGCTGCAGACACAGCTCAGATCCAGTAGTGCTGTGACTATGGTGTAAGCCGGCAGCTGCAGCCCCAATTTGACCCCTAGCCTGGGAACTTCCATGTGCCACAGGTGTAGCCCTTAAAAAAAAAATAAAAGAATAAAAGAAAAATTTTCCATAATGTCCAACTTTTGCTTCTTACTATTGTAGAGGGGCTTGTATCTGTCAGACCAACCCTTTAGCCAAGAACAACAATAAACGATGGATAAAACACAAACGAACAGCCATCTGAAGACAATGGAAAACCACCAAGACAACTAGGACTTGAGGGGACAAGATCTGGGGGAACAGAGACACATTTAAGTAAGCCCAACACACTCTGCCACTTTCTCCCTTGCGTCCAGGGTTGAGAGGCTGAAGAGGCAGCAATGGCTGGAGCTCTCAGAACTGGTAAGCAAGGACTCCGAGGCAGAGTAGCGGGGTGAGATCCCGGACAGAAAAGAACCATATAAAGTAAGCCTGACTTTCTCTACCACTGCTCCCCTCGAATCATCTGCCAATCCCTAAGCTGCAAGGGGTAAGAGACCAAGAATCCGGGCAGAAAGTCACAGCTAAGAGGCTATATATAATCAAAGAATAGTTTAGGCAGTCCCTTAATGCTGGGGAATTTAGGGTCCCCCAAGAGGAGGACAAGCCTTTCAGTTAGAGACCCCTAAAGGGTTATTTCCTAAGAGTAAGCACAGAACAGAAACAGATAGCTCTTAGGCTAAAACCCAGCCTTAAATCTTCTCAACTCCCACACTGGATCAATCTGAGCTAACCCTACTATAAACATCTGCTTGTCAAAGACTTTAAAATCAGTGTTGAATATGGTCCTAAAAATAGTTGACAAAATGGAGAACTTAACTAGAAGACTCGAATCTATTTTTAAAAATCAAATGAAAATCCTGGAACTGCCAAAAATATGACACTGAAGTTAAGGAGTCAAGAGATGAGCTCAACCACTGATTTGACAAAGTAGAAGAGAGGATTAGTAAACTGGACGTTAAGTCAGTAAAAATATTCAGTCTGAAGCAGAGAAAGAAAAAAAAGGAAGACTAGGGGAAAAAAGACCCAGAGATTTTTTTTTTGTCTTTTTGCCTTTTCGAGGGCCACTCCCGAGACACATGGAGGTTCTGAGGCTAGGGGTCGAATCAGAGCTGTAGCCACCAGCCTACACCACAGGCACAGCAATGTGGGATCCAAGCCGCATCTGCAACCTACACGACAGCTCATGGCAACGCTGGATCCTTAACCCACTGAGCAAGGTCAGGGATCGAACCTGCCACCTCATGGTTCCTAGTCGGATTCATTAACCACTGAGCCATGACGGGAACTCCAAGATTTATGGAACATTCTAAAAATGTCTAATAAAGGCATATCATACAATAATTTGTATAATATCATATAGCAACTATACTTCAATAAGCAAGTAAATAACAAAAGGAACGACCGTATATCTTACAACCAGCATTATGATGGAAGCCCGAGGATAGGGGAAGGACACCTTCAAAGGACAGAAAGTAAAAAACCCAACAAACTAAAAATCTATATCTGACAAAAAATGACTTTCAGAACTGAAACCAAAATAAACGCACTTCCAGCAAAATTATAAATGGAGAGAATTTAGTGCCAACATTACATGAAAAGCAATTTTTTTTAATTTTATTTTTGCTTTTTAGGGCCGCACCCATGGCATATGGAGGTTCCCAGGCTAGGGGTCGAATCAGAGCTGTAGCCACCAGCCTACACCACAGCCACAGCAACACCGGATCCTTAACCCATTGAGCGAGGCCAGGGATTGAACCCGCCGCAGCCTCATGGTTCCTAGTAGGATTCATTTCCACTGTGCCACGATGGGAACTCCTGTGCATTTTTTTCTCAGCTTTTTTTTTTTTTTTCCTGTGGCCACACCTGTGGCATCCAGAAGTTCCCAGGCCAGGGATCAAAGCCAAGCCAACACAGTGACAACGCCAAGCCCTTAACTGCTAGGCCACCTGGAAACTTTGCATTTCTTTCCTTCTTTTTTTCTTTTTTCTTTTTTTTTAACTGTAGAGAACCTAGAGGGATGCCTCTGCAAACAAGAACCAAGAGACCAAATACAAACAAGAACCAAGGCTGTAAAAAAAAACAACAACAAAAAACACAGAAATTAAACAATGCCCGTCAAGGGACTCAATAAAGCCAGTAAAGCAGAATCCTTTAAATACGTTAAAGCCACAGCAACTGTAACCGCAAGATACTGGGCAACAGAGAAGGGGACCAGTGTGATGGGCCCTTTGTCACACGGAGCTCAGGAAGGTTCCCCTTCTAGAGCCTGTCTGCTGAAAGACATGAGCCCGAAGCCCAGCTCAGAAGCTTCCAGATCTCACTGGTAAACAGAGAAAGAACATCCCCAGACAGAGGCAGCAGGACACATCAGCTGAATGACGCGGTGTGTGCCTCACACGGCACCGTCGAGGGAGCGCGAGGCCTCCCACTGGGACCCGCAGCTACGGCCCCACCTGCGTGGCAGCGTCTTCAACCACAGCCACTTCAGCGCACCCACAGAAACCAGCCAACAGCACCACTGGAACCCAAAGCGACATGGTCCCCAGAGCACAGAGTCACAGACTTTCAACCTATGAGTTTGTTCGGGGGAAGACAACCTACGGATAACAGGAACCTGGTGGACGGAATTTCTCAAGACCTTCGAAAAGCATCTGAAATGCAGCCAGGCCGAAAAGTACTGCAAAGACTGAGTCACACAAGATCCAGCTGGAGGAGGGCCAGGACACAAAGAACAGGGACAGCAGGCGCCTGCCTCCCTGCCCTCGATGGAAGAGGCAAAGAGTGGGGGCCCTGGGGTGGGGTGGGGGGGGGCTGGCTTTGCATCTTCATAAATGACAGCGCAGGAGAAGGCGGTGGGAAGAGTGCCCTCGGGGCAAAGGGAACAGCACCCATGGAGGAGGCTGAGGGATGGACAGACTTCTCCCAGAAGGACCTCCGAGACTAGGGGATGTGGGTGCTGACCCCTGACTGCCGCAGGAAGAGGAGCCCCGAGTGAGCACCCAGTAGATGCGCAGTGAGCATGTGCCCTTGCATGGCCGGGAGTGGCAGAGGGAGCCAGCGAGAGATAACACAGAGGGATGCCTCTGGAGAAAAAGAATGAGAACTCCGAGCCCCACAGGGCCCCCGCAGCACCTGGGCTCACTCCCTTCCAACAGGCCTTGCGCCTGGGCCCCAGGCTGGCATTGCCCCCCAGGCCGCCCCCAAAGAGCCTCACCTGCTGCTGACTCTGCTCCTCTAGGTTCATCTTCACCTCCAGCGACTGGCGGGCCTCCAGGAAGGCCTTGCGGTGCTTGCGGTCCGCCATGTAGTAGGACATGATGCCCACAACGATGGCACACAGGTAGAGGAAGACGTTGGCCAGGATCTGTACCCAAAGGGGAGGAGAGGACAAAGGGTCAAGGCATGTCTTCGGGAGCGAGATGGAGGTGGTGGGCCGGCAGTGACCACGATTCAACCCCAAGTTGCCCAGGCTCCAGGGACATCCCCAGCACAGTTTCTGACCCCTGGGGGGTATGGAGGTCCCAGGAGCAGAGCCTGCCCCACTGCCATGGATGGGTGACACCTGGACGGCTGGCCAGGGACTGCTATTCTCCTTCCCACAGTAGCAAAGCTGGCTGATGCCGGCCAGCTGCGAGGCCTGAACAGTCCCTCAGCCGCTCATCCTGTCACTCGCTCACCTGTGCAACCACCACTGTGGAGCCCTGACTTCTCAGATGCCCGCGGGCACTGTGCTGACTGGTTGGGGAGGAACGTGAACTAAGCCCGCGTCCAGGGGCCAGGCGTGTACAGTCCTAACAGCTGCAGGTGCAATGGGATGTCACAGGAGACCAGAAGAGATCCTAGGCCGACTCAGTTGTGACAGGGCCACCTAACTCGTATGTCACGGGTTACAGGTTTCTGGGATTCCCATGCCTCCTCTGAGCCAACCCCACCTTCCAGCAGGAGAGTGGGTGGCCAATGCCAGCCTCGGAGCTCATGAGGAACTGAAGTGACAGTGAGGGCTGAAGACCGGGTTTGGGACCTGACTTCATCCTGTGAAGTCAGTTTATTGGCACCAAGGGCTTCTTTGGGCATCAAGAACCGTTCCCCTGTCCCTGGTCCCTAGTCTGCTCCCATAGGCTGTCAGAGCCAACCCTGGCTATGGACGTGAACATTCAAACCACGCCTGATTTTCCTGGTGCTGGCTGCTGCCCGCTCCAATCTTTGACCCGACTGGGCCCCACCTGGGGCTGGACCAGGGTCTAATTCCTCTCATTTCTCCAAGCCTCCAAGACCACTGGCCGTGAACCTGTTCCAACAAGGCCTGTTTCCATGTCTGGTGTCTCCCACACCCCCCAAGACGGCCCCACGCTCCCTGCCTTGATTCCTGAGGTCCTGCCAGAGGGGGACAGACCCCTCCTGCGAAGGGTGTGGTCTCTCAAGCAGCAGTTAGGAGGTGAGGGCAGGAAGGGAGGCAGAAATTCTTAGTTGCCGGCCCCAGGGGAAGAAAAGATTGGCCCAGCAGCACATAACGAATTTGGGGGTAGATGAAAACTGCAGGGAAGTCAATTTCAGATTTGCAAATAAGATGGTTTAATGGACAATTCAGGGAAGTTGACTCTAACATTAATTCTCTGGCTCCTCTTGCCTATGGTCTTGCCTCTGACTGTTTTTATGCTTCATGAGGGCTGCTGGTCAATACTAACCATGAGGACGCACCACCGCAGCCAAAGCTTCTTGAAGAGTCAGTACGTGGGCACCCGTCTGAGCTGGGGGGGGAGGGGGCGGTGGGCAGCTCCCAAAAGCCTGCTAAGGAATGAACTCACTGGCAGGTGAGGTGCGTCCTCGTGCTGGCCGTCAAGACACGGGGTGTAGACTTTACAAGCATCTCAGACGGTGGGCTCTGGCTGTACTCCTGGACCTGGGCAGCCCTGATCACCTACACTGTCTGCGGGCAAGCAGGTGATCTCTCGGTCACGTGGGACATCTCCCAGGCCTTCTTCTGGACCGTGACAGCCCATTCCCACCTGAGCGGTCCATAGCAGGGCGGCCACAGGCCAACCCAGGAAACACCTGATAATCCGAAAAGCTGCCCAGTTATCACCCATGTTCAGGGAGTCACAGTACCTCACCCAGATCACTGGGTCTCCAAGCCAGTCTAGTGTGAGATCCAGGAACCTGCAGCAGCCCAGAGGCCACCCTCCTGTGTGAACCCTCACGTTCATGGGGCAGGAAGCTGGTGGACAGGGTCAGGCTGCACCCCATACATCCTCCAGCAGCAGCATGCCGCCAAAGCCCACCAGGGTCCAATACAGCAGCTCCCAGGCCAAGGGTCTCCAGGCGGGCGGAGCTCAGAGCCCAAGGGGGCAATGGAGGAGCTGCACGCAGAGGAGCGGTGCATCTGGACCCCACACCCGCCAATGCTGGCGACTGAACCGATCTGGGACCACAGGCCTGTCTCTGCCCGGGCCATAGCCAGTCGGGGCTGTCACACCACTGGGGACAGAGCTCCACACTTGGGGGTCTTCCTGACTCCACAAACGGGCCCTGCTCGGTCACCACACAAGGACAGATGAGGTGGTCTCTATAAAATGTATGGTGTCAGGAATTACTGCTGTCATCACCCAATGGGGTATCCACCTAAGAAAACCAAACTCGCAGAGAGACCATCAGAGAGCGTCTCTAGCAGAAGTTTCCCACCAAAGATTATAATCCAAAGAGTAGAATAGGGAGTTCCCACTGTGGCTCAGCAGTAACGAACCCAACTAGTATCCGTGAGGATGTGGGTTTGATCTCTGGCTTCGCTCAGTGGGTTATGGATCTAGTGTTGCCGTGAGCTGTGGTGTAGGTTGCAGATGGGGCTCGGATCCTGTGCTGCTTCGGCTGTGGCACAGCCTGGCAGCTGTGGTTCTGATTCGACCCCTAGCCTGGGAACCTCCATAGGCTGCAGGTGAGGCCCTAAAAAGAAAAACAAAACGAAATAAAACCAAAGAGTAGAATAGGATTCTGGTTTGGTTCAGGCCTGGGCGCCACCTATGCAGGACAACACTCCTTTCATTGAACTGCATGTATTTTATTTATTTATTTATTTATTTTAGTTGTTGTTGTTGTTTTTGTCTTTTTGCCTTTTCTAGGGCTGCTCCTGTGGCATATGGAGGTTCCCAGTCTAGGGGTCTAATCGGAGCTGTAGCCACCGGCCTATGCCAGAGCCAAGCAACACAGGATCCGAGCTGCATCTGCAACCTACACCACAGCTCATGGCAATGCCAGATCCTTAACCCACTGAGCGAGGCCAGGGATCGAACCCGCCACCTCAGGGTTCCCAGTCGGATTCATTAACCACTGCGCCACGACGGGAACTCCAAACTGCATGTATTTTAAAAGAAAACTCATTTTTGCACTTGATACAGATGATATAGAAATAAATTCGAGAGGAGCCCTGGACTCTGGCACTGCCCCTCGCCAGTCAGGTCATTTGCCAGGCTTAAGAACCTCCCTGAGCTCCAGTTTCATCATCCATGAGCCGAGGGAGGGACTGACTCATCTCAAAGGTCCCTCAGTCCCAACACAGGTTGGTCCTCATCAGATCTCACTTCTGAGGACAAAGGTTGGGACTGGAGATGACCTGGTCCCCAGAAGCCACGGGAAGGAAGCTGGAAGGAAGACAGCAGGTGAGTTCGAGGTTGGCCAGAGTGCCTGCCCCGAGCTGCCCTGGTCACAGACACCTCATCTTCTTCCCAGCCTGCGTTCTCGGCTCCCTCAACTGGGCCATGCGCTGAAGTGCCAGGTGGGTCCTGCAGGTGCCACCCTGACAGGGAACTCCCTGCCACCTTCCAGTGAGCTCATCTGCTTCTGGACCATTCTCCCAACAGTGCCAGGACTTGGGTCTCTTAGAGCACCCCCAATTCTCTGCAGTTGCCTCAATGTAGAAAGGGCCCTTGGGGGTGCTGCTGCTCTGGTCCACCCCCAGCTCTCTCATGCAGCTGTGGCTATGAGGCCAGGAGGCCGAGGCGGGGAGAGGCTCAGCCCAGGAGGCCGAGGCGGGGAGAGGCTCAGCCCAGGGCGACAGGCTGACTCTCAGCCTCCATGTCCGGGACACAAATCCAATAGGGTGTTGCTGCCAAGCCAGGGAGACCTCCAACCAAGGAAGCAGGGGTCTGCGCTGGGGAGGAGGGCTGGGGATGAGCAGGAGCTGCCCTGCAACGCCATTCCCTGGGGTGATGGTGGTCCCGCTGGCTCCACCCCAGAGGTGCTCAGGTGACTGGCGGGCAAGGGCGTGGCCCTGATGTGCAGCCGGGGCTGGGAGCCCACACGCCTGGCCTCAGGTCCCTGTAGCATCACCTTAGGTCCTAGACTTGGGCATGTCCTTCACCTGCCTTATCGCATTTAATCTTCCCAAGGCAGGCAATGTTATTCCAATTTTACAGGAGAAGGAACTGAGACCAAAGGCTCAAAACTAGACGAGCCCTCATCTCTCATCACCCTACAATGCAAAACCCCACCCTACAAGCACCCCTCAGCTTATTTACATATTTACGACCCCACCTTTCCCCAGAAAGGATATCAGGCATTTTTTAAACTAACATTATAATTCCTGCCCTAAAGCACTCACCATGAGTTGCTCACATTTTTCACCTGAAACAAAGCCGTAAATCTATAGATCTCCACAATCACCAGGATTACCTCTGGGCTCTGACAATCCTAAATTACCTGTTTCATATTTATAAAGGGGGGTGTGCCTCACTTAGCCAAAGGGGGTGCTCCTCAAAACACGCTCAAACCTTGCTCAACAAAAATGAGTTTTGTCCAGAGTTTCCATTGTGGCTCAGTGGGTTGAGGATCCGGTGTTGCCGTGAGCCGTGGTGTAGGTCGCAGAGATGGCTTGGATGTGGTGTAGGCTGGTGGCAAAAGCTCCGATTAGACCCCTAGCCTGGGAACCTCCATATGCCACGGGTGCGGCCATAAAAAGACAAAAACAAAAAAGCAAAAAGGGTTTTGTTCCTTCCGCAGGGAGCCAGCACCAGCACCGAGGCGTGCACAGTGACCGGGACGCCATCCGAGCCCAGGAGCCTGCTGCTGGCCGGAGAAGCCGCAGGTCCAGGGAAAAAACAATGAGGATCGGGGCGGGGGTGGGCAGCCGTCATTTCCTGACACTGGTCTGTGTTGCCTCCTGCTTTTTAAGAGCTGCAGACCCAGGAACATCTTTGGCCATCAAGGAAAGCCTGAACTCTAGAGAGGATCTGACATATGTGTGCCCCTCGTGCTGACGACAAATGGGCTTCTCCCAGCTGAGCCTGGAGCTGTGCTGATCCGGGATTGAGTATATCCCATGCGCCCAGCCAGTGGGGGAGGGGGCTTCCTTTTCTGAGCTCCCTCTTCCCCCCAGGGCTGGCTTCCTTGCACCCACTTCGCAAATACCTCCCACTGACCCCAGCCACTCCCGGCCCAGGTGGCAGCTTCTCCTCTCCTCTCCCTCCCTCCCTCTCCATCCCCTCTGCATCCTCCTCACACAGACGGGGCACTGCTGTCCTCACCCTTCCCTGGTCCCCAGAGCCTCATCTCGCACCGGGCGCTCAGGAACCAAGAGCCGCGGGGCTGGACCAACCAGGTGGCGAAACCACATCACAGACTCACCCCTGCCTCGACCCCTTCAGCCTGGTCAGCAGACAAGAAGCCATCAGACAGCCAACCTCCTGGTCCCCACCCACCCCCCAGAACCCAGGCTTCTAATCAATATCCCATCAATGGTGCCCCCACCCCCCCCAAGAACACAGGATTGAGGTTCGACCGCTCCCAGGACGTTGCAGACCCCCAGGATGGCAGGTGGCGGGACAGTCTCAGAAATACCCAGAGTCTAAGACACAGCATTCAAAGCGGGGAGGGCTGGGGGTCGCGTTCATCCAGGGAGAAGCGAGATGGGGCCAGAGAGGGGGTCTCGGAAACACAAAGATGGGCTCTGATGCCTCAGCCAGTGGACGAGCATGGCCAGGCTTCTCCTCTCTGTCTCTGGACAGTCACCCGAATGACGAACGTGGGGAGCCCTGGCTCCCCTTCCCCTCTCTGAGAGCGAGCGGGACCCCGTGTGCAGACCCTCCGCCTGGCGCCAGTTCATGCCACCGCCCCCCTCCCGTGACATCCCCTAGACTGGCAGCAGTCTTATTTCAAAAGAATTGTTTTTTCTTTTAAACACGAGTTTCAAAATAATGAATAAAATGAATGAATCTCCCAAGTGGGTAAACATTCGGACTATAGCTGCATCTAACCCACGACAGCTGGATCGAGTGTTTACAATACCCCAGCTCAGAAATGCAGCCAGGAGAACATTCCTTCACCAAACGCTTCCTCTTAGAATCTGATGGGTCACAATATCCTGCACATTTTCGAAGGGCCCTCAGAGACAGGGGCTGCTCTGGGAAGGGCACCCCCATCGGGGGTGGCTCAAGGGCCTAGGCTGATCTTTCTTTATAAACTCATCCTGGCCTGCGGATTCTAGAACATTCCCGAACTGAGGCAAAGAGACTGAGAGAGAGACAACAGCTCTGCAGTGTCCATGACCATGTTGGCTGCCCCTGGAGACTTTGCAAAGCTCTGCTGCTGGGGCGAGGCCTCTGTTCATTAAAGCTTAGGTGTTTTGGAAAAAAAAAAAAAAAACTCCCCAAGGAGCTGTGGGGTAGGAAGGAGGAGGCCAGAAGGCACCTCCCCAACCTAAGGGATGCCCGGCCGGAGCCACGCTCTCTGCAGACCCGGGGAGGGGCCTCCTAGTGTAGGACTGCGTGGCAAAGAGGTTCAGCTGCGCAGTCACACAGACCTCACACACCACCGGCAGGCTGTGTGGCCTGAAGCAAGTCTCTCTGAGACTTGGCTTCCTCATCCTCATCCCTGAAGGCGGTTCCAGGAAGATTAAAAGAGAAATGCGAGGCAACACCACCTCACAGAGGGCTTGGTGCGGAATATGGTCTTAATGACTTCTTTTTTTTTCCTTTTCTTCCAGAGAGGAAAAGGGAAACTGGTACCTAACAACCGCATTTTAATGAAGTTTTATAAGAACCTTCATATTCATTATTGCATTTGTTTGTTACAACAGGCGAAGTTTTTTTTGTTTTGTTTTGTTTGTTTTGTCTTTATAGGGCCGCACCGGCAGCATATGGAGGTTCCCAGGCTAGGGATCAAACTGGAGCTACAGCTGCTGGGCTCCACCACAGCCACAGCACTGTGGGATCCTTAACCCACTGAGCGAGGCCAGGGATCGAACCTGTGGCCTCATGGATGCAGTCAGATTCGTTTCCATTGAACCATGTTGGGAACTCTGAAGTTTTCTTATTCTCGTTTTGTGTCAGAGACTTGAAGCCCAGAGAAATCACGTGACGAGCCCACAGTCTCCCAGCAGTGCTGACAATGGAACCCAGGTCTTCTTCCTCTTTTTCTCCCCTCAACAAGCACAGGCTTTGAACTTCACAATATTAAAAAAAAAAAAAGAAAAGAAAAAAAGGTTCTAGGAGCTCCCACTGTGGCACAATGGGATCAGCAGTGTCTTGGGAGGGCTGGGTTCAATCCCTGGACTGGCGCAGTGGGTTAAGGATCCGGCACTGCTGTGGTGGCAGCTTGGATCTCATCCCTGGCTCAGGAGTTCCATATGCCCAGCGAGGGGCGGCCAAAAAAGAGGAAAAAAAAAAAGCTCTGTCCCAGCAGACTGAACATCAGAAGCCAGCCTGACCAGGCACACGTGGCCTTGAGGGCAGGTCCACCGCTGCTGTCTTGCCCAGCAAGCACGCTACCTGGTCACGAGTCCAGTATCCCGTACGTTACTGTCTCCTTAGCGGAGCTGCGCTGAGGCTCAGCAGAGGCTGGGCGAAGCCCGAGGCGCTGGGGGTCCCCAGGGAGCCCAGACCCAGTGAGGACCTGGAGCATCTACGGAGGGGGGAGGTCTACAGACAGCGGGGTGATGCTCCCGGGCTGTCCTGGAGCAAACTAGCGTCCTTGTCCCCAGAGATGACTGGGGTCTGCAGTCACCGTGACCCCGCTCAACACAACGCAAGGTCCCAGCCCGGGCACCGTGACACGCCCTTCCAAGCTGGACCCCCGTCCACCACGCCCCTCAAAACAGAAGGGCCTCCAGAAGCTTCCTACTTGTTTAACAAAGCTCGGACATGCCTCTGCTAGAAGACACTCAATGTTCGGCCTCTTCCGCAACAAAGAGGACTTCAGAGATAGGCACCTGGTCACCTTGACACGTGCTGCAAGGTCCCTCATGACCTGCTGGGTGGCCAGAACTGCCTCCCAGACTGTGCACTTACAACCCTCAGGGGGTCCACTCCAGACTGAGACATCATGGCTCCCCCAGAGACGTGGAACAGGGCGGCCCTGACCACTGGGCTCCAGTGTCACTCCTGTGTCTTGTACCTGGCTACTGCCCGCCAGGCTCCCCTTGCTCCAGCCACACCGGGCATCTCGCTCCAATCCTCAAACACGATGTGCTATTTCAGGGCTCTTCAGCCCTAACCAGAACATCCGCCCCCGCACCCTGCCAGCTCAGGGCCACACGATGTGACGATGCCCTGATTTAACCGGGCCAAGCCCCGACTCGTCCCTCAGAAACTGTTAGTTGTTGTTGCCATTTCAAGATTATGTCCACATCCCTCCCTGATTCCCCAAACAGAACTCTCCACGTGTCCATCCATTCATCCACCAACGTAGTCAGTGCCCACCCTGTGCCAGGCAGGTGCTTGGGATTTAGCGGCAAATAAGGCAGCAAGAGTCCCTGCTGTCATGGGGTGATGATCTGGTGACAATACACAAATAACAAATGAATAATTCAACAACAAGAGTATCCAAACTTAGCAGAGAACAAAAACAATAAAGTGACTGGGCAGCTGGTTTAGACTGAGTGAGGGAGGGAGAGCGCGGGCCGATTCTTCAGGCCCTTGTGGAGCACAGCGCAGCCACGCCCTTGCCACTGCTCCATGGAAAGGGATGTGTTCCTCCCGCCTGCTGACTCTGACCACTTGATCTGCTTTGGCCAAATGGATGCCAGTGCACATGACACGACCACGTTTTTGAAATGTGTTTGCTTCCCCCGTGTGCTTTGGCTGGTCTGATGAGAGCAACACACACCAAAAGCTCACTGGTCCAGCAGAATGAGAGACCCATGGAGCCAAAGTGAACTCAAGCCACAGCTTGGAGCTGAACCCAGCCTAGATCCATCATGTGAGCATGAAATATGTGGCTGTGAGCCTTTGCGTTTGGGGCTGTTTGTTACACAGCACTGGGGGAAAACAACTGACTATGGTTAGGTGGTTGGGACAGGTCTCTCCCCGAAGTGGTATCATTTAAACTGAGATATGAATGACCAAAAAGACTCAGTCACAAAAGATCAGAAGAAAGGGCCTCCTGGATGGAGAAGACACTGTGCAAAGGCCTCTTTGCCGTGAGACAAGCCTCCCGCCCCACCTCGTGGGCAGCCGCATGTATCATGCAAAGAAGCAAGGAGCACCGGAAGTCAGGCTGTGGTACTTAACGCACACTTGCAGCCACAGGGCCTGGCACAGCTACTGGCACAGAGCAAAAGTCAGCTGCACAAACGGCTACAGGAGAATGAAGCCGACAGGAGAGTCCATTCTCCACTTAGGGAGAGAGCCAAAGTCCAGCTACAGAAAGGCTGGACCAGCCGTTCTCAGCTGGGTGTGGTGGTGATCTGGGGCCCCTAGGGACCATCTGGCAAGGTGTCTGGGGACATGACTGATTGTCACGACGGTGGTGGGGGTTGCTCCTGGCATCTACCCGGTGGAGCCAGGGATGCTTCTGAACATTCTACAGCACAGGGCAGTCCCCAAGTGCAGAAATGTCCACCGCCAAATGTCAGCAGATCTGAGGCTGAGAAACCCTGGCCCAGGGCAATGCCTTCTTCCTTTCTGATTCCTGAGTCATGCTTCACATGAAACATTCTTAAGTTTCTGTATTGCAGAACAGAACTCTGAGAACCAAGATAGAACAAGGAGATTTATTTTTACATCCATTGCAGACCCTGTGGGCTAAAAGGGTGATACTACTGATACCTGCTGAACATAAGAACACGGCAGCTTGATAAATGCACTCATGATGGGAGAAGGCCCAAGTGTCAGGGGTAGAGACAATTAAGACCAGAGAAGGGGACCCCAACGGTCTCCCTGGAGGAGAAGATGTAGGAAGAGCATCTCGCAGTTGGCATTTTATACTGACCAAGGGATTATTCGCTGGACGTCTTTAGACCATGTTAGGGGGAGTCAGTGAGCCCTTCAAATTACGGGCAGAAGTATGTTTTGCCCTTTTCTGCAGAGCAAAGTCCATTGCTTTCACCAGATCCTCAAAAGGGTCTGTTAGTCCAGATGATTAAGAAACACAAAACTCATCAAAAGCTCCCCATGTCCTCTTGCGGCTGCACCACAGAAACAGAAGACATTAGGTCACAGCATTTTGTGTCTCTTCTTACCACTGTGACCCCATCAGTCACCTTGGTCTTTTTCTGCAGGCCACATAGTTCTCATTCTACTTGCAGGAATCTATTTTAAAATGTTCAATCATGTTTGGCTTCAGATTTTTTTTTTTTTTAACTCAATCCTCCTGAATCCTTGCTAAGTGGCAGACCCCGTGCTGGGCCCTGGAGAGGGAAAAAAAAGGACCTCAAGAGCTCAAGTTTGGAGTTCCCGTCGTGGCGCAGTGGCTAACGAATCTGACTAGGAACCATGAGGTGGTGGGTTCAATCCCTGGCCTTGCTCAGTGGGTTAAGGATCCAGCGTTGCCGTGAGCTGTGGTGTAGATGGCAGATGTGGCTCGGATCCCACGTTGCTGTGGCTGTGGTGTAGGCTGGCGCCTACGGCTCCAACTGGACCTCTAGCCTGGGAACCTCCATGTGCTGCAGGAGCAGCCCTAGAAAGGGCAAACAAAAACAAAAACAAAAAACCAACAACAGCAACAACACAAAACCAAAGAGCTCAAATTTACGAGGGGGTAAAGCAGCTACGGGAAATGGAGAAAGCATTGCCTGAGGCTGCGGGAGAGGAAGACAAGTCAGAAAAGACCCCTAAGAGGGAGTGAACTGGGCTGGACATGCGCAAGGGTGGGTGTTCATACACACTCACAACAGGAGCTTATGCACATATTGATCCATGGATGCTGGATGGTCCAAGTAATTTAAGGCAATTTCTAGCTGAGGACCAAATGAAGGACAGGCAAAACGTGATAAACCACACACTTATGGGGACCTCCAGAATCAGAGGGTTCCTTCCACGCTGCCTGCTCTCATCTTCTCACCTCTAAGTAATCCCACCTGCATTTGCTGCAGAGACCCTGACTTTCTGGAGCTGTCTTTGAATGAACTTGAGAACAAATGTACCAGCCCAGAGGAACACAGAATTTGGAGACAGAAGCAGATTTCTAGAATCCCAGCAATACAATCATCACACAATCTTAGAGTGCGAAAACGAGACAGGGATCCCCATTTGCACAAACACACCAAAGCCCCTGCTTCACACGCAGCCACGGAACAGAGCAGACACCCGGGTTTCCGTGGACTCCCTGTCTCTCAATTCGAGATGACTCAGAGCTTGAGAGCAGAACTTTCTGCAGAGTCTCATCTGCAGAAACCGGTGTCCCTCTCCTCTCCTGAATCATGCTTTCTCCTTGGGGAACTGATTCCCTCTCTTCTCTGCCTTAGGGCTTCTTTGGGATTACTCACCACTGCTCAGCCCTGCAGCCTCTGAGAGCTGCCTGTGGACATCCGGCGTGAGTTGTTTCAGTCACTGGTCCTGACTCGACCCATCAGGGCTTATTCCTTAGTCTCTATTTCTCCAGGTTCTGGACCAGGTGTGTTGCCATCCCAAGGATGACTGATTACAATGCAGATTCCTGGGTCCCCCTCCGACCCCCCCGAGACTCAGGAATCTAAATTTTGCACTCCCCAAGTGATTCTCTTTTATTCAATCACTGTTCTGGGTGGTGGCATAAATATCAAAACAAAGCCAAGATCCTCCAACTTTCCTGGGTTGTTTTTTGGTTTTTGTTTTTTTTAGGGCCGCACCTGCGGCCTATGGAAGATCCCAGGCTAGGGAACTTGAATTGGAGCTGCAGCTGCTGACCTACACCACAGCCACAGCAACAGGGGGGTCCGAGCCTCATCTGCAACCTACACCTCAGCCTGGATCCTTAACCCACTGAGTGAGGCCAGGGATTGAACCTGCATCCTCATGGATACTAGCGGGGTTCTTAACCCGCTGAGCCACAACAGGAACGCCCCAACCTTCCCGGTTCTTTAAATCAAACTACAAACATATGCGATCCCTTTATGTCACCTCCCTGTGCCTACTGCCTACTTTCCTTCTGTCCATTTATTCTCTTCCCTTTTCATCTTCTGATCCCTGGTGCACCCCCAGCCTGAGTTACTGCACCTCCTTACCCTCCTTCCTGTCGGACTGGCATCTCTTCCATCTGTTCACAGGCAGATCCACTGAGTGTTTTCCGTCTATTGACACTGTTTGATGTGTCCTGCATTTAATTCGGTTCCCTGGATTTCAATTCAGATTTCCAGTCACATTCCAAGTTTCTTTCTCCCGGTCCCAACCCTTTCTCCCCCTGCCTCCTAGCACCTGCTCTCAGCACAGCCAGCCCACACTCACCGTCAGAGACACTGACTCGGGGGGATCGTCCCAGGCCACACACCAGTCCTGTCCACGCGCCATCTTCGTCACATGACACACAGAGACTTTCAGATTCCAAAATCCAAAAGTAAAGGCCCAGCAAACCACCCCTGCTCTGAAATTTCCTCCTCAACTGTCTTGACTTAGCATCCCCTGCGTATGCTCCCCTCCCCCTCCTCAGTGGTTCCCAACCCCGGCAGCACCTTAGAATCACCTGGGGGCCATGGACCCCGGAACAGTGCAACCAGAGGCCCAGACACTGACACCATCAAAAAGCTCCCAGGTGACTCTGTGTCTGTACAGGCTGGTTGATGGGAACACCTACACTCTATATACATACAGCCTCGCTCTGCAGCAACACCCACGCTCTGTGTATGTACAGCCCCATCGACGGGAATAGCCACACTCTATGCACATAGAGCCTGGTTGGTGGGAACACCCACGCTGTGTGTGTGTACGGACTGGTTGATGGGAACATCCATGCTCTATGTATGCACAGCCCAGTTAACGGGAACACCCACGCTCTGTGTAAGCACAGCCCTGGTTGATGGCAATACCCAGGCTCTATGTACACACAGCCTCGCTCTGCAGCAATACCCATGCTCTGTGTATGTACAGCCCCATCAATGGGACTAGCCACACTCTATGTACATAAGCCTGGTTGATGGGAACATCCACGCTCTATGCATGCACAGCCCAGTTAACGGGAACACCCACGCTCTGTGTACATACAGCCCTGGTTGATGGCAATACCCACGCTCTACATACTACAGCCCCAGTCAATGGGAATACCCGAGCCCGTCCCAGTCTCCCCCAACCAGCCCCACCTGAAGGTCCCATTGCTACCAGCCAAGGGTTAGGACCCCCTGACTGTGCACCTCAGGTAACCGGAGTACAGACCTGAGTGTGTCCACCGTCAGCCTTCGGTCACTATCAGAACCTGCAACCCCCCCCCCCCCCCCCGCCCCTGCCGCTGGTGCTCCACCTCCAGGGGGTCATTCACTCCAGCTGGTCTTCCTTGTCCTCCTCTTTCTGCCTCCTGCCATCCTCTGGCCCAAACCCTCACCTCCCACGGGGCTGGGCACGGACTCATCTCCCTGGACCCTCTGTGGTCCTGCTGATTGAGCACCGGGGATCACATACCAAAATTATCTTTTTCCAAGTTTCACCTCCTGCTCCGAACACCTCAGTAGCTGCCAATCTTCCAAAAGATAAAGTTCAAAATCCTCATTCTGGCACTCGAGGGCCTACATACTCCAGCCCATGAACTTTTCTAAATATCTCCCACTGTCCCCTGATATAAACCATCTGCTTTGGCCAAGCTGATGTCCCCAATGTTGTCACCTGGCAGGCACTTCTGACCTCAACACATGTCGCAGCCCACACTCTGGAGGCCCTCAAAGTTTTCTACTAAAGCACATGGGGCGGAGCTTCACCTCTGCCCTTGCTGGGGTGTGTGGATTTTGCATTCTATTCCATAAAAGCCCATGTTTGTATTACTTTTTTTTTTTTTTCCTTTTTGGCCGCCCCATGGATATGGAGTTCCCAGGCTAGGGATCAGATCAGAGCCACAGCTGTGTAGTCCACACAGCAGCTACAGTAATGCTGGATCCTTCACTATGCAGGTCTGGGATCGAACCCTCATCTCAGCACTGCAGAGATGCCACCTATCCTGCTGTGTCATAGAGGGAACTCCTATATTACTATTGTTAAATGTCTTAAAATGTTTGCTTTTGGCATTCCCATTGTGGCTCAGCAGGTGAAGAACCCAACTAGTATCCATGAGGATGCCGGTTTGATCCCTGGCCTCACTCCGTGGATTAAGGATCCCAGCTGTGGTGTGGGGCGCAGATGCAGCTCAGATCTGGTGTGGCGGTGGCCTTGGTGCAAGCTGGCAGCTGCAGCTCCAATGTGACCCCGGCCCAGGAACTTCCATATGCCACAGATGTGACCATAAAAGAAAAAAAAAAGAAAAAAAGAAAATGTGTTTGCCTCTGAGTAAGACAGACATGACCATCTGTTATCTTATAGCTCCACTAGGGCAGGGACAAGATCTGTTCCAATCACCACTGTGTCCCCAGCACCGGACAAACACCTGGCATACAGGAGGCACTCAATGACTACAGAGTGAAGGAATGAATAAACAGGAGAAGGAGGGAGGGAGGGAGAGACTGAAGGAAGGGAGGGAAGGCAAGAGGGAGGGAGGACGGAAACCCCAACGCCACAGGTGTCCTGAGGCTTCAAGTTCACCAGAGGAACGCAGCCCTGCCACCCCCGCCCCCCGTGTGAGAAGCGTCCCCCCTGAACGGCCCCCAATCGTATCCTCCTATCCCCCTGCCACCCTTCCCCCCTCCCAAACCAGCTCAAGCCTGCCTCCTCTGCGGAGCCCTCCCCGACGGCCCCACCCTGAGTGATCACACGCTTCTGGTATTTCCCCACCAGGTTCTCCAAGAGGAATGAAGTGCAAGATAAATCATTAAGAGAGAGAGAAAAAAAAAAAAAAAAAAAGGTTTGCATCTGCAGCCACACTCCGATCCCATTTTCGAGGAGAAATGAAATAGGGCAGGAGCAGAGACACCAGAATGTCAAGAGTGGTTAGCGCGTAAGGGGGTGGGGGTTAGCATGATTGGTTTTCTTCTTCTTGCCGCCTCAACCTTCTGCAGTGACTCTGTGCACACAATACATTTCTGAAATTTCTATCTGCTCGCTTGGAACACCCTGACCGCCAGACGTGGGGAGCCTCAGAAACAGAGAATGCTCTTCAAGAAACTGGCTCCTTGCCCCCGACGGCCCTCCATAAACACCCCGAGGCGAGCAGCCCCTTCCCGGAGCATCTCCCTCTGGTCCGCGAAGCCACGGAACTGCCCCTGTGCACCTGTGCCTCCCCGCCCCCAACCTCCGCCGCCCCCCGCCAGATTTCTCAAAGGGCCAGCCCAGGAGAGGAACCTTCCAAAGGTCTTCAAACGAGACCTGGGCACAGCCGCCAATGGCTCTGCTCTGCGAAATGCAGGAATTGGGTGCACAGCCACCTGCAACGAAGGGAGACGCCTCTGCCCCGGGTCCGTGCTGCCAAGCCCGTCGCTAGGCACTCAGGACAAACATGCGCAGAGGAGGCCGCTCTTCACAAACTGGAGCTGGCCGAGGTCATCCCCCCAGAATCGCTGTTTCCTCCCTGAAGAACCTTCCCTGGGGAAGAGGCGAAGCGACTGCCATCAATCCGGGGTGCTTCCACACCAGCCCCCCGTCACCAGGGCTGCTGGGGTTGACCAGAAAGTCCCCCCCAAGCAATGCCACACGCATCGCTTGGTCTAAATTCTCCTCTACACCCGAGTTCCTTCCTTCCCCTCAAGTGCTTTGTCCATAGGGAGCGGACCTCTCTGTCAGGGTCCTGCCAGCAGCGGCAGGGATCTTCTCACCCTGGCTGGATGGCAAGGCTACCAATACCGCTCCACCCCAGCTAAGGGCTTCGTCCCTTTCCTGTCCCTCTGCCCGACTCCTACTGGGAAGCCCTCCGTGGCAATGCCAGCAGCTGCTGGAGCCAAGTGCCCACACTATACTTAAGTACTTGCCTAGCCCTCAGTGTTGCCTGGTGTCTGGGGACACCAATAAACCTCAAACCATTTGTCCTCCTCCAGCCCCTACAGTAGGAGGCAGTGTGATGCCTGCAATGAGCTTTGGCTTTGGAGCCTGATAAGTTCCTACGTTATCACGTCTTGGCAAATCCCTGAAAACTTCCTAACTTCTGCACGTGGCAAATAAAGCTAACAGCTTCAACTTACCTCCATGTAAGAAATCTTTGCCCAGCCCAAAAAAATCACAATAATTTTCTCCCATGCTTCACTCTAGATGTTTTATAGTTTAAATATGACTATGATCCGTTTCAAGTTAATTTTTATAGGTAGGGTGAGGTAAGGATTTTTTTTTTTTGATATGGATATCTGATTACTCCAGTATCATTTGTTGAAAGATTATCCTTTTTCCATTGAATTACCTTGACACATCTGGTGAACATTACTTGATCACAGATGTGTGTGTTAACGTCTAGACTTTATTCAGATTCACTGATCTAACTGTGTATCTTTAGGCTAATACTACACTAACTTGATTACTGCAATATCTCATAATCAGGTGGTGTAAATCTTCTAATACTAAAACACAGTGTTTTTAGTGTATTATCCATATAAACTTTATAACCATCTTTTTTTCAATTTCTAAAAAAAAAAAAAAAAGACCGATGGTATTCTGATGTGGATTGAGTTGAATCTAAAACAATTTAGGGAGGATCAACATTTTAACAATATTGTTATCTGTAATCTCTCATTAATTTAGGCCTTCTTTGGAGTTCCCATTATGGCGCAGTGGAAACAAAGCCAACTAGGAACCATGAGGTTGTGGCCTCGCTCAGCGAGTTAAGGATCCAGTGTTGCCATGAGCTGTGATGTAGGTCGCAGACACGGCTCGGATCCCGAGTTGCTGTGGCTGTGGTGTAGGCGGGTGGCTATAGCTCCGATTAGACCCCTAGCCTGGGAACCTCCGTATGTGGAAGCAGCCCTAAAAAAATGAAAGACAAAAAAAAAAAAATTAGGTCTTCTTTTACTTACTTCCTTCAGTAATGTGCTAGTTTCCACATCTTGCACATATTTTAAATTCAGCCTTAAGTATTTCATGGTTGCGCATGCTTCTTAAATAGATTTTTTTTTTCAATTTCCAATTGTCTGTTGCTAGTATATTAAAATATGATAGGTCTTTTAATATTAATCATGTAACTTTCAAACTTGTTAAACTTACTTCTAGCAGTTTTGTGGATTCCTTAGGATTTTTAACATAAATTATCATATCATCTGAGAATAAAGATATTTTCATTTCTTTCTTTCCTATTTGTATATTTTTTCTTATTTTATTGCTCTGGCTAGGGTCTCTAGTAAAAAAGTGAAAGAAGTAGTGAGAATGAAATTTGTTTCTTGCTTTGTTCCTGATCTTAGGGACAAGGCCAGCTACATAATGTAGGGGCCTACTGCAAAGTGAAAATGAAGTTCCTTTGATACAAAAAGAAAAAAAAAAAAAGAAAAAGCCAAGAAACATACTAAGATAGAAAGCTTCATCCTTTCCTTTGTGGTCTTTCAACTTGTCATGGTGATTTTTATCTGTTATTTGATGTCCTAAGAAAAGTTAAATTTTACCATTATTAGCATGAATTTTACCATCTATCTATATTGTTTTGAATACAAATATAATATTTTGTGTATTACATATATATATACAAAATATACATACTGATTTATAACTTATATAACTGAATACATAATATAGATGGAGGACAAAAAATACTTTTAGCAAAAATAGTATATTAACTGTATCATCAGTGAAAGTAAACAAAATAACATTTTGAAAATATGGGATAAACCTGTGAATTCAACCACAAAAGTCATTTAAAAAATAAATTAATGCAAATACAAGCATTTAACTCATATGCAGAATCACTGCAATGAAACAAGCAGCACTTTGTGACTTCTACGTACACACATGTATATACATGTATTTCATTCTTACCAAAACAGCAGAAACACTGCAGAAAACTAATTCAACTGTTTTTATTCACTTCTTGATATGCACACATTCTACTAATACTGTCCACCTTCAGCTTACTAATGAAGAAGGACTGAAAAAAACTGAACTATGATTTCTCCTATCTCTCCCTTTCTTGCTGTGTCATCAATTTCTACATGAAGTGTTCAGCTAGTAAAGGAAGCAACATGTGTAAGAAAGTGATGATGGAGTGCATTGGATAGTCACATATTTTAGAGTGCTACTTTCTGCATGAGAAGCAAGATCTAGTTTGAACAAAAGCATGTCCTCTTAGGGCCAGTAGGACCTCCATATAGTCATAGATACAACGTGTTACTTTGTATTTGCTTTGCCTCTTGCTGAGCTACCAGACACTGTGAGTTCATCAGAATTCCAAGCTCTTAGGGCACAGCAAACTCAATATGAAAATGAGATGGCACCGAGGAATGGAAGACACATATATTGTGCATATTTCCTCTGTGCACCTGCATGTTCCATTATCCCAGTAGACTCAATTACAAAACACAAGGTCAAAGATAACTTTAGGATTATAAGAGGCGGGATTAAGATGGTGGAGTAGGACGTGAAGCTCATCTTCTCCCACAAACACATGCATGCATGCACACACACACACACAAAAACACCCCATCTACATGAAGAAGGATTCTCACAGAACATCTACTGACCACTGACAGAAGACCTCAGGCTTCCAAAAAGGGCAATAAACCCTCTGCATAAATGGGTAGAACAAAAGGGAAAAAAGGGAGAGGAGAAAAAAAAGAATCAGGATAGAACCAGCACTCCTGAGAGGGAGCTGTACAAGAGGAAAGGAATCTGCACCCTGGGAGGTCACCTAACTGGTGGGGAGATCAGCCAGGATGGAGGTGGAGCCTCAAAGCTTCTGAGAAAAGTGCAGTAGCCGGTCTAAGGAAGGCAAAGAAGAGAGAGAACAGCATAGAGGATGGGTACCATGGCGGGCACACACCAGAACCTGAGACCCTCAAGTAGGGGCTGGGCGCTAAGGCTCAGGCTAAAGAGAGTAAGAAAAATATAAGCAAAATGAAGACGCACAAGAACCACTCCCAGTTAAAAGAACAGGAGAATTCCCCTGAAGGAACAAACAATGAAACAGACCTCTGCAGTCTAACAGACACCAAGTTCAAGAAGAAGGTAATGAAAATACTGAAGGAATTGAGAATGACCTCATCAGCAATGTAAATTACTTTACAAAAGGAACTAGATATTATAAGGAGGAGTCAAGAAAAATTAGAAAATTCATTTGCTAAAAAAAAAAGAAGAAGAAAAAGAAAATTCATTTGCAGAGATGAAAACTGAGCCAAAGGCATTGAACAGAATGAATGCAGAGGAACGAATAAGCGACTTGGAAGATAGAATAATGGAAATTACCCAATCAGGAGCAGACAGAAAGTCAAATGAAAAAAAAAAAAAATGAAAACAATGTAATCAATCTACAGGATAATATAAAGCATGCCAATCTATGCCTAATAGAGATTTCAAAAGGAAAAGAAAAAGAAAGGGGGATTGAAATATATTTGAAGAAATTATGGCTAAAATCTTTCCAAATCTAAAGAAGGAAACAGATATCCATATACAGAAGGCACAGAGGACCCCAAAAAGTTGAACCCAAACAGGCCCAGACCAAGACATATTATAATAAAAATGGCAAAGTTTAAAGAAAAGGATTCTAAAGGCAATAAGAGAAAAACAAGAGTTAATTACAAGGGAACCCCCACAAGGCTATCAGCTGATTTCTTTACAGAAACACTACAAGCCAGAAGAGAGTGGCAAGATATATTCAAAGTTCTAAAGGGGAGGGAGTTCCTGTCGTGGCGCAGTGGTTAACGAATCCGACTAGGAACCATGAGGTTTCGGGTTCGATCCCTTCCCTTGCTCAGCGGGATAATGATCTGGCATTGCCATGAGTGTGATGTAGGTTGCAGACGCGGCTCGGATCCCTCGTTGTTGTGGTTCTGGCGTAGGCCGAAAGCTACAGCTCCGATTAGACCCCTAGCCTGGGAACCTCCATGTGCCGCGGGAGCGGCCCAAGAAATGGCAAAAAGACAAAAAGATAAAAAAAAAAAGCAAAGTTCTAAAGGGGAAAAACTGGCAACCTAGAATACTCTACCCAGCAAGATTATCACTTAAAAAAAGGAGAAACAAGGAATTTCTCAAACAAAAGCTAAAAAAATACAGCAATACTAAACCTATCCTAAAAGAAATATTGAAAGGTCTCCTCTAAATAGGAAAAAAGTAAGAAGATATAGGATGGAGGAAATCACACTGGAAAGTACTTACTTAAATAAGCCAATATACAGATCAAAAAGAAAAATAAACCTATTTGTGAAAGTGATGACAAACACAAGGAACAGCAAAAGGATAAACAGATGTAAAAAAGGACATCAAAATCACAAAATGCAAAAAAAAAAAAAACATACAATATGAAGAAGGAGAGTGAGAAAGTCTAGATTTTTTTTAGAAGGTGTTTGAGCCTATATGACTATCAGCCTAAAGCAAGCAGCTATAGGAAGGGGTTAACATACTTGAAAAACAGGGCAACCTGGAGTTCCCGTCGTGGCGCAGTGGTTAACAAATCCGACCAGGAACCCTGAGGTTGCAGGTTCGGTCCCTGCCCTTGCTCAGTGGGTTAACGATCCGGCGTTGCCGTGAGCTGTGGTGTAGGTTGCAGACGCGGCTCGGATCCCGAGTTGCTGTGGCTCTGGCGTAGGCCAGCGGCTACAGCTCCGATTGGACCCCTAGCCTGGGAACCTCCATATGCTGTGGGAACAGCCCAAAGAAATAGCAAAAAGACAAAAAAAAACAAAAAAAAAAACAAAAAAAACAGGGCAACCGCAAATCAAAAAACAAACAATGCATTCACAAAAACCAAAAAGAAAAGGACACAGCATAAAAGGAAATCATTAAACAAACAAATAAAGGGGGGGGGGGAGAAAAAGGAACCAAGGAGAAACAGAGTCAACTGGAAAACAAGGTTTAAGATGGAAAAAACACATATTTATCAATAATTACCTTAAATGTCAGTGGACTGAATGCACCAATAAAAAGACATAGAGTGGAAGACTGGGTAAAAGAAAACAAAGCCATACAATATGCTGCCTTCAAGAGACCCACACTGGGGCACAGGACACCTGTAAATTTAAAGTGATGAGATGGAAAAAGATACTTCATGAAAATGGAAATGATGAGAAAGCAGGAGTTACGATACTCATATCAGACAAAAAGGACTTTAAAACAAAGGCCACAAAAAAATTAAAAACACCATTTAATGATAAAAAGGATCAATTCAAGAAGAGGATATTACATTTGTCAACATATATGCCCCTAATATAGGAGCACCCAAATATATAAAATACTAACAGACATAAAAGAAAAAATTGATGGGAATATAATAATAGCAGGAGACTAACACCCCACAAACATCAAATGGAAAGATCTTCTAGACAAAAAAAAATCAATAAGATAACAAATATCCTAAATTAAACAATAGAACAGTTAAACTTAAATGACATTTTCAGGACATTACATCCAAAAAAAAAAAAATCGGAAAATAGCATTCTTTTCAAGTGTACATGGAACATTCTCTAAGACTGATGTACACTAGGGCACAAAACCAACCTCAACAAACTTAAGAGTACAGAAATTATTTCAAGCATCTTCCCTTACAACAATGAAACTAGAAATCAAACACAGGAAAAGACATGAAAAAAAACTCACTACATGGTAAACAACATGCTACTTAGAAACCAATGGGTCAACAAAGAAATCAAAAAGGAAATTAAAAAATGTTGAGACAAACAACAATGAAAACACAATCATATAAAATCCACGGGATGCTGCAAAAGCAGTTCTTAAAGGGAAGTTCATAGCTAGACAGGCCTTCCTCAAAAAACAAGAAAAATACTAATAACCTAATCTACCACCTAAAAGAATTAGAAAAAGAAGAACAAACAAACCCTAAAGTCAGCAGAAGAAGGTAATAATAAAGATCAGAGAGGAAATAAAGAGAGATTTTTTAAAAAAATTTAATAAAACCGAGAGCAGATTCTTTGAAAGGGTAAACAAAATGGACAAACTTTGGCCAGGCTCACCAGGAAGAAGAGAGGGAGAACCCAAATAAAATAAGAAATAAAGAGAAATCTCAACTGATACTATAGAAATTAAAATTTAAAAATGCAATGAACAATTATAGGGCAACAAATTTGACCACCTAGAAGAAATGGACAATTTTCTAGAAACATACAGCCCACCTAAACTGAATCAAGAAGAAAAAAGATAATTTGAACAGACCAATCACTAAAAATGAAATTGAATATGTAATAATGATTTAAAAACAAACAAACAAAACTCCCTACAAATAAAAGTCCAGGACCAGATGGCTTCACAGGTGAATTCCATCAAACATACAAAAAACTTACACCCATCCTTTTTTTTTTTTCCCCAGGTTAGGGGTTCAATCGGAGCCTCAGCTGCTGGCCTACACCACAGCCAAAGCAATGCCAGATCTGAGCCACATCTGTGACCTACACCACAGCTCACAGCAATGCTGGATCTTTTAACCTGCTGAGCGAGGCCAGGGATTGAACCTGCAACCTCATGGTTCCTAGGTGGATTTGTTTCCGCTGCACCACAATGGGAACTCCTATACCCATCCATCTCAAACTCTTCCAAAAGAATTAAGAAAAAGGAACACTCCCAAAGACTTTCTATGCAGCCACCATCACCCTAATATTAAAACTAGACAGATATTACCAAAAAAGAAAATTATACACCAATATCTTTGATGAACATAGATGCAAAAATTCTCAACAAAATTTTAGCAAACCAAATCCAACTAACATAAAAAAGATCAATACACCATGAACGAGTAGGATTTACCCCAAGTTTGCAAGGATGGTTCGATATATGCAAATCAATCAATATAATACACATTAACAGCAACAACAAAAAAATGAAAACCTCATGATCATCTCAACAAAAGAAGAAAAAACATTTGACAAAATTCAACATCTATTCATGATTAAAAACTCTTACTAAAGTGGGTATAAAAACTCTTACCAAAGAGGGAATATACCTCAACATAATAAAGAAAATCTGAATGCCTTCCCACTAAAATCTGGAAAAAGACAAGGATGCCCACTCTCACCACTTTTATTCAAATAGTATTGGAAGTCCTAGCCACAGCAGTCAGACAAAAAAAGGGGAAAAAGAAAAAAAAATAAAAGGGTATCCAAATTGAAAGAGGTAAAATTGTCACTATCTGCAGATAACATGACACTATATGCAGAAAACTCTAAGAATTTCACACAAAACCTACTCAATCTGATGAACAAATTCAGCAAAATAGCAGGATACAAGATTAACATTCAGAAGTTGGTTGTATTTCTGCATACTAACAATGAAATATTAGAAAAGAAATATTAAAAAAAAACTTTCAAAATTACACCCCAAAAAAACCCCTAGGAATAAACCTAACAAAGGGGATGAAAGACTTATATATTGAGGACTGTAAGACATTAATAAAGGAAATTAAAGAGGATTCAAAGAAATGGAAAGATATCCCATGCTCCTGCATTGGAAGAATTAATACTGTTAAAATGGCCATACTACCCAAAGCAATCTGCAGATTTAATGCGATCCCCATCAAATTACCCATGACATTTTTCACAGAACTACAACAAACAATCCAAAAACTTATACGGAACTATATATAAAAGACCCAGAACTCCCAAAGCAATCCTGAGGGAAATAAAGAGGCATAACTCTCCCAGACTTCAGACAATATTATAAAGCTATAGTAATCAAAACAGTGTGGAACTGGTACAAAAACAGACATACACATCAATGGAACAGAATAGAGAGCCCAGAAATAAACCCAGACATCTACAGTCAACTAATCTGTACAAAGGAAGCAAGAATATAAAATGGGAAAAACTCTCTTCAGCAAGCAGAGCTGGCAAAACTGGAGAGCTGCATGGAAATCAATGAAATGAGAATACACCCTCACATCATGACCAAAAATAAACTCAAAATGGCTTAAAGACTTAAACATAAGACATGACACCATAAAACTCCTAGAAGAAAATATAGGCAAAACATTCTTTAAAATAGACCACAAAAATGTTTTCTTAGGTCACTCTTCCAAGGCAATAGAAATAAAAACAAAAATAGGAGTTCCCATTGTGGCTCAGCAAGTTAAGAACCAAACATAGTATCCATGAGGATGCAGGTTCAATCCCTGGCCTTTCTCAGTGGGTTAAATGTCCAGTGTTGCTGTGGCTGTGGTGTAGGCTGGCAGCTACAGCTCTGATTCGACCCATAGCCTGGGAACTTCCATATATCTCAGGTGCAGCCATAAAAAGAAAAACAAAAAACCCCAAAATAAACACATGGGACCTAATCAAACTTACATGCTTTTGCACAGCAAATGAAACCATTAAAAAAAAAAAAAAAAAAGACAATCTATGGAATGGGAGAAAATAGTTGCAACCAATGCAACCAACAAGGGTTTACTCTCTAAAATATACAAACAACTCATACACCTCAACAACAACAAAAAACAAGCAACCCAGTCATAAAATGGACATAAGACCAAAATATTTATTTCTCCAAAGAAGACACATGGATGGTCAGTAAGCACATGAAAAAATGCTCAACACCACAAATTATTAGAGAAATGCAAATCAAAACTACAATGTAGTACCACCTCACACCTGTCAGAATGGCCATCACTAAATAAGTTGATAAGTAACAAATGCTGGAGAGGTTGTGGAGAAAAGGGAACACTGTTGATGGGAATGTAAATTGGTACATTCCATTGGAAAACAGTATGGACAGAGTTCCTACTGTGGCTCAGTGGGTTAAGAACCCAACACAGTGTCCATGAGGATGTGAGTTCGATCCCTCACCTCACTTAGTAGATTAAGAATTGGGCACTGTCACATGCTGCAGCATAGGTCACAGGCATGGCTTGGATCCAGGGTTGCGTGGCTGCAGCACAGGCCTCTAGCTGCAGCTCCAAATGGACCCCTGGCCCGGGAACTCTGATGTGCTGCAGGTGTGGCTGTAAAAAGAAAAAAAGAAAACTGTATGGAGATTCCTCAGAAAACTAAAGAGAACTATCACATGATCGGCCAGCAATCCCACTCCTGGGCATATATCCAGACAAAACTATAATTCAAAAAGATACATGCACCCCTAGGTTCACTCCAGCACTATTCACAATAGCCAAGACATGGAAACAACCTAAATGCCCGTCAGCAGATGAATGGGTGAGAAGATGTGGTACATATACACAATGAACGACTACTCAGCCATAAAAAAATGAAATAATGCCATCCGCAGCAACGTGGATGCAACTATACTTTAATACAAGAAAAGGGAAAATATTTTATTTATTTTATTTTATTATTATTTTTTTTGTCTTTTGTCTTTTGTTGTTGTTGTTGTTGCTATTTCTTGGGCCGCTCCCGCGGCATATGGAGGTTCCCAGGCTAGGGGTTGAATCGGAGCTGTAGCCACCGGCCTACGCCAGAGCCACAGCAACACGGGATCCGAGCCGCGTCTGCAACCTACACCACAGCTCACGGCAACGCCGGATCATTAACCCACTGAGCAAAGGCAGTGACCGAACCCGCAACCTCATGGTTCCTAGTCGGATTCGTTAACCACTGCGCCACGACGGGAACTCCAGGGAAAATATTTTATTGCTAAAAAATAAAATAGCAATAAAATTTTTAATAATCATCTAAGCATTCACCAAATCATACTAAGCAAAGTAAGTCAGAAAGAGAAAGACAAATACCATATGATATCAGTTATATGTGGAATCTAAATTATGGCACAAATGAACCTATCTACAAACCAGAAACAGACCAACAGACTTAGAGAATAGACTTGTGGTTGCCAAAGGGGAGGGGAGAGAGTGTGGGATAGACTGGGATTTTGGGGTTAGCAGATGTAGTGCATTTAGAATGGATAAGCAATGAGGTCCTACTGTACAGCGCAGGGAATTATATCCAATCTCTTGGGATAGAACATGATGGAAGATAATATAAGAAAAAGAAAGTATATATAGCTATGACTGGGTCACTTTGCTGTACAGCAGAAACTGGCACAACACTGTAAATCAACTATACTTTAATACAGGAAAGGGGAATTTTTTTTCTTGTTTTTTTTTTTTGTTTGTTTGTTTGTTTTTTAGGGCCACCCCCACAGCATATGGAGGTTCCCAAGCTAGGAGTCAAATGGGAGCTGTAGCTGCTGACATGCACCACAGCCACAGCAACGTCAGATCCAAGTTGCACCTGTGACCTACACCATGGCTCATGGCAACACCGGATCCTTAACCCAAGGAGGGAGGCCAGGGATTGAACCTGCATCCTCATGGATGTTAGATTTGTTTCCACTGAGCAACGACCGGAACTCTGGGAAAAATATTTTATTGTTAAAAAATGCTAATAATCATCTAAGCGTTCAGCAAACCATAATCGTTTTGCTGGTGCTTTGAAATACTGCAAACATTACCAAAATGTGACACAGAGAAACCAAGGAAGTGCTGTCAGAAAAATGGTGCCAATAGACTTGCTCAACTCAGGGTTGCCACAAACCTTTCATCTGTAAAAAACACGATGCCTGAGAAGGGCAATAAAACAAAGCCTAACAAAATGCCTGTGTGCATCTTTAACACAGTCCACTTCAAATATTATTACTTCGCATGTTGTATAAGAAACTTCTAAGTATATTTTCATTTCTTGCCTCCTGTCCTTTGTGCTATTGTTGTCATACATCATACTGCTGCATGTTATAAACTCCAATGTATATTGTTTATATTTTTGCTTTAGTCTTTTAAAGAGATCAAAAATGAGGAAAAAAAAACAACATGCATATTTTCCTACATATTTACCATCAGGAAAGGCCTCTTCATTCCAAATTTCTATCTAATATCATTTTTCTTCTGCCTGAAAAACTAATACTTTTTGTGGTGCAGGGCTGCTGGTGATGAATTCTCTCGACTTTAGTTTGTCTACAAAAACGTATTTCATCTTCATCTTTTTGAAGGATGGTTTTACTGGGTATAGAATTCTACATTGACTTCTTTCTCAGCTCTATTCTGCTTTGAGTAATTTCTGACCAGGCATCTGCTATCATTCTTTGTTCCTCTATGTAATGTGTCTTTTCCTTCTTTCTGGTTGATTCTGTGAGTTTCTCCTTAATTACTAGTATTAAACAACTTGATTATGATGGGTCTTGGCATGTTTCTCTTAATTTCTACACCTCATATTTACTTGAGTGACTTTGAGCTTCTTACACTCAAAGACAGTTTTCAAATTTGGAAAAATTTCGACTATAAGAAAAATAATTTTTCTGTCTTCTCTTCCTCTGGGACTCTACTGCTCCCCATTGCCTACAGGATGTAGTCAAAGCAATCTCAAATAGCTTTCAAGGTCATCCATTTGAGATCCCAAATTACCTTCCGGCCTTCTCTTTTCCTAGCTCACACACCTAATTCTGCAGCCAGAAGTCCTCTGCCTGTATAAATACAAGTATATTAAATATATGTAGATAAATATATTAAATATATGTAAATAGATATTCATTCCCACACCACTGCCCACCAGCAATCGATTCTGCCCCCCTAAAAATCCCAGGCTCAAAATTCAATTTTCCCTTCACAGCCCAGCTCAGTACTGCCTCCTCCATAGAACCTTCCCAACCAAGGCAGAATGATGCCTTAGCTCTGTATGCTCACAGGCCTTGTGCATCAGAGGGGCTCCTGGAGAACTTGAGGATATTCTTTCAGTTGGTTTGGATGAGCCCCAGAATTAAGAAAGGCCGGCTCTCTCTGCAATGGAAGGTCAAAATGCACCTAGGCAAGACTTTCCTGGGAGAGAGGCTGAGCACACAGCAACTTAGGAAGGACTGAGTCAGGCAGCATCTCTCCTTTTTCCAAAGGGAAAAATGAGACACCCAGCAGATTAAGTCAATTACTCTGAGCCAGAGGAAATATCCTCCAAGGATCTTCACTCTCAGCCCAATCACTCAATGTAACCTCTCAAGAGTTGGAAAAAAAAAAAAATTTCCAGCTTCTGACTTCCTTTTTCTAAAGCCAGGGGAGCGAGAGCGGGCAATCGTGTTCCAAGATCCTGGATCCAGGCCTCTGGGGAGAGAACCCAGGCCTGGTAGGGCCTCAGAGGCCCCAGGGAAGCAAACCTAATTCTCAGCATTAGAAGAACGAAGGCAAAATGAAACAGGCAACCAAGAGCAGCTCAGCAGCAGATCTAAAGTGAGGCCACCCTAGTTTGACACGGGAGCCTCTTTCCAGGGTCCACAACTCCATCCCTTTCCTCCCCGGGGGACCTGCCCTCCTCCCATTTCTACCTCCTGTTCTTACCATTCTCCCCACGCAGCCACAGTGCTCAACTGCCTTCCACCCCAACAAATTCCTCCTGACACTGCACTGGCCCCTCATTCACTCTTTTCACCCCGTATCCCCATGTCACCTGCCTCCCACACCCACCTACAGCCTTTTGATGCTCCCATCTGCACACAAGTTCCCAAAGCAGAGCCACACAGGATACTCGTGAACAGACGCCCCCCCCTTTCTGTTTCCTGTTCCTGTGGCAGATCCCTGCCCCGCCACAGGGTGGGACACCGTGGGGCACAGTTCCATCTCTGAGGGGTGGGGGCCAGGACACGAGGCTCCCGACAGAAGCGCAGACTGCTTCTCGGCAGGACCTCAGACAAGTCACTTCCCCTCTGGGCCTCAGTGTCCCTCTTTGGAAACACCCAGGAATGTCTCTGAGGCCACCCCCACTGGCAGAGGCGGTATGGGCAGCAGAGGACAGAAAGCAGCAGAACAAGATCCTCTTAGGTGCAAACCCCAGTTCCTCCGGATTTGTAAATACCACTCAAGCTAAAATGCGATTTGGCACCTCCCAACCAGGATACAGTTGTTGTTTTACAGAGTTACAGATAAGCATGCAATCAGAGTAACACTTGCATCTGAACAGGGCTTTGTGGATTACAAAGTGCTTCTGCTCATCCTTCTCCAGGACCCTGGAGGAGCTGCCATCGACAGCAAACTCATGAGGCAAGGCACTATTCAAAGAGCTTTATTAGCTCATTCAGAGACTTAGTAAAGAAGGCACAGAGAGGACGAAGCAACCTGACCAAGATCACAGCGCTGGAAGTGGCAGATCCAGCTGTGGTTCGTGGCATCTGGCCCTTGCTCACTGGGCCCTTACTCTCACTCTCTGAGGAGGAAACCAAGCCCAGTGACATCCGATGGCTTTCCCAAGACCCACCCCCCTCGCCCACAGAGGGGCAGAGTCTGAACTCAACTCCTGTTCACTGACAAGATGATGATGAAACAGGCAAAATCAGAAACACTAAGGATGCCAGCCCTCGGCAGGTACGTGGATACTCTAGCTCGTCCCCAGCTCAAGGAGCCGCTGCAGGTGCACAGGAAAAGCCACCCAAGTGGGAGCTCCTGGCTGAAAGAGGAAAGGGCTGCAGATCACAAGGACCCTTTGCCACGCTGAGGGGGACACTGGCTACCCGAAGAGGAATGTGTGGATGTTAGCGCTGAGAGATCTGCTCCACTGATTTGCATGCATGTATATAAATCTCTCGATCCTATGTGTGCATATATCACATAAAAATGCAAATTCATAGAAAGCTTTCTGGAACACACCACACACTTGGCAAAGGTCGCCTATAGAGAGGAGAGGGGAGCAGAGGAGGAAGCAAAGGTGGGCTTTCACTTTAATGTTTTACACTTCTGCTTTGGTTGAGTTCTTTCTCACAACAAGCACATGCATGATACAGAAGAAAACGCAATTGTCCCATCTGTCTGTCTACATGCAAACAGGGACCCTGAGGTTAACAAAAGGTACTCTTGAGGGATATTACGGGTAATATTTTCCCACACTATTTAGTATTTTCCAGGTTTTCCTATAATGAGCACGTGTTAATTTTATATTAAACAGAAGCATAAGAAAGGAAATTGCCATTGTTTGCACACTGAAACTGGTTGGATAATGGCAATTTCATATGTTACGCTTTGACAGTAATTTACACATCAATATTCAACAAATATTTATGGAGGGACTGCTCTGTGCCAGGCAGAAAATAATTTTTTTAAGAAAGTAAATAAACCAGGCTGGTTGTTCCTTGTAAGCAAGACCCAAGGTTACTCCGTATTCCCAGCAGCTTGCGCAGACATGTATCCAGAGCCACACATGTTCCACTGAGTGAAAAGATAAACTAGGAGATAGAAGGGCAATTGCTGTCCATCAACAGGCACACACATGCAGCTACAGATGCTACGTAATCAACAAATACAGCAGCTCTGTAGGAAAAGAGAGCTGACAAGGAAGAGGATGGGTCGGACTCTGAACTTGATAATTGCGCTCTCTTTACTGCTCTGGCAGGGTGACTGGAACAGAGAAGCAGTGGGGAAGGGAGATGGGCTAAGGGGCGTGCAGGCGGCCCGGGGAGGTAAACACGCCGTCCAGCCCCGGGCTGCTGTTGGAGCAGAATGATCCCTGGGATCAGCCCCTCTGCCTCCCCGACTCCCTTAAACAGCACATCCTGCCTGGCCGGGAACATTCCTCAGCCTCTGGAGAGCCATCCTGCCATCTAAGCAGCAGTAGGTGTCTGTGAATTAACTTCCATTTTTATGCAGACTATAATTCTTTTATTAAGACCTGGTGTCTACATTTTTCAAAAGGGGAGGCCATGGTCCCCCTCAAATCTTAAATTACAGCTGCAGAATTTACACCTCTAACCTTCACGTCCTGCGACAAGGCAGGATGGGCAGGGCCCGTCGTCGAGCAGGCAGGGGAAAATGTGTGTACGACGACGGGGGAGGAGGCACCCCAAGCAGCTTGCAGCCATGGAAAGTGCTAGGATGATGTAAGGTCCAGAAACCACGTCATCTGGGGACTTGCTGAAGCAGGGGGTTAGGCTGAAGTGGAGACTGCGGAAGAGCATGACGGCTGCATTCAAATACTAGCAGGGCTGCTCGGTAGACAGCAAGAGGCAGAGGTGTGTCATTTCCTCTGGAGAAACCAGAACCAGGACTGGACGTTAGGAGCAGGCAGGACGGAGCTCACACAGACGGGCCAGGAGCACAGGACAGCGCTGAAGCTCTCCAAACCCATGTCCCGGATGAGCCAGGACGCCCCGCCGCCTGCGAAACCTGCTGCCCCTGCGCACACACAGCTGGCAGGATCCTCTCTAGAACTCTCCTGGCACGTCTGCTCTGACTTCTGGACTGTTTCCCAAAAGTCCGTTGTGTTTCGTCCAAACCTGCTTGTGTCAGTTGGAGGGTTATTTGGTGTTATATTTACACAACGTCATTAGGAACCTAAACAGATGAAATTATGAGTGTGAACAAAAGACAATTGTTACTTCTAAGAAAAGGAAAGTGAACATTTTGGAAATTTTTGAATAAATGTGAGTAAATAAAGGGTGCTGCTATTGAGTCAGAAATGGGCACAACAACAGTAAAAATTTGGCCAAAAGGGGAAAAAAAAGTCATAAAAATTCAGGATTCTGTGCCCAGATTATTTCCAAGGGACTTTTAATTTTCCCTCCACTTTAAGGAAACTGGAAATTACAGAGGCCACATTCTAGCTACAAAAGGTTGGCGTTCCCTGGTGGCCTAGCAGTTAAGGATTTCTCACTGTCACTGGTATGGCTTGGGAGGCTGCTGTGGCACAAGTTCAATCCCTGGCCTGGGAACTTCTGCATGCCACAGGTTCGGCCCAAAAAATAAATAGAGGCCACAAGGAACCCCAATAAGGGCACCTAGATGCAAAGGAAAGATCTTCTCTTACAACCAAAGATGACCAGCTGCATGTTTTCAATTCAAATAAGCTACTTTTTTTTTTTTTTTGTCTTTTTAGGGCTGCACCCGTGGCATATGGAAGTTCCCAAGCTAGGAGTCTAATCGGAGTCTAGTCTGCGACCTACACCACAGCTCACGGCAACGCCGGGTCCTTAACCCACTGAGCGAGGCCAGGGATCGAACCCTCGTCCTCATGGATGCTAGTCAGGTTAGTTAACCACTGAGCCATGATGGGAATTCCCAAATAAGCTACTTTAAGTGCATATAAATGTAGATATTTATATGCAATCCTCTGCTGATTCCTGGGTTTTACTGACTTTTAAAAATCCACTTTGCTGTGTTCAGAGCCCATGCCATAAAAAGCACCCATGTAAAATATGGCTTTGATGAGTGCTGACAGTCACACAGCTCTGTGACTCCATCCACAATCACAATGTGGAACGCTTCCATTACCTCGGAAAGTTCCTTTGTCCTCCATCAAAGCACCCCCCCACCAGCTGTCCCCGTCGCCCCATGGCGTCTAAGGCATCACGGCTCTTCGACAATGCGTCAGGGTCATCCGGTGATCACCCACACTTACCACCATCTAGCTCTTTTTTTTTTAAATCCCTTCTCTCTTACACAGAGTAAAATTCACTCTTTATTAGTTATGTGTTTTGACACACAGCTGTGTGACCACTATCAATAATTTAACTTTTTGGAGTTCTCATTGCCGCTCAGTGATTAACAAACCTGACTAGCATCCATGAGGACACAGGTTCAATCCCTGGCCTTGCTCAGTGGTTAAGGATCCGGCAGTTCCCATGAGCTGTGGTGTAGGCTCTGATTAGACCCCTAGCCTGGGGAATCTCCATATGCCCTGGGTGTGGCCCTAAAAAGACAAAAGACAAAAAAATAATAATTTAACTGTTTGCCTTAACTGACCAACTACCTGTCTCAATCTCATCAGATTAGAGGACTCTGCATTTGAACCTGGAAGGCATGGACTTGACACTAGCCTGCAGGCACCTGATCCTGGGCACCTTACTACCCACTTTCTTTTAGAATTCTCCAAATACAAGAATGTGTGTTCACAGGTAGGTATGAGGACTAAATGACATAATATAGATAAGAAGGGTTTTTTTGGCGTGTGGAGTTCCAAGGCCAGCGATCAGATCTGAGCCACGCTTGCGACCTATGCCAAAGCTATGGCAACACCAGATCCTTTAACCCACGGTGCCAGGCCGGGGACTGAACCTGCATCCTGGCGCTGCAGAGACACTGCTGATCCCATTGCACCACAGCAGGAACTCCAACAAGAAATACTTTTAAAACCCATGTAAAAGTTCTTTGTAACTAGTTTTAACAGAACTTTCAGACCAGTTAGGCTATTCTGAAGGAGTTCCCTCCCTGGAGAAAAAGCAAAGCCTAGAGATGATGAGCCAGGGAGCCCACAGAAGGGTCCCAGCGCTGTCTGTAAACTGGACTGTGAGCTCCGCCATCTTTGCTACCCCAGAACCCAGTGATGGGTGTCGTGAGCCATGCATCCCTCACTCACCCTGGCGAAAATGAACACAATAAGGCCTCCCAGGAGCAGTGGGGACATCCCACAGCCCAGTGTCCCCTTTATTCGTAATAAAGGAAACAAGCTCCACAGCGCAAGCATTCAGCCTAATGGAAGAACACGGCTGACATACCCCCGCCCCATCTAAATCATTCCAGAGACTTCCGCCACTGTGTCTCCCACCTGCTACTACTCTTCACTGATTCCTCAGAAAAGGGGGGATAAAGAAAAAAGATATTAAGTGAAAGGCCACTGCCATGAGGCAAACAACCAACCGTGCATCAAAAGTACAGAACTGTATGTCCTCATAGGCAACAGTGTCTGAAAAGTACATCTCGGAGTTCCTGTCGTGGCTCAGTGGTCAACGAATCTGACTAGGAACCATGAGGTTGCGGGTTCGATCCCCGGCCTCACTCAGTGGGTTGAGGATCCGGCGTTGCTGTGAGCTGTGGTGTATGTAGGTCACAGATGTGGCTTGGATCTGGTGTTGCTGTGGCTGTGGTGTAGGCCGGCGGCTACAGCTCTGATTCAACACCTAGCCTGGGAACCTCCATATGCCGCGGATGTGGCCCTGGAAAAGACAGGGGGGGAAAAAAAAAAGACAAAAAGTATGTCTCATTTCTAAGACAACAAGAAAAATGGTGGCCCAGGGGAAAAAAAAAAAAATGGGGGGAGATGAGTGACCACCCAATCCAGGAACCTTCTAGATGTCCAGAAAATGGAGCTGCTCTTCCCTCCCTCAGGGTCAGCCCCAGCCCTTTAAAAATTCCTCTCCATCCGAGCCAGTAATAAAAACGACAGCAACAACCAGCACAGCAAGCATTTCTTGCGCCGGCTGCGTATCCGGCCCTGCACCCAAGGCCACGTTCACCCCAGCCTGTTTCACGGCCACACTAACCCTGGGAAGGAGGTGCCCCTAAGGCCTCTGGCAGAGGGAGAGCAGAGCTGGATTAAAGGATGTGTGCAGCGTCCCACAGCCAGTGAGGGGAGCCAGGAGGTAACCCACGTCAGAGGACCGTGAAGCCAGGGTCTCTCACAGACGCCCGAGCCAGGGCCCGCCCGCGGCCAGGCTCCCCATCCCCTTCCCTGGTTTAACCGGAGGGTCGGCGGGTCTGAGACGAGACACGATGGAAGGCACAGGACACGCTCCCCAAAGCAACCACCCTCCATCAGGGCCCGGGGCTGAAACAAAGGGGCAACGTCCCTGAGACAGGCCAGATAATGCTGTCAAGTAAACCCCAAAATAAGGGAGAGGGGAATGAACGTGTTTTCCAGAGTGCTGACTCCTGCGCAGCCAAAGACAAACCGCAATCACGTGTAGGAGTTTAGAAAACAGAGCTGAGAGATTGTGGCACTTTTCTGGCAATCTGGGGGAGGCTGTGTCTGGCTGACAGTGTCACCCAACACTGAGAAACGAGCCTGGGGGAGGAAGGGACGGAGAGGGGGCGGCGGCGGGGGGGGGCGGGGGCAGCTCCCAGCCTCAGCCTGGGACAAGGACCCACCCTCAGCACCAGGCACTGCCCCTGGCTCAGATTCCCCTTCGGGAAATGACTGATTTGGTTTCTTAGGAATTTGGAGTAAGGCTGTACCACGTAACAGAGCATCCCCCTCCCTGGGAGGGAGGGAAGGTCCACCTACCACCAGCAGTCGGTGACCAAGCCTGGTTCATCGGTCAGTCTCTTAAGAAGGTGGCTCATGGGGATCAATGCCCCAGGGGCCGGTCCCCTCGGGGGAAACACCCAGCCTTCCAGGGGCAGCTGAAGCCCACCTAAGCCACCCCCTGACCCCACCCTGGGAGGGGCGGCTGCCCAGCCTCACGCTGCCAGCTCTGACTCAGCTGGCCCCAAGCTACATTTCACAGGGACCATTCCTAAAATGACATGGGAACAGCAACCCACAACCATGGAAATCTTGCGAGGGTTCAAATCCAGTCTGCTTACACTGGGGCTTTGAATAGGGGGAAAGGGTGGAGTGGGATTTCTTCTGAAACCTGTCATTTTCTTTGCTGTTTACAACAAAGTGCTCTCGAAGAGAGGCGCGGGAAAAGGGGAAAAGGTTTCATCACTAATCAAATTTCTCAGGAACCACAGAGGAATGTTGCTGGAAGAAATGGCTGAAAACATGATCAGAAGAAGGAAGAAGCATCAAACAGAAAATGGCCTGGAGGGGAAAGGGAGAGGCAATAGGTCTGCTGGTATCACAGAAACGAAGAGCAAGTAAATTAAATATAGATGAGAAATAAAAATTAATACATTAGGAGTAACAAAATGCCCTATAGAGAAAGAACAGTTGAGTTAATTACGGTACATTCAGCCAACATCATATTATGCAGCCATTAAAAATGATGACTGAACACTAATTTAAAATAGACAAAAAGTCTAGGCCATCAACTCACTAAGAAAAGCAGGAGCAGTGAATGTACAGCTTGGCAGAACTTTCCGTATGAAACACCGGAAAGGAAGATGCCAAAAAACTGGTTATGATAGGATTATAATAAATTTCTCATTTCCAAAGTTTCTGCAATATTAGACGGCATTTTATCATTGAAGATGCTCTTTAAAACAATCCTTTCACAGTGAGGATCAAAGAGCCAGCTAGTTACAAAGAAGAGAAAAGGGATAATGAATAGACTCAGTCTGATTCATCCAGAGGTCAAAGATCAGAGATGGCTTGCCAAGATGAAGTGCAATAAAGCAATAAATAACCCGCCTTCGCAAGGGGTTTTATAGTTTGTAAAGTGCCTCTATCTACATATCCGCCCCTCCCCCACAAGGTGACAAACACTTCTAGGCCCTTGTTCACCCTGGCACAAGGAGCAGCCCCCCACCCGACCCCCTGGCTCTACCTCACTTGGGCGCTCGTCTTAAGCGTCCCTGATGCAAACGAACCAATGGCACGAACACCCTTAGACAGGGGCTGCCTCCTGCTCCCAAAGGGGCCACCACCCATCACAGGCCACCTGCCCAGCTCAGCCAGGCACGAAGCAGAGGCTGAGTAGGGGGCATGGACGCGCCGTGCTGGGGAACACCTCTTCACCAGGCTGCTCCCTAGTGTTGGGTCCTAAGCCTTCTTCCTTTCCCCAGAAGGATTCTACACACTGCCTTTGAGCAACCCCTCATCCTCCCTTTGGTTTTGGGTGCCACTTTTTTTTCTTTTTCTTTTTGTCTTTTTAGGGCTGCACCCGCGGCATATGGAGGTTCCCAGGGTAGGCGTCTAATCAGAGCTGTAGCCGCCAGGCCTACGCCAGAGCCCACAGCAACGCGGGATCCGAGCCATGTCTGCAACCTACAGCCACAGCTCACGGCAATGCTGGATCCTTAACCCACTGAGCGAGTCCAGGGATCGAACCCGCAACCTTATGGTTCCTAGTTGGATTCATTTCCGCTGCGCCAGAACTACACCCACGATGAGAACTCCTTGGGTGCCACTTTAAATGCTGACTTATATCCTACATCTAGAACTCAAGACCTCTCTTCTAAGCTCCAGATCTTAAGCACGGGGCCCCATATACAGAATGATCTGATAGTTCCACCTGGTTATCCCACGGACACCTCAGTGTGAACTTACCTTGTCCATCCTCTGCTCCATTTTGGGGGTGACCCTCACAGCCACAGCGTCATGCCTGAACTACTTCAACAGCCTCCTAAACAGTCTCAGCTTTACTCAAGTCCACCAGAATGATTCTACTAAATGCAAATCAGATCCTAACTGTCCCCTGCTTAAATTCCTTCAATGGAACTCCATCATTAGACAATAAAGCCCAAAGTCCTTAGCCCTTCTGCTATTTAGCTTCTCTACACCTTGTCTCTCTAGCTCTTGCCACCCACACATGCTCCTGGTACACATATTCTCACCATCCTTAAGCAAGTGAGAACTCTGCTATGACTCTGGCCAGAAAGCCCTGTTCCCACTACTCTACCTGGCAAACTCCTACACATCCATCAAAACCCAACTCAACAGCAGCTCTTAGGAAGCCTTCTTGTTTTTTGAGTCAGGTCCTCTTTCACTAATAGGACTTGTACCACAGTCTGGGAGCTCCCTGATATCAGGAGATGAGTTGTACTCATTCACTGAAAACCCTGCCTAGAATGATGCTTGGTAAGTGATGCAAAGAATGAAGTTATAACTTAGACTGTAGGAACACGTGGGAAGGTGGGATGGCGAGAGCTCAAACTCTGCTCAGCCCTTCTTTACATGAATGCAAATCATTTTTGCCCAAGGACAAGATCAGAATCGGGCCAACGAGGTATCAATGACTCCTTTTCTAGGCTCCTAAGAACCTCTCCCTATCATTGCCTTTTCCCCAGACAAGAAAAACGTCATAACAAGTGTACTGATTAGCACTCTTGAAGAGTTATAAAATCATGGTTTAAATACATCCTTCTCAAAATCAGATTAACACCAGAACAGTTTCCCTAGCCTGGATCTAGCCAAACATTTTTCAAACTCTCAGTGAAAGTAGGATGAGGTAGGAAATAAGGGTAAAAGCAAGAATGTATTTAGTTAGCAAATATTTATAAAGTGACAGGACCAAGACACTGCAAGCGGCCGTGCTATGGGTCTTACCCTCTCCTTGAGCAAAGGACAAGCTGCTAAAGAAGAGAAATTCGAGATGTTTCCAAAGGAAGTACAAGAAACTCCCACCTCTTGGGAAAGGAATAAAAAGGTAGAGCCAGGCTGCCCATCTAGCTGATGTGTGGAGAGAAGGGGTCGCAACTGGAAGCAGGAGTGGCCCCCAGAACCTGGGCAGGACCCTAGACAGGGTGGGAAATGCGTGTTTGAAAAGAGAACAAATCCTTCTCACGAACATAACAAAAGGCAAAGCCTTTTGTCGGCTCTTCACGTGCAATGTGGTTTCTAACTTTCTGAAAATCTCAGAAATGGTGAATTGGCCCTCAGACAATCAATATCATCAAAAAGTCATATACTGTTGTCTTTCAGTATCTGCAGAAGATCAATTCCAGGAGCCCCCACGGACAGCAAAGGCACATATAAGTGGCACAGCACAGCAAAGACAGTCAACCCTCTGTATCTGCAGATTTCACGTCCACAGATACAGAGAGCTGACTACACAGTGGACCACGGGTCTGACTTCTGAAGCATCCTATGGTACCCGCCCAGACCCGTGGCTCTCTTCATTTCTTCTCCCCAGCATCCCCCATGTACCCCCTATGGGTTTTTGGTTGGTTTTTTTTTTTTTTTTTGGCAGCCCCATGGCATATGCAGTTCCCAGGCCAGGGATCAGATCCAAGCCACAGGTGCAAGCTACGCCACAGCTGCAGCAACACCAGAGCCTTAACCCACTGTGCTGGGCTGGGGATCGAACCTGCATCCCAGCGCTCCAGAAATGCTGCCAATCCCACGAACCACAGCAGGATCTTTCCCCTTGTGCCCCCTGGTTTAGCAGAAAGCCTCAGCAAACGGCTGCCCTCCATTCCTTTCTCCCCAGTATGTACACACCACTCTCACATCCACAGGTAGACTCAGTTCCCCCCGATCGTGCACTGGGGTTACCCTTGTGACTTTCTCTGACTGACAGTGACGGCTCTAGCCTTTAAAACCTCAGGTAGCTCCCACTTTTTCCTGGACACTACCATGCTGCGAGGAAGCCCAAGCTAACCAACTTGGAGGGGTCACTGGTAAAGCTCCGAGCCTCCAGACTCGTGAGCAAAGCCCTGCTAAGCTTGCCAGGATGGCTGTCCACTGAATGCTGGTGCCAAGTGGAACAGTCCAGACAGCCGAGTGAGTGACCTCGGCCAGTGCCATGTAAAGCACAGCAGCACCCAGCTGAGCACAGTCAACCCACAGACCCCTGGGACATAAACCGTCATTGTTTTAAGCCACTAAGTGTTAACATGATACAACAGATGATTGAAACACCCGGCAGGGATAAGATGCAACAAGGCCACTGAGAAATGGGCCATCCCACATTAGTGAGCTTCCTAGAGAGCCAAAATATAATCTTGATTTGTCCAAGCTTCTTCTTACTCATTTCTGGTAAAAATGTTTTTAGGCTGCAATATCAGACCCTACTTTAGACTGCAGGTAATCCAGTGTTTCCTGGATGCAGGGGTCATGGTTACAGACATGGGGTTCCTATGAGGCCTGGAACATAATGATACCCCCTCCAGCCACAGGTGGGCACAGTCTGTCGGCTGCAGTCGCTGAAGCCCTAGACGCCCTGCTCCTCCATCAGCAGCAGTACATCTGCCCCCAGAAATACCTCCTCGGCCCTCATGCTCCTCCTTCTGAGGGTTGTGGGTGGAGAAACTACAGACCCCCAGTCTCAACAGACTCCGAGGGCAGATCTAAGGGGTTCTTTGATGACGGCACAAGCGAAGGAACTCTGGCATCCCACGGACCTAGGTTCGAATCCTGCTCCTCCACCTACGAGCTGTGGGGCCCCGGACAAGCCATCTGCCCATCACACACTGCAGCTTCCCCATGTGTAAAATGAAGACACCATTTACCTCTTGCAGGGAGATACAGTGAAACACAGCTAGAGCCCATCCACCTGCATGGTGGCTGGGTGTGTACCTGGCGGTTACGTCTGAACATCAGTCAGGCCTGTGCCCACAGAAGCAGATCATTAAGAGGGCAAATGTTCCCGAGGGGACAGGTGGGGAGGGGCACTGAGTGTTTATTCAGGGCTGAGCACCTGAGTGGGACTCACTGTACATGAACGAGTCCTGGCAATTCGCCGCATGAGACAGCCCCAGGGCTGTTGGGCAGACCGAGCCCAGGGGTGCTGGAGGGGGGTGTGTGTACATGCACACGTGAACACATAAAGCGTACCCTGGAGCTCTCAAGGCAAAAAGACCTTGGCATGGAGACTGATGCCTGGACCTGGCCCAGCCCCAGGCTTGGGTGTCCTCTCCCGAAAAACCCAGCAGATGATCAAGAGCAGATTTAAAATAATAAACATGAGGCCTCTGGTGCGCCCGGCAAAATGTCAGCGAAGAAACGTGGGTGACAGGTGGGACCTAAACTGCACTTGCCCGATGCTGCCAGACCGGAAACGCTCTGTTCACACCCAGGGAAGCGTGAGAAAAGGCCCCGGAGAAACGGGACCAGGGAAGGGACAGAGCGGCTACCTTTCTGCAAAGCTGCTCACACCTTCAAGGTTGATTCTTCCTCCTCAAGCACAGCTGGGAGGCGATGGCCTCCCCGTCCCCTTCCGTGCGTTTCCTTATTATTCTCGTTCCTACACGCTGTCCATCCGCACACTCTCTGCGGAGGACGAGGGGGCAGAGCCCAGGGCCAGAGGGCTGAGAACTGGGTTGGTGCTGCCCTTCGCCACCTGGGTCCCATCCCGGCGGCTCAGAGCCCCAGGATGCTGCCTCCCTCCCCACCACCACCCGGCTGCTCACCCGGCTCAGCTCTCACACACGCCTGGCCACGTCCCCACCAGGAACATTCTGTCACAGGCTTCTTCTCCCTCCTTGCGTCCGATTCCCAGTCCTATGATATTTCAGGGCTTCCCACCTCTTGGCGCTGTTCTCCAAGCCAGCTCAGCAAAGACATCTGGGGGCAGCCAGCAAAGGAGAGCAGAGGCCCAGATGCTGGGTTCACGAGAAAAGGGGATTTTCAGGAAGCCCCCCGCCCCTGCCTTTTGTACCCACCTTCTCACTCACCAGTGATCCGGCCCCCCCTCCCCGACTCATCCAGCTCCCTTCCCTCCTCTCAGCCTTCCCAAGCCTCAGTTTCCCTGTCTGTAAAATGGAGCCAGGAACACCCAGGAGTAATTGAGACGATGTAGACAGAACCTCGGCTCCAGCTGCAGTCAGGGCATCAGAAGCATCAGCTCCCTTCCAGCCTCCCCGATGCTGCTCCCTCCTGCCCCTCGGAGCCCAATAATCCTCCACAGGACAAATGATTTGCTAGGTAATCTGTAGGTGTGAGAGGACTCACATGTCCACAGGCTCCGTCACAGTCTAATTTGTGAGTAAAAGCCTCACAGGATATTAATTCCATGAGAGAGTATTGCTCCCACATCGCCGTCCTGCTAAGAAATAAAGCCATAAACTATTTTTTCAAGGGTTCCTGGCCCCTAACTTGTCACAGACTCATTCCTTTAAGGACCCCGTCAGAAAGCAACAGGGTGTAGGTGGGTGCACGTGAGGGTCTTGGGAGCAGCCACGGGTCCCAGGAACGTCTCCCATCTCGGCTGCATTTCTCTCGCCACCCCCACCTTCCCCTTCACCCTCACTCATCAGCAGCCGCCTGGTCCTACCCTCGCCCCTCTCCTGCTTCATCAGCTCGCCCCTGGGGCAGCTTGTGGCAATAAAAGGCAAGTGGTGCCAGGACACAGGCAAGGAGAGGGAGGTGGCAGAACCCCGCCGGCCACCGCTTGCTCCTCCTGGACCCCTAGGCCCCACACGGAGCTCCACACCATTATCTGACCCCTTTATCCGCAGACCCCAGAGGCAGCGAGGCCCGTGCCTGTTGCTCAGTAATATTTCCTCATTTGCTAATAAGTGAAGCCCAGCGACACACCCCATCCCACAGCCCGACTCCACCTGCCTCCCGTGAGAAGAGCCCAGGCAGGGCAGGCTGCATGGCTTGCCTGTGACACTTCAGGCTACCCCAAGGCCCCTGTGTCCTTCTGCCTTTCCCCCCAGAGAGCCAAGCATGGGTTTGGAGGGATGAAGGGTACAGAGGAAGAAGACCTGGGCATTGGAAAGGCTTCTTTAGTGCTGCCCGGGACAGTGGCAGCTAAAACACTCCTGAACCCCCGGAAATCTGGTGTCGTCTTCTTGTGAAACCGCTGGCTGGAGCCAACAGATGATGCGGGAAGAGAAACAAAAAGGGAGTCTGTGGGCAGAAGAAAGGAAAGCGAGGAGGGGCGGGGGCTGGAGAAAGTTCCTGGTGTTACTCTGACTGTCGGGGGAAGAGACGTCTGGCTGCCTAGCTCTACATCCCTGGCGTCCAGCCCCTGCCCCCTCCTAAACCTGATGGCGCCCCGTCCAGGGAGGTAACAGGGGCCCTTGCAGGAGGCAGGTGAGTGAGCATCATTTCATGGCTGGAGGGGGGTGTCCAGGTGCTCGCCCCACAGCAAGGCGGGGACGCAGGGGGCTCAGGGTCCCACCATGTTCTCAGACTGGACACGAGGACACTCTGGCTTAAGACTTTGCTGGCTGGTCCTGGGAACCCAGGCACCTTTTAAAAAGTCACATTAGTCCCAAATCAGTGACTCAGAAACTTCTGGAACACAGCCCACTGAAAGCTGGGGCCTCCTGCCTTCTGTCTCAGGCTCCCAAATGGACCCTGGGAGCCACCACCCCCTCTAGTCCCAAAGCAGCATCCAAAGCACTGCTTCCAGGTCAAGGTCATACTCTCCTGGGATGCTAACATTGCTACTTTTGATTCGCTTATTTCTCTCTCTCTTTTTTTTTTTCTGTTTCCTATTCTTTCTGAGTTTTTGTTTCTTAGCAACACCCAAAGGACACCACCAAAGGTTCAGCCTCTGGGCTCCAAAGGGGAGAATTTCTGATGTGCTTCCTTCACAGACTATGAAGCGCCAGGGAAACACACATAGTCCAGGGGCCCCGGCAGAGAGGAAAAGGGCCGGAGTGACTGTTGAATAAAAGGTAAAGGTTCTCAGTTTGATCCCAGGCCCCGGAGGCTGCCATGCCCACCTGTCTATCTGCCCCCAAGCTGTTCTTTCCACCGATTCCCAACAGGAAAAATGCCTCTCGCCATTCTCACCCAGATGGCTTCCAGCTGGGCCCTCAGCTGGCAGAGGCACAACCTGAAGTTCACGAACCCGGAAGTCATGATGGGAAGGCCAGGCTGTCACCTTCTGCACACAGGCACTGGGAGAAACGGCGCCTTTGGGTGCGCCTGCACGAACCCATCTGCACCAGCCCAGGGCTGGGCCCCTGCAGAATCTAGGCTTCTGTGAGAGCAGACGCTGCCTGGGCCAGAATGGAAAAGCAGAACGAATCTTGATCCAAGAACCAGGAAAACGTTAAAACAGCAAAAACCCATGTTTTCCTCTAACCAAGTGGAAGGCAGCAGGACAGCCCCACAGGGTTCTTGCATCAACCACCCATTGACCCACTGCACCCCCTCGAAACTCAGCCCCCAATCCCCGGAAGCCAATGGCTTTGGTCGAGATGGAGGGTGCAGCTGATGTGGTAGGAAGCGTACCGGAACAGAGATCAAGAAGTGGACACTCCAAGAAACTACCACTTTAAAAAAAAAAAAAAAGAAATGGACACTCCAGCCATGTGACTGCCATAACTAGCCGTGTGGCCTTAGAAAAGTCACTTTCCAACTCTGGGCTCATAAAGGAAATACGGAAGTGCGGGCGGGATGCACAAATTTGGAATTCATTGACGCTAAGCCCTAAGGACGGCCCACCCCGCATATGTTGCAGGATAATGAGCTCAGAAGCCAGGAATCACCTCTCTCAATCTCTGCAGCCCCTGAGCACCCACTGGGGGATCTTAGTGGGACCATAAGATGGATGCTGAAGCTCAAATCCCGCCCCTTCCAGGCATCCTCCAGCACTAGCAGACCCTCCCTCACGGTGGCCAGCACCACTGTCCCCATCTGCGTCCCCGTGCCACTCCCCACATCATCCAATGGCTCAGGCACCCTGAGCTCCCAGCAGCCTAAGCGGAATCTACGACCAACACCTGCCCTCTCCACGGCCCTTCAGTCTCCTTATGCCTCATCGTCCACAACCTTCGATATTCATAACAACCACTTTAGGCAGGCAGACACTGTCTCTACTGGACAGAGGGACCCTGCGTCCACACAGCCAGTCCCTTGCTGAAGCTAGTCAGTGACAGGCTAGAGCCCAGGAACCCAGGGAGCCCTCTGTCCCCACAAGAGGTCTTCCCCGCAGAGGTCAAGGACAGGAAATGGCCAGGACATGGATGTCTCCCTGGAGACCAGGCCCAGGCGGTTTGTCCTGCCACCCACTCAGGACGGGCCCGGTGACAAAATGACTGGAGGACCAATACCCAGACCTCCTCCCATCCTGAGGGGGTCAGGCACACACAAGCTCTATTGCGAAGCCAGGGGTTGAAGGGGGGGTGGGCCTTCCTGCAAGAGCAGCTGAAAACCCCAGCGGCCATCCCCCTCCCCAGCCCCAGGTCACATTCTGACTCAAGCGCAAAGAAAACAGCGCCGTCCCCACCCTCGAAACAGGTACCACCTCGGCTGAGAGCCACTGGGAAGGGAAGTGGCAGCGTGGGGCAGAAGGCACGCTTACCTCTCTCAGCAGCTGCATCCCCCTGAGGCCGTCCTGCTGCTGCTGGGCCACGGTGACCCCCAGGACGAGCGTGTGCACGACGCACGAGAGCACAGAGATGAGGACGATGGGGCTGAGGCTGAGCGGCAGCGTGATGAAGAAGGAGAAGACGAAGAAGGCCTGCCAGCCCACCGTGTCGCTGGCCGCGTGGGCGCCCGAGAAGTTCAGGCCCAGGTAGGACAACACCTGGGCGGTTATCAGCAGCCACAGCAGGTAGGGCACCCCTTTGCGGGTGACCCTGCTGGGGAGCAGCCCCTTCCTGCAGAGGACGAAGAGGATGAGGTCCAGCACCAGCCCGACCCCAGCCACGGCCAGAGGGGCCAGCTTGTCGCTGGAGAAAACCACGGCGCACATGACCACCACGTAGCAGTCGAAGAGCGCGGCGAAGACCACCAGCACCAGCAGCGTCTCGTGGCGCTGCCTCTTGAAGTAGGTCTGGTACAGGTTCTCCAAGGACTCGGGCACGAAGGTCAGCCGCATGAAGCGGGGCAGACAGAGGCAGGAGCCCGAGTTCCGCACGGAGATTTCATGGGTCCGGCCCACCCCGCGCTCAGGGTCAGAGGGCAGGCTGACCGAGTACTCGGCGGAGTACTCGGCCGAGTACTCGGGATCGGAGAAGCCCTGGGTCCGCGGCATCGTGGCTGGTGTCTGCTTCTCCTGGCTCTGGAGAGGTGGACGGGGACCCGAGGACGGGCTACCTAAGGGGCAGACGGAGCGCCGGCCCCCTCCGGCAGCCACGCGGAGCTGGTTTCCGGAGCACAGGTCTCGCCGATCATCTGGAACTTAAACAGGACGCCGTTGAGTGGAAGCCCCTGCTCCTTCCCACCACGCGCCCTAGCCCTTCTCAAAGAATCCTTGCTGCAAGAGGCTCCAGAAGCAGGGCCTTTCTCCCGCCACCCCCATGCTCACGCCACCACCAGACCACACACACACACACACACTTGGTCCTGTCCACCCAAACACTCCGTTTCCTGTCTCTGGCGTGTGGTGTGGACTGGCCTGGCCACCTTTCCAGCCGTCGCACCCCTGATCTCTCTCCGTGTCGTTTCTTCTCAGTCCCTGACTTCTCACCTCAATCTCCAGGCCCAAGCCTCAGAAGATGAAGGTAAAACATACTAGAAAGAAACCAGAACCATCTCGGGGGTTCGTGAATCTTCCTCTGTTTACTCCCTTTCCCACCCAGTCCCTGGCGACTCGGGCTCCCGGTTTCGGGCACTGCTCGCCCTCCCGAAGGCCGGCTCTGCCCCTGCGTTTACCTGTGCGGGAACTCGGGAGCCGCGTGGTCCGGGGCCGGTGCGCGCGGGGACTGCGGGGCCGGGTCACGCGTGCGGCGGGAGGGGACTGGAGGGCTCAGGGTGCCTGGGGTCCGCTCCCTGCGGAGCCGCGCCGCCCCGCCAGCGCCACGGTCTCTGGACCCCGGCAGGGGCGCGACTCTCCCGCTGTCAGGCCGGGAATCCGGCGGGGAACGGCGCAGGGCTGCCTGCCCCTCAGCATCCACCGGCGCCCGGACGCAGAGGAAGGAGGAGGCGGCGCGGCAACCGAGGCTGGAAAATTCGGGGGCGCCCGCCCCTAGGGCTGCGGCTCGCGGGGCTGGCGTGCGCGGCCGGCCCCCTCCCCTTGGCCCCGCAGTGGTCGCGGCCGCGGCGGCGCGGCTAGGGGCGCACCCGGGGCCCTCCCCGGCGAGAGCGCGGGCCGAGGCCGGGGAAGCCCGCCAGCATCCTCTGGCTCGCCCGCGCGCCGAGCAGAACCAGCCGAGTCGGGGCGCGGCGCTCTGCACAGTGAGTCCCCGAGCGGCGCTGGCGGCACAGTGAGTCCCCGAGCGGCGCTAGCGGCTCCGGGGCCACGCGCGCTCCAGGCCCCGGGAGGCGGGCGGCGCCCCTCCCTCTCCGCAGTCACCGCCCTCTCGGAGAGCGCGTCGGGACTTGGGGGGGTGGGGAGTGCGGGGGTGAGGCGCCCCGATCCGGACCCGGGCCGGCGTGGGGGCGAGAGTTGGAGGGGCCTCGGCGGCCGCACGCTCCGGCACCGGCGGCGAGCTGCCTGCGACTGCTGCGTGGAAGCTGGGAATGGGCGGCAGCAGGAAGGATGGGCTAATCAGCGCCTTCCCCCCGCAGGCCAGGGCTCCGCAGATAAAAGCCGGGGACGTGCCCTCCTGCAGGTGAGGCGCGCTCGGGGCATCCCTGGCGCCCCCTCCTCTGCCGCGGCTTCCTTCCGGGCTCGAGCTCGGGAAGGCGGGGGCTGAGGTTTGGGGAAGGCTCCCCTGCTGGGCGCGCCGGGCCTGTGTCCCCGCCCACCCTGGCAGCCCTAACGCCCCGGATCGCGGGCCCTGAGCTTTCAGCCGAAAAGAGCCCGCAGCTGAGACCTGTTCTGGAAAGAAGCGGGGAGGAGTAGCCCAGTGGAGAGACCCTGCTTCAAAAAGATCTCTTGTGCACATTCCACCTGTTTGAGGCATTTCTGAATTTACAAACTCTTAAAAACGCCAATGTTCCTTTGAGTGGTTAAAGTCTATCAGTCTCTTTCACCATAGTGTAAATTACTTTCCTTGGCTTTGTCAGAACATCGTCCAAGATCAGCCACAGGTTTTAAGAATTTAGAGAAAGGGAGCGGAGGGAGATGAGTTGTGTTAGAACAAAAGTAAGGGGCGGGGAGGGGAAGAGTTGCTGAGGACAGTCAGTGGCATTAGAGGGTGGGCTCCGTGGGGCGAGCAGAAGCAATAGGTCCGAGAAGAGAGAAACTCAGCCATCCAGGGCCCTGGATAAAGATGCCTCCTCCAGCGCTTGAGATGGTCCATGAGAGCCCTTTCCAGAACCTCAGGCATCAGCTCAGATCCCTCCAGGAATAGGTCAGAGAATTGATTCCATCGCAGCTGTCCGTCCTATACTAAGTCTGTCAGTCCCTATGCTAACCCAGCCCAAACTTGTCAGGGCTTTGCTTCCAAAGGTGAGGAACGTAACATCAGATTTAGGAGGAGGGTAGTCTGAATAAAGCAGCATTTTCCCCGATTGTTTTAATTTGTTTGGGATCCAAGCATTTGTTCTCAATTGTCACACAGTATTAAAGGAGGAATGGCTTTTATGTTTAACAAAGGAATATGTGTTAACAGAAGGGAGAAGCTGATAAATACTGTTTGGGCCTGCTTGGGCACAGGGGACACCCACACTGTGTCCTCTGAGAGTCCCATCCCCTTTCCTGGCACACGTGCCAACTCTTGAAGTTCTGTGGGGCTCTCTGCTCAGCAAGGCCATGCCCAGCTCCTGGGCCCTGTGGGTTAGCTGCTGGGCCTTCTGCCACCACCCATGCCTCAGCTTCTCCTCCCCACCGCCCCACGTAAGGGAGAGGGTTCCCCACAGAGAAGCCCCAGGTAAAAAGCCCAATTTCCTGCCCTGACTGCTGACCTCAGGGCTCCATTCCGGTGCTTCCACAATCCTTTTCTCTTGGCTGTGGACACACGTTCAGCAGAGCCCGGCTGGGCCAGACATCGGGGCAGTCCAGAAGCACCACCCACCTCTGCTCTCAGGATGCTTGCCGGCTCTGCCTAGGCACCATGTCCACCGCCAATACAGACCCTCAGCTGAGCACAAGTGACCTGAAGCAGGACCTTTCAGCATCAGAAGAGAGCTTCTGGTTGGCCGGAGCCTCTGCGCCCACATCACACGCCCATCCTTGCTCAGCCCTTCCCTGTGGTCCTTGATGCTGAACATGTCCTGGTCCAGCGACAATTAAAAATAACCACACTCAAGTGCAAGGGGGTGGGAGAGGAAGTGGCTTCAGTGTCTAAGCTCTGCATTTGGCATTGTAATCTGCACAACTGGCATTCACTGCTTTTGCAATTGAAAGATACAGTAACTCTATCTTTAAAGCACACAGGCACACACATACACGCGCGCGCGCGCGCCCACACAACCCAAGGCCATGAATGACTGTGTGGGTGACTCGCCTACATACACGTGTCTTAAAGTGAAGACAGAACCACGGGCTTGGGTAGAAACTTGGAGGGCGTCCCAACCGCACCCTATCCCAGGATCCACTTGGGATACCTCTTTGCAGAAGGCATCTTTTGTTTGTATGGTTTGAGACTAGAGATGATTGCTGAGAATTAATCGTTATTGGATAAACAAGAGTGGTTGGGTCCCTTGGGAAAATGTGGTGGCTCCTGAACCCAGCAAACAATACATCAGAGCAGAACCCTGGCGTCCTGGGGAAAGAGAAGTGGGAGGAGAAATCCTTGGCTCCCCTGGGGCCGGCCCCCGGGAGAGCCCTCACTGGGGCCTTAGCTGAAAGCGGAGCCTGAGACGGGCCTGAGTGCAGTGGTTTAATTGGGACAGTGATTCCTGGGGAAAGAGGATTTGAAAGCCGGTAAATACATGGGTGTGGGCACGAGTGGTCACTGCCGGGGCGGTGGGGCTCCATCCCGCTGGGACCTCTCTGAGGAGCCTTCCAGAAGGCACCTCGGGAAGTTCCCCTGGGTGGCTGGAAGGGGGAGTATTCATCCATCTGCTTCCCCCCGACACTGGGGGTCGCTACTTGGTGGGTTTACTCCTGAGTACTTCCCAGTGTGGGCGAGCCTCAGGGAGGCTGAGCCATGGGCGCCTGGGCAGGAAACAGGACACCTGCACAGGGAGGCCAAGTGCCTGCAAGGTGTACCCGCAACAGTTGCAGAGTAGAAGTGTCTGGGTGGGATGCCCTCTACCAGCCCAAACGGAGCCCTCAACATCCAGAAAGCTCAGCCTGGTGCACTGGCCTCGATGCCACAAGGGACCTCAGATGCATGATTCTACCTCCCCCATTCTCAGAATCCTTATGGTGTGATGACACAGACTGACCCCTAGGAAAAGAGGCTCATGGGCACCAGAAGGGTTGGCAGATCACAGCAGAACAAGTCAAACGGGAGTTACCGCCCAGTCTCTGGGCCACACGGCCCAGCTGCTCCGGCACTGCTGTTCCAGCTTGTCCTACTCAGGGCTCCACTGGGCTGCCATCACCCCAGGGCCCTTCCTAGTAGGTGGTTTTCCAGCCTCACCTCCTGCTTCCCACCTGACACCCGTGGTGCCCAGCTCCCTCCCTCGGGCCTGACCGAGGCCTCTGGGGTGGGCAGGGGAAGCAGAGCCCAGAGAGCACAAGAAGGACCATGTCCTGGAGCCCAGGTTCCCTGGGCCGGGGGGTTTCCGGGTCCGCCCAGTCCTGCGTGTGAGCATCTCAGGAGCCAGGGCAGCATTCCTGGTCCCTGCAGCCCTGAGTTTGAAACAGAAACTCGTGCACAGCCTGCTGTTCCAACAACATCAATTTAACACTAAGCATCCCTCCCCTTTCATGCATGGTCTGTGCTTCAGATGGGCGGTCACAGCAGCTCCTGCGTTTGCACCTTTAGCTTTATGAGGTGTCCCGCTTTACAGGTGAGGAATCTGGGACTCAGAGACAAGAGGTGAATTGCTCCTGAGTCCTCAGCTAGGAAAGGGCGGGGAAGGGCGGGAATCCACAGGGCCGCTCCAGCAGGAATCCTCAGGAAGGTTGCTCCCGGCTGTGATCTCAGACTGAGTGTCTGCTAGGTCCCCGGGCCGCCCGCAGAATCACGGCTCCCTGGGCGTCAGAGCTGAAAGAAACGTCATTCTGCCCCAGCCCGGATGGGGAAGCTGAGGCCCAGACAGGTTAAATTTGGGCTGAGACACATGCCTGTGGAGTGTGAAGCAACGTGTGAATGCTGAGTAATCCGGAGGCCTCTACGGAAATGTCACGTTTCCAAAAGCACTCAAGCCAGGGCCCCTGCGGGAAGAAGCACCATAGAAATGTGTGCTAACGAGCCTCTCCCAGCCTGCTGGGGATTCCAAGGGGCAGAGCAAGATTTTGAACAACAAGAAGTGGCTAGAAAAGGCCCAAGCCGGCAGGAGATGGAGGCCTCCGTCTCTCGTCCCAATACCCCAAAGAATGAGTCCTGGGAGCCCGGTCAGCCTGGGGGCTTAGAGAAGGGCTGGCTCACTGCTCTCACTGCAGATGGAAAAACCTAAACCAGCGGCTGCTCCCCCACCTCGAGCCCCCTCTCAGGACTCAGGAACCATCCCTGAGCCTGCTCTTCCTCTCACGTCCCCCACCCTTCCTCTACACCCCTACCTGGACCACCCCTGCAAATCCAAATCTGAGCTTGTCCCATCTTCTTTAAAAACCTGGTCACTGGCTGTCCCTGCCTCCCCACATGCTAGGGGATCCCATAATACTTGTGAAGTGCTCAGAGGTTGCTTTCCTTTGAAGTTGTCCTCAAGGAACACGAGTTATTTTTGATTTGGGGATCTGTAATGGGGTGAGTGGTGCCTTCCTGCCCCCCAGAAGAGATGTCCACGTCCAAACCCCTGGACCCTGTGAATGTGATGGGAACGTAACTTTATTCGGAAGAAGCGTCTTTGCAGGTGTAATGACGTTATAGGTTTTGAGATGATATCATCCTAAACCACCCGGGTAGCTCCAAATGTAATGACAAGTTCTTAGGAGAGACACACAGAGGGGACAGTGGCGCAGATGAGGAGGTGATGTGCAGATAGAGGCAGAGGCTGAGGCTGTGAAACAAGCCAGGGAACCCCTGGAGCCCCCAGAAGTGGGAGGTGGCAAGGGGGGCTTCTCCCCTCCAGCTTCCAGAGGAAGGGCAGCCCTGCAGACCAGCTTGATTTTGCACTTGTGGCCTCTAGAAGCAGGAGAGAATAAATTTCTGTTGTTTGACATCATTTGCTACGGCAGCCACGGGAAACGGAGACAGGAGCCGGTGGACAGGTTTCCATACCTGTATTTAACTCCTGCTACCATTTACTGTCATTTGACCTGACCGTCACTCCAGTCGCTAGACTTTGAACCCAGGGTCAAGGCCTTTATGCTTTTGTGCCAGGAATGGCAGCCTCTCAAGAAATCTCATTGAATTAAAGAAGATCATTCGAGAGTTCCCATCATGGCTCAGTGGAAACGAATCTGAGTAGGATCCATGAGGTTACAGGTTTGATCCCTGGCCTCGTTCAGTGGGTTAAGGATCCGGCGTTGTTGTGAGCTATGGTATAGGTCGCAGATGCAGCTCAATCTGGTGTTGCTGTGGCTCTGGTGTAGGCTGGTGATTACAGCTCCGATTCGACCCCTAGCCTGGGAACCTCCATATGCCGCAGGTGCGGCCCTAAAAAAAAAAAGCAGCTTTGGACCCTGTTCTGCCCACTGGTACTCTGAGATGGGCCAGGAAGTGGCAAAGCCACCATATCCACCTGAAGTTATTCTCAGATATTAATTTTACTTGAAGTGATTTTTTTCTTTCAGTGATTTATCTGGTAAATAATCTTGTTTTGTTTTGCTTTGCTTTTTAGCGCCATATATGAAGCACATGTAAGTTCCCAGGCAAGGGGTCTAATCAGAGCTATAGCCACCGGCCTATGCCAGAGCCACAGCAACGCCAGATCCGAGCCACATCTTCGACCTACCCCGCAGCTCAGGGCAACGCCGGATCCCTAACCCACTGAGCAAGGCCAGGGATCAAACTCGCATCCTCATGGATATTAGTCAGGTTTGTTACCACTGAGCTACAATGGGAACTCCATGGTAAATAATCTTAAACATTATTTTTATTGTGAAATTGTTGGGGATTTACTATTTCTGTTTTTTTTTTTTAAAGCAAATTTTTTTGGTCGCGCCTGCGGCATGCATAAGTTCCCAGACCAGGGATTGAACCCACGCCAGAGCACTGACCCAAGCCTCAGTAGTGACAATGCCAGATCCTCAACCTACTGAGCCATGAAGAAACTCCAGCTATTTCTGTTTTCAGGGTACAAGACAAAACTGCCGGAAAACAGAAACACGGTGGCCATCTCTGCAGCTCCCACCTCAGGCTCCTGGAGGGCCGGTTTGCTCTACATCCACACCCAGCTGGCAATGCCCGAGGTCACGTCATTGTCAGCCCCTGTGCTGCTCCCGCTGCTCCCCGAGCCCCAGCCCCACTGCACGCGCCTCACAACTTCGTCACTTTGCGTATGCTATTCCCTCTGCTCAGAGCTTCCCCTCTGTGCACCTGAAAAATTATTATTCACCTTCAAAGACCCCCCCCCTTCCCAGGTCGCCTGCTCTGTGAGGTCTTCTCGGATCCCCAGGCAGGGGCGGGCCCTTGGGAACTTGGGGTGGGGATGGTGTGCTCTTCTGTCTCCTACTCGGAACAGTCTCTCCAAGGTGGACAATGTGGGGTTCTCATCCATCCCCTCACTCTGCTTTATATTTCTTCAGCGCACTTCCTGCCTGTAATGATGGTGGGTAGTTATTTGTTTATACACCTTGTTTCTCCCCCATAGACTGTGGGTCCTGTTGGTGCAAGGATTCTGTCTTGTTTTTTCAACTACTGAGTCCCCTGTGCTTTGCACCAACTGGGCCCCTAGTACATGTGGTCCTTTTCTGTAGCTGCCGTAACAAATTGCCACAGACTTGGTGTCTAAACAATACATGTGTGTTAGCTCACAATCCTGGAAGTCAGAAAGTCAAAAGTGGGCTAAAGCCACAGAGTTGGCAGAGCTGCATTTTTTTCCTGAAAGTTCTAGAGGAGAATCAACATCCTTAACTTTTCCAGCTTCCGGAGGCTGCTCACATTCCTTAGCTTGTGGCCCCTTCCTCCATCTTCAAAGCCAGCAATGTTGTATCTCTCACCACCCTTTTTTGGGGGGGGTGGGGGGAATCGTGGAAAGTTCCCAGGCCAGGAATCAAACCCAAGCCACAGCAGCAACCAGAACCATAGCAGTGGCAATACCAGATCCTGAACCCACTGAGCCACCAGGGAACTCTGGCTCACCATTCTTTTGTAGTCACATCTCCCTATCACCCCAGAGCCAGGAGAGTTTTCTAATTTTAAGGACCCCTGTGATCAACTTGGGCCCACCTGGATAATCTCCTCCTCTCAAGGCCCTTCATCACATGTGCAAAATCCCTTTTGCTGTGTAAGGCAACATTCTCAGAGTTTCTGGAGACTGGCATGCCAATGAGCTGGGGGGCGTCGTTCTGCCGATCCCAAAGGCTCCTGATATGCTATCCGGGCAGTGTTTCTAATCTTGAGGCTGCACTAAATAGCACTAGCAGGTTAAAGCTGGAGATTGCAAAGCATCTGAAAAGTTCACAAAAAAAGGTGTTTTGGGGGAAAAAAAAAAAAAAAGAGGCCCTTGAAGTCTTCTAATGCAAGAGAAAGCTGTAAAGGAAGATCCCGCCTTTGGTTCCCCTCCCCCGACTTCTATGCTACCTAATCAGCATTAACGGGACAGACCCACTGTTCCACGAAGGCTGGTTGGGAACAAGAAGGTGGCATAGACCCAGCAGAATAGATACCAGAGGTTCACAGAGTTCATTCCAAGATTCTTCTCCAAACCCCCTTTCTGGCTGCCTTTGGAGTGCACAGTTCAGACTATTTCACTTCTTCAAAATGCCTATAGTTTTCCTACTGCCTTCAGACTCAATTCTAAAATCCTTAACAGCCAGGATACTCTTTGGTTGGGTCCCAACCTACCTATCTCCTGTAACCTCCACAGTCCTATGGCAGAAACACATTATTATTTCCATTTTACAGATGAGAAAACTGAGATTAGGTTCATAACTTGCCCAAGGTTCCATAGCTGGTAAAGGACACGGGCCGACTGTACACCCACTCGTCTGCCCCAGGGCACTGTGCAATCTGGCCCGCCCAGCCTCATCAGACATCGCTGGAGGGATGACGCTCCGTAGCCTGCCCCTCCGCTTGGATGGGGTCAACTCAGGGCTGGACCACAGTGCGTGCAGCAGGAGAAAGCAAATTAGGAGTGAGCAGGAACGAGGGAGGTTGGGTCTTTGCCTGAGAGCGTGTCTGTTCAAATCCAGAGTCCTCTCTCCAGCCCGAGAGGGGGGCCCAGTGGGAGGGGTGGAGAACCAGAGAGCAGATCCACAAGAGGGAACCCGGAGAGGCGGCCTGCAGCCTGGCCAGCTTGATTTACACACTGCTGACCCATTTTCCTGTCTTTAAGCAGGAGACACAGATTACAAAATCTGGCAATCATATTTATCAAAAGAGCAGGGCGAGGCATACTTTTGTGAAGCTGAGGATTATCTTTCCCCCTGCCCCCGTCCCCCATCTTTTAGGGTGCCTCCCTTCTCCCTTTCCCAATGTCCGGGCCTCCACTCTCGTCTCCTTCCCTCTCTTTCCTCAGGACCAGATCCTGGGGAATGGGCCATCGGGGAATGGAGTTTTCATAACGTTACAGCTGCAAAGGCCCTGGGACAATCATTAGCTCCGCCTTCGCCTGCTCCCACTTCAGAACCACGGAGGAAGTGGGCCCAGGAAGCAGGCAGATCAGTTTCCTTAGGGATGGAAGTTGAGTCAGAGCCAGGAGCTCAGATGTGTGGCCATTTAAGTCTGGGGTGATGCTTCGCTCCGGACTTGAACCCCCTCACCCAGTCCCAGGCAGGTGGATGGAACCTGACCTGGGGGACATGGAGGTGAGAGGAGAAAATGCACCCATCTCCTCACCCAGCCAACAAACAAGAAATAAGAGGACTGAGCAGGTGGGGCTCAGTTCCTGCCCCCCATTTTACCAGCAGAAAAGCTAGCCAGGCCACGAGAACTTTTGAGGGGGTCTCTGTAGAAGTGGAAGAGCAGTGGGGAGAGAGGGTCTCCATTAACAATGATCTCTGCACGCGCGCGCGCACACACACACACATGCATGCACACGTGCACACAGACATAGACAGACATAACACACTTTTGACCGCTGGTCAAGGACATGGGTCAAAGGCCTAAATGAAAACAGTGGCATTTCAGATTTCACAAAGTAGGTCAGGGGAGAAGCTATTTTGTAGGCCCAGTGGCCTTCCATGCATGCCATCATACCAGAGCGTGTGTGATGCAAAAAATACAACGGACACCAGAGAAGAGGCCCCTGGCTCCAGCCCATGGGGACCCCTCCCCCAGCCCTGAAACCCACCCCCAGTATTCCTGGGGGTCCTCGCCTTCTCTCCTGGCACTTTCAACAGATAAAGCTTCTCTCACCCTAAATCACAAATAAAGGACACATCTTCCAAGCCCTTCATCCCTCTGGCGGCCGCCGTACCCTCCTCCTTCCTTCCAAGTCCTGCTTCTTGCCAAAGTTTGCTAAACAGCATTCATGATGTTACTTCAAGGGAGGGGACCAGCAAAGGTCTGTGCAGCAGGGCGTGACTGAGAAGGACGAGGGGAGAGAGTCTGTCCCCAGGATGAGGAAGGGCCGTGATGGAGGCCACAGTGTGAGCAAAGGCTCGGAGGCAGCAAAGTCCAGGGCGTGCCTGGGAACGGTGATGAGATGGATGGTGGGAAGCGGGTAGAAAGGGAAGCTGCTGCGAGGCAGGACTGGCAGGAGGAGGCCAGATCACAGACGCAGTTGTTGGCATTTACTGGAGCAAATGACATGTCCTGACTGGCTCTGTTCTTTCAGAGGGCCGATTTGGGATAAAAGGTGGTTCAGAAAAGGACGAGAGCATCAAAGGAGCACACAAGATAACAACGCCCAGAAGACAGTGGTCCAGACTTAAGTCACGCTCTCCAGGATTCATTCCACAACGTTCTCCGGCCCTGCACGTGAGAAGTGGTGCTGACTTACACTCTGACATGTGCCGTTTTGTGGTTAAGCACATCCATGTGTTTCTGCAGACAGTGATTTTTAGAACTATTAAGTAACTCACGCTGGCATTGTTTCCCCTCTTGTGTTCTTAAAAAAGACGCTGTTTACTGCTCAAGGGATGGAAATAAATTAGCTACTCGCCACGTGGGGGATGCCAGGCACAGCCAGGCACTTTCTGGAAGTGTTACATGCAGTGGGCTACGTGCTAGGCTTTTTCAAAACCAGACCAAGAACTTGGTCCTTTAAGAGAAAAAAAAAATTACAGCTTTTATTTTAATTTAAAAATATCTTTTTTCATGCTATTAAAACTCATTTTAGGAGTTCCCATTGTGGTTCAGTGGGTTAAGAATGGGACACCGTATCCATGAGGATGCAGGTTCGATCCCTGGCCACGCTCAGGGGGTTAAGGATCCCACATGGCTGGGGCTGGGGTGTAGGCCGGCGGCTACAGCTCTGATTCGACCCCTAGCCTGGGAACTTCCATGTGCTGCGGGTGCTGCTATGAAAAAGAGGGAGAAAAAAAAAAAAACCAAACAACTAATTTCAGTGAAATAGGTTCAGATAATTCTGGGTTCATTTAATTCAAGTAATTCTCTCACCCATCCTCCCTCCTTGGTGCCTCTGAGTGTACCGGCCCTGCCAAGCTGGAAGCAAGTGCTGGCTCTGCTCCTAGCCGAGCGAGGACCCAGAACCCCCAGTGTGAGGCCCTCTGGTGGAGATGGATCCAACCCCTCCATTCATGAATGGCCACACTACCTGCCAGCTTTAGATCCGTTTGGACAGGAAAGCTCCTAACCCTGCTCTGCTATTTTTAGCAGCTGCTAGCCTTGAGTCAGTCTTTCTCTGGCTTGGAGCCCTCTGCTCTTTCTCGTGCTGTCAGAGACTGGCGCACATCTCAGGGCAGTGAGCGCCTGTCTCCCTTGCCTCTGCATCCCCCACCCTTGATCACTTTCTTAGGGCAGAGCAGGTTTTTAGGGATCTGTATTTCCTTGGCTTCTCTCGATAAAAGCCTCCCCACAAGTCATGTACATTAACCTGGACGGAGCTGGAGACTTTTCATCTTGTGCACAATTTTGCATGAATACAGCTCTAAGTGGGGATTTTTTTTCATGTCGTCTAAGTTCAAACATGCTTTAAACAAACAACAAAAAAATGACATTTAAATAACTTTAGAGAGAAATATATAAAGGAAGATTTAAATATTAGCTATAAATTGATACCCATTGTTGATGGTTTTTTTGTTAATTCGAGTCTAGCGGAGTGAGTGGCATGGAAAAGGCACTTAATGAGTGCTTGATGGAGGAGGAATGCTGAGGAATACATGGATACATTCTAAGGTGTTAAAAGCTCAGTGATTAATCCCTCTCAAGGGTAAAACTTGTGATTTAACATACAGAACTTTTCTCTAATAAGTTGCAAATAGTGGACTTCTCAGGCATCTCGCCTGGGCCAGGTGTGTGTGTGAGTGTGTGTACTCGAGCACAGAGATGTTTTCAGCAATTGGGTTGTATTTTAATTTGGGGAATGATTTCTGTTTTAAGTAACTCCAAACAACTCACAATGGCTTAAACAGTCCAGAAAATGTATCACCTCAGTATCAAGTCTTTGGATAGAACAGGACTAAGGTTAGTTATTCAGCGGCTGAAAACCATCTTTCAAGGGCATGCTGCTTTTCCTCTTCCGTGCTGCCACCTTAGGGTATCAGTTTTGCCATCACAGGCTAATAAGTCTCCCCATGTTTGCAAGATGAAGCCACAGCCCAGCATCATAGGCAGACATGGTACTACTTCGCAGAAAAGGAGAAACAGTTTCCTCCCATGCCTGTCTTTTCGGGAGTACAAAATTCTTTCCTGGTAGCTCTCTAGAGGAATGTCCATTTTGTCTCTTTGGCTAGAGCAGAATCACAGGCCCACTTCCAAACCAGCCGCTAGCAGTAGAACCGGTACCACCATGAACAGCTTCACCCACTCACGAGTCACCCTGAGCCACACAGTGAAGGGAGAGACACCTGGACGTTAGGACTCTGCCAACGGCAGGTTGGGGGGGGGGGTAGGCCATCAACAGTATTGACTCCAGCGGCTCTACAAGGCCAGGCCTGATTCCTGGCAAAGCCAACTCTCTTGTCATTTTGCTGAGAAACTTCCACAAACCTGGGAAATACTTGGACAAATTTCACCAAGGAAAGGATGCCAAGCTTTGATTAGTTAATGAGCAACATATTTGGGGGCTAAGGGCACCTACACTTTTCTTATTTTCTTACTCTCCATCAGGCCCCTTTTAATCAACATTCAGTTGTGTTCCGGGACTTTTCTCATAATCGGCGGGGAATTACATGGTTAAGGGATCTCCAGTCTATTTCAGGGTTCAGCAACAGAGGTCATTCATTCATGCATCAAATATTTACAATGTTTTTATTGGGGGCCAAGGACACAAAGATAGAAAAGATAAGGTCTTCATCTGCCAAGAAGTAATGCATTGGAGAGACCCCTGCCCTGCAGAGAAAATCTGTGAAATGTGCCTGAGCGACGAGGTGAAGCCAGAGAACTATCACAGGAGTAGGCATTTAAGTTGGGTATAAAGGTTCCGCGAGAGTTCACCAGGCAAAGAGGAGAGAGAGTGTGGACCTTAATCGGCTCCGACAGCTATTACAAAACGCCCCAGACTGGGGGCCTCAACAACAGGAATTTGGTTCTCACCGTTCTGGAAGCTAGACCTCCAAGGTCAAGGTGCTGGCGGATCCAGTTCTTGGCGAGGGCTCTCTTCCTGGCTTGCAGAGAGCCACCTTCTTGCTGTGTCTTCACAGCAGGGAGAGGAAGCTCTGGGGTCTCTTCCTCTCCTTGTAAGGACACTCATTTCATGATGGGGCCTCCACCCTCATGCGCTCACCTGAACCTCATTACCTCCAAGTACCCCCCAACTCCAAAGACTAGCCCACTGGGGGTTAGGGATTTAACCGATGCATTTGGAGGGAACACAACTATTCAGTCCGTAACAGCAAGTCAGGTCCAGTCAGGCTCAGTGGTTAACAAACCTGACTAGTACCCATGAGGATGCGGGTTCAATCCCTGGCCTCGCTCAGTGGGTTAAGGATCCCTCGTTGCTGTGAGCTGTGATATAGGCCTCAGACACAGTTGGGATCCCACAATGCTGTGGCTGTGGCACAGGCCAGCAGCTGCAGGTCTGACTGGACCCCTAGCCTGGGAAATTCCACATGCTGCGGGATGCGGTCATAAAAAGCAGAAAAAAAAAAAAAAGTAAAAAATAAAAGAGAAACAAACTCATCAGATTTCAAAACCAATCTATGGTTACCATAGGTGAAACTGTTAGGGGGAGGGAAGAATTGGGAGGGTGGGAATAACACATACACACTGCCATATAAAATAGACGATTGACGAGAACCTGGGAGTTCCCTTCGTGGCTCAGTGGTTAACGAACCTGACTAGGAACCATGAGATGGGGTTCAATCCGTGGCCTCACGGAGTGGGTTAGGGACCCAGCGTTGCTATGAGCTGTGGTGTAAGTTGCAGACCCAGCTCAGATCCCATATTGCTGTGGCTGTGGTGTAGGCTGGGGAACCGCCATATGCCGAGGGTGCAGCCCTAATAAATAAATAAATAAAATAAAGAGAATCTACTCTATAGCACAGGAAAATCTACTCAATAGATTGCAATAACCGATATGGGAAAAAAGAATGGATGTATTTATAGGTATGACTGATTCACTTTGCTGTACACCTGAAACTAACACAATCTTGTCAATCAACTTTACTCCAAAAAATTAAATGTAAAAACCAACAAAATCAAGGTATTGACAAGGATGGTTCCCTCTATGGACTCTGAGGAAGAACCCATTCTCTGCCCCCCTCCTAGCTTCTGGCAGCTGCCAGCAACTATTGGCACTGCTTGGCTTGGGGCTTATAGCTCCAGTCTCTGCCTCTGTCTCCACACAACCACCTTTTCTCTGCTGTCTCATTTATTTCCCCTTCTCTTCTCTTCTAAGGGCTTGTCCCTGAGTTTAGGGTCTGCACTCATCCAGGATTATCTCATCTCAAGATTCTTACCCTGGAGTTCCCGTCGTGGCTCAGCAGAAACGAATCTAACCAGCATCCATGAGGACGCAGGTTTGATCCCTGGCCTTACTCAGTGGGTTAAGGATCTGGTGTTGCTGTGAGCTGTGGTGTAGGTCGCAGACACAGCTCGGATCCTGCGCTGCTTCTGCTGTGGCTGGGGCGTAGGCCAGCGGCTACAGATCCAATCCAACCCCTAGCATGGGTGTGGCCCTAAAAACCAAAAAAAAAAAAAAAAAGATTTTTACCCTAATTATATCTGCAAAGACCTTATTCCAAAATAAGGTCACATTCTGAGGTTCTTTTTTTTTTTTTTTTGGCCACCCTGCAACATACAAAATTCCCAGGCCAGGGATCAGGTCCCAACAACAGTTGTGACCTATGCTGCAACTGCCCCACTGCTGTGCTGGGCCAGGGATCAAACTTAGCCTCTCTCTCTTTCTCTTTTTTTTTTTTTAACTTTTTAGGGCCAAACTCATGGCACATGAAGGTTCCCAGGCTAGGGGTCCAATCAGAGCTACAGCTGCTGGCCTACACCACAGCCACAGCAATGCCAGATCCTTAACCCACTGAGCGAGGCCAGGGACTGAACCCGAAACCTCATGGTTTTTAGTCAGATTTGTTTCTGCTGCATCACGACGGGAACTCCCAAACACAGCCTCTCTGAGCGTCCGTTTTCTCATCTGTAAGATGGGGAAAACACTGTTACAGACATTCACCTTCTTAAAAGCCCTTTGATTGATTCTGTCCCTTCTTTCTAATATTATCTAGTATCTAATAATTTTTAATATCTAGTATCTTTCTAATTATCCAAAGAAGTTTGGACCTCCTCCTCCTGCCCCATCTCATCAAATCTTTCTCCTTTCTCTTTCAGGCAGCTCCGGCCCCTGGAAGTCTTGTTCATTTCTTATGAGGAGCAGTTTGGCTCTGGGCCTCACCTGGCAAAGCCACAGTACTTTCTCTTATACCTAAAATGTCCCCAGGATGCCTCATTAAACAGAGTCCCCGTCCAGCACTGCCAGAGGTAGAGTGCCTGGCAGAAGCTTTCAACTTTCCTTGAACCCGATCTACTTTCTTGGGCAAGGAGCTCTCCTGGCCAGTATCTGTGAGCAAGAGGAATAGCGTGGGAATTTATCACTTCTGATATAAATGTTGCCATCTCGCCTGGGAACCAGAACTGAACGGGAGGTTGCTTTTATATGGAGTGAAGTTAAAAGCTGGAACTTATAAATTTATCCTAATAAAATGTTGCTCTTGGGGTTCACTAGAAATATGGGGTTCCGGGAGCTCCTGTTGTGGCTCAGTGGAAATGAACTGGACTAGTATCCATGAGGATACAGATTTGATCCCTGGTCCCACTGAGTGGGTTAAGAATCCGGTGTTGCTGCGAGCTATGGTGTAGGTGGCAGAGGCGGCTTAGATCTGGCGCTGCTATAGCTGTGGCATAGGCTGGCAGCTGCAGCTCCTATTTGACCCCCTAGCCTGGGAACTTCCATGTGCTAAACTTTCGGCCCTAAAAAATAAGAAATAAAGAAAGATGGAGGCTTTTCTGTGTTCTCCTTGCTGGTCAGGTCAAAGACAGTTTTTCTTTCTTGCTTTTCTTCTCTTTCTTTTTTTAACTTTTTTAGCCACTCCACGGCACATGGCGTTCCCAGGCCAGGGATCAGATCCGAGCCACAGTTGCAACCTACGTCACAGCTGCAGCAACACCAGATCCTTTAACCCACTGTGCCAGGCTGGGCATGGAACCTGTGTCCTGGTGCTGCAGAGACGCTGCCAGTCCTGTTATGCCACAGCAGGAACTCCCAAGATAGTTTCTTTTATTTTACTTTCCTCTTGAACCATTAAGATGTCATCTTTTTCTTTGGTATTTATTTTATTACCTTTTTCCCTTTCTCTCACGCTCTGAAACCAACAGAATGTTCACATCCTGAGAGCTGAGGCATGTGGCACCTCTCCCTTCTCTCCGCCACAGCAGACTTTTGCTTTCTCTTCCCTAGTACAAACGCTTTCATGGGTATGTCTGCTGTTTTTTAATGATCACTAACAATTCACTGTTTTGGATGCACAGAGAAATAATTTTCCTAAAGTCAGAGCATCTTTTAGAACAGTGAACTGATCAGAATTTTAACTGGTTGATTCAGAGGTATACACTATTCACTTAACTATTAACTAAACAACAACTGAGATCCCAGGTATTTTCCCCGCAAAATGAATACAGCCTTGGCAGCTGCTGTGGAGGAATATATTAATATCATAAATATGAAACATATATAAAGAAAACCCTGAAGTCTAGTACCACTTCCTCCAGGTGAATGTGAAAAACAATTTGATCGGGAGCTCCCGTCATGGTGCAGCAGAAATGAACCCGACTAGGAACCATGAGGTTGTGGGTTTGATCCCTGGCCTTGCTCAGTGGGTTGAGGATCCAGTGTCGCCGTGAGCTGTGGTGTAGGTCGTAAACATGGCTCGGATCTGGCGCTGCTGTGAGCTGTGGTGTAGGCCAGCAGCTACAGCTCCGATTAGACCCCTAGCCTGGGAACCTCCATATGCCGTGGGTGCAGCACTAAAGGGACAAAAAAAAAAAAAAAAAAAAAAAATCAAAAGTGCCCTGACGGGCAATGGATCAAATGGAAACAAAAATGCTACATAAAATTGTGCGTCTTAAATTGACCCTGAAACAAAATAAATAAATCTAACTTTTCTTCTCAGTTTACAAGTGGTTATTATTGGTTTAAAACATAGCCAAAGACTTTAGTTGAGAAACACTAAGTATTTGGATATATTTTAATGTATAAAATGTCATAAAATACTTACAAGGTATTGTACCAACCCAGAGACCAGCCTTTTCTCATCCCTGCTTACGATCCTTAATGTCTGTTATTTTCCAGGACTCTTTTGGTAGCAAATAACAGAAAGCAAACTCCAACTACCTTAAGCAGAAAACAGTAGAGGGGTGGCAGCAGAGATTTGGGGAAGGATTCTGGGGTAGCTGATGGGCTTGAAGTACAGCCATTTCGGGGGGCCTCAGGGACTAGAAGGAAAGTCTTGGCTACCAGGCCTCTGTCTTTTTCTGAATGTCTGTTTCATGCTCGCCAATGTTTTTCCATGAGGTTGGAATCAACGTTGCCAGCATCAGCAGGACACCTCCTATCTTCCTCTCCTGAGAGGAAATTTGTTTTCCTGGATCCAATTAGAAAGATCCCAGGGAGGGATGCTAATTGGTTTAGCCTGAGTGACATTCCTATCTCTGGGCCAATCTCTGGGACCAGGGAGGGAGGGTGGGTCATAGGAGGATTTGGTAGCTCCCCTTTACAGCATGCTACATGCTAGCAGTATGAAGAGGGCAGAGTAGTTCCCCCAGAGAGGGGTGGGCATCCTCGGGTGATAAAGATTGTCACTCAAAATTAAAGCTCTTGCTTAAAGCCTTCAGAGATAGACTGCCTTCTGTGGGTTGGCTCTACAAGGCTTTTACTTTCTAATTCTGGGTTCACAATAATCTGTTACTTAAGGATGCTTGTTTTCCAGGGACCAGTTGGCTGAATTATTAAGTTATTCAGCCAAGGTCTGCATTATTAAAATGAGGTAAGTTTCATTTGAATTAAAAAGATATACATAATATTAGTATCTTTCTTTTAGAGAGCGAAACATTTTCATCACAATTAATTAAGGCTTAGAGAGATTGATGGACTAATGAATAAAATTTCTCCCACTTTACCCACTGGAAACTAAAGCAAGATGTCTTATCTACACTTCCAGTTGGGAAGGAACTGGATTGGCTTCTAGACGAGTATGTTTTACATTAAAGACCAGTGGCTCAAATACCATATGATATCACTTATAACTGGAATCTAATATACAGCACAAATGAACCTTTCCACAGAAAAGAAAGTCATGGACTTGGAGAATAGACTTGCGGCTGCCCGGCGGGGGAGAGGGAGGAAGTGGGAGGGATCGGGAGCTTGGGGTTATTGGATACAACTTGGAATGGATTTACAAGGAGATCCTGCTGAGTAGCATCGAGAACTATGTCTGGATACCTATGTTGCAACAGAACAAAGGGTGGGGGAAAAATGTATACATGTAAGAGTAACTTGGTCCCCATGCTGTACAGCAGGAAAAAAATTAAAATAATAAAACAAGAAAGAAAAAAAAAAAAAAGACCAGTGTCTCAACAAACAAAGCACAGCCCACAGACCGGGGTTTGGTATTTGGCTTTACTTTATAAAAATACACAACTTAAATACATATGACACTCTCTATACAAGACATAAACAACCATTAGATTTAACATTCTCCGTTATTTCAACAGAAACCATACGTGAATTACCTCCTAAGAGCAAAGGGTTTCTTTAGAGACTCTGCATTCCCAGTCCAAGGGAAGACTGCCTCATGGGCAATCGCTGCAGGAAGCTAACCCAAACCGTCCAGCTTTCCAACAAGTCACTTCACCAGCACGGCCTTTATTGCACAGCTTCATATTGCACTGCTCGTCAGACACAATCTAACTTATCCATACCACGAGGTCAAGCTTTCGTCTTCTCTAGAAATGCTTAAAGGAAAAACCACTACATAAACTGTACTAACTGTCGCTTATGATTGTGCTAAATACCAGTCATGAGAGAGATGAACCTCTCTTCACTTCGCAAAACTTGCAATGGAAGGTGGTTGGCTATGTTTTGTGGCTAAATTCCTTTTCAAAAGTTTTCCAAAAATGTTGGCAGACTCAGAGTGAGCTGGATGGAGTGCGGTGGAGAAGGGAGCGACATTCCAGTGCCTACTGAGTGCTCGTAGGACGGGCGCTGTCACTGTCAAAGGCCATGTGCACACGGCCCCACCCTTTCTAACTTAAGACCAAAATACCTCCCTCCCCCTTGAGAGTCTGTCATTGTTCTATGAGGAACAGCTCCGTCACTATGGATTCAGAGCTCACAGGGGCTGCCCTCTTAGTCTGGCTTTCTTTCAGAAATTTAGCTGCCTTATCTATGGCTCATTTAGCTAACAGTGATTTAGGCTCTAGCTTATCAGTCTAGAGGAATATTTTCCAGTTGAGAATTCAATGCAAGAGAACATACTAGAGTGAGTTTCCTGAGGTAATCGTGAGCCTTACAGAATAGAGTGCAATCTATAGAATTAGAGCAATTTCTCTTGAGGAGCAGGCACAGTACCCCCAAATCTGGACGTCCAAGTCAACAGGCTAACAAAACCAAGCGCACATTTCCATGAAGAAACAAAAGGACAATGCTGAAGTAAAAGAAACGTTGACAGTTGCGAAGATCAATTCAAAAGGAGGCAGGAAAGCAGAAGAGAAGAACAAAAGGAGAGTGTATTTGAAAGTTCTTAGGTAGGTAGGACGATTAACTTCAAAAGCCTCCAGGGATTTCTAACAAGTTTTAAAAGCGCTCATTCTTGGTGACTCAGATGCAGAGGCAATGGCTTTTTTTTAATAATAGCTGCTTGAACTTTTTATTCTTTTTTGAAAAATAAGATTCTCTGTTTGTTTAGCCATTGTTGTTACGCTCACTGATATATTGTGAAATTCCAACTGGTTAAAGCCTTTTAATAAGGTTGAACTATAAAGGACATATTTGCACCAAGAATTTAAATTAATGCACAGAGATCTATGAAATTTTGTATAAAGTCAGTGCGAAGAAAACCTTTCACTGCAGATCATGCTTCATTATCTCTTGACATTCGACTCGAGGATTTTGGAAATCTGAAAAATCCTGGGACCCCGAAGCTTAACTTTCTTTTCTTTCTTTTACATAAATGAAATGGTACATCGCCATTCTTAACAGTAATCATCAAGGTGCTAGGAACTGGGTCCCAGGACATCAGGCTAAATTTCAACAAGTCACCCATTGTATAAGGATATGAATGGAAGCACTGAAGAGCCCTCTCTGCTGAAACTGCTCACCTGCACAATGCCCTTGAATGAGGTGACCAAACTCGCATTAAATAGCAGTGATGAAACCCAGCACTGGCTCTTACACAGGGTCACCGAGTGAGCGGTCATGTCAATTTGGGCTGACACCACCGGTGCACGGTCCCACATTCACCCGACTCCTAAGTTCTGCTGCAAGAACAAATCTATGTTTAATTACTTTAGGCACGAAGAAGGCCTTAAGCAAAATGTAGGTCCTGAAGAACTTTGGGCTGGAGTTCTACAGGCCCAGAGCTAGTGAAAACGAAAAGGCCAGAGGGAAAATCCCATAAGAAATCTTATCTCATACCTCTATTTTTTTAAAGTCTTTTCAGTATCACCAAGATGAAAACTCATACTAGGAAAAAAATGCTCTGGTTTTCTGACAACCAGCTCGATGCTGCTCAGGTGCAGCCACACAAAGCAAAGCTGCTTTGGAGAAGGGAAGGGTCCAGAGAATGCAGTGAGCTCCTATTAAACAAAAGTGGTTTTTCGTCTCAGGGGGTAAGGTGAATGCTTCCTGGTGATAAATATGGAATAGCTGTTTACAATTCACAGACAGTAGTGTTTTACATACTTTAAAGCCCCAATGAGTGCAGCGTGCTCACAGCTAAGAGTCTGAGTACCATAAGGAGAGTGATGGTGTAACGAGCCAGGCAGGGAGACTGACTCTAGAAATGCTGGAAGAAAGGCTGGTCCTAACACATGATCTTCATCCATCCCTTGGATATGGAGGAAGAGACTATGGCGAGAGAATGTATTTCTCTTTGTGAAATTAATCTTCATAATCTGTAGCTTAAAGATATCACTAATTAGAAATCTGGAACCCAAGCAAAAGTCACAGATTCCTCCCACAGAGGCCTTAAGATCTCTCCATCTACCACCCAAAGGATCCACACCTGTCACTGGTCATCCAGGCCCAGGTCAAGGTTGGATGGAGGACGGAGGAGGCAGGAAGCGGAAGCCAGGGATTGAGGAAGAGAGAAATGGTGGCGGATGTGGTATATAACAAACAAGATGGGAGGAGAAGGGGGAAGAAGGAGGGAACTAACACTGATGAGGAGGGCAGAGGAGGCCTGGCTTACTGAGACACCCCTTCCTTTCCCACCTGTCTGTGGCAAAGGATGCGAACCAAGAAGAGGCATGAACCTCACCGAGGGGCTTGCCTAGGCATCGAACATGCCCCGGCCAGGCCGGCCAAGCCCGCTGGGATATGCACACCATCTAGTCTGCAGGCACTTCTGTCTTGGGGTCTGATTCCTAATTCCGTGGCCAGGGAAAGCCTCAGACCCAGGGGCAGGACGAGCTGCAGCTCTCCTAGGGCTGCCTCGTCCCTCCCCCTGGGGGCTGCAGGAGGGGAACAGAGGGAGGTCATAAAAGGCCACTCAGGTCAGGAGCGTATCACCTGCTTCCCTTCCAAAGGGCTGCTGAGAGCTCATTAATTGCAGACTGATGCTTAAACCACCACCTCAGGAGCGCAGTGGAAAAGGGGCAACTGGCCTGTGAGGTCACCACACTTCCGGGGGTACGGACAGTGTCTGCTGCCATTTTTGTTTTCTGCTCTGATGAATTTTTAAAATTCCAAAAAGTGAAAGCGTCCTCCTTGCAGAAACCTCATGGACGTTCCTGAGCAAAGCGCCTCAGGGATGCTCCTCCGACAGAGCTCACGGACGCATCAGAAAAACTCGCAGATCATTCGGAAACAGGAAAGGAACCACAGGGTACACGGGGCGCTCGGTTCTCGTCACCGCGTGTAGCGGCACGCCGTCGATGACATGGGACCAGGCACCGGAATTACTGATTTACAAGTGACGGCACATGAGGGAAAAGCGCAGTCAGGCTTTGTGGCGGAAAGAACCCAGGTTGGCTATTTTACCTCAAGCAAAGTCTGCTTGCACTGGATGCCCAGGTTTGTGGTTTTCTCTGCTTTCTACTTGATGTTCTTCAAGAGGGCCGTGCGGGCGCTCACAACGGCTTTGAAGGCGTCTTCGCTGCCAGGGGCTACGCACTTGTCCGGGTGAAGCAGCACGGCGAGTCTCCGGTAGGCTTTATTGACTTCATCCCTGCGGCAGAAGCAGAAGCCAAGCTCCACGTCAGTCACGGGGTCAGGCCCCCACCCACCCACCTCCCCCCCCCGGCATCCTAGCTGGTTGGGTACCACCGTAGCTCTTGCAGTAAACGGATCCCAAATAATCGCTACCCTTTCTCAAAGGTGGGACCCAAGGACTAGGAACCAGTGAACAAACACTATGTAAGTTCAAGTGGGAAAACGCACGCTGCCTTCGCACAAAGGGAGACGCGAACGCTAAGAAAGTGAAAACGCTTGGTGAGAACATGATCAGATGAAAACAGACAGAGCTTGGCGCCGCACAGGCACGCAGAAAATCTTTGCTGGCTGCAGCAATGCGGACAGGGGCCATCAGGGCAGGCCCCCTGGAGGATGGTTCTGGAAGAAGGCGGAGTTCGAGGTTTGACACAGCGGAGGGGAAATGCTGAGCAGCGGGGAGAGAACGGGCAGAGGCCTGTGGTTCCAGGAGGAAACCACCCTGGAAGTAACAAGAAACAAAGCTGGTCCGGGAACAGGGGTCAGCGAGTGAGGGCCCTGCCGGCAAGACAACAGCAAACTTGGATTTGACAAACAACAGTGACCGTAGGTGTTTCATGACAATATGGTGCTGGGAAAGCTATTTTTAGAAGTGAGGACACAGGTTACAACAACCCAAGAGTTTAGATCAAGGTGTTTGTGGAAGCAAACAAGGGAAGACAGAAGAGGTAATAAAAACAAAGACCTGGCGGAAGCAGACAATGAGCTGGGCATGGGGGGGGGGGGATATAAGAAACGGGGCTGAAGTGAGTTCCAGGGTCACGGGCAATCTGAGGCCCCGAGGAAGATGGTGACACCAATGACCAAGCGAGGGCCTCTGGAAAGGGGTACCCAAGAGTTAGAGTGAGCTCCCTGAGAGCAAAGAAGAGAGAATTTCACATCTAAGAGAGGAAAGGAGCACTGTGACTGGTGAGTGCTTCTCCCCTGACCAGCGAGTCCCAGGTGAGGGCTTTTTAGCCCCTCCATGAGCAGGGGCTGCTGCGCAGGGGCCCGAAGACCACCTGTCCCTGCCCATCTCCTGCTCTTTGCCCCCTCAGGGGAGCGCTGGTGGTACGCTGGTGAGCCCGGCTGCCTTCCATATCCTCCGGTGTCAGGCCTCCGGGAGGCTTCCCAGTGCCCAGCCACTCCCCTGGCCAGTCTGCCTCTGTCTCTACCAGCGGGTTCTGAGACAGGCTGAGACCTGGGACCTGGACTCTGTGCTGCAGTGCTCATACCTGGACCAAATCTCTTCCAGCAGCAAAATACAAAGAAACCAGAAAGGGCTAAAAATAACTGCATGCATGCACCACTGGGGCAAATTTTGAACAAGATAGAAAAAGGCCAAAAACCCAGCTGCCACATCTGAGCAGGGAACTGTATGCGCACACACACAGCACAGAGCACTACCCAGGGGGTGGGCAGACCACCACCCCTCTGGCCTGACCCCTAAGACCACCCCCGCCGCCCCACAGAGGAACCGGCTCGCCCTGACTCGGAGAGCAAGCAGACTTACCAGGCACTCATTTTCACTCCCTCCTGCTGCAGCAGGAGCCCCAGTAAAGCCCTGCCTGAAGCTCTTGCCTGGCTTCTTATCAATTTCTATTGATTAAGGAGGCCAAGAACCCTGGGCAGTAACAGTTTTATTTTCCAGCTTCCTTCTGTAATTCAAGGTCCAGGTTATCCTACAAGCCTGCATTTGGTGCTTCCCCCTCTATTCTCTACCAGAAGGAGTTCTAGTTTGGCTCTCCAAATTAGGGAGATGGTCTTTGCTATCTTGGAGGTGATGGAAAGTCTTACCGGTCACTGTGGGGAGACTGAGTGAGGTCACAGGGCCGTGCTAACAGCTGTCCATGTCTTGGGAATACATTCTATGGCTTTTTCTGCCTCCTGCTCTTGGAGCAGATCTTCTGAATTTTCTCATTTTACCTTGCAGATAGCTTCTCTGCACAGATGATTTTGACGTTAGCTAATAAGAATCACATTATCCCTAAAAGACTCTATCCTTGAGGCAGAAACAGTACCCCGTCTCTTCCCCATGAGTGAGGCTTGGCTTGGCTCCTTCTAGCCACTCTGCTTCCTGAGGAAACACGTCCACATAGGGTTAGTGTTCAGGCCTGGTGCCTTTCAAGAATTCTGGATAGCAGGAGAAACTTTCCAGGAAAATTTTAGAGAAACAAGATCGAGTCGGGTGTGTCAAACAGGTACTCGTTCTACTAAAGACGAAGGGTCTCTTAGAGCTCAAGACAGTAAACAGCACTGAATAAACATTAAAACCCTCTATAACGACAACAACAGAAAGGGTTTTAGGTTTTGCCCACATGTGCTCAACGGCACACCAGATTAGTGTGATGGGCCCAGAGGAATAAAGGGTATGAAAATGACAGAGGTCTCACAAATTTTGGTAGATTCCAATTACCCACAGTGAATAAGGAATCAAAAGTTTCTTCTTTCCTAACAAATATTGTTCAAAGTTAATGAATAAGTCATCGTTTCTGAGTTGTAGAGCCAATATCCATTGTAAATGAAATGGAAGCAGTTAGAATGAGACAATGGGAAGTCTAAAAGGGTATTTAAAAGACATCGGTTAACTCCGTGCTGTGAGGGCCTCTGAATTCCTCCATCCTTCAGGTGATTCAGGCTTCCCTCAGTGATGCCCAGCAAGTCCGGGGTGACCAACGACTATCTTCCTTTCCCCCTCCCTCGTCCCTCCTGGATCTGAAGCTGTGCTAAGAGACCACAGGGAGGAAAGTTACGGTGCAAACTAAAAAGATACGAAAATTCTAATAATATGTATAGTAGCAGTAGTATTACAGTGTTAAAAGTTATATAACCTTTGCAAGTGGAGAGAGTAGATTCAAAGAGTCCTAATACAACAAAAAAAACATTTTTTCTTTATCTATAGGAGACAACAGGTGTTAACTAAATTCATGGTTGTAATTATTTCACAACATATGTCAGTCAAATAATTATTCTGTACGCCTTAAACTTATGCAATGTATGTGAAATATTTTTCAATAAAACTGGAAAAAAGCTACATAACCATACTAAATAATGACTTATTTTTGAACAAGCAACAGAGTAGTGACTATTTCTTTTTCTCCCAAATAATTCTTTTGACTAAAATGAAATAACATAAATACACAGAGGAGGAAGTAGCAGGATTTTTGACAGAAACAGAAAAAGAGAGAGACAGGCAGATACAGAGTGTTCAGGGTCAAGAAGCAATACTCCCACTAACTCCTGGGGTCCCTGAATATGTGTTTAGTCTCCCTGAGTTCCAGTTTTCTCATCTATGAAATGAAATGTTTGGATAAGCTGATTGCTCACATTTTTTTCCTTCTCTAAAATTCTACAACTTAAGAATTCTATTTGGATTTTTTTTAAGCTCCATTAGCTTCAAGGCTCTTATGTAACAAAAGCAGAGCAGGTCGTTTCAGAAGGTACTTATGCGATTATACTACACAGTCCCCTACCGGGCAGCTTGCCCTCTATTTTCTTTCTTTGGTATCTACCAAATTCAGGGAAGGAGCACTGTTAAGTCAGCTGGCGTGTTTCCACACGTTTTCCTATTTCTGGCCAATCACAAAATCACATCACACTACAATCCTGATGACCGAGTCTTTCTCTATGAGAGAAGTCCGCAGTAATATCTGAGAGCGCTGCTTACCTTGAGGCCCCAGGTTTGACTCCCAACATGTCCCAACTATCTTTACTATTTCGAATTCTGCGAATGGTGTCTGCTTGCTCTTTGGTGAAACTAGCGCTGCTATTTGTGATAGGACGTTTCCCGCCATTGTCACATAAGTCAACTATGGATACATAAAAGGTCTGCAGAAAGAAAGCACATCCCAGAGGAGAGCTGATTTTGTGAAAATAGGAATTTCCTTTAAGCACGAACATAAAAGAATTTCAAAATGTTTCAATCACTCTTAAAATTCACAATAAAGCAAATATGTACTTTGGAACTTTTTTCTTTTGTATTGTATATATGTATATATATTTAAGCACACAAAAAGTATAAGGAATAAAATTGAAATGGCTCATAACCCTACTCTCAGGTGACCACACTTGAGATTAAAAACTAGCACATAAATATTGTTAGAAAAATCCACATAGTAAGGAAAAGCGTAAAATGAAAACTCTCACCCTACCCCTCAAACTCCTCTCTTCGAGGTAACCACTGTTAATATATTTTTCTGAGTATCCTTCCAGGATAATTTCCTATCAGTACACCAGGACATACACACATCCAAATGCTAAGCATCTGCATAAAAGAGAAGAGATTAAACTCGCTGCTTGGCACCTTGCATTTTTTTTCACGTAGTAATAAATTTTGGAATCTTTTCTCTAGCTGCATACAGACACTTTCATCCCCCTTTCCAATGACTGTTGAGTATATTACTATGTGATTATATCATAATTTATTTAACCAACTCCCTATTCTTGGACAGGTCAAATGATTCTATTTTTTTTTGCTACAAAAATTGCTTTAGTGAATGTGTGTGTGTGTGTGTGTGTGCGTATGTACACCTGTGGGGGTACTGCTTTAGATCCCACATCAAGCTGCTGCACGTCACGGCCAAAAAATAAAAATGAGTAAATAACTAAAATTCAAAATGCCATCTTTAATTTTTTTTAAAGTGTATGTGCATTTTACTTTGTTTTGTTTGTCTTTTTTTAAGGGCTGCACCCCAAAGACATGGAGGTTCCCAGGCTAGGGGTCGAGTCGGAACTGTAGCCACCTGCCTACACCACAGCCACAGCGACCTGGGATCCAAGCTGCATCTGTGACCTACACTACAGTTCATGGCAACACCAGATCCCTAACCCACTGAGCAAGGCCAGGGATCGAACCTGTGTTCTCAGGGATGCTAGTCAGATTCGTTTCCACTGCGCCACAATGAGAACTCCCATTTTACTTTTTGGATTTGGACGCTTTCATACAAAAAGGCTATAATGATTTCCACTCCCATCACTGCGTAGCGAAGTGCCTGTTACCCAGTATGCTTGTCAATACTGGGCACGACCACACAGCTCCACTTTTGCCAATCTGATGTGTATCTGACAGTTTTTATTTGCACTTCTTTAATTATAAGTGAAACTGAGTATCTTTTCATATGCTTATCAGTCTCTTCTTTTTCTGTAAACTGTTCATATTCTTTCCTTATTTTTATAATGTTTCTCAAAGTGAAAGCCATTTTTTGATCCTGCTCATATTCCAGGCTCTGTGTGCTGTGATTGCAGTTGAACAATTTCACTCAAAATACTAATTTAACACACTGTGGCTGCTTTTATTTATTTATTAATTTTTGCTTTTTTAGGGCCACACCTGTGGCACATAGAAGCTCCCGGGCAAGGGGTCGAGTGGAGCTGCCAGCCTATGCCACAACCACAGCCACAGTGGGTCACCAACCCACTGATTGAGGCCAGGGATCGAACCTGCATCCTCGTGGATACCAGTCGGTTCATAACCCACTGAGCCATAACAACGGGAACTCCCCACTTATGGCTGCTTTTAAATGGACTCTTTTCTCCGTTTCTTTTCAATCTGCTCCTTTTTCTCCCCCCAGGTATTTCTATAGTTCCTATTGTCATCTAAAAACGTTATCTTTCTCTTTGACCCCCTCTTCATCTCCATAGTTAGCTGACTCGGAAACCTACACAAGAAGCCCTGACATGTAGAAGTGGTGTCAAAGGAAAAGCTGCTAGATACAAAGACAAGAGAAATAGCTTAGTTTTAGTCTGTCTTAACACTACTCTGCGTTAACAGTGTAAGATAAAACCCAAGTTCCTTCCGGACATAAAGTGCCTATTAAGTACACAGGAAACAAAGTATTTATTAAATTGACCCCCCCCCCCCCCCCGCAGGAAAGCACTACTTCTAAGTACTTACTTCCAGCATAGTTTCATTACACTCTTTTTTAGCCCACTGCTTTTTTTTTTTTTTTTGACTAAGTATCCATTTAGTTCTACCCAGAATTTATCTAAAAAAATTAAAACAACCTAAAAGGGATCACAGTTCACAGATGCTTATTTGTGCTATGGATCAGTAAGGTTTTCTTTTAGTCTGTAAGTAAACCTATAATAAACAGTCACAGATTTCTGAGGGCACAAGCATTTTCTCATGACACGTAACGCGACAGAAGGCCAGCCGTGGTGTGAGAGAGAGAACATGTGAATTGAAGTCAAGTCTGTTTAAGTTCCTTGTCTGAATGCCAGCCATGCTGGAGTGATGGATACTGGATTGGATCTCTTCCAATAAATTACTACAAAAGTGGACAAAAACATGAGGCGACCCTTTTTTTTTTTTTTTTTGGCTACGGTATGCGGAGGCTTGATGTGGGATCTCAGTTTCCAGAGCAGGGATTGAACCCGGGCCTCAACAGTGAAAGTGCAGTGAAAACACGCAGTCCTAACCGCTAGACAACCAGGGAACTCCCACGGCAACTCTTTTCAGGTCCTGGACAACAGCAAGTACAAGACTACTTCTTGGTTTTCTACGTGACTCCATTTCCTAACCATATCATAGAGAGCTTGAATCTGATGAGCAAGTCCTACTGAGCTAAGGAGGTGGAGATCAGAGCTTGAGGATGATGCAGTGGCTCAATGCTGCAGAGCAGGGCACTGTATCGGAGGGAGCTGTGCAGAGCTGGGCACTAGGACTCCATGTGAGAGTCCCTACTGGTCTGTAGTTGAGGGCTAGACTATACATACACAGGGTGAGATGATCTAAGCTTACCAGACAACAGTTACTGAGGGGTGAGAACAGAACTGCCTAGTGGTACCAAGGGAAGAGCTGTCCTGGGCACACTAGAGTCCGGCCTTGCCAGAGCAGAGAGGCTGCCTTACTACCTCATCAATACCCCTAGCTTCTAGCTGCAACACCACAGCAAGGCTATGCTTTGGGATTTAGACTCATCCCAACAAAACCCAAAGCCAAGAACTGACAAGATCTGCAAAAGGGACAGGATGTGGAGGCTGAATCTGGCCAAATTCTAACAGCCTGGGAAATGCTTTGAGCTTTCCTCACATCCTTGCAAGAAGTCAAGCCTACACAAGTTCAGTGTAATCTGCCAATAACTGAACTGTCTGGTAAAACAAGAATCAACATTCTGGGAGTTCCCATTGTGGCTCAGTGGTAATGAACCCGACTAGTACCCACGAAGATGAGGGTTCAATCCCTGGTCCTGTTCAGTGGGTTAACAACATGATGTTGCTGTGGCTGTGGCATAGGCTAGCAGGTGAGCTCCAATTTGACCCCTAGCCTGGGAACTTCCATATGCCACAAGTGTGGCCCTAAAAAGCAAAAAAAAAAAGGAAAGAAAAGAAAAAAAAGAATCAACATTCTCCAGAAAAAAACAAATCTAGAGTTTCTACAATGTCTGGTATTAAATCAAAAATCACTACTTAGGAGTTCCCATCATGGCTCAGTGGTAATGAATCTGACTAGTATCCATGAGGATGTAGGTTTGATCCTTGGCCTCGCTTAGGGGGTTAAGGATTTGGCATTGCCACAAGCTGTGGTGTAGGTCACAGATATGGCTTGGATCTGGCATTGCTGTGGCTGTGGCATAGGCCAGCAGGTACAACTCCGATTTGATGCTACAGGTGCAGCCCTAAAAACCTGGGGTGGGGGGACATACGCTACTCATACAAAGAAACAAGAAAATGTGATCCACGGCCAGAGAAAAAAGTATTCAAAAGAAACTGAACCCAAGATAATCCAGACAAAAACTTTATTTATTTATTTATTTAATTTACCTTTTTAGGGCTGCACCTGCAGCATATGGAAGTTCCCAGGCTAGGGGTTGAACTGGAGCTGCAGCTGCTGGCCTACACCACAGCCACAGCAACATGGGATCTGAGCCACGTCTGTGACCTACACCATGGCAACACTGGATCCTTAACCCACCGAGCGAGGCCAGGGATCGAACCCCTATCCTCATGGATACTAGTCCTGTTCATTACCACTGAATCACGATGGGAACGCCCTAGAAAAAAACTTTAAAATGACTATTATAACTATTTCAAAGAGATAAAGAAAAATATGTTCAAAATGAGTAAACAGAGAACTTCAGCAAAGAACCACAACTACATAAAAGAACCATATGTAAATTCTAGAACTAAAAAGTAGTGAACTGAAAACTTGACTTGGTAGATAAAACAGCAGACTGAAGTCAGATCAATAGAGACTATGCAATCTGAAAAAGAAAAGGGAAAAATGCAACAAAAATAAACAGCCTCAAGGACTATGAGACAAAATCAAATGGTCTAATATATATGCAATTGGAGTCCCCGAGGAAAAAGAGAGTGAGAATAGGGCCAAAAAAAGTATTGGAAGAAATAATGCTTTTTTAAAAAACATCCCAAAATTGATGAAAAGCACCTGCTTATCAGTCTAAGAAAATCAACAAACCCCAAGTAAGATAAATATAAAGAGAACCACACCCAGGCACATAGCACAACTGCTGAAGACCAAAGATAAAGAGAAACTCTTGAAAGCGGCTAGAGGAAAAAAAGTACACATTATATATAACGGAATAGGAGTAAGAACAACTGCTAACATCTCATGAGACACAAAAGAGGTCAGAAGTGAATGGATACATATCTTTAAAGTGCTCAAAGAAATTTAATCTCTAAGGGTTATTTATGTATAAATCACTACTACCCTTAGATATCCTCATAACTGAAATGAGAATGAGAGTTTCCTGGTTCCTTAGTGGATTAAGGATCTGGCATTGTAACTGCCGTGGCTGGGGGTCACTGCTGTGGCGTGGGTTTGATCCCTGGCCTAGGAACTTCTGCATGCCACAGGCGTGACCCCCCTCCAAAAAAAGAAAAGGCTAGTTAAAATGAGAATGATACCTGCCACACATTGTTAAGTTTCAAATGAAATGAAATGTGAACTTATCCAAAACTTAAAATATATTCAGTTAAGTATCATCATTGCACACAATATAGGTACAAGCTAACAGATCTGTGTATTCCAAAGAATAGAAACGTGGCAAACCAACATCAACCTTATTTGGAATAAAACAGAAGCTACTGATGCCCAATTCAGGCTGTCAGCCAAGGATAAAACCTGTCTTCTAGTAGGAGGCGTGACATCTTGTGAGAAGGAAATTCGGCACAAAAGATTCAATAAAATCCCACTCAATAATTTAGAAAAACTCTTTACAGTATAGCTACATTATTTGAAATGCTAAAAATTCCCAAAATACCAGATATATGCATAAGAAAAAAAATGCATTATTCATGCTACCACTTATTTCTAAATGTATCTATAATGAAGAGTTGACTATAAGTTGCTGTTTAAGTAGTCTGCTCCCCTTAAAATTATTCAAGATTAGTAATTCTAAAAAGTAACCATCTATTCAGGTTGCAAAGGGAGCCTATCCTTCCACTGCCCACTTGATTGGTGAGACTACTTTTATCGATGAATGGCTGGATTCTGCAATGACAGTCTCCTGGTCTCTAACTGCACCCCCAAGAGCTACAATACAGGATTATATGAGCTATGGCAAGGCCATTTTGCCAAAGTAATGCATGCATTTGATTATGCCTACAAATGTAACCGAAAGTAGTTTTAAAGATAATCTTTGTGCCATTTAAACAGGTCTATAATAAATGTTGTTAAACTTGATGATCATCAGCGTCACCTGGAGCCTTTGCAAAACACGAATGCCTTAGCTCTATCAAAACATTACTTTCCAGTAGGTCTGGAGCCCAGAAATCTGTATTCTGAAGAATTTCTCTAGGTAATTCTGATGAGCTGCCAGGTCTGGTCTAAAACAGAGAGCAGACAAGTAACACACACCCTCATACTACCTCATTCCCTCTCTCTCTCCCATTTTCTCTTTCTTACCAGCTTCTGAAAAGAAAGAGCTTACTCTAATGAGAAAGTCCTATTAGATTTCGCTTTGCTTGCTTGCTGTCTGTCTTTCTTTCTTTCTTTCTTTTTTTCTTTCTTTCTTTCCTTTCTTTCTTTCTTTCTTTCCTTTCTTTCTTTCGTCTTTCTGTCTTTTCAAGGGCCGCACCAGTGGCATGTGGAGGTTCCCAGGCTAAGGGTCCAATCAGAGCTGTAGCCACCAGCCTACACCACAGCCACAGCAACGCCAGATCCAAGCCACATCTGCGACCTACACCACAGCTCATGGCAACGCTAGATCCTCAACCCACTGAGTGAGGCCAGGGATCAAACCCACAACCCCTTGGTTCCTAGTTGGATTCGTTAACCACTGAGCCATGACAGGAACTCCTGCAAAATTTATTTAATTTTTTTTCTTTTTTGGCCACACCCACAGCACGTGGAAGCTCCCAGGCTAGGGAACGAACCCACACCATGGCAGCAACCCAAGCTGCTGCAGTGATGACGCCAGGTCCTTAACCCACAGAGCCACAAAGACACTCCCACTGTGCATAATTCAAATTAAAACTTGCTACGGTCAGCCCTGACACAAATTCTAAAACAATAACAAGCTAGGTTACCTGGAACATCTCATTGATTCCTTCTCCAGTTTGAGCTGAAGTTTCAAAGTACAGGAACCCTTTGCTTTCAGCCCAAAGACGTCCCTCGCTTTCATCAACACAGCGGTGCTTGGCACAGTCAATCTGAAATTGAAAGTTGGGATGAGAGAGAGACCTTGTCCCACCAGAATAGGCCCAGGGAGGTTTCTGTCAATCCTTTGCTCAGGCAAAAACTTTTTTTTTTTTTTTTAATGGCCGTACTTGTGGTATATGGACGTTCCCAAGCTAAGGGCTGAATCCAAGCTGCAGCTGAGGCCTACACCACAGCCATGGCAACACCAGGTCTGAGCTGCATCTGTGACCTACGCTGCAGCAGGCGACAATGCTAAATCCTTAACCCACTGAGCAAGGCCGGGGATCAAACCCGTATCTTCACAGAGACAGCGTCAGTTTCTTAACCCATGGAGCCACAGTGGGAATTCTACAGAAACTATTCTTAAGTGAACCCCAGCACTGGTATATAAAATTACCAAGACCAGAAATGATTTTTAAAAAATTACTGATATTGATTGTGGACTGATTTTCTGTGGCAGAACAAGTGCCTTCCACCGGCATTACCCCTTGTGAAAACTGCAGCTGCTCACCTCATCCAAGCTGGCTTCATCCTACCTGCCCACTTGAGGGCCAGGGACTGCCTTTCATACTTCTCCACAGTCCACATGTCACCCACCTGCTTCCCCTCCTCCAGCCGGGAAAGAGTGATTATCAGGATCCACCTTTCCTGCTCAGGCACCAACCAATATCCATCCCCAAGTATGGCACCAGAAAAATGGTGAATAAAAACCCTGATAGGCCAGGTGTTGTTTTTCAATTGTTTTTGTTTTAGGGACATATGTTTTGAAAAGCCATTGATTTCTATGTGACAGATTATAGATTTTTTTTCCTTTTTATTTGCTCCCCCTGAGCTGCGCTCCCCCTGCAATGGACCTGGACTGTTGAGCGTACCACCTCCACAGCACTTACCTTGTTGGCACACACCGCAAACACAATATTTTCCATGTTTCCATGAGGCCCAAGATCTTGCTTCATTTCTGCCAACCATGCATCAAGGGCGTCAAAGGAATCTTTCTGTCCAACATCATAGACCAGAATCACACCCTGTGTGTCCTTGTAAAACTCGTTACGAACCTTTACATAAAAGAACAGATACACAAAATGTAGATTTCGTGATTTTGTAAATGTATAGCTCACAGTCATTAACTTAGCAAAATGTGGGTTTTGGTGTGTATTCATAGTGTTTACTATTTGTATTACTGGTCTTTGGAGGGGTTTCTTTTTTTCCTTTTTTTTTTTTTTTGCTATTTCTTGGGCCGCTCCTGTGGCATATGGAGGTTCCCAGGCTAGGGGTCGAATCGGAGCTGTAGCTGCCAGCCCACGCCAGAGCCACAGCAACATGGGATCTGAGCCGTGTCTGCGACCTACACCACAGCTCACGGCAACGCCGGATTGTTAACCCACTGAGCAAGGGCAGGGACCGAACCCGCAACCTCATGGTTCCTAGTCAGATTCGTTAACCACTGTGCCACGACGGGAACTCCTGGAGAGGTTTCTAATAAAATCAAAGTAACAAGGTTTAAAGAAAAGAAGTCTACCAGTATAGAAGGACTTGCAATGGAAATAACAGCCTCTCGCCCACCCCTCTTCAGTTCCAGTTCCACTCCCCAGAGGCAATCGATCTTTAACTGCTGTTAGTAGGCCTTAAAGAACACAGATTATATAAAGTTCTTAGGAAGAACCAGAACAGTGAATCAACAATTAAAAAGAATTTAAGGCAAAAACACCCCCAGTATCAGCAATAAGCATAGTCATTTGTGTATCATGTCCTGAAGCTGGCTTCCCCAGGATGCTAGGCAGAACCTCCTATGACTCTGGGGTCTCCCCACCAACTTGAGAATTCCAAACTCTGCGTCTCCGTGGGATGTGGCGGAAAGAGCATGCGCTCTGTTGTCAGATCTGGGTCACACTTACTTACTAGTTGTGTGATCTTGAGCAAGTCACTTAACCTCTCTGCATCTCAGTTTCCTCATCTGTAAAATGGGGATACTACTACTTACTTCACAGGGTTAGTATGAGGATTGAATGAGATCATGAGGGCAGAGCACCTAAACGGTACCTGGGAAACAATGCGTATTGTCACCTGCTCCCTTCCTTCCTGGCATTCGTTCTCTGATTGTCCTCCTTGGATGTTTTTATTAGAAATGGCAACTCGGCTCTGGGGCATATCTTCAATTCTGGAAAGAGGCAGCAGGAAGCGGAGGGCACACTACAGTGGCAGAGGCACTCGTGTGACAGCTTGGCTGGATGAGGAGCAGCACCGACAGAGCGGGGCTCCGGCCAAAATTCCAGTAAGAACCTTGAGAAGCCACGTAGTATTATATGTTCCTTTCAGAAAAGTCTAGCAAGTACTCAAGACTCACACTGGACACGCAGTAAGAATGACGGCATCTCTCACACGGCCGGCAGGAAGTGTCTATGGGCTTCTGAGCAGAGACAGACAACTGGACCAAGAATGTAAGTGCCTCGACTTAGAGACACATTAAGAAGCTAGCCCCTAAAATCAAACCCAACAAAACCAGAGGGAATTCAACGTGCTGAAGCACAGGAAGGGGTCTTCTCGCCTCAGTCGCGGTGACCCTTCGCGCTCCGGCCGCACTGACAACGGCGCTTCCACTCCTGTCCCCTGTCCGGAAACTCCTGCTGCCTTGGTGCCCATTCACCTCACTCCTCAGGTTCTTAGCGCATCTCTTTCACCCACTCTTCTTTTCGCCATCGCTCCCACTCCAGTCTGCCACCACACTTCCCCACATCCTGTCCGGGGCTTCCGTTCTTTCTGTTTTAGTTCTTCGCAACTCTGCACAATCAACCACTTGCACAGTTTCAACTGTGAGACCCTCCAAGATGTGTCCTTTCACCCGTGCTTCCAGATGTGCATCTCCAATGAGCTCTGGACTCTTCCAGCTGAACATCCTGCTGGAACCTCAAATTCAATCTGCACAATGGGAAACCCTCCCGATTACTCCTTCCTAAACTTTTCCTTCTCTTGAACGTCTAGTGAGTCCTTCAGGTTGAAAGCCTGTATTAGCCTTTGCTGCTTTTGCTCAGCAAGTTCAAATAATCCTGTAGAAACCACCTCTTCCCTGTTTCCTGCACTGTCCCTTCCTTTCCATTTTCATTGCCAACAGCATCTTGACTGTGCTAGTGCAAGAGTCTTCTAAGCAATCTCCCAGGCAACATTATACACTGTGCATATGTATCTTTTTTTCTTTTTAGGGCCGCACCCATGGCATAGGGAAGTTCCCAGGCTAGGGATCAAATCACAGCTGCGGCTGCTGGCCTACACCACAGCCACAGCAACACCAGATCTTAACCCACTAAGTGAGGCCAAAGGTCGAACCCACATCCTCATGGATACTGGTCGGGTTGGTTACTGCTGAGCCACAACAGAAACTCCAATGCATATGTATCTTTTTAAAGCCCTGGCTCAAAAATTCTTCAGTGTTTCCCTACTGCCCACCATCTGAAGTTCGAACTCTTTTAAGTGCAAAGTTCAAACTCTTTTAACTGACATTAACAGTTTCGGATCGGTCCTCCACCAGCTTCCCAGTCTTAATCCCCTCCAACCCCCTGTACTGCAAACTGGATAATCTCTCATCTCCTGAATCTGCCCTATGCCTCCCTAACTCCATCTGGAAATGGACACCTCTTCATCTTGCATTTTATGAGGTCTAGCTACAATACTATCTCTCTTATTTAGCTTTTTCCGCCCCTATACCTGCAAAACGGAATGCAATTTCTACATCCCTTGGAACACCACGGCATTCTGCACTTCTAATAGGGCTCATGTCACTTCCTGTCTAGTTTTAGAGTTAAAAATACATCCAGCTGTTTTCCCCACTGGACTATAAGCGAGCATCACTGTCACCCCCTGGGCCTGGCAGGTATAAGTATTTGAGCCATATTTGTTTAATCAAATGGCTGAATGAGTTACAGTAGAGAACAAAAATAGAGGCCAAGGGGAAAAGAAAGAATTCCAAAATGCAGATCATGCTGTTCAGAAGGAAGTGTGTGTGTAAAAAAGAAAATTAAATAAGCTCAGCGGATTTCTCTCGAAAATCTTAAAAAAAACCCACCCAAGTTCACATCTGGGTTCAGCAACTAGATATCTACATCATCTTGAGTAAGTGACTTTATTACTTCAAGCCTTAGTTTCCCCGTGTGTGAAATGGAAAGGGCAAAGGAGATGCCTCGGTGGTCCCCTACCATTGAGAGGCTAAGAGACCATAATAGACCAACATCAGTCAACTATTCTCATCTCTCCAAACAGCTTTCTTTCTTTCTTTCTTTTTTTTTTTTTGCTTTTTAGGGCCGCACCCACGGCATATGGAGGTTCCCAGGCTCGGGGTCAAATTGGAGCCACAGCTCCCAGCCTACACCATAGCCATAGCAACGCAGGATCCAAGCCACATCTGCAACCTACACCACAGCTCATAGCAATGCCGGATCCTTAACCCACTGAGTGAGGCCAGGGATTGAACCCAAAACCTTGTGGTTACTAGTTGGATTCATTTCTGCTGCACTGCAATGGGAACTCCCAAACAGCTTTCTAATGTTAGTCCTGGTAGACATGCTGCATCCAAAGTTTAATTAAAGAGCACGCTAAGCGAACTGGGATTGCTGAGTTTTTAAAGCAGAGCCAGCAAACTCTCTAGCCTGTAGGTTAGCGGAAGCTGTTAGGCCTCAGAAAGCTTTCATAGACCCACTAACTAGCCCAGTTATCCTGAATTCCACTGTGTGCACCACTGAAGTCGAGACTTGGGTAAGCTGCCATTCTCTCCAGAGCCCCTCTGACACCTTCTTCTGAGCTTGCTATGTGGCACACAGAAGGGACTGTCTTTTCTCAGGCCCTCTGGGTAAACCTGTCAAATGTACTGGTGACAGTGGAAGCGTTAATGGGGGACAGGTGCTAAGGATCTGAGGAAGCCAGGGACCCTGAGAATGGCTGCGGGTACTTCACTAGGTGAGTGCTGAGTGAAGGGGTACGCTGGTCAGTTTAGGGCTTAGAAAGAAGATGATGGCTTTGGTCTTGTCAAAAAGGAGAGTCAGAGCTACAGACAGCAAATATTTGACAAAAAACTACCATCGAGGCTATTTTGAATTATAGGCACTTCAGAAGCGCTGATTTCAAATAGCTTCTATTAATTATACTTTTATTTTTGTGAGCTGCTGAGAAAAAGCTATCACAATTCCGGGCTGCAGTACCAAGAGTCTAGTATCTAATGATAGAAAGTAACAGAACACTCAGTGTTTTTCACCAGTTAGGCAATATCTGGAATGTTATGTTCAGTTCTCGGCTCCCTATCAGCTAACTAGAGGTTATTTACAAAGGATACTGATAGGTCTAGCTGTGGCAGGAATAAAAAATGTTTTACTTAGAGCAGATTAACAAATACTGGAAAGGCTCTCCTGTAGATGCAGAGACTCCGTCTACATCCATTCAAAGACAAGGCCAGAATTAGTTGCCATGTCAAAGCAAGGCAGCCTTCATAACACCGAAGCTGTTAATCTAGAGTTTTTAAGTAATGGGTTACTTGCGAAACATTAGAGACACTCATTCTCCAGACCCTTACAGTCAGCTCTGCTCAAAACTGTCCCGTGTACTACACTGTCCCTGGATTCCCCTCAAACGACGTAACTCTCAGGTCTCTGTCAACATTCAGTGCACATGCTGCTTCCTTCAATGGACTTCCTGACCTGCCAGATAAGCTAGCTGTGGGTGCTCCCAAGCATCCTGTCATTTGTTTAACATGTGTCTTCTCTGATATATTTACGTGCCATGAGAATAGGGGCTATGTACTTCCAGAGTGCAGCAGAGAACTGGCGTTCTGCTCCCTGGTGAATGAATGACGGCCAGCAATCAGGAATGCTGCAGAAAGAAATCCTACAATGGCAGGGGTCTGGACCACATCAATTCTCGCGCATCTTCTCACTCCTCATTTACCTGACTCTGGTGTAATCTAAGAGTTGTGTTAGCATTTTCGGGGTTTAGAATCTAGGTCAAACAGTGGTCACCTAGAGCCTCCATGACCTTTTCACAGACAATATTCTATACCTGGGAAACTAACTTAATCTACTGTAAGGCTTCACATTTAAAAGGAATTCATTTTACCTAAATATTTGGGTATATTCATTAGATGGACGATTATAAAGTCATTAAAATTTTTGTTTCCTCTGGGAAGATGGAATAGATGTGTTTTCCCGTTCTTTCCACTAAGTATGAGTAAAAATCCTGGGCATTATATATAAAACATACATAAGACACTTCTGGAATGTAGAGAGAAAGGGAGCTTAGGACCTGAGGAATGACCCAGCAATGAGTTTCTGGGGTTTTCTTTTGCCTCATGTACCCAAGACTTGGAGCTACAGAAGCAGAACTTGGAAACGCCAATAGGCGCAGACAAAAGCCCAAGCCTGCTCTCGTCAGTGAAGGACCAGGAAAGACAGAAAACTCTATATGATAACCACTCTCCTCCGGCCAGGCACCTCAGAAAAAGTCTGTCTCTCCATCCTCATGTACTTAAGCAAAGGCTATGCAGACATTTTAGAAAAATACAATGACCGAAATTAAAAAGCCTAGTAGTTAGGCTCAACAGAGAATGAAGAAGATATGGAGAGAATCGCTGAAACAGAAGGCAAAACAATAAATATTACCTATTCTGAACAACAGAGAGAAAAAAAACTTAAGAAAGAAAAAAGAAGAACAGCGCCTTGGGGACTTGCGGGACTACAACACGATCAGGGTCTGGGAAGCAGAGGAGAAACAGGATGGGGCTGAAAAAGGACTCACAGAAATAATGGCTGAAAAGTCCCCAAACTGGGCAAGAGAGATAAATCTACAGTAGAGTCAAGAAGCTGAGAAGACCCCCAACAGGAAAAACCCAAAGAAATTCATGCCAACACACATCATAATTAAACCTCTAAAAACTAAAAGAAAAAATCACGAAAGCAGCCAGAGAAAAAAATGACATCTCTTTGAACCTAATTAAGTTAACCTTCCCAGTAAATACCCCTTTCCTTCCAAAACCCCACTCTCCCCAGAGAGCAGTGACATTACAGGGGACAAGGGACTCAGTGAGTTCAAGAGCTGGCCTCAAAACAACTTAATAAATGGTAAGAAAATCTAAGCAGAGAAAGGCCAGAGGAAATAAGCATGCCATTTTTCAAGTATTAGGGGAAAAAAAAAAGAAATACCAACCCAGAATCTGATAATCTGAAAAAAAAAATTCTTCAGGAACAAAGGAGAAATCAAAACATTCTCAATCAAGGAAAATCATGAGAACTGTTGTCTGCAGACCTAAGCTAAAAGAATGGCTAAAGGAGTTCTCTAAACAGAAAGGAAATGATAAAAGAGGGAACCTTGGAACATATCGAAGGATGAAAGAACAAAGTAAGCAAAAATACAGGTGAATACAATAGGCTTTCCTTCTGTCTTGAGTTTTCTAAATTGTTTGACAATTAAGCAAAAATTAAATTCTGCTGCAGTCCTAATGTAGACTAAATATTTAGAGAAAATATTTCAGACAATTTTATTAGAAATGAGAGAGGGGGGAAGGACGTAAAGGGAGATACTCCACTCAAACCTTTAAAACGACACCACCAGCAGACTGTGATGACTTACAGAGGGCAATGACTAAGAGCATCCACTAATAAAGCTACTCAGAAAGTTTCACTCAAAAACACTACAGGGGAGTTCCCGTCGTGGCGCAGTGGTTAACGAATCCGACTAGGAACCATGAGGTTGCGGGTTCGGTCCCTGCCCTTGCTCAGTGGGTTAACGATCCGGCGTTGCCGTGAGCTGTGGTGTAGGTTGCAGACGCGGCTTGGATCCCGCGTTGCTGTGCCTCTGGCCTAGGCCGGTGGCTACAGCTCCGATTCAACCCCTAGCTTGGGAATCTCCATATGCCACGGGAGCGGCCCAAGAAACAGCAACAACAACAACAACAACAAAAAAGACAAAAGACAAAAAAAAAAAACAAAAAAACACTACAGGCAAATCAAAATGGAATTCAAGTCATGTTCAAGTAATCCACAGGAAAACAGGAAAAAGAAAACAGAAATTAAAAATAGAAAACGGAGTTCCTGTCGTGGTGCAGTGGAAGAGAATCCAACAAGGAACCAAGGGGTTGTGGGTTTGATCCCTGGCCTCGGTCAATGGGTTGAGGATCTGGCATTGCCGTGAGCTGTGGTGTAGGTTGCAGATATGGCTCGGATCTGGCGTTGCCGTGGCTCTGGCGTAGGCCGGTGGCCACAGCTCCGATTAGACCCCTAGCCTGGGAACCTCCATATGCCATAGGTGCGGCCCTAAAAGGACAAAAAAGACAAAAATAAATAAATAAATAAAATAAAAGAGTAGACTTAAGCTATAATATAGCAATAATTACACAAAAGTGGTCTAAGAGCATAAGTTGACCGAATAGCTTAAAAATCATGATCTAGCTATGTACTGTCTTATAAGAAAGTCACTTCAGGGAGTTCCTGCTGTGGGACAATGGGTTAAGGATCCAGCATTTTCTCTGCAATGGTTTGGGTTGCTGAGGGGGTCCCCAGACCAGCACAGTGGGTTAAGGATCTGGCAGTGCTGCAGCTTTGGCACAGGTTGCAGCTGTGGCTTGGGTTTGATCTCTGGCCCAGGAACTTCCACATGCTGTGGGCATGGCCAAAAAGAAAAAAAAAAAAAGTCACCTCAAATATAATGATATAAATATGCTGAAAGTGAAAGGATAGAAAAAGATCGTATTGTGTAAACATTAATCAAAGGAAAGCAGAAATGTCTATATATTATCAGAAAAAATAGACACTAGAACAAAGAAAATTAGCAGAGATATAGGGGGACAGTATATAATAATAAAATACATAATGAAGACAGCAATCCTCAATGTATATGCACCAAATAAAAGAGCTGCAAAATATGTGAAGCAAAAATAAATAGAACCAAAAGGAGAAATAAACAAGTCTACAATTATAGTTGGACATTTCAGTACCCCTCTTTCAGCAATCGATAGAACAACTAAACAGAAAATCAGCAAGAATATAAAAGAAATTGACACCACTAACCAACATGGTCTAATAAATATTTATAGAATATTCCATTCAACAATAGCCAAATATACATTCTATTCAAGTTCTCATGTAACACATCCCATGATAGACCACATCTTAGGCCATGGTGGTGGGTGTGGGGCGCGGGGGCGGGGGGGGGAGGGAACCTCAACAAATTTAAAAGAATTGGAATCATTCAGTGTGTTCTCTGGTCTCAAGGGAATCAAACTAGAAATCAATAGTAGAAAGATAAGAGTTCCCACTGTGGCACAATGGGATTGGCAGCGTCTTGGGAGTGCTGGGACACAGGTTCAATCGCCAGCCCAGCACAGTAGGTTAAGGATCTGGTGTTGCCACAGCTGCGGCATAGGTTGCAACTGTGGCTTGGATCAGATCCCTGGCCCAGGAACTCCATATGCTGCAAGTGGCCAAAAAAGAAAAAAAGAAAGATAAAAGGAAAATTTCTAAACACTCGGAAACTAAACAGCATACTTCAAAATAATCCATTGGTCATGGAGTTCCCATCATGGCTCACGGTTAACCAACCCGACAGCATCCACAAGGATGTGGGTTCAATCCCTGGCCTTGCTCAGTGGGTTAAGGATCCAGCATTGCCATGAGCTGTGGTGTAGGTCACAGACACGGCTCAGATCTGGCATTGCTGTGGCTGTGACAAAGGCCAGCAGCTACAGCTCCAATTGGACCCCTAGCTCCATTGGTCAAAGTCTCAAGGGAAACAAAAAAACACAAATTGAATGAATAAAGTGAAATATGAATGAAAATGAAGATGCAACATATCAAAATCTGTGGGAGACAGCTATGCAGTGCTGAGAAGTTATAGCACAAAATACACACGTTAGAAAAGAAGAAAATCTCAAATCAATAATCTAAGCTCCCACCTCAAGAACCTAGAAGAGCAAAATAAACCTGAAACAAGCAGAAAGAAAATAATAAAGAGTAAAAAGCCCTCTCAGGGCAAATGAAAAACCCAAGGAAGGAAAAACAAAAGAGAATGGCCATGAGATTAGTCTTGAGACTACCTGGGACTGATAGGCAGATGAGAGTAATCAAGGGAGGCTGCTTTCACTCCTTCTGGGAAGAAAGCACACGTGACTAAGGAGTGAGCTGAAGGATCACTCCAGAACCCTGCTACAAAAGAAGTCACATTACTGAATTCTTCAGGCCACAAAGGGATGCAATTACCCTTTCACATTGTGGGCTAAGGCATAAAGTAAAAAGCAGGAGTCCTTTGAAAGTCAAAATATCTTATCTAAGGGTCTGAGACATGAGCACTGGACTTTTCTACAGCTATTTAAGCGGAGAGCACAAACGACCGAAGATACCCATTAAGTTAAGGCTCAGGAGGAAAGCCACAAACGCCAGCTACATTTACCTATTTTTACCCGACTTGAATATTGGTTGTTTCGATAATTCGGATCTTCTTCCCCTCAACCCATTAACAACAGTGGATATAGGTTTTCTCAAAAAGGCTTTCTTACCTCATAGAAGAAGGGATGTCCAGCCATGTCAAAGATGTTAACTTTAATTTCTCTGTCTCTGACTTGGACCCTGAAATGTTCAAATGGAAACAATCCCAGAGAAGGTCATGGTTTCTGCATTCATATTAATATCATTCATGTAGCTTATGAATTTCAAAAGGTTATGTATGAAATTTAAAAGAGGCTTTCTTGATGCCTCTTCTTTTTTTTTTTTTTGCTTTTTAGGGCTGAATATGGAAATTCTCAGGCTAGGGGTTAAATCAGAGCTGCAGCTGCCGGCCTACCTACAGCCATAGCCACGCAGGATCCAAGCCATGTCTGTGACCTACACCACTGCACACGGCAACACTGGATCTTTAACCCACTGAGCAAGGCCAGGGATCCAACCCACATCCTCATGGATACTAGTTGGGTTCATTACCACCAAGCTGCAATGGGAACTCCTCCTCTTAGGGCCCCTTCTTGATTCCAGATAATCTTTGCAACAGGAACCAGCAACCTAGCAGGTTGTCTCCTGTTTAGGAACACTGAATTCACCTGGAATAAGTGCCCTAGTTTAGCTTCACCTTACCTCAAGACACTTCAGTCCATACCCGTAACAAACAAATGGTACCTGTTACTGTGGTACTAAAAAAACAGATTCAGGACAAGTAGGAGCAAGATGAAGGAAAACAAAACATTTCCCTTCACTTAGTTAGACGTCTGAATTTCTATGGAGGTTATGCTTGGTTACTGTGCATAAATAGTACAAAATAAATTGCATAAAGATATTATTGGAGTTCCCATTGTGGCTCAGCGGGTTAAGAATCCAACTAGTACCCAGGAGGATGTGGGTTCAATCCCTGGCCTCGCTCAGTGGGTTAAGGATCTGGCGTTGCTGTGGCTGTGGCATAGGCCAGCAGCTACAGCTCTGATTCAACCCCTACCTGGGAATGTCCATATGTCAAAAGTACGGCCCAAAAAGACTTAAAAAAAAAAAGTATATTATTATTATTTTTTAATTTTATAATGATTTTTATTTTTTCCATTATAGCTGGTTTACAGTGTTCTATTTTCTACTGCACAGCATGGTGACCCAGTTACACATACATGTATACATGCTTAAAAAAGTATATTATTAATGATTGTTTAATTTGCTTATGATCTTTATTTGAGCGAGAGCTGAGAGTCAATTTGTTTTCAGAAATTTGAAAACAGAGAAAAGAACAAAAAGGGAAATAACAACCATTCATGTTAGAATTAAGTACTGTTAACATCACAGGATACTTGATTCTATCCTTTTGTTGTACTTCCTTAAAGAAAAATCACTACTGAAAAATGAATGGAAGTTCCTGTCGTGGTGCAGCCAAAACAAATCTGACTAGGAAACATGAAGTTTCGGGTTTGATCCCTGGCCTCGAACAGTAGGTTAAGGATCTGGCATTGCTGTGGCTGTGGTGTAGGCCAGCAGCTACAGCTCTGATTGGACCCCTAGCCTGGGAACCTCCATATGCTGTGGGTGCAGCCCTAAAAAGACAAAAGACAAAAAGAAAAAAAAGAAAAAGAAAAATGAATGAATGAAACAGTTTAAATAATTCAAACACTAAAGAAAACTACAAAGATCCAATTTAAAAGTTTATCCCAAATCCTGCCCCCCAGGGAGGAACAACCTTCATTAGTATAAACGAACATTACTGCAGACTTCTTTCTATATATAGATAAGACTGATAAACATAAATACTTTTATAAAATCAGGGTTATGTTAATTTAAAATAAAAGCACAAAATGTACTTCTGGGGGGGCCACACCCACAGCATGTGAGAATTCCCAGAGCAGGGATCACATCAGCGCCACAGCAGCAACCCGAACCACTGCAGTGACAATGCTGGATACTTAATCCACTGCACCAGAAGAGAACTCCAAAATTTACTTTTCATTGAATTTAACAAAAGGAAAAAAAAAAAAAGAAAAAAAAGAAACTGAGGTAAATTGGGAGGAATTATTGAGCTTTAAATACAATTGTTCTTCACCACAGAAATATTATTTCCTAAAAGACTCCTCTAAGGTTAAGAAGAGATTACTAAAGGTAAACAGATTAGAGTTAGGTTTTCTTAAGTAACATGTTTCAGTGTAGACAGCACTGACGGGGCACCTCCTATGTTACACAAGGACACCAGCAGCTCATGGTCTCTACTACCTCGTGGTTTATTATTATTATTACTATCATTCCCTGTCCGCGTTTAAGATATCCACTTTCTATTCGGAAACCACAATTCCTACAGTTGTTTTATATGATTTGTGTATTTAAATCAAACTAACTATTAATCACTTTACCATTTCTTCATTCCTGAATTCCCTACCATATTTCATCAATTCTAAGATGCACATTTTGTTTTCATTTTAACATCTGTGAAATCAGGATCCATCTCATAAAAGAGAGTGTGACAACAGCAAACAAAACAATAACAGTTTGAGAGCACCTGGAGAAGATTCTGTAAAACAATTTATAACAGGAAATTCTGCCTTAAAAAGACAGCATCTGAGGAGTTCCCATCATGGCTCAGTGGTTAACAAACCCGACTAGTATCCATGAAGACATGGGTTTGATCCCTGGCCTTGCTCAGTGGGTTAAGGATCTTTCGTTGCCATGAGCTATGGTGTAGGTTGTAGACGTGGCTTGGATCCTGCATTGCTGTGGCTGTGGTGTAGGCCGGCAGCTGTAGCTCTGATTCAACCCCTAGCCTACGAACCTCCATATGCCACAACTGCAGCCCTAAAAAGACAAAAAAAAAAAAAAAAAAGATAGCAGCTGAGAAGGGATAGAACTGAAGTTTATAAAATCAGTAACACAAATGCTCACACACTGAAACTCAAAGAGGTCAATTCAATTCAGAAGTCAGACAGAGGAAGAGTTCCCGTCATGGCTCAGTGGTTAACGAATCCAACTAGGAACCACGAGGTGGTGGGTTTGATCCCCGCCCTCACTCAGTGGATTGGGGCTCCAGCGTTGCTGTGAGCTGTGGTGTAGGTCGCAGACGCAGCTCGGATCCCAAGTTGCTGTGGCTCTGACGTAGGCCAGCGGCGACATCTTCGATTAGACCTCTAGCCTGGGAACCTCCATATGCCATGGGAGCTGCCCTAGAAATGGGAAAAAGACAAAAAAAAAAAAAAAAAGTCAGACAGAGGAAATTACCTTAAGAAAAATCAAGAATGTATATATGTATGCGTGACTGGGTCACCTTGCTGTGCAGTAGAAAATCGACAGAACACTGTAAACCAGCTATAATGGAAAAATATAAAAATCATTTTTTAAAAAATCTCAAAGATTAAAAAAAAAAGAAGAAAAATCATAATTCATTATCTCAAGCCAGTGCTTTCCTAAATTGTAGCCTGAAGACCACCTGCATCATAATTACAGGAAGAGGGGAGGTTGTTTAAAATGCAGCATCCTCTGCCCCACCTCAGGCCCAGTGATTCAGAATCTTGGTGGGTGGGTCTTAGGAAGCGTCATTTTTACAAACTCTACAAGTGATTCTTAAGCATGCTGAAAGCTGCAGGATGGAATGAGCATCTAATGTTTTGACAGGCCCAAAACTGTACCACCCCTTACTTCTCCAATGGTGGTTTAAACGGTTCTTCCTTCTGCTGCTTTTTTTTTTTTAAATGGCTGCACCCACAGCATATGAAAGTTTCCAGGACAGGGACTGAATCCGAGCCACAGGTGCAACCTGAGCCACGGCTGCAGTAAGGCCTGATCCTTTAACCCACTTCGCTGGTCCAAGGACCAAACCCATGCCTCCACAGCAACCTGACCCACTGCAGTCTGATTCTTAGCCCACTGCGGCATGGCGGGAACTCCCAGCCATGTGGATGCCACTGTGCTGGCCATAGCTAACTGAGCTGGATAAAGCACTGCCCCCCACCTGGACAATTAAAACCTTCCCTGGGGTTTTAAAACTTGGGATTAGTTTTGGTTCCTCTCTAGAGGTAAAATATACAATATAAGCCCGAGAGCAATGGGCAACTCTGTAGAAGGAGCCAAAAGGTAGAGAGAGGTGGTGGGGGAGAGTGTGAAATGACTGGGCTATATTCTGTCCCTGATTCTAGCAGTCTCGGAAGTCCAGCTACATCCTTCTAATTGGATTATGTGAATTGATTATCTTTAAGTTGGGTTTCTGTCAATCACATCCTTCTTCTCACCATGGGACAACTATTAAAAAATTTTTTTAACAAGAAACAGAATACAGTTAGGCCTCTGTATCCATGAGTTCTGTATCCATGGATTCAATCAACCTCAGATTAAAAATATTCAGGGGAAAAAATTCCAGAAAGTTCCAAAAAGCAGAACTTGAACTTGCCACAACGTGGCAGCTATTTACACTGCATTTACAACAATTTATATAGCATTTACATTGTATTAGGTATTACAAGTAATCTAAAGATGATTTAAAGTATCTAGATAATGTGTGTAGGTTATACGCAAATACTACACCATTTCATGTAAGAGGCTTAAATATCTGCAAATTGTGGTATCTGATAGGGTCCTGGAACCAACATCCCTTGGATACCGAGAGGCAATTGTAGGCTGCTGAATAAACCAGTTCTATGGCATAATATGGTAACTCTCATTTCCTAGGATGAATAAATAGCTACTTATATGGATTCGAAACAAAACTGCCTTAAATAGGATATCCTATCATATCACTGCTGAAATGTTGTGCCTGAAATACAGACACATCCTCCACTTTAATCTACCTTCTCGAATGCTGCCCTCACAGACTAATCTTGCAAACTTCCTCTTTAGATGTATCTATCTTACCTAATAGTACATATTTATTGAGTATCTACTAAATATAAGCACTGTACCAGGCACCTGGATGTCCTTTACACTAATAGTCCCTTCTTCATGGAGCTTCTAATCTAGCAGGAGCTATTAAACATATAAAATAATATACTAGGTAAATTATGCTAAGACCCGTGAATAGCAGAGATTTTAATACTTCTGAGTCCCGACTGATAAAGAAGGTGTTCAGAAGGCCCTGTGGGAACAGGAACACTCTACAACTTGAGGAGACTGACAGGTGGCGGGAGAAAGGGAAAGGACATACCAGGTGGCCAGAATGAAGCACGGCACTGAGAAGGGCAAGAGCAATGGCACGGCTTCAGGGACCATGCGATGCGGAGTAGGTGTGTGAAAGAATATAATGAGAGCAAAGGGAGGGGCAGGCTGGGCGCGAAACGGAGCCCCCGAGATTCCACCCTGGGGGGGGTGCTGTTCTACCTCAACTCCACTCCTCGGCAGTGCCATTTCCTGCCAGTGGAACCGGATCTCCCCAGCTCCACCCACCCCCGATTCATCTCCAAATAAATCCCCACTTATACCCAATTTTGCTCTTCCCAGATCATTTTCGCTAGAGTCCAATAGGCCATAAAGATCATAAAAAGGAAGTTCTCAGATAGAAAAATTTTCACATAATATTTAGACTCTCAAGGAGAGAATATTTCAAAATTCTCTAAAAATACACCTGCTAACGGGATGTGTTTATACAGAAACCTACTTCCTGAAAAGCTACATCTGCCATCAGGCTTCGTGCTGACTTGCTCATCACAGAATATCCTACATTCTGTTCACATAGGCCTGGTGAACAGAAGGTGCTCCATGAGGAAAAAATGAAGTGACCACTACTCTCTAAAGATCTTTTTTTTTTTTTTAATTTTTATTTTTTATTTTATTTAGTTGTTGTTGTTGTTGCTCCCGCGGCATATGGAGGTTCCCAGGCTAGGGGTCGAATCGGAGCTGTAGCCACTGGCCTAGGCCAGAGGCACAGCAACGCGGGATCCGAGCCGCGTCTGCGACCTACACCACAGCTCACGGCAACGCCGGATCGTCAACCCACTGAGCAAGGGCAGGGACAGAACCCGCAACCTCATGGTTCCTAGTCGGATTCGTTAACCACTGCGCCACGACGGGAACGCCCTCTAAAGATCTCTTATTCCTGTCTGTCCCAACATATTTTCAGAATCTCTGTTTCAAGGCAGCTCAGTGTAGACAGGTTCTGAATTTCCATGTAATTTGCAAGCCCAAAGAAACAATATATGTACTCACTTTGTGACTCCATAGTCAATTCCAATTGTCGCAAGGTACTTAGACACAAATCTTTTCTCACAGTACCTCTTTATAATACAGCTCTGAAAAGGTAAAAATACATGCTTTTAGTAAAGACTCTCCGGAACACATACAAAATAAGCACATTTCTTCCTTATGGCTTCTTCATTCACTTCTATGAGAGACAAAGCTTTTTCAAAAGCCAAAACTATATTGAAATAAATAACAACATTTTTTAAAGAAAAATTATTTTTAAATTCTGCCCTGAATACAAAATGTGGGTATGTTTTCAGTTTAGTTCTCAATCCTTGTTCTTTCTTTTGAAGATTTCTTCTACTTTTATGCTTTCAATAATGACACCAAAATATTTGTCTACCTTGACCTCCCACCCCAGACTAGATCCACATCTCCAAATATCTTCTCGACTCAGTTCTACTCAAGGTCCTGCTGCTTCACAAATTCAGCATGTCCCCAAATGAACGAATCCTATACATAAAAATAGCTCATCCTGCTGACATCCTAGTTCTGTTACTAATGCCGCCATTTTCCCAGAGGATTAAAACATTAATGTCACGTTGGATTCAGAATCTTTCGGAATCTTCTGTTGAAAGTTTCTTCCACCTTTCTCTTCATCCCAGTTCCTGTTGGTACCACTTGGGTTCAGGTCTTCATCATCTACTCCTGCACAACCGTAGGAAATTCTTTAGTGGTCTTTGCGCCTCCTCTCCTCCCAACTTCAACCAACAACTGTGCATCACTAACATTATTCTGCTCCTCCACCTCAAAATTCTTCGGTGGCTTCTCGCTGCCAAGAGTTCATCATCCACATTCCTTTGTCCGTTATTCCAGGTCCTCCATGATTCGGCCCTAATTTGTCTTCTCTGTGTAAACCCTTCCATATACCCACCCTCCATTTCTGCAAAACTCCCAGGCCTGACTTCATGACTTTTGTCATTACTTTTCCCTGTACTTGGAGTGAAATGGCTTCCTTTTTTCCCCCCAAATCCTAGTTACCCATTAAGGCCCAGGGCAAACTCTGAGCACCCAGGTTACGAGTTCCTGCTTCTATCTTCACTGCTCCAGTGCTTCCATTTACTACCTACATTTGCCATCAGTCACACACGCTGCCTGGTTACCTTTTGCCATGTGTTTATGCACCTCATCTCTTCAGCTAGACAGTAAACTACTTGAGGGCCAGCACCAGTATTTTACTTCTTTATATCCGAGCAATCAGCTCAGTGCAGATGAAAATCCAGTTTAAAATAACTGCTATATTAATAGCAATCCTTAGCGCTCATGAAACAGAATTGACTTGAAGTGCTGGTAATGAAGCTTATTCTGCTCAAACACATTCCTGATGAACCTCAATCTAAATTAAATAGGACAGTTGCTTTAAAAAGTACTTGATAAGCTCATTGTGAACTGAAGGAAAAACTTCTTTGGAGTGACTACTGCTAAGAGGCTACATTTTAAAATACCCTTTACAGCCTTAAAGCACTTCTCAAATGTTTTCTCTTACAATAAACTAGAAAAATAGTCTTTTTCTAATTTATTCATGAGATTAAGGGACCTAAAAGTCCTTTAACTCTAGTACACTATTTAAACACTAGTCCTAAGTATTTAAAGAGATACACATTTAATTAAAAGTATAAATAACTACTCCCTATAGCCACAGAGATGGGTTCCTGGGCCTTAGGATCATACAAGCTAAATTAAATAACATAAGTATAAACTTTTTTGCTTTCTCTATTTTTCTTAAATACCTTTAAGGCCCTTATCTTTTTTAATGCAGTTACAATTAAGAATCTTAGTAGGTTTGAATCTTGTTTTTCTCTAATAGAATTAGCCTAGAATTCACATGAAAAAATAGCGTTCTGGGAAGAACAGTCAAAGTATGAAAAACAGGAAAGGGGCAGGACTGTAGAAAGAGGTGAGAACTGGCATTGATAGATAGTCCAAAACCAATTAAGAGAGTATTATCTTGGCATAAGAATAAACAAGTAGGTCAATGGAATAGAACAGAGAGTTCAGAAATAGATCTCATTATATAAGGAAATTTAAAAGGTAATAAAGGTGATATTTAAAGTCAATGGGGGGAGTTCCTGTAGTGGCACAGTGGAAACAAATCCAATTAGGGGAGTTTCTGTTGTGGCACAGTGGTCAACCCACCTGACTAGGAACCATGAGGTTGCAGGTTCAATCCCTGCCCTTGCTCAGTCGGTTAAGGATCTGGCGTTGCTGTGAGCTGTGGTGTAGGTCGCAGACGCTGGCTCAGATCCCGAGTTGCTGTGGCTCTGGCATAGCCCGGCGGCTACAGCTCCAATTAGACCCCTAGCTGGGAACATCCACATGCTGTGGGAGCAGCCCTAGAAAAGGCAAAAAGACCCCCCCCCCAAAAAAAAAACCCAACTAGGAAACATGAGGTTGCAGGTTCAATCCCTGCCCTTGCTCAGTGGGTTAAAGGATCCAGCCTTGCCATGAGCTGTGGTGTAGGTCACAGACGCTGCTCAGATCCCACGTTGCTGTGGCTGTGGCGTAGGCTGGCAGTTGTAGCTCCAATACGACCCCTAGCCTGGGAACTTCCATATGCTTCAGGCATGGCCCTAAAAAGAAAGAAAGAAAAATAGAAAGAGAGAAAGAGAGAAAAAGAGAGAGAGAGAGAGGGAGGGAGGGAGAAAGAAAGAAAGAAAGAAAGAAAGAAACAGAAAGGAAGGAAGGAAGGAAGGAACTATAGCAACATTGTTTGTAGTAGGGAACAGAGAAACAAGTGAATTCTCATCCATAGAGGGGATATTTGCACATCACAGACTATTATGCAACCATGAAAAAGAGTGATTGCTGTTATGTCAGAGAGGGGAATTACCATAACCTACTGTTAGGAGAGAATAAGCAAACTCCAAAGAAGTACATATAATATTGTTTGATGTAGGTAACTTTAGATTGCAAGTAAGGGAAACCAATTCAACTGATGTAACAAAAATATTTAATATAACTGGAAATCTAGTTAGGGCAATCTTCAGAGTCACTTGATATGAAAAGTCAATGCTAAGAACATCAGGAGCAGATCCTGGAGATCACTGAGAACTGGGCTGGGATCTAGGGTAAATGGATGCCAATGCAGAAAGCTGAACTGGATATAAACAAAGAGCACAGAGAAATTCCCCATAAAGGGAATTAACCCTGGGGAATTCCCTTTATCTTACTGCATCTCCAGAACCTCTAAAATAATACTGAATAATTTAAAAAAAAAAATCATGTACCCTTTCTTATACCTAACTTTAAAGGAAATGGCCGCAGCATTTTCCCCTTTAGTATAACCTTTGCTGTTGGTTAATAATAAATATGGATTTTCATATTTAAGTAGTTCGTTTTATTCTGATGTTGCTTAAGTGTTTGTTAGGTTGATTATATCAAATTTTTTACACTACAGAAAATATTTTCTCTAGTAATCAGTTCACATAACATGTTATGTTAACTTCCTGATGCTGAGCCAAGTTTGCACTCCTGGGATAAACCCTATCCCAGGGTTTCATTACTTGCTAGCAGTGAAATTTTTTTGATATGTTGCCGAATTCTATTTGTCGATATTTAGATATTATGCATCTCTATGCATATGTGAAAATGGCATACACTTTTCTTTTTTGATACTATATCAAGTTTTGCTATTTAAGTTACCATAACTTTATATAAATAAGTTGGAGTGCTGTTCATCTTTTTCTTTGCCTCAGAATAACTTAAGCAATTGAAGTTACATGTTATTTAAAGCTTAAATAAAGCTTATTCATGAAGCCATCTGATCTTACTTTTTTAGATTAAAAAAAATATTTTAATGGCTTCTCCAATTTCTTCTTATGTGACTGGTCATTTGGGTTTTCTACTTTTTGAAAAGATTTTGGTAAATTGTATTCTGCTAGGAAATCCTCCACTTCCTCTACATTTTGAAATGTGTTCCCATAGAACTGAATATAGTATTCTTTAATCTTTCTTTTAATTTCTTTTAGTAAGTGATTTTGTCTCCTTTTCCTTTTTTTTTTTTCTTTCTTTTTAAGGCTGAACCTGCGTCATATGGAAGTTCCCAGGCTAAGGGTCGAATTGCAGCTGCAACTGCTGACTCACACTATAGCAACGCCAGATCCGAGCCCCATATGCAACCTACATGGCAGCCAACAGCAGTGCCTGATCTTTAACCCAATGAGCGAGGGCAGGGATCCCTCACATCCCCGTGGATACCAGCTGGGTTCTTAACCTGCTGAGGCACAATAGGAACTCTGATTTTGTCTCCTTTTCAGTACTAATCTTGCAACTTTTTGCTTTCTCTATTTTTCTTAAATAAATTTTTAGGCATTTTCTTTTTCATTAATCTTTCCAGGGAATTATTTCTTTTGGTGTATTTTGTCTTTTTATGGCCACACTCGAGGCATATGGAGGTTCCCAGGCTAGGGGTCAAATCGGAACTACAGCTGCCGGCCTACACCACAGCCACAGCAATGCAGGATCCTTAACCCACTGAGCAAAGCCAGGGATCAAACCTGCGTCCTCATGGATGTTAATCAGATATTTTTCTGCTGAGCCAGGATGGGAAAGAACTCCAGTTCCTTTATTTTTTAAAAGTGAGATATACCATAATGTTTATACTTTTAAGATATACAATTCAGTGGTTCTAAGCATATTCACAAAGGTGAATTAAGTGCCTTTTACTTTTTATTTCTTTTTAAGAAACGAATAAGACAGTGGATTTTCCTTTCATTACAGCTTTAAATTGGCCCTGAAAATTCTGAAATGGATTCTCTCCTTTCATTGCTTTCTACTTATTTTGTCATTTGCTTTGATTTTCCCTTTGTTTTTTTTTTTTTTTCTTCTTCTTCTTTTATTCCCCGCACCTGCAGCATATGGAAGTTCCCAGGCCAGGGATAAAAATCCAGGCTGCAGCTGTGACCTACCCCACAGCTGCAGCAATGCTGGATCCTTTATCTGCTGTGCCACAGCAAGAGCTCCCGATTTGCCCTTTGATGCAAGGATTATTTACTGGGGCATGCCTTAATTTTTAACTTATTTATCTGTGTGTCTTCCTATATTTTCCAAATTCTTTAAAATGAATGTATTACTTTTAAAACTAAAGCAAAATTATTTTAAATTACACTTAAATCTTTTATCCACCTAAAATTTATTTTCGAGAAAGGTATTCAATAGGAATCCACTCCACTCCCAAAGAGTAGATAGCTATTGCAAAAGTACTTATTAAATGGTCCTTACTTTCCCACAGACTTACTATATTTGTTGTAAACTGACTTTCCTTGTATGTTTGTGTTTATTTCTGGGTGCTGTTCTGCTCCACTGATGTTTCTATCTCTATTATTTCCTTTCCGGTATCAATCGGAAAAGTTTAGTAACTTTAAAATATGTTTTAATATCTGATAGTGTTAGTCTCTTCTCATTTCCTTTTCACAATAAAGAAATTGTATTGGAGTATGTTTACTGACAATGCTGTGTTAATTTCAGGTGTACCTCAAAGTGAATGAGTTATACATATACACAGTCTCATATTTAATTTTTCACCTTTTATTATGTTCTGAAGAAAAAAAAAACCCTATTGGTATTTTAACTGGAACTGAATTACATTCGAAGATTATTTTAAAGAATTGACATCTCTAAAATATAGATCCTAATTATGGGGAAAGTATGTCTTTCCATTTGTCTAGGTAATTTTATGTAAACTCTAAGAGCTTACAAAGTTTCTTCATATAGGTCCTTCTAGGTTCACTTTTTAGGGCTGCAATTGCGGCATATGGAGGTTCCCAGGCTAGGGGTCCAATCAGAGCTGCAGCTGCCCGCCTACACCACAGCCACAGCAACGTGGGATCCGAGCCACGTCTGCGACCTACACCACAGCTCACAGCAATGCCGGATCCTTAACCCACTGATGGAGGCCAGGGATGGAACCTGCAACCTCATGGTTCCTAGTCGGATTCGTTAACCACTGCACCACGACGGGAACTCCCCTACCCATTTCTTAAGTTTAAACCTAGGCACTTTATTTTGGTTGTTATTGTAAGCTGAAATCGTTTTTCAATTATATTTTCCAAACAATTATAATTTGATATAATAAAGCTATAAATCTTTGTACATTAATTTTGTCTTTTCTTATTATTTCTAATAGCTTTTCAGTTAATTCTCTCTGGGTTTCCATATAAACAATCTTATTATTAACAAATAATGATAATTTTGCTTTCTCCTTTCCAGTATTTTGTATGTTCTTTCTTTCCCCTAACTGCATTGGCTAATAAATCTAGAATATTACATAAATGTGATAACATTTTAAGCTATTTCTAACATTTTAAGCTATTTCTAATGTTGCACCACTAAGTACAGTAAAATTTAAAAAGTGAGCATGCTCACTTAGCCAGTTAACCTTCTAGAGGCTTTATTCTTTTTCTTTTCAAAGCCTGGCACAAAGCTGGCATTCAACAAATGCTGACTTTCAACTATGTTAATACATACATACATACATATAGATTCATGAACAGTACAAGATAATCCTAAATAGAAAGCAAAGACATGAATAAACATTTACTGAGCACCAACTATGTGCAAGGCACTGGCATAAATACTCCCATCAACAGCTCTTTTGGCATGCAGATCCTACTAGGAGTTGATTTTGACAGCATAAGATGGAAAGAACACTGCAATGGGAGTGTGAAGATCCAGGTTCTAACCCTGTCTCGGTCACTGATATGATGACCTTGGCAGGTTCTTAACCAAAAGCTTCCACTTACCCTGAAGGGGAGACAATTTGAGTCAAGTTGGAATTCATGTGAGGAAAGACCTTCCTTCATCTCTCTCCCTCCCTCCCCCCATGCTATGGGAGAGCTTAGAGCTGACCCAGTAGAAGCAGAACAGAAGAAGGCAGGGAACTAAGACTTCTTTGAGATAATGGATGTAGTGACACTACCAGAAATAAAAACAAAACTAACAAAACAAAATAACACAAGTTCCTTGACATCCGTCGCACCTCCTCTGTGAAACACTTCAGCATCAGTCATGCTCTCTTAGATGAAATGTAGATTCTGGGCTCCATGTCTGCAGAGTAACATTTGACAAATCCTCATCCTCACACATGCCCAGTAAAGTCCCTTCGGCTCCCAAACCCTTCTGGGGGTCCCTGAACTTTTATTCTCCACCTCTAAGTCCTGGACGGGTCACCTGGAACGCCGATATGGTACCTAGGCAGGCGATCTGACATAAGGACCTAGGCCTCCTTAACTCTTTGGGATACAGCCAAGGGTTAGAAGCACACGAGGCACCTTCTTAGGTGTTGGAGAGGGGCAACCCAAAGGTCAAAAAGGTCAGGAGACTTTTCTGAGCGGAGCCGCATCTCTCAGGAGACCAGGCCTGCTCAGGGGCGGGGAGGAGGCTGAGCCACGGGCTGTTGAGTGGCCGCCCTCCCAGCCAATCGGCACATCGCCCCGCCGCGCTGAGGTCCCGCCCCTCCCAGCGCGGTACTCACTTTCCCCACTTCGGCGTTGCCCATGGAGATGACTTTGATGCGTAGGGACTTGCCAGGCTCCTTCCGCTTCGGCACGTTGGCCTCCATTGCCCTCGCTCTCTCGGGGCCACCCGCCTCAGTCTCTCCTTGTTCACCGCGCTGGCCCGTCCCTCAGGCTTCCTCGTCCAATGGCGGAGCCGCTGCTCTCGTCACCGCCTCAACTCCGCGGCTCGCCATCCCCGCCGCTGCCAGGCAGCGGGCGCGGGCGGTTGGGAACGTCCGAACCTGCGGTGGGAGGGAGAAGAAAGTCTCGCGATGCTAGAAAAGGGCGGCGTGACGTCATCTCTAGGCCCTGGAGAGTCGGTTTTAGTTTTCCTGAGGTCAAGCGATCGAGCCTAGGTCGCGTCCCTCGGCAGGAAGGTGGTGTGGCGGGGTGGCCGAGTTTGCCTTTCATCGTGGGCGCGGCCTTGTGTTCAGGGGCTTCAGGACATAGGCATTTGTTAGGTTAGCAGCCAGGTGGTAGAAATTTATTGGCTGTTCAGGGCAGTTCCCAGGGCTGGAAGTTGCTGGAATTACGGGTTAGTTCAGGGCCCGGCCACGCTAAAAATTCGAAGCAGACCACTGTCCGTTTGGGGTTTGTTTTTTTTTCTTTTCTTTTTCTTTCTTTCTTTTTTTTTTTTTTTTTGGTGGATTCTTCAGTGCCCAAGGGCCCATCCATTAACCCCTCTTCCAATATTATGCTTCCCTTCGAAGTCCCTGAGGGGCAGAGTCAGAAGCCAGGGAAGTGGGGAAGTCGGGGCCCTGGTACTGGAGGAGGACCATTAGGCAAGATCTGTATTAAGAAAGACTCGACGTGTTTATTCTTTAAAATAAATTATGAACTACGTTGGACATACGTAAAGCTATAAAGAGTAATGTAGTAAGTATCTGTGTATCCACCACTTACCTTAAGAAATAAAACGTCACGATACTGTGTGTACTCTTCCCGAATGGAAATCCCTCTTCCCACACTGCAAAATGTTGCAGCTGTTTGAATTGGAGCTTTTAATTTCCAGGCTTTTGTTTTACTACGTATGTATATATACCTCGAAATATAGAATTATACTTAATCTTTTAGAAATCTTTGTTTTGAAATAATTTCGAGAATAGTAGGGGGGAAAAAACCTTGTATACCTTTTATCCAGATTCATTGTCCACATTTTGCCTCATTTACTATATTGGCCATGATCACTATGTATACATAAATATACACACTTTTTTCCTTGAATCATTTGAGAGTAATTTGCAAAAATCTTTATCCATAGATAATTTGATGTGTATTTCCTAGGAATAAGGACTTTCCCTTACATAGCAACAGTAAGCAAAACGTAACATTGTTATCTAACCCTGTGGCTCTCAAACTGTGCACTGAGTGCCCCCACAGCCCCACAGTGAATTTATAGGAGCTATCTCTGCGATATTTTGTATTCTAAATTCTCAAGGAAAAACTATGCAAAAAAAACCTACTCACTCGAGGTTATGTACAATTTTAACAATAGATGGCGCCATATTCCTTGGATATGCCGTATTTGGGACGCTGCGATTTTCCGTGTTTCTGATAAAGAGAACAGTGCAGAAATAAATGTACAACGGGAGTTCTCTGGTGGCTCTGGGGGTTAAGGATATGACATTGTCACTTCTGGTTCTGGTTCCTGCTGTGGCTCGGGTTTGATCCCAGGCCTGGGACCTTCTGAATGTTGTGGATGCGACCCCCCCCTCACCCGCACAAAAGTATAAAAATAAAAGGATTGTCTTGTTTAAAAAAAAAAAATCAATGTGGAATAGGAAATAAAAGTGGTCTTGTCCAATGTGATTCCAAAGTTTCAGAAGTTGTGCAATGCATAACAGCGGCATAAATCCCATTGGTAGGTAACTGTGGTTATTTAAGGATGATTCCACCCTTAGCCTGGGAACTTCCATAAGCTGCGGGTGCAGCCTTAAAAAAAAAAAAAAAAAGGACACACACATATGCAAATATATATATATATATATATTCCATTTATTAATGATAGAAACTTTAGTTGGTAAAGTTGTTGAGTGGTGTTCACTAGGAAAATTCACAGTAAAGTGACTTTTTCCCTTTGTAATAAGTAATTTGTAAGTGGATATTTTGAGATTCTGTAACTATTGCCCACAAATTTTTAAGAATCCAGTGATGACTCGTGGCTAAAGAGGTATTACTGTGATGAGTGCAAAATGATAATTCTCTTACTCCATCTTTTCTCCCACATTTATTGCTTGGTGATCTACCATAAGGGAGAGCTTTCTTTTCTCATTCATTAATTTATCAATTTATATCAGGGTGGACTCATTTGTTCCTATTTTACTCCATGAATATTCCACTATTTCTATTATTTGTTTTAATTCTCAAGCTGGCTCTTATATCTTTTTGATATGTTTCTACCATTTTTTTTTAAGCACTTCCTGGCTTTCAGTCACAACAGCGAGCCCTTGTTCCATAGGTCCTTTTAGTGGAGAATGATATTTAGAAACCAAGATCTGGGTGCTACAGAAGATCATTGATATTAGGGTGTCTTTGCTTTGGGCCTTTTCAGCTGATTGAGCAAAAAAAAGTGTGTGTGTGTGTATATATATATATGCATATATACATATATAATATACATGTACATTTATAAAATATGTGTGTATACATACACATACATGCATGCATCTATGCATAATGTGTGGGTAATAAATCCATGTATTAAAATGTCGTTCATACTGATATCCGCAATCCATTTTAGCACAGCCGGATTTGTTCGAGTCTTCTCCCTTTCCATATTTATTACTTCCTTCTTCGACGGTGAGAAACCCGTCTCTCATCCTCAATATATTTAGTATTTGCTCAGTCCTGCAATGCAGAGCAAGTAGCTTCAGAATGGCTAACCCATACCGTCTCAAAACACAGAAACACTTTGACCTGGAGTTTCATATTTGTTTATAGCTACTTTTTGTCTCGAAGTGACAAATATAGTTTATTATATGGTTTCATATAGTATAAGTATTGGGTTCAGCAGTCCGTTTTTCCTCCTCTTCGAATTGTTATGCTTTTCATTTGAAATGCAATTAAGTTCACTTGTTTCTGTTTGTGCTTTTAGTTTTTTCCCTTTCCTTACTGTTGACTTTATTCAATTTTTTGAATGTGTAAAACATTAAGGTAGCTTCAAAAGTAAAATGATACAAATGGATCTACTCTGCTAAGTGTCACTCTCACCCTTTCTCCCAGTCCACTTGGCTCCTCACCTACCTCCTGTGGGCAGCCAATCAAATTAGACTCTACTCCTTGGATTTTTTATAAAATGTAAGCAGTTACATATACATTTTCTTTTTTATTTTTATTTTATTTTATTTATTTATTTTTTGTCTTTTTGCTATTTCTTTGGGCTGCTCCTGCGGCATATGGAGGTTCCCAGGCTAGGGGTCTAATCGGAGCTGCAGCCACCGGCCTACGCCAGAGCCACAGCAACACAGGATCTGAGCCGCGTCTGCAACCTACACCACAGCTCACGGCAACGCCGGATCGTTAACCCACTGAGCAAGGGCAAGGACCGAACCCGCAACCTCATGGCTCCTAGTCGTATTTGTTAACCACTGCGCCACGACAGAAACTCCTACATTTTCTTATTTATCCTCCTTTATCACAGGAAAGGTAACTCTGTATGTGTATGTGTGTGTTCTGTTGAACTTTGCTTTTTTTATTTAACGATAGATCCCATATTAGCTCATAAAAGTCATATACTGTTTTCTGTTGTTGTTATAGTTACATAGATCATGCTTTGTTTTTGTTTTTTTTCACAGTGTATGGCTATGCCATGGTTTTTTTGAACCAAATACTTCATGAGCACTTATGTATTTTCAAATTGTTGTCAGTGTGTCTTCAGGGTAAATATCTTAAAAAGTGGAATTACTGTGTCAAAGGCAAATGCACCTTACCTTTGTTATATATTGCCAAATTCTGTAGGGTAAAATTTTGAGAATTTTTGCATCAATATTCTTTTTCTTTTTTTCTTTTTTGGTCATGCCTGCAGCATATGGAAGTTCCCCAACCAGGGGTCGTACCCACAGCACAGGCTTGACCTGAGCCACAGCAGTAACAATGCTAGATCCTTAACCCACTAGGCCACCAGGGAACTCCTCAGTGTTCTTAAGTAATATTGGAGTGAAGTAATAGAACAATATATTAAGGGGTTTTGTAAGAACTTCACCTGGTTTAGTTTTTTTGGGGTTTTTTTTGTTTTTGCCTTTTAGGGCAGCACGTGTGGCATATGGAAGTTTCTAGGCTAGGGGTCAAATCAGAGCCACAGCTGCCAGCCTAGGAACACAAGATCTGAGCTAGGTCTTCAACCTACACCACAGCTCGCAGCAAGACTGGATCCTTAACCCACTGAGTAAGGCCAGGGATTGAACCCGCATCCTCATGGATACTAGTCAGGTTTGTAACCCACTGAGCCACAATGAGCACTACCCCAAATCAGCTGTTTTAAGGAAGGAGATTGTCCTCCCTGGGCCAGACTTAGGATTCGTAAGGTAAGTTCTTAAATGCTGTTGCCTTTTTCTGGCAAGACATTGGAAGAGTGAGAGGGATTCAATGAGAAGGAGCTTCTCCCCTGCCTGCTGGCTTTGAAGATGGAAGGGGCCGCATAGCAAGGACCCTACTGGGCTCTCAGAGCTGAGAGAAACTGCCAGCCAAGAGCTGGCAAGAAAATACGCACCTCAATCCTACAACTTCAAGTAAATGAATTCTGCCCCAGACTTGCATAAGGTGGGAAAGAACTCCTGAGGTCTCGAGGAGAACACAGCTCTGGGATACCTTGATGGCAGCCTTGTGAGGTTTCTGATCCAGAGAAACAGCTATTCCAGGCCGGGACTTCTGACCCACAGAACTGTGAGACATTAAATGTCTGTTGTTTGAAGCTGTTAAGTTGTTAGACAGCAACAGAAAACTAATATAAACACGGAATGGTTTTCACCTACAGATTCAATTTCGTGAGAAGCTCTGTTTCCGGTTTGGCAGTGAAAGTTCCTTCAGGCCAATTCTCCCAGTGATAACTATACACTCGGAAAAAAAAATGCAGAACAACTATGAGGGGATTCTGAAGCGTAATAACAATCTGGCAGATGATGGGGGCATGTCAAAGACCTGGGCAAGTGCCTGGCATGGGATGAGTTTCTCCTGCGCAATACAAGGTCCTTGCAACATACTAACTCAGATTAGCTCTTTCTCTCCTCCGTGTTAGTGCACAGGATGTTTTTCCTTTTTATTTTTTTTGCCACGCTCATGGCATGTGGAAGTTCTCCGGCCAGAGATTGAACTCACGCCAAAGTTGCGACCTGCGCCAGAGCTATGGCAATGCCAGATCTTTAACTCGCTGCACCACAGGGGAACTTCCAGTGTCCAGGATTTCAGTTCTGATCAGGCACGACCCCTATCAAAGGACGTGAATATTCTGCTACCATATAGACATCTGCACACTCTCTCTACCATCAACCGGAGGACCGTGTGGCTGAAACGATATCTGCCATCCCATATGAGGGTTTTGGTAAAACTAAAATATACAGCAGAGTTCCCATTGTGGCTTGGTGGGTTAAGAACCCAACTGATATCCATGAGGATTTGGGTTTGATCCCTGGTCTCGCTCAGTGGGCTAAGGATCTGGTGTTGCCACAGTCGGCCATAGGCTGGCAGCTGCAGCTCCAATTTGATCTCTGACCTGGTAACTTCCATATGCCTCGGGTGCAGCCTGAAAAAGAAAAATAAAATATACATAACATTTATCATTTTAGTCATTTTAAAGTGTACCATTCAGTGGAGTAACGCGCATTCGCACTGTTGTGCAACCATGGCTAGTATCCATATCCAGAACGTTTTCATCTTCCCAAACTCATATACTGTGCCCATTAAACACCAATTCCCCCTCCTCCCTCCCCTCCTCCTGGCAGCCAACATTCCACTTCTGTCTCTATGAATTTGACTGCTCTTGGCACCTCAAATGAGTGGAATCACACGGTATGTGTCTTTGGTGACTGGTTTATTTCACTTACCATAGTCTTCGAGGCTCCCATTTGATAGTCTTATAATGGGACTGCCATTGCTCCCTTTGAGAGGCATTTGGGGAGGGGGTCTGTGTCTTCTCTCCCTTGAATCTGGGTGGCCTTATGACTATGGTGTAAGTGGCATTATGACATTTTCAAAACTAGGTGATAAAAAAACTGGGTGATTTTGGAGTTCCCTTCTTGGCGCAGCAGAAAGGAATCCAACAAGGAACCATGGAGTTGTGGGTTCGATCCCTGGCCTCACTCAGTGGGTTAAGGATCTGGTGTTGCTGTGAGCTATGGTGTAGTTCACAGATGTGGCTTGGATCCTGCATTGCTGTGGCTGTGGTGTAGGCTGGCAGCTGTAGCTCCGATTAGACCTCTAGCCTGGGAAACTCCATATGCTGCGGGTGCGGCCCTAAAAAGCAAAAAAACAAAAACAAAAAACAAGACGATTTCTTTCTAGTTCTCTGGGAACACTCAGTTTTGGAACCCAGACATCAAACTGTGAGGAAGCCCCAGGAATTCGTGGAGAGGCCTCCCCACCCCCGTCCGCAACCACAGCTGAGCTCCCCGGTGACATCTAGCACCAATTTGCCAGCCACGGCATTGAGCCATCTTCAAAGTGCCAAGCCAGTGAAACAGGGATGTCAACAAGAAGTGGGATGTAGCGATAAAGAGTCTGTGGCGGGTGACAGTCAGCGACAGACAGGTAGAAGACTGCCATTTACCCCACCGAGGAATTTGAACTCAGAGCAAGGCGCCAACTCCTTGGGAGACATCCTGGGCTACCAGGTGAATTACCGAAAGAGCTCAGTTGCCATCTCCCTCCCGTTCTTTGAATGCCAAGTTCATCTGAACCTCATGGACTTTGTGCTTAGTTTCCCTCTGCCTAGAATGCGCTTCCCCAGTTCTCAAGGGGTCAGGCCATGCAGGTCTGGTTACTAGGGAGGAGAGATTTTGGCGCAAGCCGGTGTTTCCATTTACGTACCCAGTGGCCATTAATGGCATCCAAGAGCCTAATAACAAGTGGAAGAGAGAAAGCAGGGAGGGGAAGAAGGAAGAGGGGAAGGGAATGACAAGAAAGAGGATGAAAAACAGAAGGAAATCCCTAATGCGAGGCCATAGGATTCTGCTTTTACCCAGGTTTTTTAACAGTTCAGTAAAGACATAGCAGGGATGTTGACAAAAGCTGTGGATAGCCATAAGAAGGTAGGAACTATGCTGACTCTGATGGAACTCAAAGCAGGTTTAAAGTCATCAGTCTGCTGCTGACTAGTCCTACCTATTAGCAGCTTAATGTGACTTTAACATTTTGCAGTTAAGTCCATCAAAATTACTTATGTTCACATGTCTGTGGGAGTGAATTGCTTTGTCACAGGGGCTGTATATGTTCAGCTTTGGTAGGTGCTCTCAAATATCCCTTCTGGGAACTCCATATGCTGCAGGGTGGCCAAAAAAGAAAAAAAAACAGAAAAAAGAAGAATTTGACTCAGGAGCTCCCTGGTGGTGCAGCAGATTAAGGACCAGGTGTTGTCACTGCTGTGGCTTGGATTCACTCTCTGGCCTGGGAACTTCCTTAAATGCCATGGGCCCAGCTAATAAACAAGGAAGCCAGACACAAAAGAGTATGTACTGGATGTTTCCAATTATAAAAAATTCCAAAAACAGATACAACTAATCAGTGGTATTAGGAGTCAGAATTCTGGTTGTCTTTGGGCTTAGAGAATGAAAAGGGGTGTAAAGCGGGTTTCTGGGCACTGGTCACGTTCTAGATCTTGATCTGGGTGGTGGTTACAAAGGTGCTTTCATGTTGTGGAAATTCACTGCGCTGCCCACTCATGATTTGTGCGCTTTTCTGTAGGATGTTACACTTCGATACAAAATATACTAAAACTTGTACTTTGTAAACTTAAAAAGTTTGCAAAAACAATTCCTACCGAATTTTCACCAAGGGCTAAGAGCTAAAAAAGATAGACTTGGCCTGATGCTTTTCTCTGCTCAGTTTCTCGTGCTCTTCCTGTGATGGATCTGGTGTCCATGGAAACCTGACAGAGACCACAGGGTGGGGAAGGGAGGAGGAAGGGACTGGAGCCTGGGGAAGCAGCACGTGCGACAAGGAACAGTCACCGGGCAGGCGTCTTCTTCCCCCGAACCTTCAGACCCCACTTAAGCCACAGCCGTTCCCTGCATGCAACTGTCCACCTGTGCCAACTGTGACAATTTCTGGTCATAACTTCCTGGAAATCCACTGCATAACTAGTCCCAGCTCACCCTCCCCACGCTGCTTTCCAGTTTACTCAACCCAGAAGGAAAGCTGGGATGGTGGGGACTTGAAAAGGCTTTCACTGGACGAGGCACAAGAATACCTCACTAGCTTTAAGTCACTTTATGCAGTAAGCTTAGCTCTAAAATGGAACTTGACTGAGGGCACAGCCTAAAAATGACTTGGAGTAGTGACGGTGAATGCTCAAGTCCATACACCAAAGCTGAAGCACTTAGCTTACAGCAGAGTTCTCCAGATGCTCGCTCAGAGCTTATTAATCCTTATTTTAAACATGGTCATATCACCTTATCTGATGTTCCAGGTCTTCAAAGAAACAGATTAAAGGTGGGTGGGAGAAATTTGCCCTTAAGGCTGCTCACGTGTTTGGCATTGTTAAGTCTGAGACTTATTCTGGATACATCTAGATACAAATCTGTGTGTGCAAGTCTATGCGTGCAAACATGTATACCAATTTTTTGTTCTGGTGAACATGTGTGAGAGAGCACAGATCTTGTGCACCTGTCAGTTTTGTGTGTGTGTTTCAGGTATATGATGTTGTAAGGACATTTGTTTTTTCCATTTTCTTTTTCTTTTTCGGGCTCCACATGTGGCATATGGAAGTTCCCAGGCTAGGGGTCTACTTGGAGCTGTAGCCGCCAGCCTACACCAGAGCCACAGCAACTAGGGATCCGAGCTGCGTCTGCGACCCACACCACAGCTCACGGCAACGCCGGATCCTTAACCCGCTGAGCAGGGCCAGGGATGGAACCCGCATCTTCCTGGATACTACGTTCTCAACCCACTGAGCCATGACAGGAACTCCCTGTAAGGACATTTGTGAATGAGTTTGTTATTTCATGTGATTATACACATACATGTGATCAGATGTAAAATATGTAAATAAGAATTCACACTTATGGGAATCTGTATAAGAGAACATTTGTGAGACTGCTTATAATTTTGTATCTTTGAGCTAAACTGTAAATGCGTTCATGGATTTTTGTTGGGATATCCCCAGGCAAGATTGTCAAGTCATGAGGGTGGACTCTAGAACGGCCATGTTTGTGGGTTAAAAATGGTTACAGGAGTTCCCGTCGTGGCGCAGTGGTTAACGAATACGACTAGGAACCATGAGGTTGCGGGTTCGATCCCTGCCCTTGCTCAGTGGGTTAAGGATCCGGCGTTGCCGTGAGCTGTGGTGTAGGTTGCAGACGCGGCTCCGATCCTGCGTTGCTGTGGCTCTGGTGTAGGTCGGTGGCTACAGCTCTGATTGGACCCCTAGCCTGGGAATCTCCATATGCCGCAGGAGTGGCCCAAGAAATAGCAAAAAGACCAAAAAAAAAAAAAAAGGTTACATATTCAGTGCTGTATGTATGATTCGACCTAACGTGTGTGTGCACGTACATGTATATATACAGATACACAAATTGAACCAGCATAGCTTCTGCACCACACTAGTGTTACTATCAGAGCCAAGTGGAAATGACATTATAGATATGAGGCCTGGGAAGAAATTCAACAGGGATCTTCAAGGAAAGATAAGACATAGAAGGAATGATGACTAACGCAACGGAAAGTTGCAGTGGGGGGAGTTCCCATGGTGGCTCAGCCTGACTTGTATCCATGCGGATGAGGGTTCCTTCCCTGGCCTTGCTCAGTGGGTTAAAGGATCCAGCACTGCCACAAGCTGTGGTGTGTGTCAAGGATGCAGCTTGGATCCTGCATTGCTGTGGCTGTGGTGTAGGCCGGCAGCTACGGCTCTGATTCAACCCCTAGCCTGGGGACCTCCATACACTGTGGGCGAGGTCCCTAAAGACAAAAAACATAACAACAACAAAAACAAAAGTTGCAATAGGGGAATAATGATCAATGAGACAAGATGTTTTTTACTCTGAGAAGCCTCCTCCAACAACTGTTAGCTGCAGCAACTCGATATCCTTAACCCACTGGGCCAGCCAGGGAGCAAACCTGCGTCCTGGTGCTGCAGAGATGCCACCCATCCCAATGTGCCATATCAGGAACCCCTGAACTGTAATTATTATTTCAAGGGGCGATCTTTCCCACTAGACAGCAAGATCACTGAGGGCCAAGAACCGGGTCTCTGAAGCTCACTTATTTCCCAACACTAAACCTTGGTACAGAATAGAAATTCAGGTAGTATTGGTTGAAGAATTGGTTGACTAAAGGGAAGATAGATATGCTGATAAAGCTGTGTATGTAACTTTTGTTCTGTGCAACTGACCGATATTTTGGAGAGTGGATGAATATGCATAGGATATCCTTTTAGAGATATTAATTTAAGACGGATAAAAAAAGTAGACACAAGTAGGGACAGTTAGCAGTCAGAAGCCCACAGTGGTGTTCCCTTGCGGTGCAGTGGGTTAAGGATCTGGTGTTGCCACTGCAGTGTCTTGGGCCACTACTGTGGCGTGGGTTCGATCCCTTTCCCAGGAACTTCTTCATGCTGTGGGTGTGGCCCAAAAAAAGAAAAAAAAGAAAAAAAGAAAAAGAAAAAGAAGCTCAATAGTTACCTAAGTATGTAGTAATAAAAAAACCCCTAAACTATGGGAATGGATAGTCAGGAAGAGATGAAAGAAGTGCAAAAGAAGCCTCTCAGTAATTGCCAGGTGTGGGGGAAACAGAAAACAGGAAGGGGTGACCCCAAGTTTTAGAGCCTGAGCCCCTGAGATAATGGTGATAACGCTGCCAGAAATAAGGAGGCCCAAGGGTAAACAGGTGTAAACATTGTGAGCTCTGTGTTGAACATTTTGCAGGTTTTTGATTTGTTGCATATAAACTGAGGAAGACAGACAGAAGAATGTCCCAGGGAGTTCCTGTTGTGGTGCAGTGCCAACGAATCCAACTAGTATCCATGAGGATGAAGGCTCCATCCCTGGCCTTGATCAGCGGGTCGGGGGCCCGGCATTGCCATGAGCTGTGGTGTAAGACGAAGATGTGGCTCGGATCCTGCGTTGCTGTGGCTGTGGAGTAGGCTGGCAGCTGTAGCTCTGATTCGACCCCCAGCCTGGGAACCTCTAAAAAGACAAAAAAACAAAACAAATGAAAACCCTAATCCTCATAAAGACTAACAGGTAGCTAAATATGTGACAAGAGCCCAGGCAGGGCTAGTATGTAGCTATGTAGTCAGTCCATCAGAAGTTTGTTCAGTACTTATGTGCCAAGCAATGGTCCAGATGCTGTGCAAAACAGTGAAAATAAAGTTTCTGCCAGCTTTTATAGTTTCCTCATCCCTGCAGATGTTTTAAGTTATTCTTTTTTTTTTTTTTGTCTTTTTGCCTTTTCTAGGGCTGCACCCTCGGCATATGGAGATTCCCAGGCTAGGGGGTCTAATCGGAGGTATAGCCACCCACCTATGCCAGAGCCAGAGCAGCGCGGATCGGAGCCAGGTCTGCAACCTACACCACAGCTCACGGCAACACCGATCCTTAACCCACTGAGCAAGGCCAGGCATCGAATCCACAACCTCATGGTTCCTAGTTGGATTCATTAACCACTGAGCCATGACGGGAACTCCTTAAGCTACTCTTTTACTTATTTAAATATAGTAAGCATAGTTATATTAATCTGTATCTAAAAGTTCTCTATCTTGAAGCATTTGTTGGTCTATTTCTACTGTCTATTGTTTCTACTGAACAACATAATTGCCTCATGTCCTTTCATGCTTGGTTATCTTTGACTCTGGGTTGAAAAATCATGAATAGGGATCTTTTAAGAATTAAAATGAAATGTCGTAAGAATTTTTAAAAAGTTTAAGTTTGAAGATGTCAGTTCTCCTTGAATTAATCTATAGAATCAAAGCCACTATGAATATAATCCCAAAAGGAATCTGACAAGATGATTCTAAATTTTACGTGGAAGAACAAAAGACCAATAATTTAGACGCTCCTGGAAAAAAAAAAAAGTTGGGGAAATGTGCCATCCTATGGCAGGACTTACTTTAGACCCTACGAGATTAAGTATAAACTTATCATCGACATATTCAGATCATCCATAAACATGTCCCACCTTTTCTGTCCCACTTCCATGTCCGCTGCTCCTCAGCATGAAACATTTTTTCCAGTCTGTCTGATCTTCTCCTCATCTTCTAAATCTGGACCTGCATCTCTCCTCTCTTTGTTCCTTCTGTTTTTCTGGCTTTTAATTTACACACTCCACCTTCCTACCAACCCCTGGGCGGGCCTTGCTTAAATACTACCTTCACAATCTTTTTTGTTCTGATCCAGATCATATAAATTTCTTTCTTCCAAACTCTCATGCTCCGTGTTGTTTCTGTCCTTTATTCCTCTCTTTTAGCATACATAGCATTGACAAGGAGAGGAGAAAAGGGGGAAGGGAAGGTAGAGATGGGTATTCAGAACTGGCCATATGTTGGCCTCATCAGGAGGTGTGCCGCCTCCTTCCACACGTATCTCAGATCCGACAGAGAGCCTGCCAAGTGTCATTAAACACTCACCAGCTGATGTGTGTGTTTAATGTGGGAAAAGTCAGACAGTCTGATAAAACCTTACAGGGTCAGTGGCAACCTTGACATTGGTGCTGGTATACAAGAGCTGTTTCACCTCTCTTCGTCTCGTTAACAGGTTTGCTCATGACAACAAAGACTAAAACACCCGTAACAACCTATCTGTCCTTCAGAAGGGGTTTGGGTTCTGTTATGGTACAACCATGGGCAGCCTGAATGAGGCAGCTCTGTATCGGTGACAGGCAAAAGCAAGGTGCAGCCCAATGTCACCAGCCACACTGAGAGGGTTTCTTATTTGTTTGCTTCAAGAAGGTGCATCCTCCTGATTTTGAACATGTAGGGAGACTGGTAATCGTGGGCTCCCAGGAGAGGGCTGAGGGCTGAGAGATAAGAGTGGGAGACTTTTCACTAAGTACCTTTTGTACCTTTTTCATTTTGTACCGCGTGTAGCTACTGACAATTCCAAAAATAAATGTCTAGGAGTTCCCGTGTGGCACAGCAGGTTAAGGATCTGGCATGGTCACTGCAGGGGCTCTGGTCACCACTGTGGTGCAGGTTCCATCCCTGGCCCGGGAACTTCCACATGCCACAAGCATGGCTAAAAAAGAACAAAAAACAAAAACAAAAACAAAACAAACAAACAAAAAAAAACCCAAAACAAAACATTAATTTTCCAAAAAATAAATGCTTAAGAGAAAATAATAAGGAGCATAGATGCATAGATATTAGAAACAAAGCAAACGAAAGCGTGCCAAAGAACAGAATTTGGATTTTATTTGCTACATCTTATGAGGAATACCAGCCAGGGACAGCACACTCCTCATTAAGATGAAGATGAATGTGTTTCAGGGCAGACCTTCTAACCCAACCAAAAAGATTTTCAATGAAAATGTGAAGCAGAGGCAGCAAAGAGCCAAGCGATAACAGCTGCAAAATTATACACCTCTAAAAAGGTACTAGCATCAGAATTACAATGGGACGAGAAGGGATTGCTTAGCACTGGCTATTTGGTTCCAGAAAGAGAATCAAATTAATAATCACACTAAATTGAGGGAGCCAAAAAAAAAAAAAAATCCTCCCATGGAGTTGCAAACCAGATATTAGGTGGGGTTTTTTTTTGTTGTTGTTGTCTTTTGGGGGCTGCACCCGCAGCATGGGAGGCTCCCAGGCTAGGGGTCAAATTGGAGCTGTAGCTGCTGGCCTATGCCACAGCCACAGCAATGCAGGATCCAAGCCCCATCTGTGACCTATAGCACAGCTCAAGGCAACGCCGGATCCTTAACCCACTGAGCAAGACCAGGGATCGAACCTGCATCCTCATGGATTGTAGTCAGGTTCCTTAACTGCTGAGCCACGACAGGAACTCCCAGACATTAGTTTTGAACCCTCTTTCTGCTGGAAGGGGAGAGGTGGTCTGTGAGAGTTGAAGGCTTCTGCCCAGCTCCACTGGGGAGACCAGAGCCTAGGGAGCCACAGCTGCTGTGGCGCTCAATTTGCCATCAAGCAGGCTTTGGACACGCTGCTTCTGGCTGATGGTTGCCAGAAATACAAGAAATTTAGAGAAAGTACAAGGTCAAGGACCTGAGAAATGTACCTGAATCATGGTCATCACATGCCAACCCGCTGGTATAGGAGTGAAAAGGCTTGGAGGCAGAGAAGTGCCACCAACCAAGTGACAATCTCCATGGTCCCCTCCTAAGAAGGTCTTCCTGGACTTCAAAGCAGAGAAACTATTAATTTGGTGCAAAGCTTCTTTACTCCCTAAGGAAAGTACAGCAGAATGTATGGATTAAAACGTCGAATTCATTGTGGGGCAACTGGAATTCTCATACACTCTTGGTGGGCGTTAGGGAAAATCTGACAGTTCTTCATAAATCTAAATTCCTATAAAAACCCTGTGACTCAGCAGTTCCACTCCCAGGAAATAACCCGAGGAAGCTAAGAATATGTGTCCACAAAAAGGTTTGTACAAGAATGTCCCTAGCAGCGTCATTAAAAATAGTCAAAAATTGGAAACAGCCTAGGTTCCATCAGTAGGAGAATGGGTAAACAATTATGATATATTCAGTTAAGGGAATATTATTCAGCAATTAAAAGGGACACATTACTCACACCTACAACAATGTGGATGAATCTCAAAATATTTTGTCCTGTGAAAAAGCCAGACACATGAGTAAGTACTGTATGATTTCATTTGTATGCAGTTCTAACAAAGACAAATCTAATTTATGGTGGAAAAAAATCAGAACAGTGATTGTGAGGAGGGAATGGGCATTGACAGGGAAGGGACATGAGGGAATTTTCTTGGATGATGCAGTCTTAACATCTTAATAGAGGTGTGAGTATACAGATGTATGTGTTTGTCAAAACTCGGCACACGGGGAGTTCCCATCATGGCGCAGTGGTTAACGAATCCGACTAGGAACCATGAGGTTGCGGGTTCGGTCCCTGCCCTTGCTCAGTGGGTTAACGATCCGGCGTTGCCCTGAGCTGTGGTGTAGGTTGCAGACGCGGCTCGGATCCCGAGTTGCTGTGGCTCTGGTGTAGGCCGGTGGCTACAGCTCCGATTAGACCCCTAGCCTGGGAACCTCCATATGCCGCGGGAGCGGCCCAAGAAATAGCAAAAAGACAAAAAAAAAAAAACAAAAAACTCGGCACAAGTACAGTTAAGATTTTTACCTTTTGGGGTTCCCATTGTGGCTCAGTGGGTTCAGGACCCAACGCTGTCTCCATAAGGATACAGATTTGATCCCTGGCCTTGATCCCTGGGTTAAGGATCTGGCATTGCTGCAAACTGCAGTGTAGCTCAGATCTGGTGTTGCTGTGGCTGTGGCATAGGCCACAGTGCAGCTCTGGTTCAGCTCCTAGCCTGGGAACTTCCACATGCTGTGGGTGTGGCTAGAAAAACAAGTAAATAAATAAACAAATAAAAAGATTTTTGCTTTTCTTTGTATGTAAATTTTGCCTCATAAGAAGAAAAAAAACCCTATGCACAAATATTGAACGCTAGTTAAAGATATACGCCTTCTGAAATACTTAAAGGGATGGGTACTGGTGTATACAATTTAATTTGAAGTGCATCCAAACAGTTGAGATGGATTGATGGATAGATAGATGGACAGGTATGTGATAAGAAAAGTGTCAATGGTGGAGTCTATACGTGTGCTCCCTCTGAAGCTCTTTCAACTTTTTTATGTGCTTGAAAGTTTTTATTATCAAGTGTTAGAAAAATCCATATCCAAATCTGCAAACTTTGAGAAGTATGAAATAAAAGGACGCATGGAAGACAACTATAAAATAATGTCAAATTCCTAACCAGCGAGAACGGCAACTAGATTGGCGGATGTTTTCTTGCTCAAGTGGGCTCTTCGCAGGGGTCAGTGCAACAGGATTTGGAGGATCAGGGAGACTCGAATCAAGACGGTGTCAAAATGATGGTGGACTAAAAAATATGCAGTAAAGACATAACACAACCTCAAGGGTCCTATTGAATTCTCAGAACTGGTGAATTATTCAGGGCTGGAGAAAAGAAAAAGGAACTGGGATGGCCCCTAAAAAAAGGGAAGAGGAGTTCCCACAGTGACATAGGGGGTTAATGATCCAGCTTGTTTCTGTGGAGGCCCCAGTTCAGGCCCCAGTCAGGGCAAAACCTGGTGTTGCTACAGCTTTGACATAGGTCACAGCTGTGGCTCAGATTGATCCCTGGCCTGACAACTTCCATATGCTGCGGGGGCAGCCTAAAAAGAAGCAAAAATGCCTGGAACAGCAAAGGAAGAGGCGAAGCTGGGCCTCTGTCCTTTGAGCCAGATCTCTGGCCGGCGAGTTTCAGTGCATGAAGGTCCGTGGTTACTGCTGTGGCTCGAGTTCAGTCCCCGGCTCCAGGACTTCCACATGCCGTGGGCACAACCACAAACAAAGAGGAACGAGGAAGGAGATGTATATGAAATATTACAGTAAGTCATGAATAGGTCTTTATTAATAGGCTTTGAAGGAGGCAAACAGAGGTTGCGATTTCTTTTAAATACTTTTTGTTGCTGGACTCTTGATTTGACTGTGACACCATAATTGGAGGTGGGGGAGCGTGGAGCTCAGGCTGACCTCCGGGTTACACCAGGCTCCACTGTCCTTAGAAGCAGTAGGGAAGAGAAGTAGCAGACAGTGTGTTATGCTTTGTAAATATTTGTTGTGGAACGAATAAATGACTGACTTAAGGAGAAACTGCAGGTAACAAAGCGGAGAGATGAGATTCAAGCAGAACAGGCAGGGAAGGACTGAAGGAGAAGCGAGGTTACTGCACAGCAGTAAAGCAGTGAACGGACAAATGAGGTCATTGTTCTTGCAGGATGAGAGACTACAAGAGAACTGAAATAGAGCATAGGAGTGGTCGTGTGGCTTCGAAAAGCTAAGTCCAGGCGTATGGAGCTGGACATGGCTTTATGCAGAAGCCAAAGAGAATTACCAAGGTACTTGCTAAAAGCATAGGCCCCCACTAGACAAAGAGAGCCTTTAATTCATTCACTCAGCAAACATTTATTGGATACTTACTTTGACAGGTGTTGTCCTAGGTCCTGGACAGTAAATATAAACAAGGCACAGCTACACACATTCTAGTGGAGGGCTCAGCAAACTATAGCCCAAGGGTCAAATCCAGCCTGTTTTTTGTAAGCAGAGTTTCATTGGAACACAGATACATTCATTTGAGTATTGTCTATGGTGTTTTTTTTTTTTTTTTTTAGAGATTTATCAAGATAATTCATATAACCTAAGATTCACCATTTTACTTTATTATTATTATTATTATTTTTATGGCCACAGGTGTGGCTTATGGAAGTTCCCAGGCTAGGGGTCAAATAGGAGGTGCAACTGCCAGCCTACACCACAGTCACAGCAACTTGGGATCTGAGCCACTTCTGCGACCTACACCACAGCTCACAGCAACACCAGATCCTTAACCCACTGAGTGAGGCCAGGGGTTGAACCTGCATCCTCATGGATACTAGTCGGGTTTGTTACCGCTGAGCCACAACAGAAACTCTCAATTCACCGTTTCATTTGATTTGATTTTTTGTCTTTTTAGGGCGGCATATGAAAGTTCCCAGGCTAGGAGGCTAGGTCAAACAAGAGCTGCTGCTGCCAGCCTACACCAGAAGCCACAGCAACCCCAGATCTGAGACTCATCTGTGACCTACACCACAGTTCATGGCAATGCCGGATCCCTAACCCACTGAGCAAGGCCAGGGATTGAACCCTTGTCCTCACGGATCCTAGTCAAGTTTGTTACTGCTGAGTCACGACAGGAACTCCCCAATTCACCATTGTAAAGTTTATAATTCCATGGGTTTTATATTCAGAGTTGTGCAATCGTCACCCTTACTAATTTTAGAATATTTTCATTACAGCCAAAAGAAACCCCATATGCATTGGTAATCACCCCACCACACACACTTTTTCCTCTCTCACTCACCTCCTGGAAACCACAAATTTGCTTTCTGTCTCTATTTGATTTGCACACTCTGGAAATTTTGAATGAAATCATATAATATGCAGCCTTTTGTGCCTGGCCTTTTTTTTCACTCAGCATGTTCTCAAGGTTCATTTTTGTAGCATATAGTTTGCACTTTACATGGCCCTATGGCAGCTTTTTCTGCTATACTGGCCACATTACACAGTGGCAACAGAGACTGTATGGCCAACAGAGTCTAAAACATTAACTAACATTTATTAAATAGTATCCAAAAAAAGTTTGTGACCCATGGTCTGAGGGAAAAATAAAAGATGTCTTAGAGTCTTGGCGTTGGAGAAGTTTATGTTAGTAAGTTAATACCTCACTTAATTCTGGAATCTTTGTTAGCCTCCCTGCTGGAAGTCTCAGTCTGCTGAAAGGACATCTGATGGACTCTTGCCTTGCCAACAGTTTATCAGGAATACTGAGTGAGCACTGATTCCTAATGTAGAAGAGGTGAGGAAATAGAGAGAAAGGAATGTAGACAACCAGTATCCTAGATTTTTTTTCTTTTTTTGCTTTTTAGGGCTGAATGTGCAGCATACGGAGGTTCCCAGGCTAGGGGTTGAATCGGAGCTGTAGCCACCGGCCTACACCACAGCCATAGCAACGTGGGATCTGAGCCGTGTCTTTAACCTACGTCACAGCTCACGACAACGCCAGATCCTTAACCCACTGAGCAAGGCCAGAGATCAAACCTGTATCCTCATGGATACTAGTTGGGCTCGTTACCGCTGAGCCACAGTGGGAACTCCCCAGTATCCTAGATTTTTGAAAACCAGATACTTACAAAGAAAAGAAAATTTGGCCCAAAAGTTACAAATTCAAAAAGGGCGTGGGACAAATAAGTGGAAAGACATCTGTGCTCATGGATTGGAAGACTTAATATTGCTAGGATGTCAATTCTACCCAAAGCAATCTACAGAGTCAATGAAATCCCAATGACTTTTTTTTTTTTTTTTTTGCAGAAGTAGAAAATCCATCCTAAAATTCATATGGAATCTCCAGGATCTTTGAATAGCCAAAATAATCTTAGAAAAGAACAGTCTTCCTTGGAAGTGTTTGGAAACCTGTGGGCGAATTTTGGTTGCCATAATGATTGAGGAGCCCTAGGGACTTGGATGGCCAGAAATGCAGTATGCCCCACAGTGTATGGACAGCCTGCAAGACTGGACAGCCTCCCACACAATTTTCATTGCCATCCAGAAATTCTTGTAGGGAAAAAACCCTTCTATACTTGTCTAAGCCTTGCCACGGACTCCATTTTACATTAAACACGGACAAAACATTTACGTGGTTTTACCACAGCTGAATTTTACACAGTTGCAACTGCTAGTTATATTGAGAGAAGACTGTACTTCGTTTTGTTGGGAACTTTACCAAGAGTTGCCCAAAGTTTCAGAAAATTATATCATTGGTGGCAACCATGCTAGGGGTATTTTAGTCAACACACCTGTATCTGCCTGTGTGTGTGTCTGATTCATGGTGATTTTATGGATATGGAGAAGCATATTTGTTTAACCTTTCTTTCTAAATGTTAACTACAAAGATGAAAGATCAACAGTTTTCAGAATATCATCTTACTTTTCTTACATGCAAACTTATTCATTGCAAGTAGGCGCAAGCATCTGCCTGTTTTATTATATCTTCTAGTTTAGTTGCTCCTGAGTATATATGTATTAAAATACAACTTGTTTTATTATAAGCTACTTTTCTTTATTGCTTTTTAAAATCACAGATATATATCGATTTTAGGAAATTATGTGGTTATGTAGACTTATCGTTTATGAATTTAATTTCTGTTATGTTACATATATACATGTACATATGTATGTGTGTGTGTGTATATACATATATATATATATATATATTTACTGCACCCACAGCATTGGAAGTTCCCGGGCCAGGGATTGAATCCAAGCCACAGCTGCAACCTTTGCTGCAGTTGTGACATCACCAGCTCCTTAACCCATTGCACCAGGTCCGAAATCAAACCTGAGACTCGGCAGCAATCCAGGCTGCCATAGAGAAAATGCTGGATCCTTAACCTGCAACACCACAGCAGGAACTCATGTTACAAACATTTTTAATAAAAAGCTAATGTTAGATCTTACAGGATTTAAACAACTGTCTTAGACTATTAAATGACCTTTTTTTTTTTTTTGCTTTTTAGGGCTGCACCTGAGGCATATGGAGGTTCCCAGGCTAGGAGTCAAATCAGAGCTACAGCTGCTGGCCTACACCACAGCCACAGCAGCAGAGGATCCAAGCCGCATCTGTGGCCTGCTGCTCATGGCAAAGCCGGATCCTTAACCCACTGAGTGAGGCCAGGGATCGAACCCGCAACCTCATGGTTCCTAGTCAGATTTGTTTCTGCTGTGCCATGGTGGGAACTCCTTAAATGAATTTTTAAAGATAGCTGTAGTGCTATAGTCCACACACACACACATCTATGTGCCCATATATACTGTACATACAAAGGAAATCCCTTCTTATAACACAGCTTGTTATTACAAGTGATCAAATACAGCATATGACAAATGATATACCCCAGGACATAACAACTTCCTATGGAAAACCGAACCTAACTTGTCTCCAAACAGCCTTCCTGGCCAGACTTGTATTTTTAGAACAGCACTAAGCTAAAATTGTTTTAGTGTATATTATTACCTTTCTAACTTAAAAGGAACCATGGTTCTTGTCCTTAAGATTTCACAGTCAATATTACACGGACCTGGCATAAGCAGTACACATTATACTGTGTTGCAAGTTACAGTAGTTGCAAATATAGTTAAGATCCTTTAATAACTTTAGACCCCTTTTCGCTCATCAAACTGGGCGGCTGGACTGTGGTGTGAAGGTATTTCATGCCATCATGTTGTACTTTAATGATGGGCAGAGGCCGTGGGCAAGGGCACCTTTCTAGATTCAAAGTTCAGAGACCTTTGTTTCTCTGCGTCTCTCTCCTCCTCCCCGCCCCCCTCGCGTTTTCCTCCTTGTCCCTCTCCCTCCCACTCTTTCTTCCACTTGCTGTGCCTCCACAGTTTGAGTCACAGGCTGCATGCCCGTGATCATTAGTCAGGGACGCAGGCCCAGCGTTCCCCTGCTTTTCCCTGGCTGCGGAGAGCCGCGTGGAGGCGGCGCCCGGTTCTCCGCCGGCATCTGGGGAGATTGCAGAGCCGGCTCTGCATAGCCTGGTTCCTCTGGAGTTGTGGCAGTGACAACGGGATGATGGCCGTGACAACGGGAGAAATGGCGCAGGAAGCTGACAGTGACTGTGCAGGGGAGGCGGGAGGGGCTGGGCTGGACGACCAGGCACGTGCGCAGGTGTCAGGGCAGATCAGGGCTCCAACCTGCCTGCCCGGAGAAACCTCTGAATGTGACCCACTGCGCAGTCAGGAAGCTAGTCATTTAGCCTGCGGTGTCACTAGGCCCCAGGACAGGACCAGGAGGAGGGAGAGGCCACCCCCAGCTGCGCCTGGGCCCTTGACCTTCCCTCTCTCTCCTCCACGCCACAGTTCTCATCCCTCTATGGAAACAGTGCTCCTGGTACTTGTTAATAGTTGCTATGAGGTGATGCTCTGGAATCCCCAGGTACCTGAATTACATGAAGCGGGGACTCAGAGGAAGTAAATGTGCTCTCAGCATCCAGTGCTGCAAGCAAGGAAAGCTAGTTTTTTCCCCTTCTTTCCCTAAGCTCATCAGACTGTTCTTTGGAAACTTATGGTTATCACCCTTGTGTGTCTTTTTAAAATTAAAGTCCAGGGCGGAACTGGGCCCCCTGCTTGGTGGCATGAAGAGGTGCACAAAAGCTGAGGATGCCTGGAAGGGGGTGGCTTCCTGTGGCTCCTCCGTCCCACCGAGATGTACTTCCTGGGTCACGGGGCGGGGCGGTTGTGGGGTGGGGGAGGTCGTGGGGCGGTGCCATGGAAACGGGTCGGAAGCGAGAAACTGCTCTTCTCCAGCCCTCATTATTGTTCCGGGCCAGGTTTCTGCCTCTTCCCCGGGGAGGGAATTTGGTAGCAAGGGTCAGAAAAATGAAAGTTCAAGGTTGGAGTAGCCTCCTAGAACACAAAGATGGGCATGGCTATCTCCCCTTCTACCAAACTCAGAGATCGTAACGCGATGGGCTCTCTTAACCATCGCACGCCGCCCCCGCCCCCGCCCTTCACCTCCAGAAAGGGCAAATCTCAGGTAGACCAGCAGCTCTCACCTGCAGTGACACTGGGAAGAACTATAGTTTATCTTGAGTGTCCTCTCTTTTCTGTGTTCCCGCCCCGATCTCTTTGCATCCTTCTCTTTTCTTCCCCACTCACCTCTGTCCAGGACCCTGACCCCCTAGGGCTCTATCCTGAAAGGCCCAGCCAGACCTCCCCAGGCAGGAGAGCCTATAGCAAAAGGCCTTCCTTCTCCTTTCTCTTCGCTCTTCCACTCATCATCAGCACTCTGGTTCCTGTTGGGCAGTTTGTCTTGGGTAATAGTTAGGAGAAAAGCATCTAATTAAGCTAATTCAAACTAGTCACGAAAAAACGCTCTTCCAAAGAGCTTGGCTATTTCCTCTTACTCCTAAAAATAGCCACCCAGGATACCCAATTGGGCTGATGTGAGAGAATCTTCTTTTAACCAAGACTCTCCTCTTTCTTCTTTCCGTGGTCGGCAAGCTCTGTAGACAAGTTGAGAGAAGGCCTGCGTCTCTTCCCCCTCTTATGCCTCACTGAGAAATGGTTCTCTGAAATGCGCTTGGCATTTAAAAACATTTAAAAAATTTTTTTTGGCTGCACCCGCGGCACATGGAAGTTCCTGGGCCAGGGACTGAATCTGAGCTGCGGCTGCAACCTATGTCACAGCTGTGGCAACACCGGATCCTTAGCCCACCACACTGGGCCAGGGATCAGACCCATGCCTCAGCAGTGACTCAGGCTGCTGTGGAGACGACACTGGATCCTTAACCTGCTGGGCCACATTAGGAACTCCGCATTTGGCATTTTTAATTTGATGGGTCCTTGAGTGAATGTCTACACCTCTGTCTTAGGAGACAGCCCTGATCCTTGTCACTCCACTCCAGACTCCCCCAGAAATCGAGAGCTTCCAGAAGCAGAGTAGACAGTTGGCCTCAGAAGAAAATACATACACTGGGCCATTTGTGATGAGGTGGGATTCAGGAATTGCCTGCAACAGAAACAACGAAGATGCTGACCAGCCTTGATCATGAATGACATGTTTTCTTGACCTTCTTTGTTGCTTTAGAGGAGAGGTAGGTAGGTAATAGAGCATAAGAGTTGGGCCCCAAATATATATATATATATATATATATATATATATATACACACACACACATATATATACATACACACACACACATATATATATATATATATATTTTTTTTTTTTTTTGCTTAAACAACAGAAATTTATCTCCCACAGTTCTGGAGTCTGGGAAGTTTGAGATCATGGTGCCAGCATGGTCAGGTTCTGGTGAGGGCCCTCTTCCTGGTTTGCTCACAATACCTTCTTGCTGTGTCCTGGGCCCCAAATATACTTTGAATTCTTCCAAGGCAGGTGAGAGGCAGCCTAGGTAAAAGCTCTCTTCCTGCTGGTCAGGGGCTCCAGAGATGGTGCAGATGCAGGTGTCTGTGGTGGTTAATTTTTTTAATAATGATTTTTATTTTTCCCATTATAGCTGGTTTACAGTGTTCTGTCAATTTTCTACTGTACAGCAAGGTGACCTAGTTACATATACATGTACACATTCTTTTTTCTCACATTATCGTGCTTCATCTTAAGTGACTAGATGTAGTTCCCAGTGCTACACAGCAGGATCTCATTGCTTATCCATCCCAAAGGCAACAGTTTGCATCTGTTAACCCCAAATTCCCAATCCATTCCACTCCCTCCCTCTCCCCCTTGGGAACCACAAGTCCATTCTCCAAATCCATGATTTTCTTTTCTGTGGAAAGGTTCATTTGTGTTGTATATTAGATTCCAGATATAAGTGAAATCATATGGTATTTGTCTTTTTCTTTCAGACGTACTTCACTTAGTATGAGAGTCTCTGGTTCCATCCATGTTGCTACAAATGGCATTATTTTGTTCTTTTTTATGGCTCAGTAGTATTCCATTGTGTATATATACCACATCTTCTTAATCCAATCTTCTTTTGATGGACATTTATGTTGTTTCCATGTCTTGGCTATTGTGAATAGGGCTGCAATGAACATGAGGGTGCACGTGTCTTTTTCAAGGAAAGTTTTGTCCAGATACATGCCCAAGAGTGGGATTGCTGGGTCATATGGTGGTTCTATGCATAGTTTTCTAAGGTACCTCCGTACTGTTTTCCATAGTGGTTGAATTTGGTGGTTAATTTTATGTGTCAACCTGACTGGGCTAAGGAAGGCTCAGATAGCTGGTAAACATTATTTCTGGGTGTGTCTGTGAGGGCATTTCTAGTAGACAGTAAAGAATACCTACCGCCCTCTCCAATGACAGTGGGCATCACCCAAGCGAGGCCCCAAACAGGACAGAAAGGCCAAGGAAGGGTGAATTTGCTCTCTTTGTTTGAGCCGGGACATCCAACTCCTCCTGCCCAGGCAGCAGCACTCCTGGTTCTCGGGCCTTTGGTGTTGGGCGGACCAAGATTTTCATACCTATCAACCCCCTGATTCCTAAGCTTTTGAACCTGGACACCATCAGCTCTTCTGGTTCTTAGACCTTTAGACTGAGACTTATTTATAACACTGGCTTACCTGGTTCTCCAACTTGCAAGTGGCAGATCATGAAACTTCTTGGCCTCCGTAATGGTGCGGGCCAATTCCTATGTCTCATCTCTGTCTCTATCCTATTGGTTTTGTTTCTCTGAAGAACCCTGATACAGCCTCTCTACATAGTTTCTCTTAAAAATCAGTAAAGAACTAAATAGAGGTAAAATTCATATTCTCCGTCTCAATCTACCTGCTAACCAGGTACAGAATGTCATCAAATCAGATCTTATATGTCAGGGTTGTGTCAACTTAAAGGGCAAGAGGGAATGGAATTATTGAGTCATGTACCAGGAAGTCTAAAACGTGACTCTTCAGATGTGACTGGGTTCGGGGTTTAAATAATGTCGCTAGTTCTATCTCCCTATTATTGGCTTGTTTGCCCTCGTGGTGGGTTCGTTCTCATGCAGCCTCTCTCCACTTGGTGACAAAGGTAGACTCTGGCAGGAGTGGCTCTTACACAGTTTTCCTTGCTTGTCTTTCCCACTAGCTCCTTCAAAAGTCCCAGGACCCCTCTGCTAGGGCTGGCTTGGGCCGAGTGTCCTTACTTGAATCAACCATTGCAGCCAGGAGGATGAAGTCTTTGGATGGCTAGCTCACATTATGGGTCTACTGTGCAGGAAGACCGGGCAAGGACTGGCCCTCCTGTTAGGTAGAGAATACGAAGAGAAATAATTCTAAAAAATATATATATGTGTATATATAATATATATATACATACATATATATATTATATATATATATATACAGGGCAGATGAAAAGTAGTACATCCATACATTTTTTTTTTTCTTTTTTGGCCTCCCCATGGCGAATGGAGTTCCTGGGCCAGGGATTAGATCTGAGCCACACTTGTGAACTACGTTGTAGGTGCGGCAATGCCGGACCCTTTAACCCACTGTGCTGGGCTGGGGATAGAACTTGCATCCTGGTGTTACAGAAACACCGCCCATCCCATTGTGTTGCAGCAGGAAATCCCATGCTTTTAAAAATGTGTCAACCTCCTAGCTTGAAAACTAATTCACTGGGAGTTCCCGTTGTGGCTCAGTGGGTTAATAACATGACATAGTATCCATGAGGAGGTAGATTCGATCCCTGGCCTTGCTCAGTGGGTTAAGGATCTGGCATTGCCATGAGCTGTGGCGTAGGTCACAGACACAGCTTGGATTCTGCGTTGCCGTGGCTGTGGTGCAGGCTGGCAGCTGCAGCTCTGATGCTACTCTAGCCTGGGAGCTTCCATATGCTGCAGGTGTGGCCCTAAAAAAGAAGAAAAAAAAAATGGAAAGAAGGAAGAAAGTAAAGAAAGAAAGAAATCTAATTCAAATTAACAAGCAATAAGGTAGGAGATGTGAGCAACACAAAGGTTGACAAGATAAGCTTTGTGTCTTTGAAAGGGCGCATAAGCTGCTTGTTCTAGAAGTTGGTCACATTCCTTATTTAAGAATTTGAGGTGATATGAGTTACTTCATCGGAAAATATTTTCTGAGTGCCTACCTAATGCCAGACAGCCTGCTAGATTCTTGTCATCCAGAGACGAAAGGCAAACTTCTTCCCATAAAGAGCTTCAATCAGATGGGACAGATAAGCAAGCATTTTCAACCTGGGGCCAGGCATGCGATGGTTGATACATGCACAGGTGTCACAAGAGGCCCCCAGCCCCAAGGCGCCTGCTCAGCTTTATGCTCAGAGGAGCTGATGTGTGAGCCAGAGCAGGGAGAGACAACGGCGGGGGCGGGGCGGGGGGGGCCTGCTGAGGCTGGAGGGTGGGGCAGGGTCTCGCAGGCAGAGGTCGAGGGCTGTGAAGGATGGCGCTGTGGTTGGAGAGGTGCAGATAGTTTGAGTGGAGTACGTGTGTGGGTGCAGAGGGAGATGAACTCGAAGAGGTAGGCAGGAGCCGGGTCACAGATTTGACCGTATCCCTGAAGGATTTTAAACAGGGCATGGATGTGTCCAGATTTGCAATTAGGCCTGCTGCTTCTGGCAGCAGAAGGGGTGGAGTGAGCCAGACTGGAGGCAGGAAAAGTAGTCAGAAGACGGCTGTGGGAAAGCACACAAGACACACTGAAGACTTCTGCTTGACGGAGAATGCCAGCTAATAAAACAGGACAATTAGCAGAAGCACCATTGTGCTGTCCCTCTTCGGGCAAGGATTATGGTGGATCAACAGATGCTAAAATACCCATATGGTCTCAAAGAATCACTCCACTGATTATTAAATACAAAGAGGAAATGGTACCATTGCAATAGAAAGATCTGGAGACTGTCACCTTAACCTACAGGTCAAATTCCCCCTCCACCCCCAACCTAGAGGTTGAACACAATGGGACAATCAGATGTTATGTGCTTTCCGATGTGATGCAGTAAGAAACATGGCACCTCTCCTATGCAGTGTTCTTGCTAAAGATGCCTAATCTGGGAGTTCCCACTGTGGCTCAGTGGGTTAAGAACCTGACATAGTGTCCTTAAGAATGCCGGTTCGGTCCCTGGCCTCGCTCAGTGGGTTAAGCGTCCAGTGTTGCCACAAGCTGCGGCATAGGTTGCGACTGCAGCTCAGATCTGGTGTTGCCATGGATGAATCTAATCATGAGGAAACAATCAGACAAACCCAGAATGTGCGAGATTACCTAAGAAAACTGGCTAGAACTCTTCAAAAAATTGGGGGTCAAAACCAAATAAAGGGAGTTCCCGTCGTGGCGCAGTGGTTAACAAATCCAACTAGGAACCATGAGGTTGTGGGTTCCGTCCCTGCCCTTGCTCAGTGGGTTAACGATCCGGCGTTGCCGTGAGCTGCGGTGTAGGTTGCAGACACGGCTCCGATCCCGCGTTGCTGTGGCTCTGGCGTAGGCCGGTGGCTACAGCTCTGATTTGACCCCTAGCCTGGGAACCTCCATATGCTGTGGGAGCGGCCCAAGAAAGAGCAAAAAAAGACAAATAAATAAATAAATAAAAATAAATTTAAAAAGCTTAAAAAAAAGAAATAAAAGCAAAATATGTGCGCTCCTGTTGTGGCTTAGCTGTAATGAATCTGACCAGTATTCATGAAGACTTGGGTTCTATCCCTGGTCCTGCTCAGTGGGTTAAGGATCCAGTGTTGCCTTGAGCTGGGATGTAGGTCACAGAAGTGGTTCAGATCTGGTGTTGCTGTGGCTGTGGTGGAGACTGGCAGTTACAGTTCTGATTTGACCCCAGCTTGGGAACTTCCATATGCCACAGGTGTGGCCCTAAAAAAAAAAAATCAAAAAAAGTGAGGGAACTGGTTTAAAGCTATGGAGGTTAAAGAGATCCTTGATGAGATCTTTGATCAAAAACCCATAACAGCTATAAAATACGTTTTGGCGACAATTGGGGGAGTTTGAATATGAAGTAAATATTAGGTATAAATTTTCTTAGGTATGATAATGATATCATAGTTGGGACAGAAAATGTCATATTTTTAGGTGATGCTGGAGAATTGAGAAGTAAAGTGTCCTGCTGTCTTCAACCTACTTTTAAATGGTTCCAGAAAATGTAATGTATATATGTGTATATATATGATACACACAAATGCTTTTATGTACATACATGATACAAGTGGAGTGAAAAATATTGATCAAAATCCGTCAATGTCTGGCATAACAGCCTCTTTCCAAAAAATCTTTCCTTGGGAGTTCCCTGGTCGCCTAGTGGTTAAGGACTTGGTGTTGTCACTGCTGTGGCGCGGGTTCAATCCTGGCTGGGAAACTTCCGCATGCCTTGGGCACAGCTAACAAATAAACAAAAAACCACCTTTTCTCACCTCTGGAGAGTCATTCAGGTAACAGGTGTTGTGCATTTGCAGAAGGCCAAGTGGAGTAGTAGGTGCTAAGAATATGAAAATGAGTGCCAGGTGGTCATGGGCTCAGGCAGTGCCTAACTCTGTGAGGGCATCAGCAACACAAGCAGATAATCATAGAACAGCACGCTCGGCGCACTGAGAGTTGCTGGCACTGAGAGAGAGTTACTGGCACCAAGAGATGCAGAGGAGGCACACCTCATTCAGCCGTAGATGGGTGAATCAGCGAGGACGTCCTGGAGGAGGCAACCGCCAGATCCATCAGCGAAGTCGGACTCAGCCGGAGCGGAGGTGGGATAGAAGTAGCTTGCTGTCTACTGGGCAGAGGCAGGAGGCAGCTCGAGCTCAGAAGGAGAGGTGCAGTTATAAGCTGTTCATTACTGCGGGCGTGGAAGTGGAAAGTGCGGCTCGAGAGCAGACCCAGGGCTAAACCAGAGGTGCCTGGCTTGGCTGCCTGTTGGAACCACGGGGGAACCATATTAGGCTGTCAAGGCCTGGGTCCTGATTTAAACGGCCTGTGGTGCAGCCTAGCTGTCGGGGTTCCCCAGGCTCCCCAGATGATTCTGCTGTGAAGCCCTGGGGGAGAAAAGGTCATGAGCCAGAGTTCAGAATGGTCTCTGAGGGGAGACTGCAGGAGCCGGGGGTTGAGGTACGTGTGGGCAGGTGGAAGGGGCAGTTTGATTCCTGGGTGTGTATCTTGGTGACGAGGTGGGATCGGGATGCCACCAGCTGCAGTAAAGGGTCAGAGTTGGGGGAAGGAGATGAGTTTGGTTTTGACAACCAAGTATCACAACATCCAGATAGAATTGTCCAGCAGGTAGTGAGAGAAGATATATAGCATCAGAGGTACATCAGCTGGTGGCCTGAACGCGTATTGATAGTTTTTGAGTCCCTGAGAGTAAATGGGATGACGTGGGGAGAAAATCGGGCTTTTGAGGGTAATATGCTGTGTGTGGGGGTGTGTGTGCCTGTGAGGGGCTGGGGAGGAGGCGGGAGGGAGAGGGAGATGAGGGTGAGTGAAGGCGGTCAAATGCTAACAATTTTCCTGTTTAGGAGAAGGATACTTGAGAGTTTTTGCACTGTTCTTTCAGGTGGGTTTTTGTTTTGGTTTTGGTTTGGTTTGGTTTGGTAGATTTAGACATTATGAGAAAGAATGCAAAGAAGGAAGAAAAGAGAAAAGGAGACGAACTAAGAGAATTTGACCCAACATCGTGGCGGTGGGTTGGGGAGGAAGGTTGGCACCAAGAGAATTGCAGAAACATTGGGCATCTGTTCTTGTCACCAGCATGAAGCCAGGGAAACAGGCCTGGGCAGGAGTTCCAGTCCCGGTCAAAGATTCTGTGCTATCCTCTCTTTGTGCGACCAGCAGCAACAATCAACAGCATTTAACCTCACCACGGGGCAGGCAGAGCGCCCTCAGTGGCCGGGAGGCAGGAGGCTGGATTCTAATCCCCGCTCCACCATCCTGAGGCTCTGAGGGGGTGATTTTGGCTCTTCCGAGGCTCTTCTCCGACAGCAAGGACTTTGGACCAGGCATCCTCTGAGGCTCTGCCTAACTTCCTGCAGTCATGCTTCCTTATTGGTGCTCCTCGGAGCCTTCTGAACTAAGCATTAAGGAGGTTTTGTCACATCTGCATTTGCATTCTCTCAGTCCTGATTCACTTTATAGTCCTTTTGGGCCATCCTCTCTTGAGAGCCTGTCCCTGAGCAGATGGGGTCCTCATTGAACTCTGCTCTGTGAGTGGAGCTATAATAGTTGCCCGCTCCTGACCTATCTGCCCCTGGACCTAATGCAGGGCTTCTTCCCACACTCTAGGATATTGCTTTCTATTAATAACTCTTCGGATTTCCTCTTTTTTTTTTTTTTTTTGCTTTTTCAGGGCCGCGCCTGCAGCATATGGAAGTTCCCAGGCTAGGCATCGAATTGGAGTTGCTGCTGCTGGCCTACACCACAGCCACGGCAACTGGGATCTGAGCCGCATCTGTGACCTACACCACAGCTCAAGGCAACGCCGGATCCCAGACACTGAGCGAGGCCAGGGATCGAAACTGTATCCTCAAGGACACTAGTCAGGCTGGTGGATACCAGTCAGATTTGTTTCCCCTGTGCCACAGCGGGAACTCCCTGATTTCCTCTTTGTGATAAAGCCAACTCATGCTTATGGTAGAAGCTGGAAAATTGGGGAAATTATAGAGAAGAAAACTTAAATTACTCACAATTCCACCATTTCACTGACAGCTACCATTAATATTTTTTTCTGAATGCCTGTGAGGGTGCATGTGTGTTGCATAGCTGATCTCTTGTCATCTACATAATTTTTACTCTGTTTTTTTTTTAACTTGAGCACTCTTTCATGGAGAAATGAAACAGATCGCCATTCTATAATTTCTTTGGCAGAGTTTTACAAGTTTTAGATGTCATTTTGGAACCTCACTTTTTCTTCTTTTTTTTGTTATAGTTGATAGACAATGTGTGCCAATTTCTGCTGTACAGCAAAGTGACCCAGTCTCTTTCTCTCTCTCTCTCACACACACACACATTTCTTTTCTCCTATCATCTCCCATCATGGTCTATCCCAAGAGATTGGACATAGTTCCCTGTGCTGTACAGCAGGACCCCGTTGTCCATCCATTCTTTTTTTTTTTTTTTGTCTTTTTGCCTTTTCTAGGGCTGCTCCCTCGACATATGGAGGTTCCCAGGCCAGGGGTCGAATCGGAGCTGTAGCCGCTGGCCTACACCAGAGCCACAGCAATGCAGGATCAGAGCCACGTCTGCGACCTACACCACAGCTCACGGCAACGCCGGATCCTTAACCCACTGAGCAAGGCCAGGGATCGAACCCGCAACCTTATGGTTCCTAGTCGGATTCGTTAACCACTGCGCCACGATGGGAACTCCTGTCCATCCATTCTAAATGTAATAATTCACATCTGCTTCCCCCAAACTCCCAGTCTATCCCACTCCCTTCCCCCACTCCCTTGGCTATCACAAGTCTATTCTCCATGTCTGTGAGTCTGTTTCTGTTCTGTAGATAGATCCATTTGATTTGCACCATGTTTTAGACCACATGTAAGTGATATCATAAGGTATTTGTCCTTCTCTTTCTGACTTATTTCACTTAGTATGAGAATTTCTAGTTGCATCCGTGCTGTTGCAACTGGGACCTCATTTTTAATAGTTCTCAACATAATAAAATACATTATGTATTTGAAAAAGGTACTGTTAAAATTAAATATTTAAATATGTCATCATTTGATGTTCCCATTGTGGCTCAGCAGGTTATGAACCTGACTAGAATCTATGAGGATGTGGGTTTGATCCCTGGCCTCGCTCAGTGGGTTAAGGATCTGGTGTTGCCATAAGCTGTGGTGTAGGCACAGATGCAGCTTGGATCCCACATTGCTCTGGCTGTGGTGTAGCCCAGCAGCTGCAGCTCCGATTTGACCCCTAGCCTGGAAACCTCCATATGCCATGGGTACGGCCCTAAAAACCAAAACGAAACAAAACAAAAGGCATCATAACATTATAACTATATCATTATCTCCTTATCTAATTAAGAGTCACTGTTTTCATATAAAATGTTTTCCAAATGACTTGGCAACCCTGTCCATTGCTTCTGGTGCTGATGGAAGTCTGGCCTGGCACAACAACAGTGGTACAGGGGAAACACCAGGCTAGGCAAAGGATGAGAGGAAGAAATGGATTTAGGGTTTCTCAGGTTATGATACTCTTATCATTAATGGCGGATCCACAGAGCCACTTCTGGGTGGTGCTGGTGGAATTTGTAGGGGGGGTGTGTGTGTGTAGTGAATGGTTAGTTAGTAGTGAAGAGCCAAGTGGGAGGAAGGAGGAAATGAATTAAATATGATAAATGCGGAGGCATGTATGATAACCGCTTTAGAGAGTCTGCCTCTTCCTTTCTTACTCTTGCCAAATGATAAAGTCTAATTTTAATGCACTGCGTGTGCATGGATATGCAGAGGGGGTGGGGGAGACATGCAAGGGGGGTGCACTCTAGAATCGTGAAAAAGCAGAATTAATCATAAGCATTTTCTAATGTCACTAAATTAATTCAATTAAAAACATCATAACAGTTGACAGATGGGTAGTCTTCAATGTCTCCAAGGAAGTACCTGAACCATTCACCCACTCAAGCATCTCATATTTTCATCCAAGAAGTTCAAACCACTTAATTCTTCCTTATGGCTCCCCTGGGAAGTGAGAAAGAAGAAATTACTCTCCGCTTACTCTTTTATATATGTCTATATACACATTTTATTATGCACTTGTCTTAACAGGAAAGGAAACCCCATAAACCAAGCACATCACTCTAAAATCACTTCTAACCCTCATTAGAATATGCACATTCATTTGAAATTGTGGCCTTGACTCCCTGTCTTCCTGCATTCTTTCCAAATACACATGTTTTAATGACCAGCACACTTAGTGTTTTAATGGCTATGTAATATTCCTTTTTATTGATATAGTGCCGTTTATTCAACCATATCTTTATTTTGAGAGACTTAGGGGTTGTTTCTAGACTATTTTAAGGATCATAAGTAATACTATAACTGCATCATTGTGCAGTCCTTTTTCCTTTTGGATTCTTCACTTGAGTCTCACTGATGCTGCCTTTTACTATTTCACTTTTACTAGGCTTATAAATAGGAAACAGAATCCCTAAGCTGTTTGACTTGTATTTACTTAATTTCTAACCATAGTTTAGAATTAGTTTATCTAATTTCCATTGCTGATTTCTGTCTATTTTCCTGTGTATAAAATTTATTCTTATTCTTTTCTGCTAAATAGGAGCTAAGGATTAGCCATATAACTGTTTTTTTTAGGGACGTTAAACTTCTATGAATTATATCATTTCCACAAATGATCACAAATCACTCCACATCCATAGTCTTCCTTTTTTAAACTTTGTTCAGTTACATTATTTTATATGATGTAATTTTAGATGTTAGGAAAGGATTAGAAAAGAATATACTCATGGACTCTTTCCCAATGATTTGCCCTTGAAAATCCCCATATAACCCTGACAATTAAAAAAATTTTTCTTCTTTTCTTGGCCACTCCTGTGGCATGCGGGAGTTCCTGGACCAGGAATTAAACCTCAGCCACGGCAGTGACAACATGGATCCTTAACCTACTAGTCTACCAGGGAACTCCCATCCCAGCAATTTCTAACACCTGAATCCTTTGGTCTTAGAGCAAGAGGGGAAAAAAGCATTGGCTCAAGGTTGAAGTGGGGCCTATGACACCGAAGGAATGGCCTCCTGTGTGGGGAATGTGTCTGAGAGCTGGGCTGTCCGTCCCTAGGGATGCTGCTACCAGCGCTCTGGTTTCCTTTCTCTCTCTTTGTTCTGAAATAGCCATCTCGTCATGCTATCCAGACTAAATCTCTGGCTGTCCCTTAAACCACGTGGTTAGGGGTCAGAAGAGGTTATTCCCAGAGCTGCCCGTGGGTCGCAGGGAGAAAGGCACAAGGACAGCATGTTTCTGTGATTCAGGCGTGCTTGCTCCAGGCCACCGTCATGACCTCCTTGTTTCCGCTTCATCATCTTGAGCCCGAACTAGGCAGCGCTCATTTCCCCGGCTTGAGGCTAGAGGTGTGAGACCGATCCTGACTCCAGGCAGAAGGTTATCTTTTTGGTCATTGGCAGGTGACTCAGTGAGAGGGTCACCCGCCCGTCTCTGTGTTCGCTGCTGCGCGTTGTGCTGATATAGCAGCTCCTCTTACGCCTCCTGGTCGGGACAGGGAGTAGCAGTGTTTGGATGAAAGCTTTGTCCCAGCAGCAGTGGGGAGGGAGGGTGTTCATTCATGCTCAGTCACCCTGCTTGGCCTGAACCCAGTAAGTTATCGCTCCTGGAACTGAGCTCCGGTTCTGCCGAAGTGTCAATAACACGACCTGGGATGAGAACTCACAGTGATGCTGGAAAAGCTGGGAGATGTGGTGGGCTTGAGAATGGGAAGGGGCAGGGGGAGAAGAGGGTGGGAACTACTTGTTTACCACTGCGCTGTTTGTTTGTTTGTTTGTTTTTTGTCTTTTTAGGGCCCCACTCTTGGCATATGGAGGTCCCCAGGCTAGGGGTGGAATCAGAGCTGCAGCCACTGGCCTACACCACAACCACAGTAACACCAGATCCCAGCTGCATCTGCAACTTACCCCACAGCTCAGGGCAACGCCAGATCCTTAACCCACTGAGCAAGACCAGGGGTCGAACCTGTGTCCTCATGGACACTAGTCAGATTCGTTTACCACTGCAAAGTCTCTGTTTACCACTGCATTTTAAAAAAGGCATACTCTGGCCACACCCTAAAAAGACTAAAAAAAAAAAAAAAAAAAAAAAGGCGTACTCTAAAACTTTAAGATAAAAGGATAGAGTTCCATGGTGGCTCAGTGGGTTAAGGATCTGCTGCGGCTCTGGTCACTGCAGTGGTGCAGGTTCAATCCTTGGCTGGGGAACTTCCACATGCTACAGGTGTAGCCAAAAAAATTAAAATCCGTCTTCTTTTCATCCCACAACCCATGACTTAGCCATCACCATCTCTTACTGGAATTACTGCGTGGCTCCCTTTGTCCAGACAACTTTCCTTCTCTATCCGGTTCTCTGAGGAAAGTCTTGACTCGCTTGTCAAGTTTCAACTTGGCCTTCCCTTCCCAAGGAAATGCACCCCCAGCCCCAAACTCCTGCCCCACTAGACTGGGGAAGGTTTCCCCTATGGTTCTGCGGTGCCCCCCCACCCCCCGCCTTATTCACCATCTGCACTTACTACTGTCATTCATTCTATTATTTTCTATCCTGCGTGGGAAGTAAACTCTGCCAGCGTGGCCTTTTTCATCCTTCTGCTCTCAGACCACATCGTCAAGTACAGTGTTGCCCTCAATAAAACACCGCTGGAATGAATCAATTCTCCTGTCTAGCGCCCATGGACAATTCTCTCTGTCATCAAAATCTTTGCTCAGCTGACGTTCAATTTATGAAGTATTTATATGTAAAAGAGCTATAAATGCCAAGTGCATAAGTGGCCTGTTTGTATGGTCCCACTAGCCAGTGAAATATTTCTCTGCAGGGGATCTGCTTGGGCTCACAAAATAGAGAAGCGGTGAGTAGGAGCGTTGACAGCTATTTCTGGGGTTGGACTCCTTGGCCCCACTATCTAGCTGTGTAAACTTGAGCAAGTGATTTCACTTCTCATGACTCAATTACCCCTTAGTAAAACAGATATTAAAATCATGCTTACTTTATTAATTTTGTTTTTCAAGTTTAGATCATGGAGAGTTTGTTTGTTTTTTACTTTTTAAATGATTTTTATTTTTTCCATTATAGTGTTCCGTCAATTTTCTACTGTACAGCAAAATGACCCAGTCACACAAACATATATATACATTCTTTTTCTCACATTATCCTCGTTGATTTTTAAAGATTTTCAGCATGGTGACTGGGTACATGGGAAGCACTCAGTGAATTATCATGATAGCTTCCAGATGCCTTTCTACAGGCACTCCAGTTAGTTAACATCTCTTGTACAGCATGGAGTTCCCACAGTGGCTCAGTGGTGAACGAATTCGACTAGCACCCATGAAGACGCAGGTTCAATCCCTGGCCTTGCTCAGTGAGTTAAGGATCCCGAGTTCCCGTGAGCTGTGGTGCGGGTTGCAGACGCAGCTTGGAGGATCCCGCATTGCTGTGACTGTGACATGGGCCGGAAGCTACAGCTCCGATTTGAACAATTTGACCCCTAGCCTGAGAATCTCCGTATGCTGCATGTGCAGCCCTAAAAAGCAAGAAACAAAAAAGTATAACCAAGGTTAACCCCCAAATACTATTTAGTCTGACCAGGGCAAAAGGTGAAGGGGTTAGCACTACTTAACATCTAGATATTTCACTTATTTTAATAGATTCTAAGATTACACTACTTTTTAAAAATAAACTAAAAAACTAAGATTACACTGCTTTTTAAAACTAAAAAACTGAGATTACACTGCTTTTGTTTTGGTTCCTTAGCAGCCATATCATACTTTTGAGTTATACTGACCTTGCATTGATAAAACCATCAGAGCTTTTGTGAGAATTTCTATCCAAATAACACTAACCCTTCCTATCTCTAGGCAATTGATTGTTTTTGAAGGCAAATAGAGAACTTTTAAATTGTTCTTATTAGTTTTAATTTGGTTGGTTTGGACCCAGTGTTTTAGCTCACAGATCATTCCCAAATTTGATGACATTCCCCTGTATTTATCATTCTTAGATCTATGTCGTCTGTAAATGTGTTAAGTACGTCTTAATGTTATGTTTAAATCACTCGTAAAGTCGGTGAACAGAAAAAGGCCAAGGTCAAAACCAACATGAGTGAAGTCTCTGTACATCAGCATCAGTGGAGCCACATCCTTCTTCATGTATAATTCCATTCAGCTTACAAGTTTCCATCTTGTCTATAATCATCCTATAAAGATGACAAAAATTACCACTTCTTCATAAAGATGTCTCTGAAAATTGGGCTCTCAGGATATCTGCTGAGGCACTGCTTGTAAAAACAAAAACAAAATGGAAGACAACCTTGATGTCCAAGAGATAATTGGTTAACTCATACTTTTTTTTTTTTTTTTTTTTTGCTGCACCCATAGCCTGTGGAAGTTCCCAGACCAGGGATCACAGCCTCGGCAATGCCAGATCCTTAACCCACTGTGCCAGGCCAGGGATTGAACCCGAGCTACCACAGAGACAACACTGGATCCCTAACCTGCTATGCCACAGCAGGAACTCTCCCTTTTTTTTTTTTTTTTTTCTTTTTATGGCTGCACCATGGAATATGGCAATTCCCAGGCTAGGGTTCATATCAGAGCTGCAGCTGCCAGCCTACACCACAGCCACCCATTGCAACACCAGATCCAACCTTCATCTGTGACCTACACCACAGCTCATCGCAACACCGGATCCTTAAACCATTGAGCGAGGCCAGGGATCAAACTCACATCTTCATGGGTACAAGTTGGGTTCTTAACCTGCTGAGCCACAACGGGAACTCCCCAAACTACTACATTTTTGTATATATTTTCGATGGGCTGTTCTTTGTCATTGCAAAATTTTAAAATAGAATAGATTCATGGTTTCCAAACTTATTTTGAGCCATGGTTTCCAAACTTATTTTGAGCCATAGATATTGCAGAAATTTGTTGGATTTTTCTCCCTAGTTTCTCTTCCCTCTTCTGACATTGTCACTCTAACTTTCCTGGAGGGAAATTTCCCTTTCTCACTTGCTTTTTTTTTTTTTGGCCTTTTGTCTTTTTAGGGCCACCCCCGAGGCATATGGAAGTTTCCAGGCTAGGGGTCCAAACGGAGCTACAGCTGCCAGCCCACGCCAGGGCCACAGCAACGCCAGATCCGAGCCTCATCTGTGACCTACACCACAGCTCATGGCAATGCCAGATCCTTAACCCACTGAGCGAAGCCAGGGATCGAACCCGCAACCTCATGGTTCCTAGTCGGATTTGTTTCCACTGCGCCACGATGCCAACTCCATCACTTGGGTATTTTTAATGAAACTAACAAAGTATCTTTTGCTTTCCTAGCCAGAAGTTATGTTCATTGTCCAACCTAGGACAGTTGGGCTGGCCTTGTCTTCTAGCAAGCAATGGAGCAAAGAAAAGAAATAACTGATGCATCACAGCAGTGATGCTCTGATCCAAATGGCTATTTTTTTTTTTTAATTTAGATATCTTTCTTTCAAAAATTTTTGGAGTTCCCTTTGTGTCTCAGGGGAAATGAATCTGACTAGCATCCATGAGGACTCAGGTTCGATCCCTGGCCTTGCTCAGTGAGTTAAGGATCTGGCATTGCCATGAGTTGTGGTGTAGATCGCAGACATGGCTCAGATCCTGTTTTGCTGTGGCTGTGGTGTAGGCCAGCAGCTATAGCTCCAATTCGACCCCTAGCCTGGGAACCTCCATATGCTGTGGGTGTGGCCCTAAAAAGATAAAAAAACACCCATAGTTTTTTATTGTAGCTCTTTTACAATGTTCTATCAATTTCTGCTAGACTGCAAAGTACGTATATATGTATATATATATTTATATTTAAAAGCAACTCATGGGAGTTCTCACTGTGGCAAAAGGACACAGAGTCCATCCCTGGCTCAGCACTGGGGTTAAAGGATCTAGCGTTTCGGCCTGGGTCACAACTGTGGCTTGGATCTGAGCTCCATGTGCTGTGGGGGTGGCCAAAATAGGAAAGAAAAAAAAAAAAGCAACTGTGGCCAGGCAGGTTAAGAATCCCTTTGCAGCCAATAAGCTGTGGCTCTGATTTAGTCCCTGGCCTGGGACCTTCCATGTGCTGCAAGTGTGGCCATTAAAAAATAAAAATAAATAAAAAATCCAAAAAGCTTTTTTAAAAAAGCACCTCACTAAAGTGATTACCAGAAATATAAATGAGCAGGGCTCGTACCCAAATCTCCTGTTTTTAAGTCTATTCCTTACCTCTGAGGTTCTTAGCGCCTTTGATTCCACAGCCTTTCTGGGCTTCTGGTGATTGTCTTGCTTTCATTGGCCTCTTCCTATTCTTTTTTTTTTTTTCTTTTGTCTTTTTGCCATTTCTTAGGCTGCTCCTGCAGCATGTGGAGGTTCCCAGGCTAGGGGTCGAATTGGAGCTGTAGCTGCTGGCCTACGCCAGAGCCACAGCAACTCGGGATACGAGCCGTGTCTGCAACTTACACCCCAGCTCACGGCAACACGGGATCCTTAACCCACTGAGCAAGGCCAGGGATCGAACCTGCAACCTCATGGTTCTTAGTCGGATTCGTTAACCACTGCACCACGATGGGACCTCCATGGCCTCCTCTTCTGTAGGCACTTCCGTTCAGCTTTTTTTTTTCTCTACCAAATCAGTTCCCACTTATCCATGGATTTTCCATCTTTCAAACATTTGCCGTCATCATTGGTCCTATTATCTCCTCTCCTAATTTCTTTATCCTTATGAATTTTGATCTTTCTTATTCCCTTAATGTAATTTTAGTGTTTTTCATCTGGAAGAATATAAAAATAATAGTTGGCGGTTATTTCACTAGAAAACTCTAGCTACCTTTTCTATAATTACCATGTTTTATTTTTACACTAAAAGCAAATAAAGGTATCTCTAACTTTAAAGTTAACCATCTTTATAACACTCTCATGATGTCCACAAATGATCTCAAATCTATTTGTTGCTTCAAAAAGAAAATAAAGGTGGTTACAATGATGCATCCTTAGCAAATGCATACTGGCTCCAACTGTTCACTTAATGACTTTCTAGGTGTTCACAGCAAGCAACCCTGTTTAACCAGGGGGTTCTCTTCATTGTCAATATTCACCAAGAAGCTGGTAATTAGCAGAACCTGCTCTTTCTTTTCATATAAGGTCAACTCAACTTCAGATTCTCTCTAGTTTCTCGTGAATTTTTAAAGTTTATTGATAGTTATTTTGCAATCCCTTTTCCAAGTCTTCCTAGCATCTTAGGGAGAAATTTGTCCAGGCATGGAGGTTTTTAATAATTAATTTTAAATAAATGAAAAAAGTTACTTTATTCCCCCCCTAGGGGTTCATCTGTGTGTGGCACATGGAAGTTTCCAGGCTAGGGGTCTAATCGGAGCTGTAGCTGCTGGCCTACACCACGGCCACAGCAACGCGGGAGCTCAGCCATCTGCGACCTACACCACAGATCCTTAACCCACTTAACAAGGCCAGGGAATGAACCCACATCTCTCACGAAGACTACTTCTGGTCCTTAACTCACTGAGTCACAATGGGAACTCCCTACCCTAGGCTTTAATTCTCTCTTGGCAATGTTTGTTCTAGAGCTTTTCAGTTTAAGGATTACAGCAGACTTTTTCTGGGAGGGAGTGGGGTGGGACCACCTAGCATCCAAATACCGTTCGCATCTGAAAGAATCCAAAAAATGTGGGAGACAGAGCTCCACCTCCCACTGTAAAAACCAAAGGAGAGGGCTCTCCTTGTTTTCTACCAAAGGTATTAGCATGTGATCTAGGCTCAGTGAGTCAGATGCTAATTACTGCACAGGATTTTTAAATGTCGAGGGAGGAATGTGAAGATAGAGAAGGTGAGAGGTTTTTTGCTGCAATCATAGATGGGTTTAGAGAACAGATGTGGGGCTGGGCATTCTTTGTCCGTGATACCCAGAGTGACAGCAGCAAGTAGCCACCAGTGGTGGTGCCAGTGATGGTGGCCTTATTCTGGTGGCATGATCTCGATTATATATGGATGCTCAATCTCTCTTAGTTCTTGGCTAGGTTTTATTTTTATTGTTTAATCCTTTTTAGGGCCATACCTGTGGCACATGGAAGTTCCCAAGCAAGGGCTCAAATTGGAGCTACAGCTCCTGGCCTATGCCGCAGCCAGAGCAATGCTGGCTCCTTAACCCACTGAGCAAGGCCAGGGATCAAATCCGAATCCTCATGGATGCTGGTCGGGTTTGTAACCTGCTGAGCCACAGTGAGAACTCCCCTAGCTTTGTTTTAATTTTGGCCTTCCATGAGGCTATACTATTCTAATGAATTTCTTTCTGCCTAAGTTAGCTAGAGTTAGTTCATGTAATTCGGACCAAGAATCTTGACTAGGATAGAAAAATTGGTGCTGGGAGATGGTTGTAGGCAATAGAACCTTGGGGAAATGGACGGGCGAGGGGATTTGCTAGCTGGTTACTTAAGACTGAGGGCAGGAAATATCCTGTTAGTATATAGGGGTGAGGTGTCCATGACATACACTGGTAAAAAATTAAAAGATAGATAAAGTCTCTGATCACTGATTGTTAGAAGCAACCATTTGCACCTGCCAAACTACAGGAAAGTCAAAAGGAAGGAAAGACTGCAGGGTCGTGTCACTTCCTCCGTATTAGTTTGCTTAAACAAAAATAGATGACAAGCTTAAGTCCTTAAATTTTCAGATCATAATACAAATTGTAACATTCTCTAAAACCGTATGAGAAAGAAACTCATTTCTTACAGCCACAGGACAGAGAGAACTGAAAGTCAGACTCCAAGAACTGTCAAATGACCAAGTCCACTGAATTCACAGCCAGGCCAGGTTTCTTCCATGAAAGTCAGAGCATCAATCAGGAAAGTGTTGCACCTTAAGAAATAAAGCGGAAAGGTGGAGTTCCCTCCTGTCATGGCTCAGTGGTTAACGAATCCAACTAGGAACCATGAGGTCGCAGGTTCGATCCCTGGTCTTTCTCAGTGGGTTAAGGATCCGACGTTGCTGTGAGCTGTGGTGTAGGTCGCAGACGCGGCTCAGATCTGGCACTGCTGTGGCTCTGGCGGAGGCCAGCAGCTGTAGCTCGGATTAGACCCCTTGCCTGGGAACCTCCATATGCCATGGGTGTAGCCCTAGAAAAAGACCAAAAAAAAAAAAATCGGGAAGGTATGTGAATATCTGAAGAATTTGAGGGACCCTGTACCCCTAAACTTCCCTGAGTCTCCATCACTAGCTCACACAGAATCTGCTCCTATGTCTGATGAGGCTATTATTGCTCTACGTGAAGATGCACCTGAGGGAGTAACCTTGCAGAAGGAAGCCAATTACCCTTCTGCTCCACTCCCTTCACTCCTCGTTATCTCCAAACACTCGACTAGAATTAGATACTAGCATGCCTAGGGGCCAATTATAAAGTATAACCTGGGATTAATGAATCAGCACATACTGGACAAGGTACACACACGTACACACACCAAGATCTGCTAATGTATATGAAAATGGGGGAGACACACACGGGGATGGATTTTTCTGAGGACGAAATAACAAAATTTTAGATTCAGGCTGAACTTTTTTTTTTTCTTTTTGTCTTTTTAAGGCCGCACCCGCGCTGCAGCTGCTGGCCTACACCACAGCCACAGCAACGTGGGATCCAAGCCTCGTCTGTGACCTACACCACAGCTCACAGCAGCACCAGATCCTTAACCCACTGAGCGAGGCCAGGGATCAAACCTGCGTCCTCATAGATCCTAGTCGGGTTCATTAACCCCTGGTCCGTGACGGAAACTTTGGGGCTGAATTTGCCAACAAGGGTTGCATTTGCTAGAAATTTGAATTTAATATTGATTGGAGTAATTAGGAGTGTTTCTAAATATCTTCGTGGTGGTTTGCCTAAGACCTAGCACAGGAGACAACATTAAATGAGGCTGAGGTACAATGTGGTATAACGTGGAAGAAGAAATTCAAAGCCCTCAGAAGACAGAAATATTGGAGCGTATTTATCACGTCCTCTTTCTGTGTCCCAAGGTGGCCCAGAAAATGCTTGGGAAGGAAATCTCGGCAACCGCTCCAGAGGCTCTTCTACGTGGGCCAGGGGTGCCTGTGATTAGGCTACAGCTGAAACGTGCCCCCCCTGTTTATTTCAGTCGCCGTGGTCAGATCCCGGCTCCGCAGAGGCCATATGTGGGCATTTACCTGCCAATGGGAAGGGGCAGGAGTTCCATCCGGGACAGTGAGTCCTTCATGATATTCAGAACTTCACAGGATTTTGGTCATGCGTCCTTGGTATCAAAATAAATGACTCGCTACTGGCAGCCCATTTGATTTAAAATACTTTTTTTATTATTACTCAATGAATTTATTACATTTATAGTTGTACAATGATCAGCACAATCCAGTTTTATAGGATCTCCATCCCACACCCCCAGCGCTTCCCCCTCACCCCCCCAAATGGTCTCCTGTGGAAACCATAAGTTTTTCAAAGTCTGTGCGTCAGTATCTGATCTGCAAAGAAGTTCGTTCTGTCCTTTTTTTCAGATTCCACATGTCTGTGAAAGCATTTGCTGTTGGTGTCTCATGGTCTGACTGACTTCACTTAGCATGATACAAGAAATCCTTTTTTTTTTTTGTCTTTTTGCTATTTCTTGGGCCACTCCCATGGCACATGGAGGTTCCCAGGCTAGGGGTCCAATCGGAGCTGTAGCCACTGGCCTACGCCAGAGCCACAGCAACGTGGGATCCGAGCCATGTCTGCAACTTACACCACAGCTCACGGCAATGCCGGATCCTTAACCCCCTGAGCAAGGGCAGGGACCGAACCCGCAACCTCATGGTTCCTAGTCGGATTTGTTAACCACTGCGCCACGATGGGAACTCCAAGAAATCCTTTTTAAAAGAGAAATAATTCAAAAATTTAACAACCAAACTCTAGGTCTGCTGAAAAACCTCTGACCTCACGTCCATACCATAGAGTGACAGCTGCACCTCTGCATCTCCTAGACGCTAGGAGAATGAAGGGAAAGCCTGGGTATTTCTAAGGAAGAGCACTGCTGTACCACCATAAGGACAGACGGTTTTTACTTTCCCAACCCCTCCCCAAAGGGAACTCTGGGATCCACCAAGCTAACCGAGGGGAAGTAAAAGAGTCATTTGTGGATTATTGGACACTGACTTGGAGCGAGCCCCAATTCTTGAGAACACAATACAGCCATTGCCCCCTGGTTGGAGTGGGGTTTATGGAAGCCAGTTCGTAAGGGGAATTTTGACCGGAATCTTCTTCACAGTGGGGCCCTAGAATCCCTGAGGAATCTCTCAGTGGATTCTTCAGTTCTTTTATATAGAGTTTGACCCGATAGTCTCAGAGATGGGCATAAGTGTAGAAATGGATTAGGAGGACACCTGTGGAATAAGGCTTATATGCAAACAAGGCCATGTAGAAATACCTGCAATCCCTCCTACCAGACAAACCAAAAAACAGTCAAAGGCAACCCTACATCCCCAAGGAAATCTCTAAAATAGCCGCCACCATAATAGCCTTGGTAGATGCAAGGTGCACAGTTCTATCATATTTCCTTTGACTAATTTAGTTGAGCGAGTGAAGAATCTGGCTGGATCCTTATAATAATATGAGTCCTTAGCACTTTGGGTTTATTATAGGCTTAACTAGATAATGCCTCAAATTGTATATGCTGTCCCAGGTAGGGTGTCCTATTGGATCAAATCAATATAGACTCTGGCACCCAGAAGACAGTAGTTGATCTCTAATGTTCTAATGGTTTTTATCCCAGTAATTAGAAAACAAGACAGAAAAAGGTTGCTTTCACCTAGTAGAGAAATATACCATTTTCCTCAGCATTATGTCATCTCTCTGTTTCTGTCCCACAGTTTAAACGCACAAAAGACTTATTGCCTTTCTGTTCCATTGGACTTCATGCTAGAAAAAATATTGATGACATCATGGTGATCAGATCTGGAGACCTGGAAGAATCAGATACCCTAAGAACCTTGGTTAAAAACAACAGGAGCACCGACTAGTATCCACGAGGATGTGGGTTCAATCCCTGGCCTTGCTCAGTGGGGTAAGGATCCAGTGTTGTCACTGCTGTAGCCCAGGTCCCTGCTGTGGTGCAGGGTCAATCCCTGGCTCAGGAGCCTCCACATGCCGTGGGTGCAGCCAAACAAACAAAAGCATTCAAGAAAGAGGGAGGGAAGGAAATTCTAAGAAAGTGCAGGGGTCTGTCGCCTCAGTGATCTCTAGAGCTTCAGTGGTCTAAGTCATGTCAGGAGAGATCATACAAAATGAAGAACATGGAGTTCCGGTCGTGGCTCAGCAGAAACAAATCTGACTGGTATCCATGAGGACCCAGGTTCGAACCCTGGCCCCTCTTTGTGGGTTAAGGACCCAGTGTTTCCTTGAGCTGTGGTGTAGGTCGCAGACATGGCTCAGATCTGGCGTTGCTATGGCTGTGGCAAAGGCTGGTGGCTACAGCTCTGATTTGACCCCTAGCCTGGGAACCTCCATGTGCCGTGGGTGTGGTCCTAAAGAGACAAGAAGAAGAAGGAGAAGGAGGAGAAGGAGAAGGAGAAGGAGAAGAAGAAGATATTGTAGCTCCTTGTATTCTCATCATTAAGAAAGAGGCCAAGGGAATTCCCATCGTGGCACAGGGGAAACAAATCTGTCTAGTGTCCATGAGGATGTGGGTTCAATCCCTGGCCTCAATCAGCGGGTCAGGGATCGGGTGTTGCCATGAGCTGTGGTGTAGGTCCCAGACACATCTCAGATCCCGGGATGCTGTGGCTGTGGCATAGGCCAGTAGATATAGCTCTGATTTGACCCCCAGCCTGGGAATTTCCATAAGCTGAAGGTGTGGCCCTGGGGGAAAAAAAAAAAAAAAAAAAAAGGCAAAAAAGAAAGAGGCCTAATGCTTACTGGGCCTTCTTAGACTGCCCAGGTAACCTGTTGGACATTTAGGTGTGCTTCTCCAAACTGTTTACCAAGTGACTTAAAAGACTTGCAAGTTTCTAGTGAGGCCCAAAGAAAGAAAAATGTTTTGGGCTCCAGAGGATGTGGCCTTCATGACCCAATGGATGCCTGCGGTGCTTGAATTATCAATGGCGGATTGAATTGCAAAATGGAGCTTGTGACAAGCCTGATTAAGAGAATCACTGTGGAGACACATGGTTTGGCATCAGTCTCTGACCTCTGCAGCAAGCAGCTGTTGTCTTTGTGAGAGAGACTTCTTGGCCTGCTCCTGAAAAAGCAGTGAATGTCAACCTTGGAGCACCTGGTGTCGGTGCTGTCTCGAGCCGTCCGTATGAACTTGGTATCATCTAAACCACGATGACATAAAGGCGGGTGAGGTTAGTAGCACACTCGAAAGCAGCGGGCATGATGGAGTTCCCGTCGTGGCGCAGTGAAAATGGATCTAAGAACCATGAGGTTGCGGGTTCGATCCCTGGCCTTACTCAGTGGGTTAAGGGTTGGGCGTTGCCGTGAGCTGTGGTGTAGGTTGCAGACGTGGCTCAGATCTGGCGTTGCTGTGGCTGTGGCGTAGGCTGGAGCTATAGCTCTGACTCGACCCCTGGCCTGGGAACCTCCATATGCCGAGGGTGTGGCCCTAGAAAAGACAAATAGACAAAAAAAAAAAAAAAAGTGGTCATGAGAGAATGTCCAAGCGGGTCCTGAAGGCACAATGAATTATCTGAGAAGTTTGCTTGTTCTTCTACTTCTAGTCTGACAGTTTCTGCTGCACTGCTACCCCTTCTTCAGCTCTATGATCTCATGTGGAGGCCCCGACAGGTACATCCAGTAGCAACCCCACTCGGGTTAGTCCCAAAGGACAGCTGAGATGGAACCTGCTCCCAGTAGGCAGAACTTCGCACAGCATACTCACTGTCCAAAAGAAGGGATAACCTGAAATAAGAGTTTACAGGGAGGAGTTCCCGTCCTGGTGCAGCAGAAATGAATCCTACTAGGAACCATGAGGTTGCGGGTTCCGCTTAGTGGGTTGAGGATCCGGTGTTGCCGTGAGCTGTGGTGTAGGCCAGCAGCTACAGCTCCGATTACACCCCTAGCCTGGGAACCTCCATATGCCATGGATATGGCCCTAAAAAGACAAAAAGACCCCCCCCCCCCGCCAAAAAAAAAAAGTTTACAGTGAGTCATGGGCAGTGTCTGGTGTTTTGACTGTCTGGTCAGGAACTTAGAACAAGGCTCTAGGAGAATTGAGGGGAAGAGGTATTTGGAGTGACTTTTTTTGTGTGTGTCTTTTTAGGGTTGCGCCCTCCACATATGGAGGTTCCCCCCAGGCCAGGGGTCAAATAAGAGCTGTAGCCACCGGCCTACACCACAGCCACAGCAACGCCAGATCTGAGCTTCGTCTGAGACCTACATACACGTCAACACTGGGTGCTTAATCCACTGAGGGAGGCCAGGGATCGAACCTGCATCCTCATGGATACTAGTCAGATTCAGTTCCTCTGAGCCACGATGGGAACTCCTGGAGTGACCTTTTGGTTAGAAATAACATCGCCACTTTGAGGCAAGTCATCTGGGGAAGAATGTGCAATAATTTGAAGGAGTGGATCCGATTCATCTGTGAACAGACTACTCACTCTGAGGTGACCAATCAGGTTCCTCCTGAGTTACCCTAACTCTTGCTCAGTGGGATCAAACATCCCATGGTGGCAGGGATGGGCTCTGCATTAACCCAACGACGGGGACAGTTCTCCTAGCAAGTCCATTTTACCTGTGCTTCCTTCCTTGGTCTGCTACTATTATGTGTCTACTTCAAGTAAGTTCTAATTTCTTCTCCCTCTCTTATCTATTGTCTTATACAGGGTATGTTGGTATTAGTTAAATTTATCATTTAGTTTGTAGAATGCAAGTACTGAGAGAGGAGTCGTGATGAAACAGAGGAACGACGGCTATCCTTCTGAGATTCCAGACTTGGAGCTGAATTCAGTAACTATAACCGGCTATGGCGTTCTCCTCTTGGGAAGGAGTATGAATATATTTTTAATTGCAGAAGAAATTGGAGTTCCTGTCATGGCACAGCAGAAACGAATCTGACTAAGAACCATGAGGTTTCGGGTACCATCCCTGCCCTTGCTCAGGGTGTTGTCGTGAGCTGAGGTGTAGGTTGCAGACGCAGCTCGGATCAGGCATTGCTGTGGCTCTGGCATAGGCTGGCAGCTGCAGCTCTGATTAGACCCCAAGCCTGGGAACCCCCATATGCCGTGGGTGTGGCCCTATTAAAAAAAAAAGGACAAAAGAAGGAATTGTCACATTATATTAGGTAGGAGTATTTTTATGGGGGGAATTTGGGAAGGAGACTGCAGGTAGATGCTTGGCTACCCAGCATGCAGTGTTCTCAAGCCTAGAGGGAACATTCTGCAGGATAGATTATATATTGGGCCTCAGAACTGTGCTGAGCATTTCCACTATTTTCACTTGAGAAAGTGAGCATCCTGTCAAGAAACTGAAGTGAGCTGTCATTCCCTGAGCCGGAAAAGGGAGAACTGGGCTAGAGATTCAGAAGCTGATCATTGGGGCTGATTATCAAAGAGGAGTCCTGTGGCGGAGCGGAGACCCGGGAGGGGCAATGGGCCAGGGGCTCCTAACAGGAGGGCTGCCAAAAGCAAAGCAGGTGAGTCTCACGTGGGGGAGAAGAAGAGGTGGTAGTTTCCGTGTCCAAAGCCGATCTGAGACAATGAATAGACAAATCCAAGGAGCCAGGGACTGGGCTCAGGTAGGCCACGGTCCCTTCCTCAGAGAGCTGGCATCTGGCTTCGGTAAGTCCTCGGGCTCTTCCTCCGCTAGCACCACTTTCAGCACTCAGAGTTCAGCTTCTCACAGGTCCTTCTGTTTTCTTCCGCAGTAGCCAGGGTTGCAACTTTCTGGACATGCTTTTCTTCCTCTCATCCAATTTCATTTAAAACCATTCTTTAACCAGATTGGTCAGCCTTCGGGCAAGCACTTCCTTCTGGCTGTGGTTTGATGCAGGTCTCCTTAGCATGGCCTGGAAAGCCAGATCTGACCTTCTGAGATCACCTATCTGACCAGCTACCCACTTCCTGTGTCTTCTAAGACAAGCTTATCAAGAAATGGAAAGGACACTCGGAGTTCCCGTCGCGGCGCAGTGGTTAACGAATCCGACTAGGAACCATGAGGTTGCAGGTTTGATCCCTGGCCTTGCTCAGTGGGTTAAGGATCCGGCATTGCTGTGAGCTATGGTGTAGGTCGCAGACATGGCTCAGATCCCGCATTGCTGTGGTTCTGGCGTAGGCCGGTGGCTACAGCTCCCATTGGACCCCTAGCCTGGGAACCTCCATATGCCATGGGAGCCGCTCAAGAAAAGGCAAAAAGACAAAAAAAAAAACAAAAACAAACCAAAACAGAAATGGAAAGGACACCACGGGCTTTCAAGTCCTTCAGAGTGTTGGGTGGGCATGGGTCTCCCCATGGGGGCAGGTATCCCACTCGGAGATGGGAGGTAATGGGTGGGGAAGAGCTGCCTCCTGACATCTGGGATCAAGGATGGAGTGAAAGGATGCAAGAGTCAAGGCCAAGGGCATGATAATGCCCGAGTTTTTACCAGAAGCTAGTGGACGTGGATTTGACCATAGGAAGCAGTAGCGAATGAAGGGAGCCTGACCTTGCTCTGGAGAGGGAACACAGGATAAACTGGTGGCAGTGAGGAGGATGTGGCTGGGAGACCTGGCTTAGAACTTCTTTTCTCTTCTTTTATGGCTGCACCTGTGGTATATGGAGCTTCCCAGGCTAGAGGTCAAATCGGAGCTACAGCTGCCGGCCACAGCCATAGCCACAGCCACACCAGATTCAAGCTGTATCTGCAAACTGCACCGCAGCTCACAGCAATGCCGGATCCTTAACCCACTAAGCGAGGCCAGGGATAGAACCTGCATTCCCATGGATACCAGTCGGGTTCATAACCTGCTGAGCCACAACAGGAAATCCTGGCTTAGTACTTTTAAACTTCAACTTGTTAATAAGCAGTATCTCAGACCTCACTCACTCTTTGATGAAATCTGATTTAGAGGAGGTGAAATCTATCTGTGGCAGCTTTCTCCACCCCAGACACTCTGGCCTTGCTCTCACGGGGGGCAGGCATCTCCGTGCCCCCTGAGTCCCTCCTGCAGCCCCAGGCAGCTCTCAGGAACCTGGCCCAGAGCACGTCCTACTGACCCGGACCCTGGGCTGTTTCCGGTGTGGGGGAGTTGCAGTCTTCAGCCCTTAGATACCCACCGGCTCCCATACTTGGCTATTGTTTTTATAGGCTGTTCTTTCCCTGAGGCTTCTGAGAAGTAGGTCAAGGTACTGGCTTTCAGGGAGAGGTGCCAGAGGTTCAAGTCACCAGGCCTGGAGTCAGGAATCTTGAGTTCTGCTTCAGGCTTTGGAGCTGTGATAATCTCAGGGGTCTCCTCCCCTCCGGTTTGCCCTCGGCCCTTCCCTAAATCTCCTGATTTTTCCCCCTGAAGCTGAATTCCCCGGGGCGGTCATTTCCTTCCTCTTCCCGCCCTCCGAAGAAAGGCCCTTGCAAGCTGTGGGCTGCTGGAGGCTGGGGCCTGAAGCCGGAGCTGCTGCCGTTTGCGTTTGCGCAGCTGATGGGGAGATTAGAGGCTTGTGTCTCTAATCACGGTCAGGCAGGTGGGGCTGTGTGAGCTGGTGTGTCAGGAAGTCGGACCCCCAGAGTAAACGACAGGCCTGGCAGTGTGGAGCCAGAGATGCGAGCCAGAGTTTTATGTGATGGCTGTGGATGGCCTCCTGCTTCTAAGCCTGCCTTTCTCTGAGTACAGGGAAATGCAGCCTCTGGTTCAAAAGGAAACTCGGGGAATTGGGTGCTTGCTCAGGGCACAGGGAATCATTCGAGTTGCTGCAACAAAGGGCATTGTTCAGAGTGACTGTGTCAACCAGGCAAGCTTGGCCAGAGAATAATAATCTTTTCCAAGGCATAGTTCCTCCAGCCTGACTCCCCCAGCCCCACAGACTCTGAAGGCAGCTGATGCCACAGGGGTCCACCACTGAGGGCCTAGGCATGGGTGGAAGTTAGAGCATCTGCTTTGGTCTGGATAGCCTGAGACCCTCTCCAATCTCCACCCTCCAAACTCAGGTGAGGGGGAGTGGAATACAGGTGAGGAAGAGGAGGAATCGAGGTAAAGCCAGGGAGAAACGGTGGGGTCGAAACTCTTAGGTATTGCTAGGAAGAACAATTCCATTTAAAGTGTAGTTGTTGGAGTTCCCATCGTGGCTCGGTGGTTAACGAATCCGACTAGGATCTCTGAGGTTGCGGGTTCGATCCCTGGCCTCACTCAGCGGGTTAAGGATCCTGCGTTGCCGTGAGCTGTGGTGTAGGCCGGCAGCTACAGCTCTGATTAGACCCCTAGCCTGGGAACATCCGTATGCCACAGGAGCAGCCCTGGGAAAGGCAAAAAGACAAAAAAATTTTTAAAATAATAAAGTGCAGTTGTTATGTGTCTGTCAGTGTGGACTGTAAGGCATCATGCTGTCGTGGAAAGAAAATGAGTCATGGAGTTCCCACTGTGGCTCAGTGGGTTAAGAATCTGCAGCAGCACAGGTCACCATGGAGGCATAGGTTTGATCCCTGGGCTGGTGCAGGATCAGGTATTGCCTCAGCTGGGGCTCGGATTCAGTCCCTGACTGCGAACTTCCATATGCTGTGAGTAGAGACATTTAAAAAAAAAAGTAAAAGAAATCTCGGGTAAGTGTTTCCTGGGTTTGCATTCCCACTCATTTTCTAGAATTCCAATTACTATGATAGAGACCCCTAGAAGAACAGAATAGAGCTTCAAGAAGAAAAAAACATCCCAGATGGACGTTGAAGAATTGGCAGGATTTCTAGCTGAGGAGGTGGTGTAAACAATTCCAGTCAGAGGGGCTACGATTTGCAAAGGTCAGGTTGGCGGAGGGTAGGGAGTATGTGAAGCGCAGCCTGGAGCCTGAGAAGTGAATTCCATGCCATTTATTAGAGAGTTATCTTACCTTTCGGGGCCTCCATTTCCCAGCTATAAAATGGGAATAATAGTATGGACTTTGCAGGGCTGCTGAGAGCGTTACATCATGTACCCTGTGTAAAGTGCTTGGCACAGGACCCACGGCTCAGGGGGGCGTTCAGTAAAGGCTATTTCTTCTCCACTTTCCTTCTGTCATACCCATCTCATGTTTTGCATTTCTTCAGATAAGGTAAGAACCTGCTGGGGTAGGAATTCCAATTCTGACTTTCTCTTCTTTCCATCCTCCTCCGTGTCTGTTACCTACTTGGTGTCTTCTCATGGGCAGACTATTCTGGATATTGGGGTCTTTGTTTTATTTTTTATTTTTTATCTTTTTAGGGCCACACCCACAGCATATGGAAGCTCCCAGGCTAGGGGTCGAATCAGAGCTGTGGTTGCTGGCCTACGCCCCAGCCACAGCAACGCCAGATCCGAACTGTGTCTGCGACCTGCACCACAGCTCATGGCAATGCCGGATCCTTAACCCACTGAGCGAGACAACCTTCATCCTCATGGATACTAGTTGGGTTCTTTACCACTGAGCCACATTGGGAGCTCCTGGGTGGCTGTGAGCTGGAAGACTGTGTTCCCCCCACGTCTCAGCTTCCTTGTATGTAACAGGACCCTAGACTTCTGCAGCACCATTTCTTGAACCCATTTTATCTCACTATCTTGGCTACACCTCAGAGAAGCTGGGTATGGATCTCAGTCTTTCCCCACTGAACGTATAGACCCAGAAGGGTCTAAGTCTGCGTGCAGACTGGCCAGAGTGACCCCATCTCTATGCCTTTAGGGGTCCAGAGGGATATATATGTGTGTGTGTATATATATATAACTGGGAATGCAGGTTAGTGGGAGGGGAGGCCCACTCCAGGCTGGTTCAGTCATGAGGATCTAGGAGCAACCTCCCAAAAGATGGAGCCAACTCAAGTTGCCAGAGAAAACATAGGTTGAATCTGAATTTCAGATTTAGATAAAACTTTTTTTTTAGTATAATATTCCCCTAATATTGCATGGACATACACTAAAAATTATTCCTTGTTTATTCAAAATTCAGATTTAATTGGTCATCCTGTATTTTTATTTGCTAAAGCTGGCAGCCCTAGATTTCACAGGAAAGCCTTTGGATCCGGCACTCAAGGCCCTCCCAACATGGCCCCAGATCTGCTACCTTTCCAGGCGCCCTTCCCCTTCCGCTCCCATCCTCGACTCTGCTCCAGCCTGACCAGACTCCAGGCTGCACCCCACATACAGTCTACCCTCCACCATCCTGACATTTGCAAACTGGGGTGTCTCCGGCCAGAATTGTTTACATTATCGCCACATCTAGAAACCCTGCCCATTTTTCAAAGCCCATCTCGAATGTTTTTTCCTGCTCTTCTTCTATGGGCCGCCACCAGAATAACCATTACATTTTATTATAATTTTGCACGTCTCCCCTCTCCGGAGCGCCTTCCACAGTGTCTTGCACATAATATGCAATGATCAGAAAATATTTGATAAAAAGAATGAATTACACTCTCAGCCTTCCGAATGTCTAGAGGTCTGTGTTTCTTATGCCCAATTTACCGTATTCTTCCTTGTCATGTAATGTTTTTTTATCAATATTTGTCTTCTACTCCCTGCGAGCGACTTCACTCTGTGAAGACTCACACTGTATTTCCCACTGCGCTGCAGACACCAGTGTTTAATCAGTATGTTTTGTGTTGCACAGACTGTGGGGCGTGTATCTCTGGGTGTCCAGACCAAGCTAGACTCCAAATTCTCCCTTTTGCTCTGGCTCAAGGGCAAAAGTGACTCCCAGGAAACCTCAAAATCACCCAACCTGGTCCTCAACTGCAGAAAAGAAGGCAGAGCCTCTCTGTGGGCTGTCCAGAGGTCTAATGTGAGCTCCAGGAACCTTCCCAGAATTTCCTATGGAGCCTCCGGGACTTGCATGTGCTACTAAAGGATGAAATGAGGCAAAGAAACAGGAGCAAAACTTGGAAACATCAAGGGAGAGGGAAGGGGTGGTGAGGCTAGAGAGAAAGGGGAAACACAGGTTTGGGCTACAACAGAGAGAGCACTGTTCCAAGAGTCTAGTGACCTGGAATCTCTGGCTCTCTCCCTGCCCTGGGTGAGGAAGGAAAGATAATAAACATGTGAGTGCCCCCTGTGTACTTTCATGTAGGTTTCATTTAAATTCCCCAATAGTCCTGCAGGAAGCTGAGGTTCAGAGGGGGAAATGATTGGCTTATGGACACACAGCTCAGTGTATCTGGGAAAAAGAACATACATTAACCTCTCGTAGTGGCACCTTCCTCTTCATGAAGACATGACTAAGATTTTCACCTCCTTAACTTTTCTATTAGTAGAATATTTTGAGGACAAAACCTCTTAGTCATGGGTCAAAGGAGAAATTAAGGAAAAGGTTTGGAAAGGACAGGTGAATGTGAGAAGCCTTAGGGAAGTCCTGATCTGGGCTAGAAGATGTTCAGGGTGTGGGCGTGAGCCTTCTGCCCCTTTGTGTGGTTCTCACAAGGTCACAGAGGGTGAAGTCGGCCCTGGGGCAGAGGTGGGGAGGATCCTGGCGGCAAAGCTTGTGAATTACACTTGTGAATCTAGAAGAAAAGCAAGCCGACTTCCGGCAGCACTTGAGGGGTGGGACGGGTATGTCTTCTGCGTACCTTGGCCCAGGAAGGACGCTTTGGTAGCAAGTACCTGGCCAGAGAGTGGCTGGGAGGGCCACGGGCTGAGTACTTAATTAGAGAATGAGATTTATTAAGGGGGCCAAGGGAGAGGGTAGGTCTGTTCCCTCAATTCCTCTTCCTGCCCCGCCCCCCGGCTCAGCCAACGCATTCTGGATAAAACTGGGGGAGATTGTCCATCTGCATCTTCCAGCACCCCCGCCGACCCTCGGGGCCCGCAGGTTGTGGGAGGGCTCAGCCATCTGGCCGAGGATTCCGACGGGAGCTGGGTGGGTTCTTTCCCCTGGGGGACACTGCCGCGGGAAAACGTGCCACCCAGCACCTGGGGGCGACAGCTTAGGAAAGGTGCTTCTAGGGATTTGGGCTTCTCTGAGGCTGAGAATGGCCCGGGGGCGAGGCGGAGCATGGGCGGGGCGACTGGCGGTGGCAGAGCCCCGGGGGAGGGACTTAATTAGCATAGACCCCGCCCCTCCCCGCGCAGCCCAGCCCAGAAACCGGAGCGGAGGCCGGCCGCGCTCAGCCCCGGCTGCTGAATGGGCGCGCGGCTGCTGGCCCCTGCCCTCCCGCGTGCAGCCCCCGCTCCTGCTCCCGCTCCCGCTCCTGCCCCGCCCCGGCCTCCGCCGGCCGCCGCCATCCGCCGCCCAGGCTGTGAATGAAAGGCCGGCGCCGCCGGGGGCTGGCTGCAGGCGACGCGGCCTCCCGGCAGGCGCTCGCTCCTCCAAGATGTACGGTAAGGAGGGCTCAGCCCCTGGGCTCGCAAACTTGCAGGACGTGGACTATTGTCCCCCGGCAGGGCCCCGGCGAGGGCAGGGGGCGCGGACTCGATGCCCCGCTGGGCTCTTTCTGTTGCTCTGTGAGCGCGCGCCTGTATTGGGAAGACAAAGATGCCCAGGGCCGGGGACCCTGGGGTCCTCGAGGTTCTTTGGGCCGCTCGTTTGCGAGCTGTGGGGAGGGTGGGCGGTGGTCCGTCGGGGTGGCGGAAGGGGCTCGGTGGATCCGAAGTGGCTGGGTTCTCCCTTGGAGTCTCCCTTGGAGCCGAGCAGATAGGGGGTGTTGGTGGAGGTGGTCGTGTGACAGCATTTGCAGAATTAACAAAAGCGAGTTGTGCTGGGGAGTTTTATGCGGGAAGCCGGTCGGGGATTGCGGGAGACGCTCGCTGCCTGCCTTGTGCGGGTTCCAAGGACGTGGGAGGCGGTGCCCGCGGTGCAGTGGGCTGGCCAGGGAGCCAGTTCTAGGAGCCTGGGCTCGCCGCCCCTGGATGGTCCTGGCCTCTGCCTGCTCCTGCCGCCCGCGGAACCTAGACTCCCGAAGTTCCAGATTTACCCTCCGCAGTGACGAAGGGGAGAGACGCTGCCGAGGGGGCCGCGGAGCTGTGGGTAGCCGCCTCTGCCTCTCCCCCGACCTCTTTCTCCCCCTTCCATAGCCATCCCTTCAGCTGATGGGCAACAGTTAGCCAGACCTTCATGATCCACTGTTCTGCTTTGAAAATGTACAGGAATTCATCTGGTTTTGGAGGCAGTGTGGGTAAAGAAAAGAGCCCTTTGGGTCCCAGATTGCAGTTCTGAGGAATGGGGCACTGGAGACCCAGACCGGTTTAGAAATCAGCTGCATTACAGATGTTTTGAGCTGGTGTGTGTGTGTGAGAGAGAGAAGCAGACAGACAGACAGACAAAAGGAGAGAGAGGATCCCCATGGACATTAAGTCCAGCAGAACGCAGGCTTCGGCAGCTATTTAGGGTCAGCAAGAGAGCTGGAGCTATGCTCAGCTCCCAGCCTCACTGTCAGGTGGGGGCTCAGGTGGCATCTGAGGGGTAAGTGTTGGAAGAAAAGCACATTCTCAATTTAACCCATCGCCAAGGCTGCTCAGCTGCCTCGCTCTGCAAACAGACTGTGAGTCACAAAGTTTCTTGGAGGCACAGGAAGCTGAGAGAGAGCACAGAGCAAAGGCGCAGCAGTCGGTGGGCTTCACAATTCAGAGATACTCAGCCTTTTAATCAGTCTCCTTTCCTGCTCCGTTGGTTACACATCTGCATTTCTGAACCACGTGGAAACCTCAGCAGGTCCCTTCAGCAAGTGTCATTTCTCTTGGATGGGCGGGGGGGGGGGGGGGGGGGGGGTGGGAGGGGAGGTTGGCTTCGAGCTTGTTCTGCTGGCCAGTGGGCACTCTTCGGGGAGGGAGCAAAGCATTGTGTTTTATAAGCTAGGAGGTTGTGAGGTTCCCAGGAGAGAGCTATATTTTCTTACTCTCTGTTTTCCCCCCATTTTCTGCAGAGTGAGCAGCCTAAAGCTGCAGATCACTTGACAAAAGCATGTGACTGCAGGGGCACCTGCAGTGGGGAAGGAGTTAGGACAAGGCTCATCAGGATGGGTAAGAATTAGGAACCTTGGCTCTTCTGGGTCACTCGTGGCCCTTAGTCGAGACGGTTGGATGACGGATCGCAGGATCCCTGGACATTGGGGGTCTCAGTCTGCCTCTGTTGTGTGAAGCAAGTCAAGGGCGAGTTGGATGGTACAGAAAGGTGAACGGGGAAGCTGGCCTATCTGGGTGCTGTTTGGGGGTACAGTACAGATTTTCAGTTCTTTCTTATAATATATTCTTATTCCTCCAGATGCAAACAGAGAGGGTACTTACCCCAGAATCATTTGTAGAAAGGGTCTGATGAAGGGATCCTCTGGGCAGTTGCCTGCAGCAACGTCACACCAGTGCTGGTTGGGAGACAATTACTGAGTCTCGCTTAGCTTAGCACAAAGCCATGTCTTAGGAGGTGCGGAGGTGCTCACTCGGCAACGGGAAGGCTCACTGGCCTGCATTTTAGTGTTTTCTTGACTTTCCTGAGCAGAAAAGACTCATGTCAGACTTATCATCATTCTCTCCTCAGAAGCAACAGAGTGATGAGAAAAGATGCGGATGGGGAGCTTGGGAAGGTAGAGAATCATAGGCTTGCGGTTTTTTTGTAAGATTTTTTTTTTCCTCTTATAGTTGATTTACAATCCTAGACTTCTTATATTTGGTTATTTCCCAAGTGATTTGTCTAAGGTGACACAGTTAGATGGGAAAGGGCAAAGTGACAACTGAGGCTTCCTAGCCTAGGGCCCCTCCCTCCCCTGAGGTTCATGGTAAATGCCACCAGGGCTGTTATTAACCAATGGGCAGTGAGGCCTGCTTGTAGTGCCACCAGTCACCTAAGAGCTTTAGGTAAAATTGTCCCTGGACCATCCACCTTGGTTATGGGACCCGTTATCAATGTGTATAATCTCACTCCCGCTGCCGCCTCTCAGCTGCAGGCTGATCCTGGACAGATGTACTTCTTCTCCCCCCTTGTCCCCTCCTCCCCTTACCTCTGTCCCTGCACCGCAGGCCTCCTGTGTCCTCAGTTTCCCCCATCCTCTTCCTTTTGTCTGTGGGGGAATAAAGGCCACTTGTCTTTGCTGAAGAACACAGCGCCATTTGACAGAAAGAATCCTAGGCCTGGGGTCGGCCCACCTCAACCAGAGTCACCTTAGACCAGTGGGTTTGTCTCAAGGGACTTCATCCCTGTCTAGAAAGAGGACAGCCCGTCTACCTCCCAGGTCTGTATGAACCTCAAAGCCGGACACGGGATGTGATGGTGCGTTAGAAGAGGTTCTGCCCTCACAGGGCCTGTGCCCTTCAGGTCTTCTTGGGCCTTTACCCGTCTCTCTTCCTCTCTGCCAGCGCCTGAGGATGCTGGGTTGCGTCACCTCCCACTCCCCTTAAACCCAGTGCGCCCCTCGCCCTCCGTAGCCCTTCTACCCGCTGCACTACAGCAGCTTCCCCTCATCAGACCCTCTCCAGCTGCCTCCTCCCTTGTCACTCATTCCTCAACCCCGGTCCCTTTCTGGAAATGGCTCTCTGAGAAGACGCAGGTGACTCCCCCCCCGTCTCCTTTACTCCCCACCATCATCAACGCAGGTGGACAAGGCACCTCGAACATAAAAAGCACCTGGTACCGAGGCTCGGAAGATGGTGGGCAGATTCTGTGCAAAAATGGATTCCCATTAGGGGTGTGTGTGTGTGTGTGTGTGTGTGTGTGTGTGTGTGTGTTGGAATTATATAACTAAAAGTTTCCCCATCCCTTTCCCCGGGATGGTCCCGCCTAGGGCGCCCCACTTCCCCACCAGGGGAGGCTGAGGTCTCTAAGAAGCGCCACCCTCCAGAATTAGGGCAGCCGGCCCCCAGGACGATTGGGAAAGGACGTGCCCACAACCAGCGCCTGAGCGGCCCCATCCCGCTAACACAGAAGCTGCTCTAACGAATCCCTCGCCTCTAGGTGCTGCCTCATCCCCAGCATCTGCCGTTCCCCATGCTCTGTGATTGAGAAAGCGGACTGTAGGGAAAATAGCAACCCAGCAGCGGCGCCCAACTTTCTGTCCATGCGCATGGCACAGCACACGTGTGTGACTGCTGTGGGTGGCGTGGAGATGTACAGGGTGGGGTACAGAGGCTCACCTTTGCAGATGGCACCCTGGATCCTGCTGTTCTCATCGCAGGAGACTCCCAGAACATACACACAACACACACACACACACACACACCCACACACCCACACACCCCCATGCTTCAACCTCGCCGCTCAAATCCGAAGGCAGCCCCAGGGTGCAGTGTAGGGCTTGTTGGGGGGAGAGGGGGGAGATGTGTGGTCTGTTCCCCCCCATCTCCCTTACTCCCCTTAGGAGGGGGGCAGGGTGAGCGAAGCGTTTTCTCTTTCTCGCTGCTCCCAGTTCAGGAAATTCAAACAGCTGCAGTTTTCCTCTTACGCAAGAGGACATTTATTTATGAATTTTATTTGTAAATAAAAATAAAAAGTTACTATCTCCTTATAGAGACTCTAGAAAAGGGAGAAGGGGAAAAACCCATCCACAGTCCTGCCGACTAGAAGCCCCGCCCTTTCTGTTGTTACATAAATTATCCCTCAGACTTGTGCTCACCTGCTCTTGCCCTTTCTTTTCTCTTTCTCACCTGCTCTTGGAGCGTCACCCTGGTCACGGTGGTGGCCCTGCCCCTCAGGTAACTTTGGACCTGACTTTCTGAGCCTGTTTGCTCAGGATCATTCAGGACGAGACACCTGCTGCCATGTTCTCATTCGCGTTCTTCAACTCTCTCTTCTCTCTGTTTCTTAATTTATAGAAAGGGGCAAAAATAAAAATAAAAACTTATGTCACATAAGCCTAATAGCAGTGTTTGTGATGCTGTTCCTGGTATAAGCAAAAGAAAAATCTGCTTTGAAAAGCATCTTTTTTTTTTTTTTTTTCTGGTAGTCTTCCAATTCTTCTAGAAAATCTGGAAAATACAGTAAACTATAAACAAGCACAACTGCTTCTACTGTTTGTACACTCTTTGCCTCCATGCATTTGTTTATATAGTTAGAATTATTCATTTTACCTAATTTTGTTTTCTATTTGTTTCTACTTAACATTAGACTATAAACATTCCCCCACCCCCAAGTTAATACAAAATTACTGGCTGCCCTTTAATGCCATTTTAATGTTCTGGAACAGTCCACTGAATGGATATATAATTTCTTTATTATACATTTAAGTTGTTCATAAAGATTCATTATAACCCTGGGAGGAGTACCTGGTGCCCAAAGCTTTCTCTGAACTTTGAAATAGTTCCCTTGGTTATAACCCTCCAAATGGGTTGATCAAGGCATATAAGTATTTTAAAGCTTTGTTACATGTGGTCAAATTATTTTCAATTTGTATTGATTATACTCCCACTAGCATGTTTGGTTTTGTGTTGTTTTGTTTGTCTTTTTAGGGCCCCACCTGAGGCATATGGAGGTTCCCAGGCTAGGGGTCCATTCAGAGCTATAGCAGCCAGCCTACACCACAGCCACAGCAACACCAGATCTGAGCCACATCTGTGACCTACACCACAGCTCACGGCAAGGCAGGATTCTTAACCCGCTGAGTGAGACCGGGGATCGAACCCTCAACCTCATGGTTCCTAGTTCAATTTGTTTCCACTGCGCCATGACGGGAACTCCCTCTAGCAGTTTTGAGAGCACCTATCTCCTTGCACTTTCAAAAGCATTACAGATTGAGATTTCTTCCTAACTTTTGCAATTTGATAGAAAAATCCTATCATTTTAACCTGTATTTTTAATTACTAGTGACGTTAAACACTTCCTATGTTTTCGAACCTTTTGCATTTTAGCAAACTGTCACATGAGTATGAGTACTTTATTTATTGAGGATTTAACCATTTGCCTGTTCTTTGCTTTATGCTTTGTGCGTTGACGGAAATAGACATAAACCATTTGTGGAGTGTTGGCTGTATGTGACATCATGGGGGATAAAAAAAATGTATGAAAGTTCTTTCCATCAGGAAGATGACAGTTTCCGTGGGCAAATGAGTCGTAAAACCTGTAAAAAATTACACAGTAAAAGGCAGATTTGGAGAGTTCCCCTTGTGGTGCAGCGGAAACAAATCCAACTAGTATCCATGAGGTTGCGGGTTCAATCCCTCGCCTTGCTCAGTGGGTTAGGGATCCGGTGTTGCTGTGAGCTGTGGCATAGGTTGCAGACACAGCTCAGATCTGGCATTGCTGTGGTTGTGGTGTAGGCTGGCAACTGCAGCTCCGATTCCACCCCTCGCCTGGGAACCTCGTGTGCTGCGGATGTGGCCCTAAAAAGCAAAGCAAAACAAAACGAAACCCGGCAGAGTCAGTAAAATGACACCGGTGGACTGGAGTTACTCTTCAGATGCTCCGCTAGCACTATCTTGAAGTGGAATAGACCCTTGGGAGGTGGAGCCATCTGGGAGGCTTTTGAGGAGAGCAGGTGTCAGTGTGAGGTTCTAAGGGCTGGATTGGGGGTGGGGAGTGGGGGCCACCCCCCCAATGGTGGGGGTGGTGGGGGGCTTGTGCCCGGTAGACCAGCCATGTGAGTAAGTAGTTGGAGGTGGGGAAACAGAAGACACGTCCAGGGACAGTTTAGGGCAGCTGTCTGGTGCTGGGCAAAATTGAGGTGGAGAATTATGTTGGATGGAGAAGGAGATTTTGTCAGGATAAGAAGTTTTCACTTATCCCTGTGAGCAGTAGGAGCCAGTGAAGAGTTTCAAACGGTCAAATTGCTGATTTGCTCAATGGATGTTTTAAAGAAATGAAACAGGGGGCACAGCGCAGAGTGGGGGAGGGGTCATGGGAAAATGAAGGAAAGAAGAGGAGATAGAAGCTGAGGTCACAGGTAGTAACCTAAGGGGTAAGACAACTTTGGACCAGTCACAGTTACGCACGTGCAATGGAAGATGTTTGCCCCTTAAAAAGAGCAGTAGGACTCCGTGAGTGGGAAGGGTGCAGGTGGGGATAAGGTGAATTGAAACTTTAAAACAATTCCCATCAGAGAAAAAAATGTGTGTTATATAAGCAGATATAAAAAATAGTTCTTTTTGAAATAGGTGCTATGAGCTCCTGCTATGGAACAGTGGAAACGAATCCATGAGGATCTGGGTTCGATCCCTAGCCTCACACAGTGGGCCTGGGATCCAGGGTTGCCGTGAGTTGTGTAGTTTGCAGACACAGCTTGGATCTGGCATTGCTGTGGCTATGATGCAGGCCGGCAGCTTCAGCTCTGATTCAACCCCAAGCCTAGGAACTTTCATGTGCTGCTTTTTCTTTCTAAAAAGAAAAAAAAAAAAAGTGCTAAGTTATCTGGAGTAGTAAATCTGTTATAATCTAAGTTGTTCTAAAGAGGATTTGGAGCATATATTTTACACACACACGTGCTACAGTAAGTAAAGAGATCAATGCAAAGAAAATTTAAGAGTAAAACAGGAAAAAAGGAAAAGCCAAAAATAAAGTTGTATCAGGGAAAAAAGACCTACAAACCAACCCTCCTGCAAGTTCAGTTTTGAGCTTCCTATAGTCCAAGAGAGGAGAAAAATCATTTGCAAGACTCAAAGCATATATAAAAAAAAATTTAGTGCAATTGCCTAGGACAAATAAAGCTTTTTGAGAGGCTAAGATCTGAAAGAAATTCCTCCCTGAATTCCTCCTTAAAAAGGAGATATTTCAGGAGTTCCTGTTGTGGCCCGGCAGGTTACAAACCCAACTAGTATCCATGAGGATGTGGGTTCAATCCCTGGCCTCACTCAGTGGGTAAGGATCCTGCATTGCTATGGCTCTGATGTAGGCCGGCAGCTGCAGCTCCAACTTGACCCCAGCCTGGGAAGTTCCATTTGCTGCAGGTACGGCCCTAAAAAAGAGCAAAAAAAAAAAAATTTTTTTAAAGGAGCTATTTAATAAATATCGGTCTAAATTATTCTTTTGAAAACATGGGTCCCTTTATCAGCCCCATCCCAGTGTGTAGAGTAGGAAGACCAGTCCAAATGCAAGTTCAGGGATTCTGACCCCTCCCTCTGAAACTGCTGCGGGCCCTGCTCTCAGCTTCCTTCCTGGTTTGCCCTAAGCTCCCTTTGCAGCTGCCGATGTTATTTCTCCTTCCCCGAAGGAGTATGAGTCTTTGAAGAGGTTGCTCCCTGGAGACGGCATTCCTGCCTCAACCCAGGGAGGCTGTGGGTCCCTCTCATTCATGTGCCTTATTTCAATGCACTCACGGTCTGGCCATTGACCACAAGCTAACACTTCTCTTGTCTGTGTAGCCCCGGCAAAGCAGGGAGCTCCCTTGCCTTGTCTCCCCCCACCCCCCGCACCTTTCCAGCTGGGAGCCCTGCCTGATACAGAGTAGGTGCTCAGAAACCTTGCCGAAAGCAGGAATCCTGAGCTAGAGGTCATTTCAAAAAGCTATTTCTTTGTGACTTCTGACCCTCTATGTGTTAGTTCAGCCTCAACTGTGTTTTGAATAACCATGCAATTATTATTACTTTGTTTCCTTCCTTGGATCCAGCTATGAGCGCTGCAGGTTATGTGCCAAGGACCTTTTGGGTGTTTACTGATGAAATCCTCCCCAAATTCGAGGAGTTGGGAATTATCATTTTCATTTAAGAAATGAGAAAACTCAGGGTCTGAGGGTTTCAGGGACCCACCTCGGCTCCACAGTTGTGTGATGGGGCTGGGATTTGAACCTCGGCCCTTCCAGCTTCAGACTGCGGATGCACACTCCCTCCCCCCCCACCCCCCCCACCCCCCGCCACTGCTGTCCTTAGAATGTTCTGAGTATTTCAGAGAACACGGGTCTTTCCTTTGCAGGGCTCAGCGTACTGCACAGTCGGTGTTGGTTTGGGAAAAGAGGAGAGCACACGAGTCAGGGCTGGAGCCCCGTGGGAACGTGCCTTCTCCTTGGTCCCAGGCTGGTCGATGGGGAAGCTGGGAGCCCCCCCTTTTGGTTGGAGTTGCTGCCCCCTCTTTTATCACTTTTTTGCTTTGTCAGAGGGAGAAAGGGCCCTGGGAAGAGTCTGGGGAACCTAGATGAGGAAACGAGGTGAGAGAGGTCAGGAGAGTGGGTCAGTGCCAGTGACGGCAGGAAAAACAGCGGAGCGTGGACACGCATCTCAGTGCTCGTAACACGGCCAGTGCTTGGCCTGGAGGACCAAGGACCCGAGTCTGGGGCCTTCCATTCACAGAAGGACCTTCCGCTTTTCTGATAGTTTATCTGTGAACTAAAACGCCTTCCTGGAGCTCCCTGTTGGCTCCTCAGGTTAAGGATCTGGCATTGTTACTGCAGTGGCTTGGCTTGTTGCCGCAGCGAGGTTTTGATCCCTGGCCTGGGAACGTCCTCATGCTGCTGCTGTGGCCAAAAACAAAAACGAAAAAACAAAACCAAACTCCTTCCCTATCTCTTCAGGTCCAGCCAGTCTGGAAGCAGGGACTGCTGTCTCAGAGAGGGGGTGTCAGGGCTGGGCCCTGTGTGTGTGTTGGGGGACCATGGTCCAAGTCTCCAGGGGCCATCTTCTAGCCACAGGACCCTAGATGTTAGTTCCTCTCTCTCTGAGCCCGTTCCTTCCTGTATGACATGGGGATAGATAATTAGTCTGCTTTGTATAGTGAGCAGGTCAAATGAGGAAATATCGACGTACATGCATTTACATTACAGAGCATTTACCTATGAAAGGGGGTAGTTTCACCATCTGACCAACTCCTGTGGATGCTTCAGGAGCATGGCCACACCCTCTCCAGAATCAGTGATAATGCCTGCTTATGAGGTTGCCTGTGTCATATTTAGATGGTGTAGAATCCCTAGACAGAGGATCTGGCCGTAAGAATGTCAAACCAGGAGTTCCCGTTGTAGCTCAGCAGGTTACAAATCCACCTCGTATCCATTGGGATGCAGGTTTGATCCCTGGCCTCAAGCAGAGGGTTAAGGATCCAGCGCTGCCGTGAGCTGTGGTGTGGGTCACAGAGAAGGCTCGGATCCCGAGTTACTGTGGCTGAGGTGTAGGCCAGCCGCTGTAGCTCTGATTCGACCCCTAGCCTGAGAACCTCCAGTTGCCACAGGTGTGGCCCTAAAAAGACAAAAAAAAAAACCCACAACAAAACAAAACAAAACAAAACAAACCCAAAAAACAAAAGAGAATGTCAAACTAGAGCTGCTGCAAGATTGGCAAGCTGGGCACCTGCCTCTGGGAAGTCTGCCTGCCAGGAGGGGGCCCCGAGAGGCGCCAGCCATCGTGCTCATGCTGTTGAGTGCTCTCCTGTCTCCTAGAGGCCATCTGCCGATTGGCCGTCCATGACCGTGGCCCTCCCATTCCTGCACCAGAAAGATAAGCAAATCAATTAAACCACAAAGAGGACAGATGCGACGTCTTCAGGTCCGACTATGCTAAATTCTTATGCATTAGTAAAATAAAGCACTGTTGAGTCTGTCATTTCTGTTCATTATCTCCACTCAGAACAACCCTTGGGTGGTGGATGGCATTACATCTATGGCTGAGCTGGGGAACACAGAGATGCGGAGACCAAGAACGGGCCCAAGGTCGTGCAGCTGGTCCAAGTTCCTTCTCTCCATGGTCTCCTAAGCCAGTGTTTGGAGAGCTGCATGTGAGATTAAAACACCGCTTTTGTACCTGATGGCAATAGCAAGGGTCTTGTGCCAAACAACAAATTGCACCACAAGAGAAGAATTCCAAGCTGAGTATTTTTCGTAGATTGTTACATAGTCTCTTTGTGCCTTGACATCTAGGAATGTGGGTGCTGGATGAGGTTTAGTGCCCTAAGGTGCGTTCCGTAGTCTGCCTATGAGTCTGAGAATTAGGCATCCTGGGCTCAAATGCTAACATGCTCATTACCCTATAGAAGGACCAAGGAATCTGAGAGCCCGGAATCTTAGATGCTGAGCTTGGCAGGGCTCCAAGCTTCATCGTAACTATTCAGAGAGACTTTTCTTCATGTCCCAACTTTCTTTTTAGGTGAATGGTACTTTAACGTTTATAAATGGTGTGACGAGGAAGCCCTAAGGTACAAGAACATTTACAGAGACCTTGACTGAAGATCTCTTGTAATAAAGCAATGCATTCCTTCCCCAGTTCCCCCTAGCTTTTCCCTCCTTGTGCGGAAGGTGTGTTTCAAGAGCAGAATCATACAGGGTAGATGCTGGAAAAATCCAGAGCCCTGCAGCCTCTGCCACGCCTTCTCTGTGTCCCCACTGTATCTTATAATTTGCTGTTATTTTTGTCACTTATTTGTCACACTGCATGCCATTTATTTCTTTACACACTCGATCTGTGAACCTCTTGAGGACACAACCTCTACCTTAATTTTCTTTGTTTTCCCTAGGATCTAGGAGAGATTTTTGGTCTGTCGTAAGAGCTCACATGTTGGCATTGAACTATAAGATAATTACATGCGCCTTCATCCATCATACCTACCTGGCGGCCCAGTTTTCTGAGGTACCAGGGATGGTGAGCTGGGGAATCTCTCTAAGGTCAGAGAGAATCCTGTAGTGACAATAGTATTTTATCATCTTACTATGCCTTCCTGCATCGACCATAATTTTGTATAGAATAAAGAATATACCAGGAGTTCCCATTGTGGCTTAGTGGGTTAAGAACTCAACAAAGTATCCGCGAAGATGCTGGTTTGATCCCTGGCCTCGCTCAGTGGGTTAAAGATCCAGCACTGTTGCAAGCTGTGGTGTAGGTTGCAGATGCAGCTCAGATCTGGCATTGCTGTGGCTGTAGGTTACAGCTGCAGCTCTGGTTTGACCCCTAGCCTAGGAACTTCCACACACCAGCGGTGTGGCCGTTAAGAATATGCCAGAATATAACCATTTGGCTTTTCCTCCAGACTTTCATGGTGTTAGTCATGAGCAACAGCCACTTGGCCTACCGACGAGATGGTTAAGGCAGTTCCTGCATATTTCTTTCTTGGTTTGTGGCACTTAGAATAAACGTTACCATCATTTTCTTCCAAAAGAAAGGTCACTTTGTAGCATAATTATGAGTAAATCTTCATTTTGCTTTCCATTCATATCGTTTGTGCATTATTCTTTCACAGAACAGGGAAAGATAAAAAGGCTTTTTTGAGGCAAAAGCAAGGAAATGTCTGTTTGTCGCGGCTTCGAAGCACCTGGCCAGAATGTTCCTGGATAAAGCTCTCTGCAGCCTTGGGCGCCTTTGGTCTCAGGGCTGAAGTTCAGGGGCACCACAAGGAATAGCAGGTGCGCTGACCTGGGCTGAGGGTGCTATACAGACGGTAGAAAAGGGAAAAGCTACCTCGGCGGTCCCATTGGTTCCATCAAACCCCTCGAGAGGGGGCTGGTCCTCCTAGCGGGCCAGGGCCAGTGGTGCTCAGTAGAGTGGACTTGCCTTGCTGTCTTGAGTCCTTTCACCCCAAAGCTATTGCACAGAACCGCTGGGAATGTCCTCTTCCCCGCCAGACAGCCCTGTGGGAGAAGAACAGGGCCGAGTGTTCTGGAGAGGAGTGGGTGGTGCTGGACGTCCTGCAAGGCCTCCTTCTGCTTCCCCAGGGACGTTCTTTTCTGCGGCGGGGGCAGGGCCGGAGGAGGGGGGCCTTCAGGGCTGAGTCAGACTCTGTTGCTGTGTGAATCAGGGCAAGAGTCTCAACCTCCCTCTCGTGTGGGTTCACCGTCATAAGCTGGCAGAACTGGGCTGCCTGGTCCTTAAGAGCTTCTCTGTTCTTAACGTCTACAAATGGGTTGGGGCAACTGGGTGAGACAGGAGGGATGGGGGTGCCTCCCCAGCAGGAATTTTCCAAAGATCTTAGTCGTAACACAGGACTGGGGTCTCGGGTCCTTCATGTAACCTGGCCTTGCATCCGTTTCCTCGTTGATGAGATGGGGTTAATGCTCCCTTTGTTAACTCAGACGGTGTCTGTCCTGGGGTTCCTGTTGCGCAGAGGGATGCTGACCGGTATGCGGGGGGGAGGTGTGGATAAGAGCCAGTGCTGGGCGCTGTGATTCCGGCTCTCTGTACGTTCAGGTTTCACGAGAGTCCTGTGTGGGAGACATTCTTCTCCCCTCTCCCATTGTCAGATAAGGATACCAAAGTTCAGAGAAACTAAATGCCTTGTCCAGGGTCATCCAGCGCCTTAAGTGGCATAACTAAGAAAAGAACCAGATCTGTCTTTTTTCCCAACCCTATTCTCTTTTATTCCAAAAGGACTCTTATTTAAAACACTATTATTAATTGGATTGCATCTACATTTAAGACTTTTGTGCACCAAAGGACACTACCCAGAGAGTGAAAAGGCAGCCCACAGAATGGGGACCATGAGAATATTTGTGAATCGTATATCTGATAAGGGATTTCCATCCAGAATATATAAAGACTGCCTACAACTCAACAACAGAAAAACAACTTGATTTAAAAATGGGCAAAGGAGGAGTTCCTATTGGGGCTCAGCCGTTTAAGGACCCAGTGTCGTCTCTCTGAGGATCCCTGGCCTTGCTCTGTGGATCAAGGTTTTACTGTGGCTGTAAGCTGCAGTGGAGGTCATATATGTGGCTCGGATCCAGTGTTGCCGTGGCTATGGTCTAGGTCACAGATGCAGCTCCAACTTGACCCTTCGCCCAGGAACCTCCATAGGCTGCAGGGTGCAGCCACAACAACAACAACAAAAAATGGGCAAAGGACTTAAATAGACATGTCTTCAAAGATGATGTATGCATGACCAGCAAGTACTTGAAAAAATGCTTAATATCACTAATTATTAGGAAAATGCAAATCAAAACGGCAGTGATGTGCTGTTTCACACTGATGAGGATGGCTGTTATCAAAAAACCAGGAAATAACAAGTGTTGGTGAGGGTGTGAAGAAATTAGAACCCTTGTGTACGGCTGGTGGGAATATAAAATGGTATAGCCACTCTGCAAAACAGAATGGCACTTCATCCAAAAATTAAAAACAGGGAGTTCTTGTCGTGGCGCAGCAGAAACGAATCCGACTAGGAACCATGAGGTTGCGGGTTTGATCCCTGGCCTCACTCCGTGGGTTAAGGATCTGGCATTGCTGTGGCTGTGGCCTAGGCCAGCGGCTACAGCTCCGATTAGACCCCTAGCCTGGGAACCTCTGTATGCCATGGGTGTGGCCCTAAAAATAAAAAAGGAAAAAATTCAAGGCAGAATTACCATATGATCCAGCAATCCAATTTCTGTATATATACCCGAGGAAGTGAAAGCAGGACCTCAAGCAAATGTTGGCCTACCCATGTCCATAGCAGCATCATTTAAACCAGCCAAAGGTGGACGCTACCTAAGTATATATTGACAGATGAATGAACAAACACGCAGTGGAATATTTTAACCTTAAAAAGGAAGGAAATTCTGACATACCACAAAATGAATGAACCCTGAGGACATTATGCTAAGTGAAATAAGCCAGTCACAAAATGACAGACCCTGGATGATTTCGCTTATATGAGGTGCCAGATAGTCAACTAACAAGAGACGGAAAGTGAGCTGGTGGTTGCCAGGGGCTGAGGAGTTGGGGTCTGGAGAGTTGTTTAGTGGGTACAGAGTTTTGCAAGGTGAAAAGCGTTCTGGAGCATAAAGCAGGCCAGGATGATGACAGTATTTGTCACCTTATTTATTTTATTTTTATTTTTATTTATTTATTTATTTTTGCTTTTTAGGGCCTCACCCGAAGCATATGGAGGTTCCCAAGCTAGGGGTCAAATTGGAGCTGTAGCTGCCGGTCTACCCCATAGTCACAGTAACGCTAGATCTAAGCCGCATCTGCAACCCACAGTTCACAGCAACGCTGGATTCTTAACCCCCTGAGCAAGGCCAGGGAACCGGCAACCTCATGGTTCCTAGTCAGATTCATTTCCGCTGAGTCACGATGGGGGCTCCGCATTTGTCACCGTATTGCTTGCAACGTATATAAAAGGAGACCCAGAAACTGATATCATCATATTCTTAGAATCTTTAGAAAACTCCTCTACTTAAGACTGTTATTAAAGTGCTATCTTTTGGAGTTCCTGCTGTGGCGCAATGGGTTAAGGATCTGACTGCAGCTGCTCACATTGTTGTGCAGGCACAGGTTCGATTCCCATCCCGTGCAGTGGGTTAAAGGATCTGGCATTGCAGCAGCTACGGCTTTGATTCAGTCCCTGGTCCGGGAACTTACATATGCCATGGGCGTGGACATAAAAAAAAAAGCCCGTGTCTGTGACTGCATTTTTGTTAAAGTGGCTGCAGGAATGATTATCAGATTTGGAGGTTCTGTTACAGGTGGTTTGATTTAATGGCAGATGCATTATTCACCTTGCAGAGGCAGGTGTGTCTCAAGGAGCTAGTCACTGTCCTTCTGAGCTGTGAAACTGGGTACCAGGAGAGGTCATGTGACTGCCAGTGGCTGGGGGCAAGCGTTAGATATACCCCACCGAAGAAAACAAACAGTGAATTTAGATGTCAGCCTCCAATGAACCACCACAGTTGGTGCTTGAAATTGCAGGTTGATTTTTAATGGAGCTGCTTTCACAAGGCAACTCTAAATGGTCTACTCTTAGGTCAGCAGCAATAACCTTTATTATTTACCAAAAAAGTGAATGCCAGATTACTGTTATGGCTCAATTGATTAAGGGCCTGATGTTGTCTCCCAGAGGATGTAGGTTCAATCCCTGGCTTCGCTCAGCAGGCTAAGGATCTGGGTGTTGGATCTTCGTAGGTGGAAGATGAGGCTCAGATCCAGGGTTGCCGTGGCTGTGACATAGATGTCAGCTGCAGCTCTGATTCAGCCCCAAGCTTGGGAACTTCCATGTGCCACAGGTATGGCTAAAAAGAAAAACGAACAAAAGCTAATGCCACCAAAAAATTAAAAATTAAAAAAATGGAGTTCCCGGAGTTCCCCTTGTGGCTCAGTGGTTAATGAACCTGACTAGTATCCATGAGGACGCAGGTTTGATCCCTGGCTTTGCTCAGTGGGTTAAAGATCCTGCGTTGCCGTGAGCTGTGGTGTAGATTGCAGACACGGCTCGGATCCCCAGTTGCTGTGGCTGTGGTATGGGCCAGCAGCTACAGCTCCAATTCAACTCCTAGCCTGGGACCCTCCACATCCCGCCCGAAAAACACAAAAGACAAAAACAAACAAACACACAAAACCAAAAGGAGTTCCCTGGTGGCTCGGCAAGTTGAAGATCCAATGCTGTCACTTCTGTGGCATGGGATCCACCCCTGGCCTGGGAACGTATGTACGCCTTGCATGCAGCCAAAACAAGCAAACAAACAGCTAATGCCACATGAGAGAGTGCCAGCCTGTCATCAGTGCACGTGTACTAGCCCTGAAAGAAACCCCCTAGAATACCAACAGTAGTTATTTCTGGGTGATGGGATCCCAGATGATTTTTATGCTTTCTTTTAAAAACTATTTGGTATTTTTCACATGTTGTGTTGTGAGCATTTGTTTTAATGGCAGCACATAAATATAATCCAAAGTGGTTTTCATCATCAAAGGCCTGTGGCTGGTTATCATACATCTTCTAATGATGTTTTAGATATGATGAGGCAAGAATACATGCAAAAACCAATCAATGAGGATATAGAGGGTAGAAGTCAGGAGTTCCACTTGGCTCAGTGGAAACGAATCTGACTAGCATCCATGAGGACGTAGGTTTGATCCCTGGCCTTGCTCAGGGGGTTAAGGATCCAGCGTTGACGTGAACTGGGGTGTAGGCCAGTGGCTACAGCTCTGATTCCACCCCTAGCCTGGGAACCACCATATGAGGCCAAAAAAAAAAAAAAAAAACCCAGGAAAAAAAAAGTTAGAAATCAGATAGTGGTGGTGAGGGGATTGATTGGAAATAGGAACTCTTCCCCCCCTCCCCACCCCGGCCTCAAGGTGTGTGGAGTTTTGGGGCCAGGGGTCAGATCCGAGCTGCAGTTGTGACCTCTACTGCTGTGGCAACACAGGATCCTTAAACACACTGTGCTGGGCTGGGGAATTGAACCTGCATCCCAGCGCTGCTGAGATGCCTCCGATCCCATTGCACCACAGTGGGAACTCTGAAAGGGGAACTCTTTGAGGGCATCCCAAATGTTCTGTCTCTTGTTTGGGTAGTGGTTACACAAGTGTATAAACAGTTGCTGAAACTCAAGGCACTGAACTGGTAAGATCCGTGTATCTGCGGCATGTTAATTATATTGCAATAAGACAGCAGGAAGCCCAGGAAAAGAAGAAAACATGCATGCAAACAATCTCAGGTCTGTTTTGCATCGCTGGCAGTCCATGCGCCAGAAGACAGCCAGGGATTTGTGCCAGCCGGCACCGGGCTCTTACCCACCCGAAGCCCAGCGTGGTCCCCAGCATCCCAGTGAACGCGCTCATTGAGAGCTGCTGGCCGGGTGCGCGCTGTTAGAAAACTTCTGTGTGGAGCAGAGGGCAGAAGAAGCTGACCCAGGAAGTCCAGCCCAGCACTGCCAGCTGGGAGGCTGATGGTGCCAGCAGGGCCGTGGGCAGAAGGCCCATTAAGAGGGCCATCTGGTGTAAGGCCTTTTGAGCACTGCCCTTGGCATTGCTGACTCTTGCTGGACCGTAAATGTCAGAACACAGCCCGGCTTGACCAGGCCCACAGCCCCATCTCAGCATCCACACAGGCATGGCCGATGGCTAAACAGGGTTGGGTGTTTGTGCAGGATTGATTTTTCCACTTCCTCCTTGGGGCTTCTGTGACTTCGCAGGGATGTCGTTTTCCTAAGAATGCACGGCCTTTAATGGCCTAATTATTCACCTGTTTCTTAATAATGTGCTGGCTCGGGACATCTCTGCACAAAGACCTATGAGTCCCTGGCTAAAACTGCATTTATTTGTCTAACAGCACAAGGAAGTGAATAAATCTCAGCGTCTCCTTGGCAGCCTCATTGTGAAGACCCTAGCATCCCATAGGCCTGGGTTGGAATCCCACTACCCCAGGTAGCAGTTGTGTGACTATGGATAGGTTTCTGAACTGTGCTAAGCCTCATTTTCCTCATCTGGGAGATGGGGACATAGACCCCGCCTCAGTGTTGTTGGGAGGGTTAAATAAAATAATGCATTCCTACCTCTTAACAGTTCCTGAGGCCTAGTGGGAGCTTAATGTTAGCTGATGCTGATGTTTGTTTTGGTTTGGGGTTTTTTTGGGCGGGATCTGAGGCATGTGGAAATTCCCAGCCCAGGGATCGAACCCGCGCTCTCCCTGCGAGCTGCGCCACAGCTGTGGCAATGCCGGATCCTTAACCTGCTTCATCGCAGGGGAACTTGCAAGCCGTTGTTGAGGTTAATAGGAGTGGTCATGACACATGTTTTCCTATCAACAGACCCTATTCAATGACAGCATAGAGGCAGCCTCCCCTCCAGAGGCCGAGGCTCTGCTTTGGAGGAAGCGATGTCTACTCACCATTTCAAGCTCTTTAAGGAGTCATCCCTGGCCAGCTGGGTTTCTGCTTTCAGAGACCCCCTCTGCTTAGCTGCTTTCTCAGACTCTCCTCCTTTTGCTTCTTGCAATGTGGGCAGAACCTGCTGGAGGGACTTTCTTCCTCGTGCAGGTAGGTGCGCAGTACGCCCACTCGCACTAGAACTGCACTATTACAAATGGGTCTTGGCCCTGCTTGGCCTGGCTGCTTACTTGGCCTTTTTAGTGCGGCTCCACCTAGCCCTTGTTTTGCTTTTTTTTTTTCTTCTTCAGAATTCTGGTGCTTGCTCCTAATTCTGTTTTGCATTTCAAAAGGGGTTGCTTCTGAAACTTCCCTGTGGCACCACAGTCACCCAGGTCCTGGCTTTATCTTTCAGCAGCTCTGGGCACAGTGCCCGTTCTGTGTTCCGGCACCACCGCTCCTGCTGTGACAGACTCTCTGATTATATATTTGGACTTTTGAATGATTGATGTTGGAATCTCAGCCTTTCAGAGTGTGTGTCTCAGATCTGTTGGTTCATCTGTATATTTAAAGCACTCACACTTGCTTTCGATCATTTTGGCTCCGTAACAATGAAGCTTCCTCTGGTTTCTATATTTGATGCTGTGTGTTCATTTGGAAAGCTAGAGGTGAGTAACCCTGCTTTTTATAGGCTGCCTGGTGACCACCAAAGGAGACTGGACATATTTTGGGAATGGGGAAAGCATAAATGTGTGGTAAATTTTAAGTCCCAGTTTTTTATTAGTTCTTCGCTCCGAACTTAAACCAAACCACCAGTGAAATTTCTAACAATGCGTTGTTTTCATGTGATGGATTCTACGTTCTGTGCTACACACCCCTTGAGGGCAGCGCATTGGAGTTATCCATTGGAAGCCTTCTTATCCTCCGTGGTTCATGTGCTCTTACAAAAAAGGGGGGGGGAGTTCCCATTGTAGCTCAGTGGGTTAAGGACCAAATTAATATCCCTGAGGATGCAGATCTGATGCCTGGCCTTGATCAGTGGGTTAAGAATCTGGTGTTGCTATGAGCTGTGGTGTAGGTTGCAGATGCAGCTCAGATCCCGTGTGGCTGTGGTTGTGGTGTAGGCCAGCCATTGCAACTCGGATTCAGCCCCTAGCCCGGGAATGTCCATATGCCACAGGTGCAGCCCCCCCAGAATAAATAAATAAATAAATTGAATTAAAAAACTTGAATGCCTCAATGTACCGAGTAGCAGGTACTCAGATGGATAAATTTCAGATGAATGAATCCCACCAGGAGCTCAGAACTCCTTACAGACAGTGCTGCACATAAGCATTAACCGCCCCCCCCCATCTTGATCGCATTTATTAGATTCCTTGGGTTTTAAAGGTCCACAAAGTACTTCCTTCCAATATATGTAACCAATGTACTGCTTATATGGATAAACAAAGTTTATAAAGTGAGTACCAATTACATTATAAAATGTCACCTGTGCCCTGTTAGCAGTAATTCTATCGTCAAAGCTTCGGAACACCTCCAGGGTCCTAAGGCCACACTGGAGGCAGAAGGCCTCAGGGCCACCTCAGAAGTGGACCCCCGGCCCGAGGCTCTGCTCTGCTTCTGATATCGGAGGCAGCCTGGAGCTCCTCAATTATTCACGCCTGGGAAGGGCTGAGCCTGCCAAGGCCTCCTGTCCCTGTGGTCCCTGCAGAGGCAAACCAAGCATTCTGGTGGTGGTGTTTTTAAATCAGTGTTTCCCGTGATCTCCTCGGATGCTTCTAAACCAGCAGTCAAGGCAGCTGAGCTCCCGCCCCACCTCTCCCCTGATAGTCATTCCCCACTTGACTCGGATTGAGACTCCGAGGTCAGCTCTACCGGAAACCTGGCCACAAGGTCACCAGCGGGGGCCTGACTGCTGAGCCTTCACCTTCTCAGTCCTGCTGTTTTTCCCCCTCCTGACCATTTTCATCTTTTGAAACTCACCTCCCTGCCAACAGCTGTGACACGGTGCCCTCCGGGGCCTCACGGGCTGTGCGGATGCTGGGAGGCCCTGCCATTCCTGTCTCTAATGTCCCCTAGAAAGCCCCTCCGCTTGGCCTTCAACTGTCAACCCTGATTGGTGGCCTCACATGGAAAGGGAGGGAGAAGGCCCAGCTTAGCCGGCGTCCCGCCCACCCATCTCTGGTCCTGATCCCAAATGTCACCCCGGGGCTTTGGGGCCTCGGAGACACCGCACCAAGCCTCTCCTTCTCCGCGACTTCCCCGCCCCATGTCTCCTTCACCAGGGGCTAAAGATGGACTATGCTCCACCCACCTGTGTTGCACACTCAGCCAGGGTGACTCCCCCACCTTTGTCACACCTCCGGCTGGATGCTCCCAGTTCATGGCCTTGTCTTGCTGCTCTGCCAGGGCTGCCCCATTCTTCATGACCTCCTGGCCACACCCCGTCCATCTACTCACAGGAAGGAGTTCCTTACACATTCTAAGGCCCAAGAAAGGTGGCTGCTATTTAGCATAGTGATAGTTCTCCCCGCTTGGCCTGGCATCCGAGGGCATCTCACCACCCAGCCCCTCCCTGACACCCCGGCTTCCCTGACGCTGCCCGGGACAGACTGGCCCGCTGACTTTGCTCAGAGAGCTCCCTTGGGCTTGGCTCCTCCAGGCTTTTGCAGATGCTGTTCCCACTGCCTGGAAAGCCCTCCTTGTCCTCATTGTCAACGTGTTACCTACACCCCACTGCTGCTGGCAAGCATCTAAACTGCAGTAATGCCTCCAGTCTCTGATGTCCCAGCACACTCGCTCACTGACTCAAGTGACACTTGTCCTTTTGTTATGGCCGCTTGAGCACGTGCCCAAGGGGATGGGGTTTTGTGCGTTCTGGGTTTTTTTTTCATCTGTGTCTAATGGACTTGATGTGTTTGTGTTGCATGCCTGCATGTGTGCACGAATAAATGAGATGACTGCCAAGTCTTTAATTAGCTCCAGCGAGAGCCAAGCTGAGCAAGTACAGAAAACAGTCCCTGTGTGTTTGTGTGTGTGTGTGTGTGTGTGTTTTAAACGCTTGGATTCCAAATCTTTGAACAGTAAATTATTCCCATCAGATTTTGTGAGGTGTCGCATATGAAAGAGAAAATGGGGAAGATTTTTAAATTATATCTATTTTAAATTAATGAAGAGTACATAAAACATTTTTGTTGGGAGAGGAAATTCAAATAAAAACTAAAGCTCTAAGTTAAAGCTGTCCAAAGAACTTTCAGCAAAGAGGCAAATGTCTTTTTTTTTTTTTTTTTTTTTCACTTTTTAGGGCTGCACCTGCAGCATATGGAGGTTCCCAGGCTAGGGGTTGAATCGGAGCTACAGCTGCTGGCCTACACCACAGCCACAGCAGTGCCAGATTTGAGCTGCATCTGCAACCCACACCACAGCTCACGGCAATGGCAACGGCAATGCCGGATTCTTAACCCACTGAATGACGGACGCCAGGGATCAGACCCGCAACCTCATGGTGACTAGTCGGATTTGTTTCTGCTGTGCCACAAGGGGAGCTCTGAGGCAAATGTCCTGTATCTGTGCTCTCCAATGAGATAGCCACTAGCCATTTGGGACTATTGGACACACACAGCAAGGCTAGTGTGTCTGAGGAACTGAATTTTCAATTTTATTTAATTTAAATTACCTTTTTTGGGGCCACGCTTTTTCCCATGGCATGCAGAACTTCCAGGGCCAAAGGTCAAACCCGAGCCACAGCAGTGACAATGGCAAGTCCTTAACCACTAGGCCACCAGGGAACTCAGAATTTTATTTAATTTAAGCAATCAAGAGTGACTGGTGGCTACCTTGTCCCCTCATCCCTAGGTGCCCAGCTCCAGGCTCCCCCAGAGGTAACCACTGATGTCCCCACACTGTATGTCTTTCTGGGTCTTTCTTTGTGCATTTACAGCTTATTTCACCCCATGCTTACATACGAGCCAAGTGTGTTTGGCCAGAGAGTGTTTCACACAAATGGCCATGAGATTTCTGTCGCCTCCTTGTCCCTTAACAATATGGTTGAAGAGCTGTGGGAGTGATGCTCTTAGCTCCGCTTTATCCCTTCATTTTAGCTGCTGCGCCGTGTCCATTGCATGGATGCTCCCGGGTCTATTCGGCCAGTCCCCTGTGGATAAACATTTCGTTTGTTTCCAAACAAAGCTGCCCATCCATTCTTACCCGCTTCCCTGGGCGCGTGAGCAGGTGCAGGTCCTGAGGAGAGGATTTTGGAACCAAGGGGAGGAAAAATACTGATATTCCACCTATGGTCCTCCCAGCCCTGGTTCTCCCGAACCAAGCCTGCAGGGGCAGGGCGGACCAGCCCTTCCAGCCCCTGTGTCTGAGACAGTGCAGGGGAGTCCTTGTAATTATGATTATTTTTTTGTAGGAAGCAGGCAATCGTGTTTCTCTCTGATCTTTGTTTTCACTCCCCCTGCTGAGAAGCCGAAACCTAGATTTTATCCAACAGGCTGTGATGAGCTCTGAAAATTCTGAGACATTAATAACAACTTGAAGATGACAGACCCAGACAGCATGCATCTGTGAGCTGAGTTCAGTGCAGACTCGAGGACAATCTGGCATGTTGAGTGCCTCGTATTTAGATTTCCTGAACATGTTCAGTAGACCCATCTGGGGCCACACACGTGCGATAACTGGGTTTAAAGGTCCACGTACTTGCTAGCACTTGATACTGGGTGTTGAGCAATGAGTAAAACAAAGATTCATTGTATGATCTGCACCGGAGTCATTTTCTCAATGAGGGAAGGGAGGTCCAGGCCTTGGGAGTGGCCAGGAGTTAGTGTAAATTAAAGCGAGAAGGGACACCTGCTTCTGGGCGCCACAGGGTATCTTACGCAATACATTTTCCACCTCATTTCAAAGGATGCTGAAAGAAGCCTTATTAAAGATTCCACACCAAATTTTCTTGTCCCCGGGGTGATTTAAAATTCAACCCCAGAGGAGTTAGGGATGGCTGAGCTGGGATGAAAAATGGAGGAGGAAAGTGATGAACAACCCGTAGCATCCTTTCCCTTAGAAATGTCCCCACCACCGCCAGGAGCTGGCCTGGGCCACGCTGATCAACAAAGAACCGGAAGCCAGCACAGGAAGCGGGGAGAAAGAGGCTCCGAGGGAAAGGACCCTGCCCCTCAGGCGGAGGGCCGAGCCGAATCGGGGCGGGCATTGCCGAGAGCCATGCAGCGTTCTTGGAAGTGAAAACAAAGGACGGAGTTCACAGGGGTTTAATAATCCAACAGGTCAAGCTATTTTCTTTTCTCCACATCCCCTGTCCTAATTTCAGCACAATTTTCATAGCCTGGGCCAGACTCTGCATGCAGTCTACTCCCTTCATACCTTTCTCATTAAACAGTCCATCCAAGGGATTTTTCTAGGCTGTCACCTCGTCTTCCAAAGGATGCCAGTGAGGTTTGCACTTAAATTATTGATTCAAATACAGCTGGCTGGGTTCCCCTGGGTTCCTTTGTTTACAGACCTCCTGGTGGGGGTGTATCCTGTGCCTGTGATTAGTCCACGTCTGAAAAATAGGGGGCTGGTGCTGGAAAGCTTCTCTCCATTGTTTGCCTTCCACATTTGTCATCGGTTCCGGGCGCGCTGATTTTACTGGCCTCTGGCCTCAATCCGCTTCTTTCTCAGGGCTGGTCCCAAACCTCTCCTGTCCCAGTGATGTTACAGACACTACCATCCACCGTGGCCAGAAGAGCTTCTAATCCCATTTCCAGGCCCAGGGTGGGCCGAGAGCCACCCCATCCCCATTTCTGTCACTCGACTCTGGACACCTGCCCCTTCTCAGTGCTGTCAGTCTCGTCTGTGAGCCGTGCTCCCTCTGGTTTGGCCCATCTGGCTCTCCCTTCCTCTTTCTTTTCCCACTGCTCCTATTTCCCTGGGTCTTGCTCCGGGCTCCTTTTCTCGTTTTGGGGCCACATTCATGGCATGTGGAAGTTCCCAGGACAGCGATTAAACCCGCGCCACAGCAGCAACCCAAGCTGCTGCAGTGGTAACACTGGGTCCTTAACCGGCTGCACCACAAGGAAACTCCCCCAGCCCCTTTTCTTGATGGCCGTCTTTGTTCTCTTTTCTCTAAACTCAAATTCAAATGGAGATTATTCTTTTTTTTTTTTTAATGGAGATTATTCTTGATTGGTCTTCCTAGAATACGCTATTCTCTTCTTCTTAAACCTGCTTTTCAAAAACCCCTCCAGTAGCTCCCCCTCACCTGTAAGACAAGGAGCTCGATACCAGGAAATCGACCCCGGGAACAATCCGCAGAGCTGGTTCAGATTTCATCATGGGTTACACTTAATTTTCTGTCATAATCCATCATAGAAATTATCTGTTTCTACTCAAGCCTATTTTCTTCATATCCCTGCCCAATATTTTTACTCTCGCTTCAAATCTTTATATGCGCCATGGCTCCAAAGTCAGGGTCTCCCTTGTCCTGCTTCTGGCCCTGTTCCTTGCTCCTTGAGTGATCCTGGGCAAATTAATTAACCTCTCTGAGCTCTGGTTTTCTCACCTGAGAAGTGACAACACCTCATGGAATTTTTTTTTTTTATGTTTTAATTTATATTTATTTACTTATTGATTTGCTTTTTGTTTTTAGGGCCATACCCGAAGCATATGAAGGTTCCCAGGCTAGAGATCGAATCGGAACTACAGCTGCCGGCCTACACCAGAGCCACAGTCACTCGGGATCTGAGCTGCCTCTGCGACCTACACCACAGCTCATGGCAACACCGGATCCTTAATCACTGAGCGAGGCCAGGGATTTTTTAAAAAACTGTAAGGCACTTAAATTAGGCACATCATGTAACAGGCGCTCAGGAAATGTCAGTGTTTTCTTTCTACCCTCTTGCTACAAGTGTTTTTCTCACAATTGAATGGAATCCTTCTCTTATCAATAATGTTCAGAATTAGTCTCGCTCTGACACATCCCATTTCTCAGCAGTCCTGCCCTGTGTATGTAGAACATTTAATTAGAATGATCCTGATGACATGTTCCACCTTCCTCTTGAATGTATTTTCATTTCTTTTTTTGTTTTTTAGGGCCACACCCACGGCATATGGAGGTTTCCAGGCTAGGGGTCTAATCGGAGCCGTAGCCACTGGCCTACGCCACAGCCACAGCAACGCGGGATCCGAGCCATGTCTGCAACCTACACCACAGCTCATGGCAATGTCAGATCCTTAACCCACCGAGCAAGGCCAGGGATCGAACCCACAACCTCATGGTTCCTAGTCGGATTTGTTTCTGTTTCTTCGGATTTGTTTCATTGTTTCTAATGACAACACACGGTACTTAAGGGCTGAGACCTCAGTGCTTTAATTTCTCTAAGTCAACAAGTTGGATAAGAGCCAAGGATTGGTGGCGTCTGCAGAACAAGGATACTTGTATCAACCTCATAGACTTTTGTAAAGAGTAAATGAGTGATTGCAGGTGAAACACTTAGCCTGGTGTCTGACACAAACTGAAAACCTGTAGCTGCTGCTGCTGGTCATGATGACACCTGCTCGGTTGTGTTTCTACTTGGAGATTTGTCCTTGGGTATCAGAGAGGGAATATGTGTCTACCTAGATTTGGATTTAGATTTCTTTCTTTTCTTTTTTCCTTTTTTTTTTTTGTTGTTGTTGTTGTTGTCTTTTTAGGGCTACACCTGTGGCATATGGAGGTTCCCAGGCTAGGGGTCAAATTGGAGCTATAGCTGCCGGCCTACACCATAGCCACAGCAATGAGGGCTCTCAGCCATGTCTGCAACCTATACCACAGCTCATGGCAACACTGGATCCTTAACCCACTGATCGAGGCCAAGGATTGAACCTGCATCCTCATGGATACTAATCGGGTTTGTTAACTGCTGAGCCATGACAGGAACTCCCAGGTTTAGATTTCTTAATAGCTGTTTGTGCTTCATACTCCAAGTATAAAATAAAACCAAAGGCTTTCAGGGCCATTCTCGCTCTGAAATTGCTTTTTATTCTGTTTTTTTAGTTTTATTTACTTAATAAAAAAAATTTAAGGCCACACCTGCGGCATACAGAAGTTCCCAGGCTAGGGGTCAAATCAGAGCTGCAGGTGCCAGCCTACGCCATAGCCACAGCCACGGGATATGAGCCACATCTGTGACCTACACCATAGCTCATGTTGACTCTGGATCCTTAACCCACTGAGTGAGGCCAGGGATTGAACCTGCATCCTCATGGACACTATGTCGGGTTCTTAACCCACCGAGCCACAGTGGGAGTTCCTGAAATGTTATTCTATCCTGTCTTCCCTAAGTTAGAGAAGAGATTTTAATAATAATATCAATGATGATAGCAGCTAATATTTTCTGAGTGTTTGTTATATTCCAGGAACAGTTCTGAGGACTTCTTGGGTTAATTTATCCATCCAGTCCTCACCACAACCCTCCGAAGCAGGTTCCATTGTTCCCAGTTTATGGATGAGTAGCCCGAGGCACGGAGAGCTTGAAATCTTGCCTAAATTTGCATCGCTTGTAAGAGCTGGACTTGGGATTGCAAGTCAGGCCATCTGGTTCCTAAAAGTAGTTGGGATACATTCTTCCTGCTGTTAGTGGTTCCAAGAGACAAGGAATGGAAAAACATTCTGTTTCTTTTTATCTATTATTTGTTCAAAACGTGATACCCAAGCCCAGGGAAGCTGACAATCAGTGAAGCATAGAAGCCCTGACATTAAATCAATTGGACGCATTTCTCTGTTTTTAAATCCCCATCCTCAATTAAGGTGGCAATCAGATTAGCCAAGATTGGCCGGAAAGCAGTGAGCATAGGGGAAGCCAGAGAGTCCCAAAAGGCTGGGCTTCTGACAGCTCCTGGTTGTCTGTGAATTCAGACACAGTCTGGTCGAAATTGTCTCCTCAGGGAGAATTCAACTGCTGTTTAATTCCACTTCCAATAAAATCTGTCTGGAAACTCGGCCTCTGCCTCGTCCCCCAAACAGCTTTGCGTCAGCACGTCCTCTTGGTTTTCCGATCCCGAATCTTCCCTGGACCAGGAAGGCCAGAGAAGATGCCCCCGCCACTGGGCTCCTGATCCTTCAGCCATGAGGCGCCATTCGATTCCCTGATCCCCGATAAACGCAAGTCAGGCTCTCCCTGAACAATTCCTGGCTTCAGTTACCAAGGGCAATTCACCACATCATTCAGAATAATGAAAAATTGGAAACGGCAATGGGAAATGATTAAATAAATCAGGGTCTGGTCAAAAGACGGAATGGTAAATAGCCATTAAAATAGGCTCTGCAAAACATGGAGCAAGACGAGAGGTGTCACGATATAAGAAGAAAATGAATAGATTTCAACGTTACGCAGAGTCTCCTTTTATATGCATATTTTAAAAATATGCCTAAAGAGAAAAACCAGAACAAATGCACCAAAATTTTAATAGTTAATCGTGAATAGTGTGATTATAGGCGATGTGTACCTTCATTTTCATTTTTTCCTATTTTCCAATGGAAAATATACACCTATTTTCACATGTTTATACATGTACTTAGACACACGAGAGTGTTATTCCTTTGAAAATCAAGAATTAGAGTTAAAGAAAAAGGGAAAAAGAGAAAAGAGAACCTTTTTGGCTTTCTTAACGTTTTCCCCTTTGCCCGGTGGCCGATTTTTCCTTTTCATGGATTCAGCGGTACATCCCAGCTCTCTCTGCCCCTAGAGATCCAGCTCGGGCCTTGCCTCTTCCAGGGAGGCTTCCTGGACTCATCAAGCTCCCAGAGATTTCTTTAGTTCTATGGACCTCTTCTTCGTCTCCTTTAAATGTGTGTGTGGGGGTCTCATGTCCCCAAATAGAGAGCCAGTTCTTTGATGGTAGAAGCTCTGCCCCACCCCAGCCAGCAAGGACTGTACGAAGGGCTGAGGTTCCATTACCATCCACTGGACCCAAGACCCGGCCCTCGCGGGAGGTACTTCAACCTCACGCCCCCTTTTCTCTCTGAACCTTGTTCTGTTTCCTCCAATTCATTTGAAAGGAGTGTCTGTGCCGTGAGCCGTGGGTTACATTTTGTTGTAAATTGTTTAAAAAGAACTCGCTTGGCTTTGGAAGGGACGAGCAAGTCTCAGCCTCTGCCTTTCACAAGGGGATTGGAAAGCTAAGAAAATAAATGGGAACTATTTTGAGCAAAAAGCCATTTTCCTCGATGAACGGGGAGAATGGCGTTTGATGTTTATAAAAGGGAAAAAGCAAGGGCTGGGAGGGGAGGCGACTTCCCTGGGTCTCGCGCTGATCAAAGGCATCCCACGTCATGCCCGCTTCCCTCGAGTCCTGCTGGGCTCCCGGGACTGTACTGAGGTGAGCGGGAAAGGAGACCTGAGGAATTTACAGTTTATCTGCAGGGAGAAAATGCGAGTCACAGAAGTAACTTCGCCTGAGCCAGCAGGGGGAGAAGACTGTGTCGGATAATACAGCGCAAAGGGGTCCAGACTTCAGCTGGCAGAGGGGAAGGAACGCCTGCAGTTGGGGGTGTTATTAACAAAGGTCTTCTAAGGAGGACGCAGCAGGTGCTTGGGTCTCCCCCGCCAAGTGTGATGACTTCAAGGTCCCCCGGACCGTGGCTCTGACTCTGCTGCCTCTTTACTGTCTCCAGCCTCTGCCCGGTCCCTGTCACCTGAATACTCTCTCATCCACAGCTGTGGGGCTCTCCATGGCTGGTGGCTCCCCCATCAGCTCCTGTGACCACCCGGCTTTCTCACAGCTCGGCTCTGATGTGGCCTCTGGCTGCTGGACGAGAGCTGTGCCAGGAGGAAGGTCGCGAAGACAGAACAACCCCCACTTTTACAGGGCAGCCCCTGTTGAATGCTGAAGGGTTGGCGTTCAACCTAAGGGCAAGCCGCATCGAAGCGTGGCTACGAAGCACACTAAATAAAGCAAAGATTTCCCTCTAGACTACCCAGAGGATGAATGGAAGCCTTGAGACGGGCTAAGTAGCATTTACAAGGACTGGATATCCGGTGACAAGGAGTGTCCTAGCATGGTGGCTGTGACAAAAGTGAGCACAGGATGAACCTGAGAAATTGTTGAGGATATACTGTTGGAAAAGTGAGGGGTGAATTAGGGCAGCCCCGTGGCAGAAAGGCACATGCTGTGGGACTTTGAGCAGGGCATCTAACCTCTCTGATTCTGCGTCTTTATCTATAAAATGAGAGTCATAGCACATACTTTAGCGCATTGTTATGAATAGTATACAAACTATTTGTAAAGTCCTTGGCCTAGTGCTTAGCACAGGGCAGGTGGGAAACCTGATATCCTTCTAGATGCTGAGGATCAGCCTGGCAGGGGCTGGAGCAACCATGGAGAGGAAGGAATCTAAAGGAACTCATACTGTATCTCAGGGGGCCTGGCAGGTGATGCTGGGTTCGAAATATGGAACTGGGGGACGTGGCCTAGATGTTGAAAAGCATGATGTGTTTAGCGTTTGACCTCCAGTCACCCTAAGTCGTGGGTAGCTCTGATCAAGGGGACAGATCAGTCGAGGAAATAGGATCAGGCAAGCAGACAAAGGAGAGACAGGCTCGGCATGTAGGAGCCGTGAGGACACTGTTGTTGCCAGGTGGGAGGTCCAGAGTCCGCGAGACTGCCAGCAGCTGTGAGACCTGCCATCCCAGGCTGCCAGGCAAAGAGCTGGGCCAGTGCTTCTCACCCTGGCTGTGCGCCAGCATCACAGAGACGCGCCTCTGGCCCCTTGGAGATGCAGTGGTGATTGTGATGAGCTGTCAGGACCGTAGCCACAGCCCAGGCCTGGAACCAGCAAGCGGGGCTTGGCGGCCGGGGCGGGAGCAGGGTTGGGGGTGGGCAGGCAGGGGGCTAGGCAGGGCAGAAGGAACCTTGACCCCAGGCTACCCACCACCCAAAGCACCCTCCCCAACACACACCTGGAGGGAGATTGGCCCCAGGGGGCCTGGCTTTGGGAGCCACAGGTGAGGACCCCAGCAGGCGGGCTGGGCAGGATTCCAGAACTGGAGTCAGTGGTTCTCCAATAGAAATGTACCCCTGGGTTCTCCTAGGAGAATGTCTTGCAAGTACCCCGAGATCTTTTGCTAAATGCCTGTTGTCCCCTTACCAACTTCGAAATTCATGATTGCTTTCCTCTCAATTATCCCCTCTTTCTTCATTCACCAGGTATCTGTGACCCCTCCCCTTCCTCCTCACCACAGGTTAGACCCTGTTCAGGCTCTGGGAGACAGCGGGGACAAACAGGCTCCTTTTTTTACCTCCCCCCCCCCCCCTTTCAGCTGCCCCTGTAGCATGTGAATGTTCTCGGGCCAAAGACTGAATCTGAGCTGCAGCTGCAACCTACGCCATAGCCACGGCAATGCCAGATCCTTAACCCACTGCGCCACAGTGGGAACTCCCAGGCGTGGTTCCTACTCTCCAGGAACTTACCTTCAAGTGGGGGAAACAGAGTGTGGACACAAAGGAAGTATGTCAGTCACTAAAAAGTGCTATGAAGGGGAATAGATCGGCCTAGAAAATTAGAGGAGGATGGTGGTCCAGGAAGTTCTTCACAGTTAGGTGACCTTTGGGCAGACACCTTAGGGAAATGAGCATGGGAGCCTGGAGGACAGAGAAAAGAACATTCCAGATGGGAAAACTATTAAGTGCCAGGACCCTGGGGCAGGATCATGCAAGGGGGCCCCTGAGGCTGGGGCGGGACGAATTCCTGGGAGGTGGCAGGAGGAGCAGGGCCACTGAGTGGCAGTGGCAGGTCTAACCGTTCTTAGAGTTTTGAAGTTGGAGGAAGTCACTCAGTGTCCCTGGACTCTGTTAATCCCACTGATATGATTTCTCAGTAACCAGAGCAACTGCAGTTGGCCCATTTCCCTCTCTGCCTTAAAATAGCTCTAAAAATATTAGATAAGAGTCCTAGGGACAAGAGGACCCTTATTAAATTTGCTTTTGGCATCCCATGTTTGGGTCTGCCAGACATGGTCCCCAGAGAGAGAGAGAGAGAGAGAGGGCCCTGGTGAAAAAGTGCTTCTTAGAAAAAAAAAAAAAAAAGCTCAGAATTTGAAAAGTTCTTTCTTGTGCAGGCACATGGCTGTGAGTTGAACTCCATATACTTCTATGATCAGACATTAAGAATAAATACCCTTAGGAGTTCCTGCTGTGGAGCAGTGGGTTAAGAATTGTCTGTAGTGGCTTAGGTCGCTGCAGAGGCGTGGGTTCGATCCCCAGCTGGGCGCAGTGGTTTAAAGAATCCAGCGTTGCCTATGCCACAGCTGTGGCTTGGATGCAATCAGCTGTGGCTCAAATTTAACTAAAGAAAAAAAAAAAGAGGGAGTTCCCGTCGTGGCGCAGTGGTTAACGAATCCGACTAGGAACCGTGAGGTTGCAGGTTCGATCCCTGCCCTTGCTCAGTGGGTTAATGATCCGGCGTTGCTGTGAGTTGTGGTGTAGGTCGCAGACGTGGCTCGGATCCCGTGTTGCTGTGGCTCTGGCGTAGGCTGGCGGCTACAGCTCCGATTAGACCCCTAGCCTGGGAACCTCCCATATGCCGTGGGAACGACCCAAGAAATGGCAAAAAGACAAAAAAAAAAAAAAGAAAGAAAGAAAAAAAAAGAATGCCTACCATCAGAAGACTAAAAATCTACGTATATAAATGTATCACTTAATATCTTGTAACCAGGAACTGTTTTCAATTCTTTTTAATAGTATTTTTTTATTTTTTTATCTTTATTTTTTTGTCTTTTTAGGGCTGCACTGGCGGCATATGGAAATTCCCAGGCTAGGTGTCAAATTGGAGCTGTAGCTGCCAGCCTTCACAACAGCCACAGCAACTCAGGATTCGAACCATATCGCGACCTACACCACAATGCCGGATCCTTTAACCCACTGAGCCAGGACAGGGATCGAACCCGAGTCTTCATGGATACTAGTCGGGTTTGTTACCACTGCTGAGCCATGAGGGGAACTCCTTTCCTTTCTTTTTAAATATCTTCTCTTCTTTGCGTTTTTTGCCCCCTGGCCTTGTCGTGGCTACTTTGAATTCACCTTCTTCAGGCTGGATGCTTTCTAAGGGTGCCTGTGGGGTCCTGTCACCCACCGAGCTACTCCCGGCACCCAGAGGCCAGGGCTCCTGGCCAAGCCCTCCAGCTCTTTGCCTCATCAGAGAGGAGACCTTTATCTGCTGCTTCGATTACCTTCCCAGGAAGCGTGGAGGGCTTTCTGCCTTACGGCTGAGATGCCAACAAATCTCTTTAGTTATATGAAGGTCCCTTTCTAAAATAGAATGGCTAAGAGGGCAAATAGCTTGGGGTTTATTTTCCCCAGTGATTTTTTTCTTGTGTTTCTTTCCTTTAATCAGGACATGATCAGCTATATGGCTTCATGGTTGTCTACCCCATCCTCTTTTGATTGTGATTGCTTAAAAACAAACAAACAAAAAAACCTATTAGCTTTTTCTATATTTTCCCCCCAAACAAGGCTATTAGCTTTGCGTCTCTAACTTATTTGCCTTAAAACTGGGTATGTAAAGGGTTAAAAAACAACAACAACAAAACAACAAGCAAGCAGGCAAACTCCAGAGCCCAACATAGCAGAACAGTTTGCACATACTTGGCAGATATACTGGTTTCCTCATATAAATACCCTCTCCTGCCCAAAGGACTCCAAGTTTCAACTGTTAGAGATTATTTTATTTGACTTTAAGCTTTTAAAAATGCATATACCTTCTGGAAGATTATTGATCAGCTAATAGCATCTCGTGAACTAGATAACAAGATCACTGACACAGGAGATTTGATTTTCTTAGGAGCATGCTAATAAGGGCAAGTTTCTGGAATCAGTGTGAGCAGCATGAGGTCCCCAAATGCCTTAGCTTAGAGGACAGGGAAATGAGAAGAAAGGTGAATGACTGTAAGGAAAAGCAGTGGGTGAGGAAAACAGAAGAAAATGGCAGAGGGAATGGATAGGGCAGCCCTCTTTGTGGGCCCTGCTCCTTCTTCCCTCTTTCCCCTGAGCAGTCAGGTCCTCTCAGCACCAGAAGCCACTGAGCGCTGGTGACCCTCAGAGCTCCAGCCCTGGGCTCTCCCAGGAGTCTGAGCCTCCCGAGACCACCTGGACAAACCCCCTAGACATCCCCACCGCCCGGCCCCAGCCAGCTCTGTTTTCTCCATCTCAGTCAAGGGGCTTGTGGTCTCCGGTCGTTGGAACGGAAAGCCTGCGTCCTCTTTCATATCTTCCTCTTCACAGAGCCCCGCGAATTCCTGATTCTGCCCTTTCCTCTCCCGTCTGGATAAATGTCACTCAGTTCAGATATTTGCCCTGGACCGGGGGAGATTCCCTCCCACTTCTCCGTCTTAAATCTGTGTGCAGTCCTGTCCTGCATGCCACCTCGGCGATCTTTGATATCACCCACCGCTCATGAGGCTCCCAGAGCTCCCGGTTAATTTAGGCAAAACCTAAACTCTTCAGTCTGTGGCTCAAAGCTGCCCTGTCTGGCCCCAGCCTGGTCTGTGTCTTTCTTTGAGGGAGCCCGGATCGTGGTTCCTTCCTCCTCCTGGTGGCGCCGGTCCTGGTCCCCAAGAGCTGCTTTTGTAAAGCCCTTTGTGTGATGAACTAATTCCCACTAAAGTAATCCCCTCTTTTCTAACCACCCTAGGCTCAATCCTTCCAGGGCACATTTGTAGTTGGAGTTGAGCGTTTGTACAAATAGGTTTAAGCGTTAATTGGGAGAACGAGAAGGCAATTATTTTGGGGGGTGGGTGGACTTTCCCAGGCCCTTCCCCTCCCCCCTCTCCCCTCCCCCAGGGCCCTCTGCCCCCTCCCCATGCAGGGAGGGTGTGGCTGAGATGTGCCAGGGGAGGTGTCTCTGGAGGGAGGGGGGAAAGTGGAGCAGTGGTTGCAATCGAGAACTTTTTATGGTAGAACCTAGAACCAACTTTGTATTTCCCCAACGTTTGTTTTATTGGTGTGGATTTCCTAACACCGTCAGTTCACAGCATCCAAATGCAAAGAAGGAGCTCCTGTCAGTCCTCGAAGTGGAGTGGCTTCAGCTTTTGGAAAAACATATGTCATTATTCTTAGCTTTTCGTTTTGCCGCAGACTGATGAAAGGCTCCTGGGGCGGGGAAGGGCTGGTGTGGAGAACCACCCACTGGGTGTCCCCCCACCCCCAAGCCCTCCAGTTCTCCAAAGGTAAAGCTGCACTTTCAAATGTTAATAATTAATGGCAATGTTAATTTATCATAGTTTCCCGTAACGTTCTCTAATGGAAGTGGCCCCAGGGGAGAGGATGGTAAAGGAGATTGAGAACCAGAACGGGAAAGAAGTGGGGAGCAAAGGAGGGGGCAGGGGAGGTAGGGCAACCCCTCTTCCAAGCTGTGTCCATGCTCCAGGACACTGGGAAACATTCTTGGGCCGCGGGAGGCAATTTTATAGTCTTGTCCTAGAGCGCATGCGTGTGTGTGTGTGCGTGCGTGTGTTTACACGTGTGCATACACACGTGTGCTTTGTGGCTTGGCCTCCTGAACAAATGCTGGTCTGCTGGCACCTATCTCTGATCCCCAAGCGAGAAAGGCCGATGTCCTGGCATGGGGGTGGGGGTGGGGGTGGAGAAGCTGCGGGAAGGACGGAGGCCCTGGCGCTCTGTCTCCAGCCTGGGTTTGGTTTCTTGCAAGCACCCTGCCTGGTCCCCTCAGCCTGACCAGAAGGCTTGGCTCACAGCTTTTTCTCGTTGCCGTTCCAGGAGTGTGCGGCTGCTGCGGTGCCCTGCGCCCCAGGTACAAGAGGCTGGTGGACAACATCTTCCCCGAGGATCCCGAGGTGGGTCGCCTCTGCCGCCATCGGGCCTCTCACTGTCTTACACCATCCAGATGCCTGGAGGGGAGGCCCAGCCCCGGGCCCACGTGGACAAGCCAAAACTGTGGCTGCAGCCCTGTGAGCAGTCAGAAGCTGTCAGGAGCCTGACACCTGAGCAGCTTGGCTCACTCTGAAGTCAGGATCTGCAGAAGGCTCTAGCAGTTTGTCTTGGTGTGCTCTGTGCTTTTGACAGGTCCTTGAGCCGCTAACTCTCTTGATGGTACCGTGTCCCTGCTGTTGAGGGTGGGCATCTGCCTTCTTGCGTTTTGGTTCTGGAGCCCGGGTCTTCTCCGCGCTGCCTCTGGAATCTGCCAGGTGTCAGGTGAACACACACCTGGTTTTTTGGTTTCCAAGCTGCCCCTCCATGGTCAGGTGGCATTATGGGTCGTGTAGTTTTGGAAATGTTGGCATCTAATGTGCTTGATTTGATCTCTAGGAATCAATCACATCTTTTTTTTTTTTTTTGGTCTTTTTAGGGCAGCACCTGGGGCATATGGTGGTTCCCAGGTTAGGGGTCGAATCAGAGCTGTAGCCACTGACCTACGCCACAGCCACAGCCACACAGGATCCAAGCCACGTCTGCAACCTACACCGCAGCTCATGGCAATGCCGGATCCTTAACCCACTGAGCGAGGCCAGGGATCAAACCTGTGTCCTCATGGATGCCAGTCATATTCATTTCTGCTGAGCCACGATGGGAACTCCCAATCACATCTTCTTGATGGGCCAGTGGAGGGTCACATTTCCAGCATACCCTGGACAGTTCCCTGAGAGCTGCAGAGCTGCCTTCTTCCTGTTCATATCTTGGTGTATCTAGTACTTAATTCTAAGTCACTTTTACTGAAGCCTTGTCATCCATTTGTATACACACACATACACACACCTCTACACACACACGTATATACATTCATGTACATACACATACACATGTGTAAACCCATGTAGTATACACATGCACACACATATGTACATTTATATCACTTTTGTTTTTGTTTTTGTTTTTGACTTTTTAGGGCCGCACCTGTGGCATATGGAAGTTCTCAGGCTAGGAGTTGAACTGGAGCCACAGCTGCCCGCCTACGCCAGAGCCACAGCCACACAGGATCCAAGCAGCATCTGCAACCTACCCCACAGCTCAAGACAATGCTGGATACTTAACCCACTGAGCTGAGCCAGGGATTGAACCCGTGTCCTCAGGGATACTAATCAGGTTTGTTACTGCTGAGCCACAGTGAGAACTCCCATCACCTACTATTTTTATTTATAGCTAAAAAGCTTGGGGCTACTTTGGGAGTTCCTGGAGCGCAGCACCTCTGATCAGCCCTGTATCTCGGAAACCCACACGTGTCTGATAGGCCCTCCGGTAAAGGTTGATTGCGTTGAATGAGGATTTACCCTTAGAGCTGAACCCTTCCAGCCAGAGCATGGCCACAGGCGGGTGATCTGTCTTTGGCAGGATGGCCTGGTGAAGACCAACATGGAGAAGCTGACCTTCTACGCCCTCTCAGCTCCAGAAAAGCTCGACCGCATTGGCGCCTACCTCTCCGAGAGGCTCATCCGCGACGTGGGTCGCCATCGATATGGGTAAGTAGCATGGGGCAGGCGAGAGAGTTTCTGAAACTACATGATATATGTTGAGGGCAAAGCCGAGGGTCCTTTTAAGAAGACGATGATAGACCAGGTTATCGAACAGCCTGAGAAAACGGGGGCTGGGATGGAGGCGTGGGTTCCCTGTGCTCTTTCCAAAAGCAGGGTAAAATGTGCTGCTGCTGCCACGATTGGGGAAGAAGGGGATGTTGGCTTCCTAGGAGCACCTGGTAGCATCATTTACCACTGTTTCTATCCAGAAGCCCTCACATACCGTCCAGCCCAGAATATGCCCTTATTCTTGTCAAACCTATCCTGACTCATTCAACTTACTCTCAAAAAAAAAAAAAAAAAGAGGAACCATCTACATTCTACTGAGAAGGCAAGGTGAGGGGTGATTTGTCCATTAAAAATACACTTAAGTGGAATATTTATCAGTCTTCTGAGAGGAAGGACTTGCTATGTATAGAATAGAGAAGGAATCTTAAAAAAAAATGACTGATCCATAGATTTAGCTGTCAAACATGTGGACTGAAATATGAACACCACCTTCACTTATTAAATTGATTTTTTTTTTTGTCTTTTTAGGGCTGTTCCTGCGGCATATGGAGGTTCCCGGGCTAGGGGTCTAATCAGAACTGTAGCCGCCGGCCTACACCAGAGCCACAGCAATGCCAGATCTGAGCCGCGTCTATGACCTACACCACAGATCACGGCAACACTGGATCCTTAACCCACTGAGGGAGGCCAGGGATCAAACCTGCGACCTCATGGTTCCTAGTCGGATTCATTAACCATTGAACCACGTCGGGAACTCCTAAATTGATTTTTTTAAGTGTATGTAATATTGAGTATTAACCCAAGGATGGTGAAATGAGAGGCATTTTCATACTTTTCTAGAATGAATGCAAATGGCTTGACCCTCTCAAAAAATTCAGAAAGTAATTTTGAAACATAGAGCTTCGCAAACTCTTTTGTCCTTTGATCTAGCAATTCCATTTCTATTCCACTGAATCAATTTTAAATATAATCTAACTTTATAGATGTCCCTTATGGTATTTTTTTTTTGTCTTTTGTCTTTTTAGGGCCACACCCAAAGCACATAGAGGTTCCCAGGCTGGGGGTCAAATCAGAGCTGTAGCTGCTGACCTACGCCACAGCCACAGCAACACCAGATCCGAGCTAAATCTGTGACCTACACCACAGCTCACAGCAATGCCAGATCCTTAACGCACTGAGGAAGGCCAGGGATTCAACCTGTGTCCCCATGGATACTAGTCAGATTCGTTTCTGCTGAGCCAGGACAGGAACTCCCTGGTAATTTTTATAATACTGAAAATATGGAAGTTCCCCTTGTGGCTCAGCAGGTTAAGACCCCGACTAGCATCCATGAGGATGGGGGTTCACTCCCCGGCCTCGCTCATTGGGTTAAGGAGCCAGCATTATCACAAGCTGCAGTGCAGGTCACGGATGCAGGTCACAGAGGCAGCTCAGATCCCGAGTTGCTGTGGCTGTGGGATAGGCTGGGAACTTCCATATGCCAGGGGTGCATCCCTAAAAAGACAAAAAAAAAGAAAAGAAGTAACTTAAGTGTCCAACAAGAGAGAATAGTTTAGTACATTACAATGTTTATCACTTGGGGAAATGTTATCTAGCCAATAAAAGGGTGTTTATACACATGCTTTCCATGTAATATGGAAAATTCCTTATGTAAATGAAAAATAGAATATGTAATTATATACACAGTATTTAAATCAAGCTAAAAACAAGAAATCTCAATGCCTAGAAAATATAGTAAAAACAAATATGCTAAGATACCGAGTAATCATTTTGTGAGCCATGTTGCTGGGGGTTTTGTTTTGTGTTCTAAGCTCCCTTTTTTGTGGGTTTCCTAAATATTCTCTATTGAGCATGCATTATTTCTTTGGTGAAAAAAGTCACCTGCAGTACATACCAGTTTGCTGCCCAGCCATGCTGCCACAATCTGGCTGAAGAGAATCTAAGACGCCCCTGGTGGCACTGCTGATGGGGCAGAGGGCAGGGTGGATCTAGGGCACCTGCTTCTAAGTCCCACTGGTTCCATTCTCCACAAAGCCTTTTCTCTCCATCCTCTACCTTCCTCTGCTCCTACCTTTCTCCAGCTGCAGACTCCAAATGGTGGCAGTGGCCTTGGAAATTGCCTCCCTGCCTCCCATCTCACCTGTTCCAGCCCTTCCAGAGCCATACCGCTCAGCTCTGATTTTTCACAGCACAGACCTGAAGCTCTACTTCCCTGAGTCCTTGACTGTGCGATTGCAGCCCCTCGGCTTGATTTTTGAGGGCTTCCACTCCCTGCCCCTAACTTGCCTTCCACCCATCGGCACCCGCCACACCTGCTCTAGACCCCCTCCAGACGGACTAGCTGACAATCTGGCCCCTCAGCCATTGCAGTGCTCTCAACCCCGGACCCCCTTCGCTCCCCCTACCCCCGCCCCCGCCAACCAACGCCCATCAGCCCCACTGTCCGCCAAGACCCCGTCCTCTGGGTGAGGAAGGTGGAGTGAGAACCGAAGAATAGAGGTTTGCATTGTGCCGACAGCACACAGAGGTCCACACCTCCGCAGGACCCACAGCCACGCTTCCATGCAGCTATCCCTGGTGGAGGGGTTCCCATTGTGGCTCAGAGGGTTATGAACCCAACTAGTCTCTGTGAGGATGAGGGTTCAATCCCTGGCCCCACGCAGTGGGTTAAGGATCCGGGGGCATTGCCGTGAGCTGTGGTGTAGGTCGCAGATGCAGCTTGGATCCCGTGTTGCTGTGGCTGTGGTATAAGCCGGCAGCTGTAGCTCCAATTTGACCCCTAGCCTGGGAACGTCCATATGCCACATATGCAGCCATTAAAAAAAAAAGCTATCCCTGGTGTAAAACCAGGCCCCCCCCCAAATTCATTTCAGTGATCTCCTTATATAATAAAATTTGGTAATATGCTCAATAAAAAGGGCACGAATATACCAAACATGCTGATTATATAAATTGCCTTGACATATTATAAAACAGGGTCAAGCAAGCAAAAATGTCTTTATCCTAGACTGAATCCGAAACTAATATGCTAGCAATAACATTCAGCACTTAATACTAATTTTGCCTGCCCTCTCCGAAGCGATGGCTCTCTCAGTAAAAACCTCGTGGAGCCAGCAGAGCCACTTAGAAATATTCCATTGCGCTTAGAACTACAATTCAAAATTGGTATCATTCTGTTAAAAATAGCCATTGAAGTCTAAGTATTTAAAACCTTGACAGCCTCGCTGGGGACTCTGGTCATAAACATTTGCAGAGGGAGTTCCCATTGTGGCTCTGAGGGTTAAGCACCTGATATAGAGTCTGTGAGAAGGCAGGTTGGATCCCTGGCCTTGCTCAGTGGGTTTAGGATCTGGTCTTGCCTCAGCTGAGGCTTAGGTCAGAGATGGGGCTCAGGTCCCATGTTGCTGTGGCTGTGGTGTAAGCTGGCAGTTGCAGCTCCAATTCAACCCTTAGCCTGGGAACTTCCATATGCCATAGTTGCGCCCTGAAAAGAAAAGGAAAAAATTTTTTGGAGAAGAAAATCTGTTCGATCTGTTCTCCTGTTCCCACCTCCCCATCTCTCCTTACCCACCGCCACGCTCATCACCATGGACCTCACCATTGATGGCAGCTTTGAAAGAGCAAAACACTCACATGCAGGAGTTCCCCTGTGGTGCAGTGGGTTAAGGACCCAGTGTGGTCAGTGCTGTGGCTTGTGTTGCTACTGTGTTGACGGAGATTTGATCCCTGGCCCGGGAACTTCCACATGGCATGGGTGTGGCCAAAAAAAAATTTCCATGCAGACAGTCTGAGGTGCTGTCTCCCTGCCATCATGCAGGTGTCTGTGCTTATGGATTGACCATATGGACATGAACCTTGGGCTTTGGACTCCGTGGCAGATCCGCCCTCCTCTGCCCCACGGCCTCCCTGCAGCATTGCCCATTCCAGCTGTATGTGCTTGGGTGTGCTTAGCATCAGCAGTGATAACCAGACGTGGGCAGGGAGAGGATAAGATGCGAATTTCAAGGTACCGCTCCTCATTCTGGGCTCTGAGGGGCACAGCAGCCAAGAGTGAGAATTCCTCAGAGTTTTGTCCTTCTTTTTCTGTTTTCCTTCTGGTTCAACCCAGCTGCTAGAACACCCCTAGAAACCGGAGCACAAGGGAGGTAGCTGCAGTGCTGGGTGAGACGCAGGGTCGGCTGGCAGTGACCGCGTGCACAAGTCCATGTTTGGATCTGTCAGGTTCCCCCAGGCCTGGAGCCCCAGAGGGTGGAGATGCCTGTGTTAACAAGGGGTGGGCTGCTCCCCAAGAAGCCTGGCCCTGGAGCTGACCTGCGGCAGGGGCAGAGGCTCCTGAGATACACAGGCCCCAGAGGGACCTTGAACCTGGTTGGAGGACAGAGATATGAGATAAATGAGAGGGTCATCCTTCCTCCCTTGGCTGAGGTCCGCTCCTACTTCTGGGTTCCTCAAACCCAGAAGGTTCTGTCCAGCAGTAGGGACATGACTAAATACATTCAAATTGCCCAGAATAAGAAGTTCTTTGTCAGGGCTGCTGCTCTTGGAGTGATTCGCAGGCAGGGACTGGCCCTGCTAAAGCTGCCCCCTCTCTCTGCCTGCTCGTCCCCACCTCTGGTCCTGGACCTGCTTTCCTCTCCAACCAAGTCTGGTCCCCAGGCTTTGCCAGCTCCTCTTTTCCTGGAGGCTCCCAGGGCTACTCCTGACTGAGTGGAAGGTGTGGCAGCAGAGCCAGCTGCCTCTTCTGGAATTCAAGACAAAGCACTTCCTGCCTGGCTCCTGAGCACCAGGCCCCCTGCAGCTTTGCCTCTGTTGCTATAACTCGCCTTCTGCCTTCGTTGGCCTGTGACTCTCAGTTCCTGGTGTTATAACCTGCCAAGTGGCTTCTTCTGATCTCAGCTGCTGCCCATGAACCCTAGCCCATCCCGGATTCCTTGGGTTCTGCCTTCTTCACCTGCTAGGAAGCCCTACTAATACATCCAAGACCCTCAGTCCTCAGCTGCGGCTGTGGTCTCTAATCTGCTCTTGCTTTTTCCTGGGACTTCTGTGGTGGGCCAGTCCTAACCAGCTCCTTCCTGCTCCAATGACCCAGTCAGGCCAGTTTCTCTGATCTATTATTACACTGGGCCCCTTTCAGGACACCACACATAGGTCAGATCTTGGCTGAGACTGACCCGTCTGGCCCCAGTCCTCTTGAGCGGCCATCACCTGGAAAAGTCCATGCTCTGTTCCCTTTGAGAGTCTAGATTTAAGGGATAAGGCATATCCAGGAAGGTTCCAGGGTCCCACTGACTTCTAAGCTTCTAAGACACTTTGAAAAGCTCCAAGGTCACAAGTTCGATCTTTCCATCCCTAGTGTGAGAATTGAAGATGGGGGTTGAAGGAAAGAGTAAGCCAAGAACCAGGCCTTAAACTTCTTCACTTTTCAGTTTCACTTCCACTGTAATTTTCACTTTCCATCAAAATTTCCACTCCTGGTCGGAAGCCAATTTTTTTTTTTTTTTTTTTCCCCTGGCTAGCAAAGGATGGTTTTCCTTATCGGGATTTTTCTGGGAATTTTTTTACAGGAAAAGGAAAAGCAGCAATCTCAGCTCTGGGATTTGAGAGGCCTTCTATTTTCTTCTCTTGCCAAATTCCACCCCACCCCTTCCTTTCCCTCATTTACACTCTGTGAAATCACGGTGAAACCCTTCCTACAGAAGGATGCTGGGATAGCTCATGAAGGAAGAGATGTTGGAGCTCCTGTTGGGGCTCTGTGGTAATGAGCCCAACTAGCATCCATGAGGATGCAGGTTTGATCCCTGGCCTTGATCAACAGGTTAAGGATTCAGCGTTGCCATGAGCTAGGGTGTAGGTCGCAGATGCAGCTTGGATTCTGTGTTGCTGTGGCTGTGGCGTAAGCCGGTGGCCACGACTCCAATTCAACCCTTAGCCTGGGAACTTCAATATACTGTGGGTGTGGCGCTAAAAAGACAAAAGACAAAAGAAAAAAAAGAGTAAAAGAAGAGATGTCCACACTGCCTGCTTCTACTTCCCACCTGCCATGTTTGGTTGCCAGAATGTGTCTGGGTTTCTCTGCGGGTCATTAGGAAGGGTGCTGGCCCAGGCTTCTCTAAACTTGCAGGAGTCGGACTGCTTCACAGTCAGCACAGGGGACCTGGATGCTGCCAGGACTGGTCCGCAAGGCACGGCAGGTCTCCTGCACTGTGACTGCGACAGCCTCGGAGGGGCCAGGCTATCTCTAGCCAGGACTGGCCGGCCCTCCAGGACCAGAGGATCATGACTGCAACAAAGGAACCCAAAGGCCCAGGGCTGCCTTTGCATTTAAAAGACACTGAGGGAGTTCCCGTCGTGTTCCCGTCGTCGTGGTGCAGGGGTTAACGAATCCGACTAGGAAACATGAGGTTGTGGGTTCAATCCCTGCCCTTGCTCAGTGGGTTAAGGATCTGGCATTGCCGTGAGCTGTGGTGTGGGTTGCAGACGTGGCTCGGATCCCACATTGCTGTGGCTCTGGCATAGGTGGGCGGCTATAGCTCTGATTAGACCCCTAGCCTGGGAACCTCCATATGCCGCAGGAAGCGGCCCTAGAAAAGGCAAAAAGACAAAAAAAAAACCAAAAAAAAAAAACAAAAAACCACACTCTGAGGACCCAACAGGACCAGATGCATTTGTGACTGTGCCGAGAGAGAGCTATTTACTAACATTTTCATTTGATGATATTAAGTAATAATAATAACTGACCTGGCTCGTAGGTAAAAGAAATAAACATTTTACAAAGGGGAGAGTTCAGAATAGAGGGGCTGTTTTTCTTCTGCTTGCTTGGTAGAGACGTTAGGTCCGGGGTACTGAAGGAATGGTCGCTGATGTGTTTAGAAAAGGACGTTTAGAAGGCGTCCTGACTGCTGTTACTTCATACACTCGGATTTGCAAAGCTGGCTCATGTGTGAGGCGCTTCGGATGCGCAGTGTCTGAAAAAGAGCGGCTGTCGCTGGAGCCTCTGCGGAGCTGTGTTGTGATTTTGCGGTGCCGTCAGAGCTCATCCTGTCGTCATGCGTTCTTTTTATTTAACCAAACTCTGTTTTAAAGCAAAGACTAGCTAATCAAGAAATTTGTACTATCTGCCTAACCCTCAAAGACAGGTATGATTCGGATCAAGACATAAAGAAGCACGCATCTTTAATTCACCCCGTTATTTACGCATATAAACCTGACTCTGGGCGGCTTTATCATTTCAAAAGCCTGTAGCGACTGCTTGTCCTCTGTCTTTAAGAGAAGCCTTTGGCTACTTGCTTTGACTTAAAGGCATCAGCCTGACTCCTTAGCACCCAGGTAGGTTTGGGGGTTCTCCACTCACTCTGTCTTTGCCTGTGCTTTCTTTATCGGGAAGTTCTTTTCTTTTTTCTTTCCTCTTCTCTTCTTTTTTTTTTGTTTTTTTTGTTTTTTCTTTTTACGGCCGCACCCATGGCATATGGAAGTTCCCAGGCTAGGGGTTCAATCAGAGCTGTAGCCCCTGGCCTACATCACAGCTGCATCCAAGCTGCATCTGCAACCTATGCCACAGCTCACTGCAACACTGGATCCTTAACCCACTGAGTGAGCCAGGGATCGAACCCACATCCTCCTGGATCCTAGTCAGGTTCTTAACCCGCTGACCCACGGTGAGAACTCCAGGAAGTACTTTTCTACTCCACGTGGCTTGGCCCTAGGAGTAGAGGGCTGAACTCTGTAATGGACACAGGAGCCACACTCCGAGTCTGTGGAGTCTTGTGAAGCACTGCCCTTCTGCAGGATAGAGTCGTGTTCAGCCTTAACTTCTCTTTCCTGGGAGGGCAGACACTTGAGTTGCTCTGGGTTGCTCAGATTCACTTTTATTTGTACCCGAGGGTTTCTAAAGCACTCCTAAACCTGATTAGCAGATACTTGTGTTATTTAGGGCATACAGAGACTCAAGAATACAGTGGCTCCAGCAATAAGAAGTATTTTTTTCTCTCTCTCATGCAACACTTCAGTCTGGTCAGTGGACTCTGCTCCACAAGGTCACCCAGGGCTTCCACCTCTGGCTGTCTGGTGGCTGCCACTCTGCAGCCAGCAGGAAGAGGGAAGAGTGGATGTGGAGGGCAATCCCCTCTTTTAAGCGAGTGAGGCTGACCTTGCTTGCATCACGCCCCCTCATTTTAATGACAACATTCAGTCATGTGACCTCACCGAGCAGCAAGGGAGGCTGGGAAATGTTCCCAGTGAGCAGCTACAAGCTCAGCTAAACATCTGAATTACTAGGGAAATGGGCAAAAATAGATTCCAGGGGAGACATCTAGCATTCTGCCCCAGACACATAACTCTTTAATGAAAATCACAAAGATTTTTAACCAGAAGAGTTTTGCAGAGGCTCCCTTATTAGAAGTTAAAAGATAACCTTTCTTGAGGGATGTCTACCTTGTTTTCTTTAGAAATGCAAGTGCTTCGTAAGTGAGGACTTATACCTTTCATGATGTTTCTTTTTTGACCATATGCCTGTTATGTCACTCTCATGGAACAAATGTGGGTTTGAGCTTGGACACGTTCCTAGTTCTCATGGGGAATTTGATGTGCGGCAGTTTTCTTGAGATTTAAGAGAAGCATTGAAGAAGACGGTGACTGGAGGTTGTCCTGCAACAGCTAGTCTGGAAAGGACTGAGTGTTTGTAGCCTGGAGAAGAGAACAAGGAAAACCAGAGTGTTGTTTTCAAGTGGTTGAAGGGCCGGCAGGTCGAAGAGGTCAGCCCTCTTTTTTGCTGCTCCTAAAAGTGGAATTACGAAATAAAAGACAGAGGTCATTACACTTTGCTTGAAATGCAAAGAAGTTTTTCTTTGGTGGTCCAAAAATGGGATGGATGGACTTCTCTGCTGAGCTGGTCACCATTGGAGGTTGTATATTCCTACTTTCTGAACATATGCACTTGGGTTTTTGATTTTAGAAGAATTAAGTAGTTAGGGACTTAGAACTGACACAGGGCACCTTCTTCAAGGAGACGAGAATTTTCATTCTGTGTCTATCTTACTCTCCAGGAGGTGAAAATGCCTCTTGGGCAGGGTTGGTGTTACCCAAACATGGTCACACTGGCAGCCATGTTGTTTGGGTCATACTTCGTTATAGAACCTGGGAGGGCTTCGAATACAAATCTTGCAATTTTATGTTCTTTAACCTTTGCAGTTGGTTGGTCCTCAAGCCCCTTTCGGATTCTTCATTAAGTTTTCCACTTTCTCCCCACTCTAGTGTGGGAAGGAAGGCCCTTTCCTTCTTTGGAACCCTCATGGGATGTCATTTTTTCGGGGAGCATTTCTTATTTTCCCTTTAAAGGAAATATCTGTGCATTTATCTTTTTTTTTTTTTTTTTTTTTAGGGCTGCACCCATGGGCTATGGAAGTGCCCAGGCCAGGGGTTGAATTTGTGCTGTAGCTCCCGGCCTACCCCACAGCCACAGCCATGCGGGATCCTGGTTGTGTCTGTGACACCACAGCTCACGGCAATGCCCGATCCTCAACCCACTGATTGAGGCCAGGGATCGAACCTGCATCCTCATGGACGCTAGTCGGATTTGTTTCCACTGCACCACATCAGGAACTCTCTCTGTGCATGTATCTTATATCTCCAATTCTAGCCTCCTTAAGTCAAAGGATTTCTTCATCCTTACCCCCCTGCAATGACTAGAACAGAGCTTTGCCTCAGTGGGTGCTCAACAAACACTTCTTAACTTGGACTGAAGAGTTCTCTGACCTCCCTGGGTTTAGGTTCAGAAGCTGCTCTTCCGGGCAGCAGCAAGTCTTGTGTTTGCTCAGGAAATTGTTGGTACATCTTGCCTGTCCTCCTGTTCTTCGTGTGTAAAATAAGGGGCTGCATGAATGCATCTCTAATCTCCCTTCCAGCTCTGCTTCCTTCTGGGTCTCAGCGCTGGGCTGGAGTGGGCACTCGGCGGAACGGCTGTGCAGACATTGGCAGCCTGTGGACGAGCCGCGTTCCCCAGATGCTGCCCACGTGGTCACTGTGCTGCCACCTAGATTGCCCCAGTCACCGGGTTGGGGGTGGAAGGGGCATGAGGCCGAGGGACGGCAGTGGCACCGCTCTCCCCAGGTACGTGTGCATCGCCATGGAGGCGCTGGACCAGCTGCTCATGGCCTGTCACTGCCAGAGCATCAACCTCTTCGTGGAGAGTTTCCTCAAGATGGTGGCCAAGCTCCTCGAATCAGAGAAGCCCAACCTCCAGATCCTCGGCACCAACTCGGTAGGGAGGCCTCGGGGCTCTGGGGGTGGGAGTGTGTGTGGGGGGGAACCTTTAGGTCAGCATTGTCCTAATCCATTTCTATTTGGTTTCTGCTGTTTAAAAATGATTTTTCCCTGGAGTTCCTGTTGGGGTGGGGTGCAGTGGAAACGAATCCAACGAGTATCTATGGGATGGGGGTTCGATCCCTGGCCTCGCTCAGTGGGTTAAGGATCCGGTGTTGCCGGGAGCTGTGGTGTGGGTCACAGACACAGGCTCGAATCCTGCGTTGCTGTGGCTCTGGTACCGTAGGCCAGCGGCTACAGCTCTGATTCGACCCCTAGCCTGGGAATCTCCATATGCTTCAGGTGCAGCCCTAAAAATAAAAGAATTCAAAATAAAAATAAAAAGGCAGTTATTCCTTTGAGAGCAGAGGGGGCCCAGTGCCCTCAGAACGTGGCCCCGGACTCCACGGGGCATAGTTTGTTTTTGATTTTTTCTTATTACTCAATGAATTTGTTACATTTATAGTTGTACAGTGATCACCACAATCCAATTTTATAGGATTTCCAACCCACAACCGCATGGGGCACACTTTGAAAGATGTCCAGGTTATGCTGCTTTCAAAGGGAGGATAAACTGATATTCACAGGACAGAGGCATCAGATAAGTGGAAAGATCACGGGGAAGCAGGAAACAGGGATTCTGGCATCGTTCTGCCCTTTCCTTGCTGGGTAACCTCGAGCAGGTTATCTTTCATGAGCCTCTTTTCACTGATACCCTCCGAGTTCACAGACTGAACTCAGTCCAAGCTTTGTCATGCTGGTCTCAGTACAGTGGCTGCTGTCCTGAGGGCTGATGGTCTGGGGAGAGAAGAGCTCTCAGACGTGTCAAGAATGCCCGGCTTTGTGTATGTCTAACATACTCAAATATCCCGGTGGCTTTCTTCAATTTCTTGCTTTCTCTCCCCGTCAGGGAATACTTTCAGCTCCAGGTCTTTATGCAGCTTGATGTTAAAAGCCCTGGCATTCAACTGTTTTACAGGTACCACCGTAAAAAAAAAAAAAAAAAGTTTGAGGTTTGCCCCCCCAGCCTGTCCAACCTGCCTTTTCTGAATTTTTATTGCACAATCACAACGACTTTCCTCTTCTGCCTGAGTTGATGTAACCAGAAGGTAGTCTTTCAACGTTTCTTTCAAAGTCCAGACCTGAAAACCTATTGCCCTCTCTCCTCTCTCTGCGAGCCAGCTAGCTGCCTTTGACAAATTACATATACAGTCGCTGAGGATAAAGTCTTTTGTCACGTTGCCCTGGCAACAGCTTCAAATACTGTTTCACTTGCCCCGTTTAAGATAACTATAGTCTAGAAGAGAACATCTGAATGGAAAATAAACCAGTCCTCACGCATCCAGAGGGCATCTCGCTGCGGGGGACACAGAAGCAGGTGGCTGCCAGCTTTCGTGTTCCCTACAGCAAATGCTGGCCGGGGGAAGGCGTTTCATTAGCTCGGCCTTGAAGATTCAGGGTCCTGCAGATTCCTAGATTCCTCATCGCAGTGAATCACAGCATTAACAAAGGAGAGAGTTGACTAATGATTACTGTTGCTGGAGACAGTGGAGAGCATATAAGGACAGGTAATGATAAGTAAGTCGAGTCAAATAATTGCAATAGATTGGGAGTGCGGATTCGGAGGCAGCTTTTGCTAGCGGTGTCCCCCAAAGCAGATGCTCTTTCCAGCTTTCTAAGCCTCGGAACGTCTCTCTCTTCTTCCTCCCTCCCTCCCTTCTCCCTCCCTTCCTCCCTCCCCCTTCCCTCCCCCCCCCCTCCCTCTCCTCATCCTTAATGGATATGTATCCAAATTGTGCTTGAGCACCCAAGGATGGAAGCTACGCTGAAACTTGTCACAAAAAGTCTGATTTTACTAATACTATTCCTGCACATTATATGCAGTAAAGTATAATTTTAAAAATTTAGGTGATGCTGTCAAGTCTTTAATGAGAATAGCTGAACTTGGGATGACGACGAGGGACCAGGCAAGTGAGGAGATGGTAGGGAGCCCAGGGCAGCTCAGCTCAATTATTTGCTTAGGGATTTGCTTCTGTTCACCTGCCTCGTTGCCTGATGGGTACAAATGTGTGTCTCAAGGACAGCGCAGTGACCATGTGTCCTGACCTTTTGAGGTCTCTCTCTAAGGATAAACTGAAAATATTAAATCTGAGAATGCCAAGATCCTTTACCTAAACGATCTAATATATTAGCCTAATGTAAATAGTCAAATATAAAGGGTCATATTTTTTAAAAATTATTTTTAGGGTCACACCTATGGCATATGGAAGTTTCCAGGCTAGGGGTTGAACTGGAGCTGTAGTTGCCAGTCTACGCCACAGCCACAGCAGCGTGGAATCTGAGCAGCGTCTTCAACCTACACCACAGCTCAGGGCAACGCCGGATCCTTAACCCACTGAGTGAGGCCAGGGATCAAATCCACGTCCTCGTGGATACTAGTCGGGTTCATTACTGCTGAGCCACAGTGGGAACTCCCTGTATAGCTTATTTAATCCTATAAAATAACAGGTGTTGGTACAGATGTGTAGAAATTGGAAGCTTGCTAGTGGAAACGTAAGACGGTGCGTACGCTATGGAGAACAGTTTAGTGATGCCTTCAACAGCTAACCGTATAGAATTACCATATGACTCAGCAGCTCTCCCTAGACATACCTCGAAAAGAACTGAAACAGACCCTCAAACAAATATTTGTCCACCAATGTCCATAGCAGCGCTATTCGCAATAGCCCAAAGATGAAAAACGACCAGAAGGCCACATATTGTCTTTCCATTTATATCAGATATCCAGAACAGGTGAATCCATGGAGACAGAAAGCAGCTGGTGTTTGCCAGGGGCTGAGGGAGAGAGGAATGGGAAGTGATGATTAATGACTAAGAAGTATGTTTTCTTTGGGGATTTTTAAATTATTATTACTATTGGCTGCACCCATGGCATAAAGTTCCCAGGCCAGAGATCGAACCTGTGCCACAGCAGCAACCCGAGCCACAGCAGTGACAATGCCAGATCCTTAACCCACTATACCACTAGGGAACTCCCTATGCCCAGTATTTTAAACTGTGGTTCTGTTGTTGATGGCAGAAAGTTGCGTGGCTCAGGATGTCCATCTGCAGAAGAGGGAAGGGCTGACTTCTGCTTGGAGGGAGTTGGCGAGAGCTGAAGTGAGGCTGACCAGCTCAGCTTCCATTTTCTGGACCAGGGGAGAGCTGGCTTTGCAATGTCAATATTTGGAGCTTGCTTTCTTTCTATTGACCCAGCCACTTAGAACTCGGTTTTCACAAAACCATGGCTCTTTCCTGCCCGTGCCAGAGGGTTGGCGATCTCCTCCTTTGCTGTGCATGAAGAGCTGAAACTTTGATCTTGAAAGGGTGGCCCTAGTGGTTCCCACGGCCTTTGAAGTGTCACATCCTCACAGTTTCTGGTTTGTTACTATGGAGACCTACGTCATCACTGCAATATTAAAAAAAAAAAAAGACAAAAACCCAACTTTATTGTTGCACAGTCTTGTGCATTAGGCAAGTGGCATTTTAACAAAAGTTGTTTGTAAGCTACAAATGAGCGATGGTAGGACCTAGACAGGAAGTTCCTGCTGTATCAGGCATTTAAAACCATTAGTGAGTCACACACAGGTTAGTGGGCCCAGTGAAAACGCATGGTGTATGGACTTCGAGCCACAAATCCCCTGGGGGAAATGAGATGGCAGCTGTTGACTGTGATGGGTTGGTCACAGCAAGCCTACAAGGCAGCTCTTTCTCGTTAGCCCCATTTTACAGATGGGCCACTGAGGCACAGGGCGGTTAAGTAACCTGCCCCAGATCAGCCTCCTACTAAGTGGGAGGTGGGATTCAGAAATGCTTCTGGGAGTTCCCACTGTGGTGCAATGGGATCAGCAGCATCTTTGGAGCAATGGGATGCAGCCTACAGTGAGGCCAGGGGTCAAATCCACGTCCTCGTGGATACTAGTCGGGTTCATTACTGCTGAGCCACAGTGGGAACTCCCTGTATAGCTTTTTTAATCCTATAAAATAACAGGTGTTGGTACAGATGTGTAGAAATTGGAAGCTTGCTAGTGGAAACGTAAGACGGTGCGTACGCTGTGGAGAACAGTTTAGTGATGCCTTCAACAGCTAACCGTATAGAATTACCATATGACTCAGCAGCTCTCCCTAGACATACCTCGAAAAGAACTGAAACAGACCCTCAAACAAATATTTGTCCACCAATGTCCATAGCAGCGCTATTCGCAATAGCCCAAAGATGAAAACGACCCAGAAGGCCACATATTGTCTTTCCATTTATATCAGATATCCAGAACAGGTGAATCCATGGAGACAGAAAGCAGCTGGTGTTTGCCAGGGGCTGAGGGAGAGAGGAATGGGAAGTGACGATTAATGACTAAGAAGTATGTTTTCTTGGATCCCCAGCCTAGCACAGTGGGTTAAGGAGCCAGCGTTGCTGCAGCTGTGGCTGGCGTAGGTCGCACCTGCAGCCCAGATCTGATCTCTGACCTGGGAACTCCCTTTGCTGTGGGGTACCAAAAAGAAAGAAGGAAGGAAGGAAGGAAGAGAGAAAGAGAAAGAAATGCATCCAGCTCAGAACCCCCTCTCATAGTCGTAGCTCTCTTCTGTCTCGAATAGGAGGGATGAAATTCTACTTTAAACCCTAGAGTTTCAACCTCATCTCATCCAGGTTTGGGCATGTTTTTCAGGTGGACTCGTGCAATGGCTGTGGTCCCTTGACCAGGGCCCCTATGAGGCATCCTCTGAACCATGATTACCAGAGTTTCCATTGCAGCCTCCTCTTGTCTGCCCTGGAGGACTCAGGAGCAGCTGGAGGTGTGCTCTCTCAGAGCTGCACCCCTGGGACACTGCAGGCCACGGTTCCCTGATGGGGTCATCTGGGCAGGTCATCTGTGCTGTCATCCTTTCAGACTCGGGGAAGGGAAGCTCCTCCTATCGAGCTATCAAACCAAGGATGCTCCGAGATCCTGGTACCAAAAGGTGCCTGTTTTATTAGCCCTGGTGCCGCCTGTACTGTAATGAACAGGGCTCACACTCTCTGGATGGCATCAGGTGCACTGTCATCACCAGACCTCATGACAACTGGAGTCCTGGCAGGTCCTGGAGAGCGAGGGATGGAATGACTCAGCCTGAGCCTGCAGGCTGCAGCCTTCTGGACAGTTCTAGGCTTCAGAGGTGGAACCATGGCAGGGTCACCCATCCAATGCTTGGTTCAGCCCCAAACTGCCCCAGTTCAAAGGAGGCAGCCATCTCTCCAGCCGTAACTTGCCTCCATGACTGAGGACATGGTTTCCTGTATTTTCCCAACATAGTGCTTAAGACGTGTCCCTCCTGGCCTGCCTGGGAACATTTCTGTAGCTACTGGTCCAGCTCACCCTTAAAAGGACCCAGGACACGGGGTCTGTAGATGCCCTATCCCAGTAACTCCAGGGGAGGAGGGGGGGGGGTTGTTCAGAATGCAGATTCCTAGGTCCTACCATCAGAGAGTTTTATGCAACGGGCCTGGGGTAGCTCAGAAGTCTGCATGTTCAGCAAGCTCCCCAGGTCTTCTGATGTGCACTATAATTAAAAAACCCCTGGTAGGAGTTCCCATCGTGGCGCAGTGGTGAATCTGACTAGGAACCATGAGGCTGCGGGTTCGATCCCTGGCCTTGCTCAGCGGGTTAAGGATCCGGTGTTGTCATGAGCTGCGGTGTAGGTTGCAGATGCGGCTTGGATCCCGCGTTGCTGTGGCTCTGGCATAGGCCGGCGGCGACAGCTCCGATTCGACCCCTAGCCTGGGAACCTCCATGTGCCCCAGGAGCGGCTCAAGAAGTGGCAAAAAGACAAACAAACAAACAAACAAACACCCTGGTAGAGGGCAAAGAGCATCAGAGTAACAGAATTCCCAAGTCTGAGCCCCAGCTCCACCTGTCACAAGTCGGTTGACCTGACATCTTTCACTGGCTCCCTTAGAGCTTCACAGTGGGAGCAATATAAAGCAACTAAGTTTGCTGGTTTGCCAAAAATGACAGCGGATAATGGATATTTCGGTAAGCTGAAACATGGTCCCCGAAATATGTCCACATGCCAGTCCCTGGAACCTGCGAACGGATTCCAGATCACCTGATCTGGAAATGGTCTCTGCTGATGTGATCAAGTCAAGGATCTAGAGATGGAGAGATCATCCTGGATTATCTGCGAGGGCCCTAGATGCAGTCACAAGGGTCTTAGGAAGGAGAAGCGGAGGGAATGATTTGAAGAGAGAGACAGATTGGAGTCATGAACCTCCTAGAAGGCGCTCTATGCATTTTAACTTTTTTTTTTTTCCTTAATACAGCCACACCCGCAACACATGGACGTTCCCAGGCTAGGGGTCAAATGGGAGCTTCAGCTGCCAGCCTACACCACAGCCACAGCAATGCGGGATCTGAACCCCATCTGTGACCTACACCACAGCTCATGGCAACGCCGAATCCTTCACCCACTGAGCGAGGCCAGGGATTGAAGCGGCATCCTCATGGATACTAGTCAGATTCATTTCCACTGAGTCATGATGGCAACTCCTCTGTTTGTTTGTTTGTTTATTTGTTAATGCATCTTAAAGAGAAGAAAACAAGTGCTGGACTGTGTTCTTTCCAGTCCTGCTGTGATGGTTGCCGGAGCTCCCCATTGAGCCCCACCCCTTAGCCCCTCAGTGCTGCGCTCTGTCCCACCCTATTGCACTAAATGACCTCCAGTCCACGAATGGTGCCTCAGGGGGCTTTGCCCTCGTCTTCCCACTTCCCTGCCATCTGTCCTCACTCCCACCCTCGGGCACCAGTTCACTGGGGGCTGGCTGTCAATCAACTTAGTTCCTTCTCTCCGCCCCCACCTCTGGCCCTGATGTATGTCAGCTGCATGGTCCATGCTGCCCATTTGGGCGCCTCCTCTGTGATCGCCCGGCTGGGCCCCTGTTGGTGGCACAGAGAGGGTCACACTGCACAGGAGCCCGGGGCTGAGAACACAGGTAAGCGCCCCCGGTCACCATGTTCACTGCAGACAGTGTCTTGAGCACCCCTCCGGGCAGGCTCTGTGCCATCCCTCTGCATACGCCCCCTCATTTAACCCTGGAGACCACCCTGTGGCCCTATCGTCCCCATTTGCAGATGAGGAAGCAGTGGCTCAAGAGGTACACAACCCCCATGGTCACACAGATGACAAGAGGCAGAGCGAGGAGACGGGGGCCTGTCTGACTGTGGGCCCAGGAGCGGGGAGCAGAGCCTTAACTTAAATAGAAGGACCATCATGTTAAAATCAAAATTTGAAAAGGAGACTCCAAACTAAGTTTCCAGGGAAGAAGAGTATAGAAGAGAAAAATCCAGGGGCCGGGAGAGTGAGATAAGAGTGAGGGAACTTCCCAGGGGGCTTAGCCGCTGTGGCTGCGGCCCATTGGGGATAGATTCAGAAGCGGCTGCTGGGTCCATCTAGAAAAAGGCTCCTGTGGTTCTAGAAAAGGAATCCCCATGCGTGCTTTCTACCCTGCATCACCTCTGTAGCTGTCATAATCTTTAGCAGCCCATTCAGCATGATGACAGTCATTTAGAATAGACCGGGCATGAATGTGGCGCTGGCCATGCCACCTGACTGGCCACCAGTCCTGCTGGTGGCTCCACAAGCCAGAGGAGGAAGAAAGTCAAAGTGGAACGTGAAGTGGCCTGGGTGTCATGTCCCCAGAGATGAGGAATCATTCAGAGAAGCATCCGTGTGGGGAGAGGTCGGGAGGGGAAGGGAGGAGCCCAGGTTGTCTGCCAGTGATTTCGTGTGTGTGTGTGTGTGTGTGTGTGTTTAGGGCCACACCCACAGCGTACGGAAGTTCCCAGGCTAGGGGTCACATCAGAACTGTAGCCGCCGGCCTGCACCACAGCCACAGCAACGGTGGATCTAAGCTGCATCTGCGACCTACACCACAGCTCAGGGCAATGCCAGATCCTTAAGCCACTGAGCGAGGCCAGGGATCAAACCCTCATCCTCACTGTTACTAGTTGGTTTCATTACTGCTGAGCCACGACGGGAATGCTGTCTGTCAGTGAACTTGCTGTGTTTCTCAAGTGGGAGCCTCAGACCTTCGAGCAGGTGACTCCCCAGCCCTCATCCCAGGCTGACTCAGTGCCTCCGGGGCTGGTGGCAGAAATCTTCCTGGCTATGGGGCCCCTTAGACTCTGTGGTGCCACAGTCTTTGGAGACCAGCGCCTCACTGCTCCATCCCTCTGGCTGCGTCTTCATCCTCTGCTCCTTCTCCCTGATGTCATCCACTGTCCCCCATCCCCAGAGCGGCTCCCCTGGGTCTGTCGGCCTGAGGAAGCACAGTGAGAATAAAGCCGGAGCCGGGAGATTTTTCTGGGCAGAGTCCCGCTAGAGAGGCTGCCGTGAGGAGGCACGGGGTTGAGACCTGGGCTTCTCCTGCCGGACCCTGGACAGTGATATGACATCTGTGGGTCTCAGTCTCTCTGTCTGGAAGATGAGAATAACAATAGCTCTCTAATAACTCAGAGTCATTTTAAGAAATGAAAGAGCTGCTGTATGTGAAATCCTTGGGGTAGCACCTGATACCTCTCTCTCTTTTTCTCTAATCTCTCTATATGTTCTAAATATCATTGCTACTGGCTCACAAACTGCTACACTAGTGGACATGAAGTTTGGTTATTCATTCTTCTGACAGACATTTGGGTCTATGCAGTCACTAAATATGAGGGACAAAGTCTTTGACTGTTTCTCCCAACTGGCCTCTTTTCTTTTTCAGTCTTGTTTTCGCTATGCTGAAAAGCATGTGTTCTTGCTTACACATCGTCTTATCTTAAGCTTCCTCATGATACTTGAAGCAGATCAATAAAAAAATAATAATAAAATAGAGGAAGGTGCCGCTATCGCATGCAGGTTAAGGATCCAGCATTGTCTGTTCAGGCATGGGTTCAATTCCCGGCCCGGCACAGTGGGTTAAGGATCCTGTGTTGGTGCAGCGGTGGCTTGGATTTGGTCCCTGGCCTGGGAACTTCCATATGTGGCCGAAAAAGAAAAAAAGAGAGATGCGAATGAAGATTTGGCTACTTACGCCACACATGGGAAAACCAAGACCTAACGGAAGTCAAATGCCTCCCTCAAAGGTCAACCCACCAGTTAGAGGTAGATCTGCGGTTAGAACCACATAGCTGTGTGACCCCTCTCAGGGGACAGACCAAGCCAGGCTTTGGCCATGGGCACTGCAGCCTGGAGCATCCTCTTGGTGGAGAAGAGCAGCGATGCACCCAAATTTGGTGTCAGCCTTGGTATCAGCCTAAGTCTGAATTCTAGCCTGTGGGGCTTAGGAAGGTCATAAAGCCAAAGGCCAGCCCTCTCATTGTTTCTGCAACTCCTGAACTTGAATCTAATCCATGATCTTCTGATCACAAGGATTGCCACTATGGCTCTTATGCAAAACCGCGTCAATGATGCAAGCGGTGTCCTTTGGAGTTATTGCTAATAGCAGAAGACTTGTTCCCAGGATGTGTGTGCATTTTAGACGTGACGTAGAAGAGATTTCCTTGTCTGCTCTGCATGTGGAGATTCTGTGAGTCAGCAGAAAATAAACGCCTATTTATTATTGCAAGAAGCACACACTTGGCCTTCCCGTTGTGGCGCAGCTGTAATGAACCCAACTAATATCCATGACGATTTGGGTTCCCTCCCCGACTTCGCTCGGTGGATCAAGGATCTGGTGTCACCATGAACTGTGGTGTAGGTCGCAGACACGGCTCGGATCGGGTGTTGCTGTGGCTGTGGTGTAGGCTGACAGCTGCAGCTCCCGAATTGACCCCTAGCCTGGGAACTTTCATATGCCATGGGTGTGGCCCTACAAAGCAGAACAAAACAAAACACTCTAATAATTAATGATGCCTGTGGAGATTGCTTATTTTTACCCCCCAAAAGTTAGGAGCAGCTTTTAAGGAGTTAAATGGGGAAATAGATTGATAATCGATACTGAATATTATGAGAGTGTCATAACTAGATAATTTTAGGAAGAAGAGTACATCCTTTTTGAACCACGAAAGTTGGTAAAAATTAAATAATAGCACAGGCAGAATAAGGGGGAATATGGCCTAAGTCGACTCTGTTTCGAGTTGTCTATGGCATTACATTTATACCATGAAACAAAATAACCTATAAGAATTCTATTTCACTGTTAGTCATTCAGTTCCACGCAGTCTGTGATTTTTGCTTCTCTGCGGGACTCATTTGAAATCAAGACCCTGTTTAGAACTGCAGGTGCACGCACAGTGATGCAAAAGGAATCTAGCAGCTGAGAATGCTGAGCAAGACTTACTGAACCGAAATGTCAAGCATTAAAAAAAGTACTCAAAATTTTAACGGTAAAATGTAATTGCGGTTTTAAATCAAATTTCAGATTTGTCCTGGTTTCCCAGAAGGCGTTTTCTATACGGCGGTGCGCTATGATTTGGTGTTGGCTTTTGCTCGGTTTTGGCATTTTTCCTACAGCCTTTCAGCCTGTGTGTAAATGGGAGCAAGAATTTCAGTGACTGAGCCTCCTTCATTTCCTCGTCTCTTCCATCCTCTGCCCACCCAGCAGGGAAGGGCTCAGAAGGGCCAGAGGTTTCTGGTCTTGCTATGTAGACAGGAAAAGGGAGCAGGATTTGGAACTCGGATCTCCTGAGTGTGCTCTGGGAGGAAAATGAGAGCCGGGTCCTGGGATGCACGGTTCCCGAGGTGTGATTTCTTGTGGCTTTACTAAGGCAGAGGGTCTGGGGAGCCCAAGTCCCAGATCCCAGAGCCGAGGCACCCCGCGGGTCCCCTCTCTGTGTATTTCTCCCTCTCCTCCCCCAGTTTGTGAAATTCGCCAACATCGAGGAGGACACCCCGTCCTACCATCGGAGCTACGATTTCTTTGTGTCTCGCTTCAGTGAAATGTGCCACTCCAGCCACGAGGACTTGGAGATCAAGACTAAGTGAGTACAAGGCAAGGGGGCTGCCCCTCTAATGACAGAAGCTCGATGGGTCCTGCAGAGCTCCCAGCCCGGATTGTCTGACGTCATGGGCGTTTCCCTGCATTCTGATGTTACTGGTGGGGAAGGAACCCCAGGCAGGACTTAGGTGGGCGCGTGGGCAGAGCTGGTGTCCCACCACGTGCTTTCTAAACAAACAGCCTCTGGGGGCAGAACACATGTCAGGATGTAATGTCTTGGTCCTATAAGCCCAATTTGAGAGCCAGTGACACACACATACATGCACACACACCTGTGACCTCTTGTCTAGAAGTACATGCATTTATAAACCTGAGAAATATTCACACTCACCACTCACCATCAAAACATACACCCACAATTAAAAAGCCAGAGTCCATACACTGGCTGATCCCCACTGCCCTCCTGACATCATCTACACACACACACACACACACACACACACACACACACACACACACACACACACACACACACACTCTCATTCCCCTCCAGCCACACAAGCCACACATCAGGACATTCCAGCCATAGGACCTTTGCACAGCCTGTTCCTCTGCGTAGTGTGCTTCCTCTGTGGGTCTGTACAGCTACTCCCTCACCTCCCTCAGGGCTTTACTCAGACGTTGTCTTGTCAACAGTGTCTTCCCCTGAACATCCCGACCCCTCCTCCCCTTCTCCCTCCCCCTGCTCTGTTTTTATCGCCGTAGCACTCACCCCCCTCAAACGTGTTTCATAATTATGTTTCTTATTCATCTTCTGTCTTTCCCACGTGGAGTGTAAGCTCTGTGGGGCAGGAACATTGTTCACGGCAGCCTCCCAAGTGCTACAGCTGTGCCTGGAGAGCAGTCGGCACTTAGCACCTACTCGTTGAACAAAGGAATGAAGGAATGGGTGCTTTTCAGATGAACATCTCGAATAACAGAACACACTTTTACACACATACTCACACTTACTGAAAACACTTAACTCCCAGAAGATGCAGTGTCACCGACATAGAAATAAATCCCTTCAAATAAGATCACAAAGAAATTCACACAAGTATTAGCTAACACGGATAGATAAAGCACGACACACAGCGTGGGACGGACCAAGCGGTAAGTCAGCATTTTGTACCAAGCTCGCCCTGGGAACTATAACGTGCAGAGGATGAGAAGTAAAGCGCTGCCTACAAAGCGTGTATTATCAACCCGGGTAGGCAGTATGAAACTAGAGCCTATTTTCGAAGGAGAAGGAAGGAGGGGGGTGGGCTGAGCTGTCTTTACCAACCAACCTGCAGGAGATGAGAAGGGAGGGGCTGGGGACTGAGGGTGGGTGACCAGCAGGCCCGAGGAGACCAGTGTCCTGGAACTCAGCCCATGACTCCTTCCTGCATCATGTTGGCACCTTGGGGGGCCCAAGTGCCACGTGACATGCAACAGCAAGGTCGGGGAGCCCTCTGTGCCTCTAATGACACCTTGCCTGCCACGGCTGATGGTCCGGGTTGGAGAAATGGGATATGAACCCCTCCACCCCCCAGGCTGCTGATTCCCAAAGCTTTCAAGCCATGGAACAGCTCTGGGCAGGACACCCTGGGTGACTGGTCCTCTGTGTCCCGGCTCCCCGGTCTCCCCCTCTTGACCCAACCAGGGACTCCCCAGGGCTGTGCTGCCTCAGTGCCTCTGATGGGGCCCATGCAGGTCACAGGAGGAGGGAGAGCCTTGTCCTCTCCCCAGCGTTGGTTCCTGCAGCAGCCACCACGCTCCAGGATGGCTGTGACGAGGCAGAGGGGCTGGGACGGGTGGGGTGTGTCCAGAAGCAGGTGATGGGGAAGGGACGGGGCTGTGACCCGGTGTGGCTGTAACGGGTGTGACCAGGACTGAGCAGTGCCAGGCTTCGGGAGGGGGAGGGGACGGGACCCTCCTGGTGCTGCCCCACATATCCACACACACGCACAACCACCCACACTCATGCACCCGATCCCACACACAGTTGCGTGCACAACCACATACTCACACACAATCACATACTCTCTGACACACACAAATCCACGCACTCACCCACATACAACCAGGTGCACATACATACATGCAATCCACACAGCAGGAGGGGCAAAGGTGCAGGAGCAGACCAGCTCACACTGTGTCCCGATGGCATGGGGAATGGACTGAAGGTTTGGAGAAGAACCTGAGGTTTGCTCCTGGCAACTGGGCGGTGCCCTTGGCCCCCACGGCCTGGCACCTGCCACCTGGGAAAGGAAGCCTGCCAGGGTGAGAGGAGTTTCTCCTGTGCGCTTGTCTGCCATTCACAACCACCCTGCAATGCTTCTCCTGGGCTTTTCTGCTGGTCCTTCTCAACCTTTGCGGAGCCCAGAGCTCCTTTCCAAGAACTGCACTTGGGTCACATACCTCGCTGTGTGTCTATGTGTGCATGTCTGTGTGTGCGTCTGTCTGTGTGTGCAATACCCTTGGGTTCAGAGATGTCCCGGGTCCCTTGAACGTGAACAGACCTCCACTGAGCACCTTAAAAGGAGCAGTGGAGGCTTCTGCTCTCCCAGGCCAGATGTTTCCAAATTTACTTTGAAAGGATCCGTGAGATCTGGGTATCATGGAATGAAATGCGTACCTATGTGGAAAGGATCCTGGGAAGATTAAAAGAGTGAAAAAAATTAACAGTCACACAGAAGGAAGCTCTGGGGAAAAAGTTTACCATCCCGGTCCCACCCCCTGGGGCTGGTTTCCTGGCTCTCTCAGGTGGGACTCGAGTCCAGCATGTTTGGGAGTTATTTCTAGAGTGAACAAAGGAGCATCTTTTAGCCTGGAGCCAAGAATAGGTAGCAGCCTGGTATTCCAGTCTTCACTCTCGAGTCTGGACAGCCTCTGGCTCAGGGGTTGATTAGGGATCAGGTTCGGAGTAGCTGAGTGTTTGCGCAGGGAGTTCTGGTCCATTGCCAGCAGCCCTGACCGATCCCTGGCCAGGAGATCTGGGTGCAGTAGGCATCTTTCCCCCCTCCCCCGCCACCCCAGTTATGGTCTCTGAGTAAAGCCCTGGATAGCACTTGGTAACAGCACTTAAAATTGAAGATGAAATCAAAACTGGCAGCTAAATATTTAGAAAAAACTGCTCTATTCCAATAATCATCAAAAGGATAGGAACCGAAATTGCTACAAGATGTGAGGGATTTTCTGAGCCACAAAATTAAAGCAGATGCTTAAAAGGAGATCCTGGCATCCCTGTTGAGGCTCAGCAAGTTAAGAACCCGACATAGTATCCATGAGGATGCAGGTTTGATCCCTGGCCTCGCTCAGTGGGTTAAGGACCCGGTGTTTTCTCACAAGCTGCAGTGTAGGTCTCAAATGCAGCTCAGATCTGGCATTGCTGTGGCTGTGGTGCAGGCCGGCAGCTGCAGCTCCAATTCAACCCCGAGTCTGGGAACCTCCATATGCCACAGGTGCAGCTGGAAACAGGAATGAAATGAAATGAAATGAAATGAAATGAAATGAAATAGATGCCCAGGGCTGAGGCGGAAACAGTGCTGATGGACTTCTCCTGCAGCTCGTGTAGCGGGGGTGGGAGAGGAACTTGACAATATCGGGAGCCTTTGTTTCTTACGTTCCGATTCAGTCATTCTACTCAGGGCAGTGACGTCAAACACAGGGAAGTAAGTGATATCCACTGTGGCCTCATTACAGAAACAAACATTTACAAATAAATGACCAATAGGAGCCTCGTTTAGAAAGTTCTTATGATAAAGTATTATGCAACCTTTCAACATGTTTGTGATTCTAAGTTAATGACGCAGGAAAATGCTTGTGATGGAAGGCTCTGGGGGCGCGGGAAGCTGATGCAAATCACTCAGGCAGTAGGTTCTGGATTCTGTTACACATTACACATAGAAGAAAGGAAAGACACCAAAATGTCAATGATAATTATCCTTGGTGACGGCAGGAGTGAATCGCCTTTACACTTGTCTATAATTAGCATGCATTATTTTATAATCAGAAAAAAAGGCTTGGTTAAAAAAAGGGAACTGCAGGCTGAAATAAACGGCCAGTAAAGAGGCTCCCCTCCTGCAGCCGTGCTGACCCCTGGGTCAGTGCAGTGGGATCACTGATTTCCCCTCTGGTTTCTCAGTGTAGTCCCAGCCAAGACCCCTTTGTGTCCGAGAGCCTGACGGCTCTGTGTCCCCCATGCCCTCTCCCTGTAAGGTGCTCACAGCCCTAGTTTCTGCCTTGTCAGTTCTTGGCAGCACTTTGAGCTCTTAGATCTTGGGCTCGAGCTGGAGAAAACCCAGCTGGGTACGCAAAGGGCTGGAGAAACTGGCACCCTAAGGATGCAGCCTGCACGGTTCGGGGCAAGGGCAGTCTGGGCATCTCTTAGTTGAGCCCGAAAACACGGCCTTCGGGCTCACATCCGGCCCCAGGACCAAGCCACACGAGGAGCAGAAGGTGGGCTCCATTCTGCCTTTTGATGGACGAATGTATCCCTAATCCCCTCGAGATGTTCCTGTCCTTGTCACAGGAGCTGGATTTGTCAGGGCTTGGAGACGTCATGGCCCCCACGTCTCCCCTTTCCTTGCAGAATCCGAATGTCCGGCATCAAAGGTCTGCAAGGGGTGGTGAGGAAGACGGTGAATGACGAGCTGCAGGCCAATATCTGGGACCCACAGCACATGGACAAGATCGTCCCCTCGCTCCTTTTCAACCTGCAGCACGTGGAGGAGGCAGAGAGGTGAGCCGGTGGGGGCGGGGCCTGAGCAGCCCTCCCGGGGTGCTTGGCGACCAGGCGGCGGGGCTGGTTGGTAAAACCCGGCTCCAAGGCCAGGCATCCTGGCTTTTGTGGCTTGTTCTGCAGTGAGTCCAAAGCTGGTTCCCTAGGAGCCTTGGCTCTGGCCTTCACCCCTTAAGGTCTGCATTCCCGAAGGAAAAACAGCAGTGGTGCTGGGTTCCCTGTGCCAAGTGGATGCTCGTAAGAACAGCAAGAACCTAGCGTTGCCCTCCGTCTCTCTAGAAGCAGCGGGTCAAGGAGGTTTTTTATTTTTATCATTTTTTTTTGTCTTTTGTCTTTTGTTGTTGTTGCTATTTCTTGGGCCGCTCCCGCGGCATATGGAGGTTCCCAGGCTAGGGGTTGAATCGGAGCTGTAGCCACCGGCCTACGCCAGAGCCACAGCAACGCGGGATCCGAGCCACGTCTGCAACCTACACCACAGCTCACGGCAACACCGGATCGTTAACCCACTGAGCAGGGGCAGGGACCGAACCCGCAACCTCATGGTTCCTAGTCGGATTCGTTAACCACTGCGCCACGACGGGAACTCCTCAAGGAGGTTTTTAAATGCCTTTCATGGGTCCAATTATAGGGAGAACCTTTCTTCCTCCCTTTCCTAATTGTATTTTAGGCCCTTAAAACATGCCCACTTGACCAGCCAGCAGCCACTGGACAGGGGTTACAGATAAGTAGGTTTTAATCTGGGAACCCCCAAACATGGGATTTATCCTGTCCCTGCCCCTCGTTCTTCCCCTCTGTGAAATGGGATGCAGGGAAAGGTCCGTAGTGCTGTCCACCTTGTCCGCGCATGATGCTGACTGAAGATACCCTGGGCTCCCCCGCGTGCTATTAGTTGAGCCTGTGCTGCTGGAGTCGGTGGAGAAAGTCACTCTGCCCTCTGGCGGTTGTTTCTGGAATAGCATCTCACTGACACGCTCCTGGGGGGTCTGCAGTGGTCTCAGGATGAGGAATCCCTGGGCTCTTTCCGTCTTGACCTGGACCTACTCTCTGTGACACTGGTACCACTGAGTCACACTTGAGCCAGCCCCTGTGCCTTTCCTTCTTCCCTCCCGCTTCCGCCCCTTTTCTTTTGCTTTCCCTGACTGTCTGCCCCTTCTCTTCCCACCTCATCTAAAGCCTTGAGGCCAGGCAGACCTCTGTGCCTCCAAGGCCCGTAGTGCTCAGGGTACCTGTCCCTCCCACAGAGGCACAGCGGGTACCCCTAGGATGTCCAGAAAAAGGACTTTATCCCTCCCCCGACAAGCTTCCTCCATCCTGGGCCTCTGTACCCCATTTAACTTCTGACAGCTTCGACAGCTCCCCTGGGCCCCAGTGTGTCCTGCCTCAGATTCCTGCTTGTCTTCCTGGAACCACTTGCCTGAGGGAAGCACAGAACCCCGGGCGGCACAAAACCAGCTCCCAGCTGTGCGTGCCATCCTTCAGTCGTGGGCTGTCTGTTTCCACAGCCGGTCCCCCTCCCCGCTCCAAGCGCCAGAGAAGGAGAAGGAGAACCCAGCAGAGCTGGCTGAGAGGTGCCTTCGGGAACTGCTGGGCCGGGCTGCCTTCGGCAACATCAAAAACGCCATCAAGCCTGTTCTCATGTGAGTGCTCCCCTCCCCGCCACCGTCCCCCCCCCCCCCCCCCGCAACCTCAGCCCCACCTGGCCTTCAGCTGGGAAGGGTTCCACGTGGCTGCTGTGGCCCAGTGGGTCCCTTTTCTGTGCCTGTGTTCCCTGAATTGTGCATCCAAAGCTACCACGTGGTGGCCACATGAAGTTTTGAGGTGGGGAGGTGACAGGAGGGCCCAGAGGCTGGGACTGCCCTGGGGTCCCTGGTGCTTCCCTTTGCTCACCTACATCTGAAGGACCTTGCTCCTGAGCTTGGCAGGGATCGTTCTCCCACCAGGCTTCTCCTCCTCCCTCGAATCCCTTGCATTCCATAGTCACTCCCATATTCTCTCCCTCACAGCCACCTGGATAACCATTCTCTTTGGGAACCCAAGGTGTTCGCCATCCGTTGCTTTAAAATCATCATGTACTCAATTCAGGTACCGTGGCTCCCTGGTCCAGCTTGTCCCCCTGGCCAAGGGTACCCCTGGGAAGGGACAGTGCCCACCCAGAGAAAGCCAGCTGTCCTCTGTAACTTCAAAGCTCCTACTTGTCTAAACGGGTGCTGCCTAACCTGGTCCTGGGAACCTCACGCAAATACAAGCCCGCAGACCATGACTGGCTGCGGTGGCTTCGTCAAATTGCTTACTCGACACCCGATCTCTGTACTCAACACAAGTGGGCATCAGCCATCCTGAATTGGCATCAGACCACATGCCACACTTTTGGCCTCTCGCGGCCCTTACCAATAAGACCTAGGACTTGGAAAAAAATGAAAAGCAATACAGTATTTTAAAACTGACAGTTGTTGACCTGTATTTAGTGAAAGGACCCATATGGAAATCCAGGTCCTCACTGGGATTTGACTCCGCTGCTTCTTGGACCGAGGGGTGGGGGGAGGGACTCAGAAGAAGGACCCAGGGTATCTGGGCCTCTCCAGCGTCCACCGGCTTTGGGTCCCCGGTGAGGGCTGCCTGGCTCGGAGGCCACGTGGGGGTTGCTGTTTGGGGACCAGCGCGTCTTCCTCCCCCCAGCCGCAGCACTCCCACCTGGTTATCCAGCAGCTCCTGAGCCACCTGGATGCCAACAGCCGCAGCGCGGCCACGGTGCGGGCGGGCATCGTGGAAGTCCTGTCGGAAGCTGCTGTCATCGCTGCCACCGGCTCTGTGGGTAAGGGGGGGGCGCCCTGAGTGGAGAGGGGGGCGGGAGCCCCCTAAGGACAAAGAACTGCCCTTAGCCCTAGGTAGGCTGCCTCCCCGCTCTCCGTAGGCACGGCAGGGAGGGGTGGGAGCCGGGGAAGGTGGGGGCAGAGGAAGCCCCCGGGCTGGAACTGGGCCTGGGCCTGCCCAGTTCCTGCAGGGCGGGGGAGAATGAGCGAGGGTGCCAGCCCCGGATTTTTCGGGTCTCCACCCCGCTGCGCTCAGGACCCACGGTGCTGGAGATGTTCAACACTCTGCTGAGGCAGCTTCGGCTCAGCATCGACTACGCCCTGACCGGGAGCTACGACGGGGCCATCAGCCTCGGCACCAAGATCATCAAGGAGCACGAAGAGCGCATGTTCCAGGAGGCGGTCATCAAGACGATAGGTGCGCGTGGGGCGGGGCAGGGGGCGGGGCCCGGGCCAGGAACCGCCCCGGCTTGGGGGGGGAGCTGGGGGCGGGGTGGAGGAGCCGGGAGGCGGGGGGGGGGGGGGGGGGTGCCACCCCTGCAAAGACATCAGTCCAGGAGATGTAGGATTGCCACCCACTCCGATCGTGTTCTTCGTGGACACTGGGGAAAGTGGAGTCCGACCACGGTGCACACCGCTCTCAGAGTGGCCTGGGCCAGCCTGAGTGAGGTCGCAGAACCATCTCCCTGGGTTTCTCAGGCTGGGGTTCAGATCTCAGGCCAAGAGAGGTGCCATCTTCCTGCATCCCAGTTCCCCCTTAGGGCTGCCTGATGCTGCCACGTTTGGGCGATTGGAGGGGAGGTGGGAGAGAGGAAGAGGGGAGGAAGGAAGGAGGCAGGGGAAGGCCGTGGGGTTGCCCCAGGGACGTGCGGGGGGTGGGGCTGTGACGCCACCGCACGCAGGTGAGGGCTTGTCACTCTCAGGGCCTTCCTGTCCTGGCACCGCTGGAGCGTCCCCTCTCCATCCCGAGAGCTTAACCACAGCCTCTGAAATAACAAGTGACGGGCCAGGAGCCTGGAAAGGTCCTCTGGGAGCCTGGAAGGTTCTCTGCCGTCATCCTGGTATCTCCCTCTGGGTCTTTATCGTCTCCGTAGAGAAGCAGGCGGCCCTCGTCACAGTAGTTGGTTCAGCTGAAAGGCTGAGCCGAGACCTGCAGCTGTGGCCTCCCCTGGGCCAACCCGCTCCTCCGTGCCCCCACCCCAGGCTCCTTCGCCAGCACGTTGCCCACCTACCAGCGCTCGGAGGTGATTCTCTTCATCATGAGCAAGGTTCCCCTGCCTTCCCTGCACCACCCCATGGAGACGGGGAGGACCGGGTGAGTCCGCGGCGCCTTCCTCCCCCTTCCTCGCCCAGCCTAGGTGCGCCCCAGGCTCCCCTTCCCACATTTTCCAGCCCCCTCCCTTCGCCACCTCCACGTTCCTGGGTCTGAACTCCCTGGCTTCCCTCAGGCTGCTCTCCAGGCCCTGGGCAGCCTTTAGCAGGCCTCCCACAGCAATTCCTCAGGCTGTCCCCCCAATAACAGCCTCCCTTGGGGGGAGCCATTTGCAACCTGGTCCGCATCCGGCTCTGGAAGTCACCGACCTGGGCACCCCAGCAGGATAAGCGTAGCGGGGATCTAATCATGAGGGCGAATCGGGTGGCAAGGGCGGGTCTTCCCCTTATCACCATCCTGGTGTCTGCGTCCCCGTCTACAGGGAGAACAGGAACCGGCTGACCCAGATTATGCTGCTGAAATCGCTCCTTCAGGTGAGCCTCTCCTGCCCGCACTCCCGCTCTGCCTCCACAGGAGGCATGCCCTCCGAGGAACTAAGAGAAGGCTACCGCATGCAGTTGCGCATGTTGCGCACTGCACAAACATGTCCAGCCAAAGGGGTGAGTAGGGGGCTGAAATCCAACCCGTGTCCCACTCACTAACCAGCCTAGGTCCCCCCAGGGCTGGGTCGTCGAGGCAGAACACCTGTTTCTAACTTGCACAAAGGTACCTTCTCAGCTGCTGATGGCCATGTCTCTCAAACATTATCTCGGTATTGAGACAGAATCTGTTGGTTCCTGCCCTTTTCCCTCCAAGTACCTCCCCTTCCACCTGCTTCTCCCTTGGCCCTTGGGCCCACCTCAGTCGTCTCCCAGCCACTATCTTTCCCTTTATCAGAATTTTTTTTTTTTAGCCATTCATCTTCTTTCCATTTTTCCAGCCATCCCTGGAATCTAGATTTATTGTTCTCAAGTGCCATTTCCATGACCGTGTTTAATATATAAATTCCATAGAGATTTTGAGCCATCAGTCTGAGGAGGGCCCTGGAATCTGCATTTGTTAACACCAGCCTGGCCTGAGCTCTGGACATCTCGCAACTAGATTATTCTCATAGTTGCTCCCTCCCTTCTCACCTGTCATAAATACAACCAAGATGGATTTTCTAGACATGTTGTTCCCCAAGTGTTACTCCCTGTTAAAGAGTAAATCTGGGAGTTCCCGTCATGGCTCAGCCGGTTAAGAACCTGACTAGTATCCATGAGGATGCAGGTTCGATCCCTGGCCTCAGCTCAGTGGGTTCAGGATCCGGTGTTGCTGCAGCTTAGATCCTGCCTTTCTGTGGCTGTGGTGTTGGCCAGCAGCTGCAGCTCTGATTCAACCCCTAGCCTGGGAACTTCCATATGCCTCGGGTGCAGCACTAAAAAGACAAAAAAAAAAAAAAGTAAATCTGTTTCTAATTGATGTGCATCCAGATTTCAAACTCTTTTCAGACTAAGATCAGAAGGTCCACAGTCCCCTGAGCCCCCATGTCATCCGCCTCTGTTCTGCCCGTGCTGCTCTGTGCAGCCCCCTCCCTCCTGCTCACCCCTTTCTCCCTCTCCCCAGACCACACCTTTCAGGTCACTCTGGTTTTTTGGGCCATGCACATGGCATGTGGAAGTTCCCAGGCCAGGGGACGAACCCAAGCCACAGTTGTGGCCTGTGCCATAGCTGCGGTGACACCAGGTCCTTACCCTGCTGTGCTACACAGAAACTTCCCGTGTCGCTCTATTTTTGTAAAGGCTTTTCCCGCTGATACTGCCCCCATCTGGTCACCTCCTTGCTCCGTGTGCACCTGCTGTTTCTAGCTGCGTTCACCCTCATTCATTTGTACCCGGTCTCTTACCGAAGTGACGGTTTGGGGTACACTCATATATATATCCCCCTTCGGTGAACATTCCTGTTGATGCCACCAGGCTTCACTAGAGCCTCAGGGGCCTGCTGAATCATCAAAGGCCTTGTTTTGCAATGTGGACTTAACAGTATATGTATTTGGCTGCCTTTCATTGCTTTGACGACATCACGGATGCGGTGTCTGTTTCTGTCAGCTGGCTCTAGTCACAAGAGCCCCACTGTGGCCAGGCCAGAGCAGGTGTAAGCAGATGCTTTGTGTGCTCTTTGGCTGTTGCCATGTCCCTGGGTTCTGATTCCTCGGCCCTGCCAGAAGTTCTTCCGCTGTCTCTCCATTTCTTTGTGACTGTTTGGGCTCCTGTTGTTCCTGGCGAATGTGCATCGGTTGTGCCCCGAGGGGCTGGAACATCACATTCAGAGGCTCTCAGGCTCCTGCTTCCCTCTAGCGCTTGTTCTTTGCTTGCTTTGAACAACTAGATGTGCCTGCATACTGTCCCCAGCCACTCAGCTAAGCCGGGCTGAGCAGGTTGCACAGGTAGTTGTTGGAGGGTTCCTAAAAGCTGCGTAAGGCGGAGGACGGGGGAACCGGGCTTCGGGACGTTCAGAGAGAATGGTTGCCTCGGACCCAACTTCTGCGGGCCGCTCCGCCCTCTGCCCACCCCTGCCGAGAGGGCTGGTCTTCCTAAGCACGCTCTCCGGGGCCCCCTGGCAGGTGTCCACCGGTTTCCAGTGCAACAACATGATGTCAGCTCTGCCCAGCAACTTCCTGGACCGCCTTCTCTCCACCGTCCTCATGGAGGATGCAGAGATCCGACTCTTCGTTCTAGAGATTCTCATCAGTTTCATTGACCGTCACGGCAACCGGCACAAGTTCTCTACCATCAGGTGACCTCGGGGTCTCCCCTCCAGGTGATGTGTGATGGGGGAGGAGATTCCCTCTAGGGCTGCACACTCAGGGGGGAGGATCCTCAAGGGGACCCACCAGGGAGCCGGTCATGGACGTGGACCCTGGGGTCCTGCAAGGGAAGGAGAAACTGAAAGGCCACTTGTGTCTGGGAGCAGGGGACGGGCTGGCGAGTTGGGAGGTAGAGAGGAGATACCGAAGGGAGCTCTGGGGTCGGGAAGGTTATCAGTAGAGCCTGGGCGGCTTAAAGGGAGGAAAGGAAGGGAGGGAAGGAATAATCTGGGTCGGCATTGAAGAAAAAGAGACAGGAACTTGAGAACTAGGGGGAGAGTGGAACCTGGGCTAGAGCGGAGGCCCCATCATGGCTTAGTGGTAGTGAACTTGACTAGTATCCATGGGGATGTGGGTTCGATCCCTGGCCTCGCTCAATGGGTTTAAGGATCCGGCATTGCCATGAGCTGTGGTGTAGGTCACAGACGCAGCACGGATCCCACATTGCTATGGCTGTGGTGTAGGCCAGCAGCTGCAGTTCCAATTCAACCCCTAGCCTGGGAACTTCCATATGCCACAAGTGCGTCCCTAAAAAGATAGACAGACAGACAGAAAGAAAAGAAAGAAAGGAAAAAAATAGGGCTGGAGGAACACAGGGCGGCGCTGGTACCACCAATGACACTGGGATAAAGCCCGGTGAAACCACCTGCGCTCTGGCTGGCTTCACACAAGGGCTAAGGTGGCCCCTGACGTACGTTCCCAGCACCCTCAGTGACATCTCTGTCCTGAAGCTGAAAGTGGACAAGTGCTCCCGACAGGACACCATCTTCATGAAGAAGGTTAGCAAGCGTGACCTTAAGACACGGTGACCCCCAGGCGGGCCCGACCCTGCAGATCCCAGGCTTCCAGCCCCTGAGTTTCCACTGACCGTGTCCCCAGAGCCTGCTTCCTCCTCTTGGACTGTTTAGTCAGGACCACCAGCCGAGCCCTCTAGGGGATCAAGCCCCCGGGTCCTATTTATCATCAAGCCAGAGTGAGGACCCCCCCCTTGGCTGTGTCCCCCTAAAACGGGATCTGGGCTGCAGCTTTTGCTGCTGGTTTCCCTGGACCCACCCTCCGTAAGCATGTACTCCTGCACGTGTGCGATTCCACCGGGGTCTGTTTTAAAGGCCTCCTGTCCCTGAGGGCAGAGGTGGGGTACACAGCCGCGCCGCCCCCTTCGGACTGCTTTCCCATCTCCTTGCCCCACCGGCCCCCACCGCGCCCGCCGTGGCCTTGCCCCCACCCTTGCCCCCCCTCTCCAGCACTCCCAGCAGCTCTACAGACACATCTACCTGAGCTGTAAGGAGGAGACGAACATCCAGAAGCACTACGAGGCACTCTACGGCTTGCTGGCGCTCATCAGCATCGAGCTGGCCAATGAGGAGGTGGTGGTGGACCTGATCCGCCTGGTGCTGGCTGTTCAGGTGGGGCCCGCCGGGGGCAGGACCCAGGGGACATGGGGGCTGGGATCGGGGGAGGGGACCTGTTTGGCCCAGCACGAATGAGGGGGCCAAATAGCCACCGCTTAACAGCTGTTTTGGAGCCCGGAAATATTGCCCCTCTGGTTGGCTGTGCCTCCATGAAGACTACAAACCGTGGTCCTGTTTGGGGAACCACCAAAGGGTGCTCCATTCATGGCCCGACCCATCCTCAGGCTAAAGGAGACCCGGGGAACAGGAGCTTTCAAAAATATTTTTTCACCCCTAGTAGTTTAGGCCTCTTGGGAGGTCTGAATGGGGCTCCAAGAGCTACCCAGACAGAGTTCCTAAGCCCAGAGGGATCCTGAAACAAACTTGCCTGTCTAAAGATCACCTGGTTCCCAAACCTGGCTGTGCTTTCAGAATCGCCCTAAGCCCTTGCCAAAAATGGATATTCCTAGTTCTGTCCCCAAGCTCGGGGACCTGGAGATTCAACAAGCCCCCCACCCGTGTGACTCTTAGGCAACCAGTGTGGCACTAGCTAGGACGTTAGACTTCTCAGGTCTGTCTGCCTGGGTGGAAATGTACGTCCCAGGCTGCTGGGAATTGAGGGTGGGGGGGGGGGTCCTTAGGCCTCAAAGGCCAGGGCCTCAGGGTCCTGAAGCTAAGTGGGCATCGTATCTTGAATGTGGAGACTCTTTGGCTCGTTGCTTGATGATGCTAAGTCCTGCAAGCCCAACCCAGAGGCTACGATATTCACATCTCTAGAACCGGAGATTCCTTTATATCCTGGTCCTCTAGTAATTCTCACAACTCCGTCAGTTGCACATAGGAACCCAGCTGAGCACGTCAGCCCAGGCCTCTAAGATGCACCCAAGGTCTGTAGTGAAGCAGAGAGCATCCCAGAGGCGGGATTCATGAGGGGTTGGACATGGAGGTCCCTACAGCCCAAACTGCAGAGAGAGGCCTTGAGCGCGTGGCCTCTCTCCTGGAGTATTTATGAGCCTCCAGCTCGTGGATTGTTCTAGCAACCGTTTGCTTCAGCTTTATTGAGGATGACTTCCGCCCCCAGGAAGTGATAGGGCAGATGCTGCAAAAGGCTCCGCCAGGCATGGTGGGCCCTCTCTAAAGGAGGCTGGGCATGGTTGGGGCACTCGTACAAGCTGCGAATTCAAAAGTCCCACGGTCGCTCTGTTGCACAGGACGTGGCCCAGGTCAATGAAGAGAATTTGCCTGTTTACAACCGCTGTGCCCTCTACGCGCTGGGCGCCGCCTACCTGAACCTCATCAGCCAACTCACAACGGTGCCTGCTTTCTGCCAGCACATCCACGAGGTTGGTGTCCGAGTGACCCTGAGAGCGCGGGAGGCCCTCGAATTGGGTTCCCCAGGACAACTTGTCTTGAGTGCGTGAGCCCCGGGCTTAGTCCAGGCGTGGAAGAGCACGCTGGCTTGAGAACTGGTGACAGTGAGAAATAAGCAGTGGTGGGATCGCCTTCTGTGCGACCTGACAGAGCAGGGCAGGGGGAGACTCGAGCAGTATCCTGAACCCCTCCCCAGCCTGCTTTCAGCCCCTCTGCCTCCCCGACTCCTGGAAGTGCATATACACACACCCCTCGGGTCATCGGGAACAAAACCTACTGTAAGAAAAGGTTTTGTGGAGTTGCCGTCATGGCTGAACAGAAACGAATCTGACTGGCATCCATGAGGACACAGGTTCAATCCCTGGCCTCAGTGGGTTAAGGATCCTGCATTGCCTGTGAGCTGTGGTGTAGGTCGCAGACGCAGCTTGGATCTGGGGTTGGTGTGGCTGTGGTGTAGGCCAGCAGCTATAGCTCTAATTCGACCCCTAACCTGGGAACCTCCATATGCCGTGGGTGCGGCCCTAAAAAGACAAAAAAAAAAAGGTGTTGTTATTATGAAAGTTTTCAAATATCACAAAAGCAGTGAGAGCAGGGCACTATCAGGCGTAGCTATCAGGCAGGTTAAACAGTTATGAGAATTTCTCCACATTCGCTTCATCTGTCCCTTTTCCTTTTTCTTTTCCTTTGCTGAAATATGTTCAGACAACCCTCAGCCATCATGGTGTTTCACTCCTACATATATTAGTATTTGTGTCTAAAAACACATGGGCAGGGTAGATTACTTCCCTGGTGGTCTAGTGTTAGGACTTGGCACTTTCACCCCGTGGGCTGGGTTCAAACCCTGGTCTGGGAGCTGAGATCCCACTTCAAGCTGCTGCCACAATATATATATATATATATACAGACCCCTTTCTGTCTAATCACCATGCTTCCCTCATGCCTAGTTAAATTATCAATTATGTGAGAGTTCCCGTTGTGGCTTAGCAGGTTACAAGCCCAATCAGTATCCATGAGGACGCAGGTTCCATCCCTGGCCTCGCTCAGTGGGTTAAGGATCTGGCATTGCTGTGAGCTGTGGTATAAGTCCCAGATGTGGCTCGGATCCCGAGTTACTGTGGCTGTGGTGTAGGCTGGCAGCTGCAGCTCCAATTCAACCCCTAGCCGGGGAACTCCCATATGCCGCAGGCGCGGCCCTAAAAATCCAAGTCAATAAATAAATAAATGATCAAGTACGCCTTGGGATTCTCTTCTTCCCAGTCTGTAATCAAATGTTCTCAGTCATTGCAAAGGGACATATTAAAACATACTGAACTGTGTCTGCGTGGAATGATACAATATGTAGGATTCACTTTAAAATACGCTAACAACAACAAAAAAATCTGAACAAGAAAGCTCTGGTCTCTGCTGGCCTGGGCTGGCTGGGGGGTATGGAAGAGGGTGTGCCACTGCTGTGCCAGAGCCAGCCTGAACCAGGCAGGATCTTCCCCGCCTCTGAGCTGATCCGGGAGGGCAGGAAAGGCAGCGCCCCGACATGCTCGTCAGTAAAAATAGCAGCATGGTGGCTTCCCCGCCTCCTGCACATACTTGCATGCGAGCTGTCCTCCCACGCCCCACCATCCTCGTACCTGTCACCCTTCCTGTCAGAAGTTTGCACAGGATGCTGAGGGAAACGCACCGTGTCACCCCCCATCAGGATGTCTTAGAGGGCACTTGAGTTTGGGGGGCAGGGCGACCTCTGCTCCCTTTTTCATGTTTAAATAGAAAACAGAAATGAGACACAAGAGCAGGCAACTGAACTCAGAGCGTCCTGCGTTTGGAGGCCCCTCAAGGCGTGTGTCACTGGAGGCAGCTTGAGCCGTCCTCCTGGGCTTCTCGGGCGTCTGAGTTTCTCCCTCTGAAGCCCCGCTGAGGGGTGCTCCGCCAGAGAGTGGGTGGGAGGGGGGAAGCCCTGGGGTGGCGGGAGCCCCCTCCCTGCTGAGCCCAGCTCTTCCTGCGATTCCTCCCGAACCACAGGTGATTGAGACCAGGAAGAAAGAGGCTCCCTACATGCTGCCCGAGGACGTGTTTGTGGAGAGGCCCAGGTGAGGAGCACACGGGGGACGTGGCCAGGGACCCTCAAGGCTGCTGAGCCAGGATGGGGGTCGGTCTGGAGCCAGGAACTTGGACTTCTATGAGCTCAAGGGCAGAAGGGGACCCTTCCTGTTGCCCAGAAGTCCTGGGTCAGGTTTGATCCCCTCACGTGCCCATAATCCACGCCGTGAGCCATGTCAGTGTGTTGTGCTATAGAGGATGGGATGTAGCCTCTGGGAACTCTGGCCAGGCCCTTGCGAACGCATCCCGGAGCGGTCCCTCCAGACAAGTCGCTGTCATCCACCCAGGTGGTCTTCTCAGCTGTAGTATGTGAGCCAGAACCACCTCGGCATCACGGGAAGTCGTGGAAAAAAATATCCTGGAGTGGCTCAGGGGGTTAAGAACCCGACTAGGATCTCTGAGGATGCAGGTTGCCTCCCTGGCCTCGCTCAGTGGGTTAAGGATCCCGTGTTGCCGTGAGCTGTGATGTAGTTTGCAGATGAGGCTCACATCCCGAGTTACTGTGGCTGTGGTGTAGGCGGGAAGCTGCAGCTCTGATCCCTCCCCTAGTCTGGGAACTTCCATATGCTGCAGGTGAAGCCCTAAAAATAAAAATTTTTTTAAATATTTTTTTTTTAAAAAAGGAAAAGATATCCTGAAAAAAAACCCAAAATATCCCACAAGAGGAGATAGCCTTATAAACTATGGCCCATCCGCATCATAGACAACGGGTAGCTCATCCACATGTTTCACTGGAAGAATAGTTCCAGTGAGATATTCGCTCTGTAATAAGTGACTACAACAGGTAAATAAAGCAGGTCCCAGAACAGGACTTGGGGGTGCTGGGGAGATGTTGCCTGTGTGCGCAGATGTGTGTGGTGAGGGATTCTGGCCCAGGGGTAAATGCGGTTCTCTCTGGAAGGCGGGACTGTGGCTCATTTCTTCCTTTGGCTTCCGTGTCCGAGGTTTTGTGAATGAGCCTTACTTTTATGATAAGGCAGGTCATGAGCCAATCAGCCCATTCACCCCTGGGGCTCACCTGCCTCTTCCCCCCCTCTGTCTCCCAGGCTGTCTCAGAACCTTGACGGAGTGGTGATCGAGCTTCTCTTCCGCCAGAGCAAGATCAGTGAGGTCCTGGGGGGCAGTGGATACAACGCAGACCGGCTCTGCCTGCCCTACATCCCTCAGCTGACAGGTATGAGCTCCCACTGCCCCGCTTGCCCCTGGCTCTTCTCGGCCTAAATGGAAGGAGCGTGTGGGTCCTTCGGTCACCTTCCCTGGCACCTTGGATGTTGCACAAGAGCTGAGAGAGACGGCACATGGAGCTCCTGGCCAGGGATCAGATCAGAGCCGCACTTGCAGCCTCGGCTGCAGCTGTGGCAACACCAGATCCTTAACCGGCTGTGCTGGGCTGGGGATCAAACCTGTGTCCCAGTGCTCCTGAGACACCGGCACCCATCCCATTGCCCCACAGTGGGAACTCCTGCAACTTATTTCCTGAAAAATCTCAGACGAATCCTTTGGCAGCTGTGTCTCAGGTGCCTTGTCTGTAAAATAGGGATATTAACAATACCCTCCCAGAGTTCCCTTCATGGCTCAGCGGTTAGTGGACCCAACTAGGAGCCATGAGGATGTAGGTTCGATCCCTGGCCTCGCTCAGTGGGTTAAGGATCTGGCACTGCTGTGGTGTAGGTTGCAGACACAGCTTGGATCTGGCGTGGCTGTGGCTCCGGCATATAGCTATAGCTCCGATTGGACCCCTAGCCTGGGAACCTCCATATGTTGCAGGTGCAGCCCTAAAAAGCAAAACAAAAAACAAAACAAAACAACAACAACAACAAAAACTTGCCCCCCTAAGATGGGCGGAGAAGGCCCACAGCCCTCCATAAACTCCCGGTAGAGCCTCATGTGTACCCTCCCTCTGAGCCCTCCAAGAACTATGGTCCAGGCCAAGGCAAGAGGGTCGGGAGATGGTGCTGGGGACATGATCCTGGCTCGACCCCTCTCCAAGGGCGGGGAATTCTGCTTTCCTAGATGAGGATCGCTTATCCAAGAGGAAGAGCATTGGAGAGACCATTTCTCTGCAAGTGGAGGTGGAATCTAGGAACAGCCCAGAGAAGGAGGAGGTGAGTGTCCCATTCTTTTTCTTTCTTTTTTTTTTTTTCCCTTGCTTTTTTAGGGCCACACCCTCGGCATATGGAAGTTCCCAGGCTAGGGATGGAATCGGAGCTACAGCTGCAGGCGTACACCACAGCCACAGCAACGGTGGGATCCGAGCTGTGTCTGCGACCTACACCACAGCTCATGGCAACACCGGATCCCTAACCCACTGAGCGAGGCCAGGGATCAAACCCGCATCTTCATGGATTCTAGTCGGATTCATTTCCGCTGCACCATGAAGGGAACTCCCGTGTGTCCCATTCTTGGTCCTCTGTCCTGGTAATGCCCACCTGCGTCCCTAGGGGAGGGGGCTGCTCCCACCTCCTGTGCAGTCATTCTCCAGGATCCAGGCTCCCTTAATCCCACCACACATTTAAGGTTGTGTGGCAAGTACATTTCTCAAGTCCTTCTTTCTTACTGACTCTTATTATATGTATCCTAGACATTTCCATCTGAAAAAAATAATTTCTATCCCCCATACACTCCCACGATGTTATAAAAATCAGTCTCGAAAGGCCTGCTGGCGTCATTCCCATCTGTGATTCCCTGGATCAGGGGCTAAAATGTTGTCTCATCCAGAAGCCCCGCCTCTGCACCCCCCTCCCTAAAGGGAGCCTCTAGCCTGACTTATATCACCTCTTGAACTTCATATTGTTACGGCAGCTGCCCAGCAGCCCTGCGCCACATCGTATCAGCTCTGGCGACAGCCCTGTAGCTGTAGTATACCAGCTCTAGTGACAGCCCTGTGGCTGTAGTGTACCAGCTCCAGCAGCTCTGTGGCTGTAAGGTATCAGCTCTTTTACCCGGCGAGAAACCAAGTGAGCACTCAGAGAGTTGGAGAACTCAGGCTTATTACGCTGGCGGGCTTAAAGGAGACCGATCTCCAGAGTCTGAGCCCCGAAGAAGGGTTTCACAGGCTTTTATGGGCTACCTCTTCCCGGTCCATGCTTGGCTGGTCGGACCGGAGCGAGGTCAGGCACGGTAGTAGATGCGGAAACAAGTTTGCGGAAGCAGGTGTGTGGGGAGGGGTGGTTGGGGTTGTTGGCTGGCCTTTGCTTAGTCACCACGGCCGGGGTCTCTCCTTTCTACCTTTTTCTTGGGACAGTTTCTCCTACAATATCAATGAATTCAATCTCTCCTTGTCTGTCTCTTGCACTTAATATTACATTTCAGTGATAGAATATGAGGAGATCATGGGTCTTGCCTCGAGGGGCTCGTCGTCTTGTGGAGAATTCCTGAAATTTAGTCCAACCTCCTTCACTCTTTTCAGCATCTGATCTAAGGCCACACATCAGTGAAGCACACTTCTTTGGGTCTTACTATGTTCCTCCTCCTCTCATGAATGCTGCAGAAGACTGCGATGCTGTGACCAGGTCCTTGCACCAACTGCAGCCTGTCTGACCTTGAATTCTCAGATCACCGTGGTGGATAATTTAATAGTGGAAGTCTTCAAAAATGTTGCTCAGTTCTTGAAAGGTTCATAGGAGATTGCATTTGCTAGCTGCCTCCTCTGGCTTTAAATATTTTGTTAGGTTCTCCGAAGAAGCCTTTGAATTACCGTGTTTTCCTCCCAGAGGGTTTAGGGGACCAGCTGGGGGAAGGGGTGGGGAGGCTGAGTCCTTCCAGGTGAGACTTGGACTCCCCTCCCCGCTCTCTCTACTGCACTGAGAGGCTCCCTGCCTGCCCGGGAGCTTCCAGGGTTCCTGGTGAGAATGGGGGTGTCCGGAGGGAGTTTCTGCCCATCAGGACATTCTTCTGAGAAATGAAGGGGCTGCCAGGTAACTGAGGAAGCCGAGACTGCCTCCGCTTTTCTGAGCACTTCTTTCCTTCTCCCTCAGCGAGTGCCAGCCGAGGAGATCACCTATGAGACGCTAAAGAAGGCCATTGGTGAGCGGGAGGCCCGGGGAGCGGAGGGCGGGGCTGGGTCCCCGGGAGGCCCATGGGCGCCTCCTCTGCTGCCCTCCTGAGGGAGATTCAGCACTGGTGGCAGGGGCAGGGCGAGAGGCTGGGGGCTTCCTCTAAACGCTTCACGGCTACCAAAGCTGTAATTATTTATTTTTTATTTATTTAATTTTTTTGCTTTTTAGGACTGCATCCACAGCACATGGAGGTTCCCAGGCTAGGGGTTGAATCGGAGCTGTAGCTCCCAGCCTAGATTACAGCCACACGGGATTGGAGCTGCATCTTCGTCCAACACCACAGCACAGCTCACGGCAACGCCAGATCCTTGACCCACTGAGGGAGGCCAGGGATCGAACCCACAACCTCATGGTTCCTAGTCGGATTCTCGTCTGCTGCGCCCCGACGGGAACTCCCCAAACTACAATTAAAAGTCCCCTTCTCTTTGGGGTTGGTAGATGCACACTATTCCATTTAGAATGGATAAGCAAGGAGGACCTGCTGTACAGCCCAGGGAACCATATCCAGTCACTTGTGATAGAACATGATGGAAGGTAATATGAGACAAAGAAGGTATATATATATATATATATATATATATATATATATATATATATATGACTGGGTCACTTTGCTGCCCAGCAGAAATGGACAGAACATTGTAAGTCAACTATAATTTTTTAAAGAAGTTTTTTTTAAAAGTCCCCTTCTCTTAATGGGAGTTCATATCTTATGCCAGGAACCCCCTCCCCTTTTTTTTTTCATCATGGACACCAAGGGGAATCTAGAAGCCTTATTACTGAATGACCTCAGGCAGCTATGCCATAGGCGTTCCCGGTTTTTGTGGTCTCTCTGGCTTTTCCATTGCTGAAGTCCCTTTTCATTTCATTTTATTTATTTATTTACCTTCCTAGGGCCATGCCCGCAGCACATGGAAGTTCCCAGGCTAGGGGTCTAATCTCAGCTCCTGCTGCTGTCCTACACCACAGCCACAGCAACACTGGATCCTTAACCCACTGAGAGAGGCCAGGGATCGAACCCTCAGCCTCATGGTTCCTAGTAGGATTTGTTTCGGCTGTACCACGACAGGAACTCCCATTGTTGAAGTCCCTTTTCAAATTACCCCAGAGTGCTGCCTGTTTTAGGATCTTAAGTTTAAGAGGCCCCGTGGCAATGCAGCTCCATGAGGCTTCAGCCCCAGTTAAGGGTCCATTTAACTAGTTTTCAAGCTCTTAGGCCAAGAAGGGGGCTGAGCCCTTGGGCAGACTTGGGTAGTGCTGAGAGAGGGCTCGCTGTGCCCCTCACCAGCAGAGGGGGGCACAGGGCAGCAAGCTCGGACCACACCCATCGGGCTGGACCTGGGGGCTGACCCGTGTCTCTGTGCCGCAGTGGACAGCGTGGCCGTCGAGGAGCAGGAGCGTGAACGGCGCCGACAGGTGGTAGAGAAGTTCCAGAAGGCACCCTTCGAGGAGATCGCAGCGCACTGCGGGGCCCGGGTAAGTAAGGCGGGACAGGGCGTGACAGGGCCAGTCTTCCGCGTCAAACGGACACTGGATCTGGGTCCAGGGCAGGACTGAGTTTCTAGATCTTGGCACTGTTGTCACCGGATATTAGGGTTTAGCCCTGGCACCAATTGTTTCCCCACGTACCAAAAGGCTATTAGTCATACGCTCCTCCAGACGTCACAGTTGTCATACAAGGAAGAAGCCCTGGAGTTCCCGTCATGTCGCAGTGGTTAATGAATCTGACTAGGAACCATGAGTTGTGGGTTCGATCCCTGGCCTTGCTCAGTGGGTTAAGGATCCGGTGTTGCCGTGAGCTATGGTGTAGTTTGCAGACGCAGCTCAGATCCTGCGTTGCTGTCGCCCTGGCATAGGCTGGCAGCTACAGCTCCAATTAGACTCCTAGCCTGGGAACCTCCATATGCCACGGGAGCGGCCCTAGAAAAGGCAAAAAGACAAAAAAAAAAAAGAGGTCCTGTCCTCAGGATCTCCTGTACCAAACAGAGGATACTTCTGTTCATCAGGGCACGTACGTAAATAGCACTAACGATGCACTAGAGCATCTTGCATTTATCAGCTTCTCTCCCTCACAGGACAGCTCTGTGAGGTTTTTGCCATTAGGCTCGGCCATGGCCCAGGAAAGAAGGCCAGCGTTTGCAACAGGGCCTGCTTCCAATGGGGGTGGGGGACGGGGGCACAGCGGGTAGAATGGAACAGCCGCGTCTTGGAGAAGAGGTTTGAACCAGAGGGTGCCAGATGAGTAGAAAGACGGACTTATGGGAGTTCCCATCGTGGCTCAGCGGAAACGAATCTGACTAGTATCCATGAGGATGCAGGTTCGATCCCTGGCCTTGCTCAGAAGGTGGAGGATTCAGCGTTGCCGTGAGCTGTGGTGTAGGTCACAGATGCAACTTGGATCTGGCATTGCTGTGGCTCTGGCGTAGGCTGGCAGCTGCAGCTCCCATCCAACCCCTAGCCTGGGAATTTCCATATGCTGCGAGTGAGGACGTAAAAAAAACAAAAAAAGACCAAAAAAATAAACAGAAAAAAGAAAAGAAAAGAAAGGAAAAGAAGGACTTATGACCATGAACAGGGGAAAAGCACAAACATTTCTTGAAAATGATGTACCAGGATTTGTTAGTCCCAGTGTCCATCTTAGTAACAATGAAACCTAATCACATACATCCCAGATCTACAAATAACTTCTATTTTATTGTACTTTTTCCTCTCAATAAAGATACCTGTAGGGAGTTCCCTGGTGGCCCAGTGGATTAAGGATCTGGCATTGTTACTGCTGTGGTGCAGGCCACTGCTGTGGCACAGCCTCAGTCCCTGGCCTGGGAACTTCTACATGCTACAGACATAACCAAAAAAATAATTTTCTATCATGTATATTTCTAACATATATCCCTAGACTTCTCACCTATTATGATAATTATATATGGTAATATATATTATAATATATAGAAATACGTGTAAGTATAATATCGATTTTTCTGGGCCTGTAAGATGCTAAACTCTTGTCCCGTCTCGAGAGGTAGATGCTGCTCATTTCATGAGCTCAGAGTCGAGGCCCAGTTGCTGAACACGCGCAGTCTCACTGTCTGCGAACGTGGAGCCAGAAGGAACCAGAAAGATCGTTTTCCCTAACACGCCACCTTTGCTCAACTGCTCCTTGGGCGTTAAGGAGTTAAGCTGGTTTGGAACCAGCTCTGAGCCTCCTGACTCCCTGCCCAGCAGGCCCTACTGCCCCACTTGGAGGAGCTAAGGGCCCTTCCAGAACTGTTGCTGGTGTCCTGGCCTCTGTGCTGTCCCCAGTGGGCCTTTGCTGGGCAACCTAATCTGAACCCACCACCAGGGTCCACAGATAGGTGCTGGCAATGAGCTTTCCTGAGGCTGCAGCCGCCCGCACCTCCAGTGCGTGCTCTGGACAGGTGTGCTTGGGGGGCAACTGGCAGAGTGCAGGGAGCCCCCAGCTCACGTTCCCTCTGTTTGTGTCTAGGCGTCACTGCTGCAGAGCAAACTCAATCAGATCTTTGAAATCACCATCCGGTAAGTGGCAGCCCTGGGCAGGGTACCCCGCACCTCTGTGGCCCAGCGTAGGGACCCCTTCCCCCCAAGTCCTCCTCTCACACCTGTCTTCAGCCTTCCCTGCCCCCAGCTTCTGCCTCAGGGCTGGAGTCAGCCACTGACCCTCCACAGAGAAGGAAGTAGAGCCTGGAGGGAGAAAGAGCCAGCTCAGTGGGCCCCAGCAGAGCCGGGCATCCTTGTTCCAGGATGGTACTTTCCTTTCTAAAGCAGCAGCAGAGTCACTGCAGAGCCTACAGGGAAGCTTGACTTCAAGCATTTGGTTCTAGAACAGCTGGAAACTTGGGAAGCCATGGGGTGACAAAGCCTCTGGCCCCTATTCAAGAGAAACCCCTGTCAGCTGCTCTGCTGCAAGGGGTGGGACCCCAGAACCCCCTCCTCATGCCTTTCTCCTCCTTGCGTGTCTGCCCCAGACCCCCGCCCAGCCCATCGGGAACCATCACCGCCGCCTATGGCCAGCCTCAGAACCACTCCATCCCTGTCTACGAGATGAAGTTCCCCGATCTGTGCGTCTACTGAGTTCCAAGACACGCTGCTGGAGGGGTGGGGCCCGAGGGGGGGGCACGACATGGAAATCTCATGGCAACCCCAGAGGAAAAGGACCTTGGATGGCAGCTCCTCTCCGCAGACAAGCAAGGTGGAGCCCCGCGCCCCTCGGGCCCCTCAGCTTCCCCCTTTCCTCCTTGTCTCCCTCCCCCCGTCCCCTCCCCACCCCCAGGGAGATCAGGCCACGAGCCCCTCTGGGGCCAATAGGCATCTCACCTGTGCCCTCCATCTCCTCCTTTGTGTCCGCCTGGGGCTGGGAGTCCTGGGGTGGGGGGGGTCTCCAGAGAGAGGCTAAGTTCCTGCTTAGTGTAGGGAGGGCAGGGCTTTCTTGGGGAAGCACAGCTGCCATTCCCCAAGGGGGACTAGACAGGGGCGCAGTTGGTCAAGGGAGGCCTCAGACGGAGATCAGGAGGAAGTGAGACCAGCTCCACTCGTAAAGCAGCAGAGAGCTGGAAGCAGGGCGCTGCTCCTCAGAGCATCCCCTCCCTCCCTCCCCATTTGAGGGTCCAGATGCCCTCAAGTCTCTGGGGTCTCTTCCACGGCCCTGCTCAGCCTGCCAGTTGCCTCTTCCTGATTCTTTCTATTGTCGGTTAGTATTGAGCTCCTAGAACAGGAGCCAGGGCGGGGGTGGGGTGGGGGGAGTAGAGTCACCATGGGGGGGCGCGAAGGATGAAATGCAGGGCGGGCAGGCTGCTGGTCCAGGGGCTGCTCTCCCCAGGCTGGGCCAGCCCCCCATAGAGGAGCAGCAGGCAGACGGAAGGGGCGAGTCTGCATCCCTCTGCAGCATCTCCCTCCTGCGTTCAGAGGGGTGTCTTTCTGAGTCGAGGTCTCTCTTTGATGCCTTTCTCCCTGAGGACCCCAGTGTGTTTCTACAGCCTCTGGGTTGGGGAAGGGCAGAACAAGATAACCTGGTTCTGCCCACACCACCTCCTGTGGAAGAGGTTCCCCCTGGGCTGGGAGGACGGGAAGGGAGTAGCTCTTTGGGGCCCAAGGATGCCAGAAGCCAACCTTTTGGATATTTCATTTGGTGAAAGAAGGACCCAGCACCTAAAATTGGGGTGCTTTCTTCACTCCATCCCCGGTGCAGCCGGCAGAGCCGGAGGCCTGGGGAGAGGTGGTGGAGCCCCTTGGGTTCTGGCTTTCTGTTTTCCCTGAGTGCCACCTGCCTGTGTGCAGAGTGGGAGCTGCTGCGGGGCTTGGAGGCCAAGTTGGCTGTGCCCTCTGCTCCCTCCCCGTGTCTCACCCCCCTGCCGGGCCTTTGTGCCTGCGGAGCCGCCTCTGGCAGGACGTCACCTGGGCCTCTTCCCTGGGGCCCAGAATAACCCTCTTCTTTTCCCAACCTTTTTGAGCTGAGCTGCAGAGCCGACTTGCAGTCGGGTGAGAATGGGCAAAGGATCCCTCCCCAGAGACTTTGCTTTTGAGAAGAGGGAGGGCGAGTAGATTTCTTGACCCAGTGGAGCCCCTTTGGAGGGTACAATTTTCGGCAGCAGGGGTGGGGTCAAAAGCAGGCCATTTGTGCTTAGGGGCGGGCAGTCTTCTGGGGACACCCTCAAGTCCCACCCCCATGCATGGCCCTGCACAGATGCACCTTGACAGCTTGGTTATCAGGACAGAAAGGTGTCTTTGCCCAAATCGGAAGAATCTTAATGTACGTACTTTCCCATCAGTCAGGTTCTCGGGTATGGGGCTGGGGGGGGGGGGGATGCTGCCTGACCCTCCTTCCTGTCTGTCCCGTCTCCCCAGCCCCCACCCCCACCCCCCGTGGGCCTGTAGCTTCCTTCCAGAGGGTCTACATGATCCCAGGGCCTAGGGGGCCGGGCTCCTGCTCCCTCCCTCTTCCGTCCTTCCCTTTGGCTCTGCTCTCTGGCTTTTGGCTACTGTTCAACCCAACTTTACAAGCATGAACGGAGATTTCTCTTTACCTCACTCTCTCTTGACTAAGAAACCAAGTGGTTAAATAACTAGAAACAAACTTGAAGACAAATAACCTTTGGAGGAAACGTCACAGCACACCTAAATCTTGAGCCACAAACTCGCCTTTCCTCGCTGTATCTTCCCATCTTTCTCCCCTGCTCGGCTGCCACAAGAGACTCTCTCTTCGTGCTTCTCCGACTTTAGGGTCCACCCCATGGCATCTGCTTCTGGGACTTAGAAGTCACTCCCCAGAGCCTTTCTTGAGCCAGCGCTAGAACCGGAGACGTTCAGGTCCACTCCATCCCCCCCTCGTCCCCCCCTCGACCCCACCCTGGACTAGAGGGAAGGAAAAGGTACAGGACCATAGCTGTTTTCTCTGACTCTGTCCCCAAGCAGCCTTTTCTTTTCGTCCTTGTTACACCACAAAGATGGGCTCCTGGAGACCTGGCTAAGTTTTCAGGGACCCTCTCCCTGGTTTCAACTTAAATTTACACTCAGGCAAGTAGTGGGTTGCCTGCTGACCTGCAGGAGAATCTGGATTCTGGCCACATATGCCTCAGGATCAGAAAGTTTGAGGTGAGCATTAACTCAAACAGACAATTAAGTGATAAATTAAGCGATTTCCTTCATTCTACCTCCCCCCTCTGAGCCCTGGGGGAGAAGCCAAGTAGTTTGGTGGGTACCCAGGCCTTCAGCCTAGCATCCCCCTTCCTGCCTTCCAAGCCCTCTGGAGGCTGGCACACTGGTGCGTGACCAGCTTTTTTGGTACCCTTCTCTCTCGTGATTTTGAGTCAGCAAGGCCATCCACCAGTTGCTCCCCAAAACTGCTGAAGACTCTTGCTTCATGCACAGGGGGTCGGGTGGGTCACCACTCTGCTGACAGAGCCTCGTAGCACAGGTGTATTGGGGAGTTGGAAGGGCAGTGAACATGGTTGAGGCACATAAGTGGGAAGAAGCAGATGAGAGGAAAGCTCGGTGTGACCCTGGAGGCTCCTTCTGGTTTTTTACCTGCAAAAGGGTCCCTGCGGCCTATGCCTATTTCCACTTACTTTCTGAGAAGTAGAAATAAGTGATTTCTTGACTCCTAAACACCTCCTCCCCAGCGAGGGAGCCTGAGTGGGTCATGAGAACAAGAAATGTCCTTAGATGGTCTCCTGGGCCTAGCCCTCCACCTCATGCGCAGGTGCAGACAAGGGGGTGCTGGACCCGTCTGAAGTGCGGGAAGTGCCAGGGTCAGGGGTGCGCTGCCCTCTCCCCTCAGTGTTCTCAGTCCGAGGGGCTATGTTTCAATTGGCCTAAGAATCAGAGCAGCCTCACTGGACCTTTCGACGCCTCAAAGGCCAGACCTCTTGGCTTCACTGGGTCTGAAACTTTCCAGATGCTTCCAGATGCTAGGCCATTGCCCCTGGAACTTCTGACCTCCAGAGTCTTGTTGAGAAGTGAGAGCTGTTTCTTCCATGGCCGTGAAGAGGACCTGTGGGAAAAGACTAGACGTGAGCTGTCAGGCTGAATGTTGAGGTTGATGGTAGCCAGGGAGATGGGCTCCTCCGGGCAGGCCACGACCACTTCTCCTGACACACAGACCCTGGCAGGCGGGTTGTGCTGACATGAGGCATCTTCCGTGCATCTGGGGAGAAGGCTTAGGGCAGTGCATTACTTCTCCATCTCACTAACTCTAGAACTCTTCTAGTTAGAGGAGCTCTTATCCCATATCTGGCTTAGGTCTGAAGCCTGCAGAAGGACGGTGGCGGGGAGCTGACAGCTGGGGAAGTGGGGAGGGGATAGAGGCCTGTGGGAGGGCTTTGTGGCCTTGTGGGACCAGAAGCAAGTTTTCTGTGCTCTCTTTTAGCACCGGCCAGGTTGCCTGGTTCTTTTCTCCTTCAAAGGACCTTGGGGTCCCAGCCCCTCACCTTGCCCTTCCGAGCTCTTCCTCCGTGGCTGTGGATTCTGGCCTGTGGGTGCAGAGCTGTCGATCCACCAATGCTGCAGCATTACACGTACATTGTAACACGTCTGTGTCCACTGAGACCTTCACGACCTGGCTGAGCGCGTGTATCCCTGTGGGTGTGCATGTGTGTACAATGTAGTGCATAGTTGACAATGTATGTATATATTAGCTGACGTATTTATTTGTGAGTGCAGAAGTAGTGCCTGTGGCAGTTTTCTGTATTTTGAACTCATTGAACCAAATTAGTTGAATTTCAAAGAAAGGGAAAGGGGGGTGTGGGGGAAAGCGTGGGGAGAAGGATTCTTAGCAAGATTCTTCTTTAGGACTGTTAGTAGTGATTTCCCCAGGAGCGGTCACAATGCCCTTTTCAAATAAATGTTAATGTTGTCACCACACAGTTGTCTATTTGATTTCTTTAAAGTAAATGGTTTTTTGAGATGCAGACAGGATCCGAGATACCCTCGGCATTAACCACTGACACTTAGCCACCCCCACCTACCGTTCCTTTACTTGCCTCAAAAGGAAGGCGGATGAGGGAGAGGATGCTGCAAGATCCCAGCCTGGGAGCGCCCTCAGATGGGAGGGCCTGTGTCATTTCTTCACTGTAGGGACTAGACTCTAGCCCCATTTCATACAACCTGCATTGGACAAAATGTTCTATCTTAAAAGTCTGGCTTTCGGAGTTCCCATCGTGGCTCCTTGGTTGACGAACCTGACCAGTATTCATGAGGCATGAGGATGCGGGTTCGATCCCTGGCCTCACTCAGTGGGTTAAGGATCTGGCCTTGCTGTGAGCTGTGGTGTAGGTCACAGACGCAGCTCGGATCCCGTGTTGCTCTGGCTGTGGTGTAGGCTGGCAGCCACAACTCTGATTGGACCCCTAGCCTGGGAACCTCCATATATCACGGGTGCAGCCCTCAAGAAAGAAAAAGAAAAAGAAAAGGTCTGTCTTATTTATTTTTATTTTTTTGGTCTATGGCCGTGGCCTATGGAAGTTCCCAGGCCAGGGACCGAACTCTCACCGCAGCAGTGACTTAAGCCGCTGCAGTGACAGTGCTGGATCCTTAACCCGCTGTACCATGAAGACATACATGCCCTCTGGTGCAGAGGGATTGACTGCAGAAACCCTGAAAATGAGCGGGCTTGGCTCAAGAGGTCCCAACTTTCCCAGTGGAAGTGGACTTGAGCCTGGGCTCTTGAAAAAAGAGCAAGGTTCAAAATGGAGAGGGGGGAGGCCAGGAATTCCAGGCAGAGGGTGGAAGCCGCTGGGAGAGGAAGAGCAAGAAGACCAGGGAAGCGGGGTTTGGTAAAGAGAGTGAAGCTGACGGACAAGGTCCCTTGTGTGTGCCATGCCCAGTAGTTTGGAATTGGTGGAAAAGTGGGGGTGGGCAATTTTCTTGTGTCTTGAGCCAAGGAATGGGGAGAAAGGAAACTTCTATATACATTAGAATAAAGATCTTGTGTGATGGGCTGGGGTGGAGGGCAGCTGGAGACAGGGAGACCAGTTGTTTAGGAGCTGTTAGGATAGCCGAGGCCGGAGTGGGCAGCACGGAGAATGAAGACAGTGACAGCGCAACCTGAGGTGGAAAGAGCTTGGCCGTGACAAGGGGGGGAAGATAGAGCTCTAGGTCTTGAGCCCTAGGGACTAGAAGAAGCATCCATACACATTGTGTTGTATTTATACAGATGTGTCTCCACAGGTGGGTGTCTATGCGGGTGAGACCCTGTGTTTGAGAGTGTCTGTGAGTAGCCTGGGAGGGCAGTCACATCTAAACTGATACCAACCCTCAGCTCTCACACTTAGCCTCAGTGATAAGATGATCCTGGAGTTCCTGCTGTGGCTCAGCAGGTTAAGAACCATGTCCGTGTGTATGTGGGTTCAATCCCTGGCCTCAGTAGGTTAAGGATCTGGCGTTGCCCCAAGGTGCGGCGTAGTTTACAGATGCAGCTCAGATCTGGTGGTGTGGCGGCTGCGGCGTAGGCTAGCAGCTGCAGCTCTGGTTAGACCCCTAGCCTGGGAACTTCCATGTGCCATAGGCATGGCCATAAAAAGAAAAAGAGAAAAAAAGAAAGATCTTATCCATTTCTCATTAATCCTCACAATAGCCCTCATGGTAGGAAGGAAGAATAGCTGAGAGAACCAAATCTTGGAGAAGTTCAGAGATTTAGCTAAGGTCCCACAATAACTAGATCCAGGGAGGCATTAGGACAGCTTCCCATCTCAGAGCTCAGAGAGCCCTCCCAGGTTCCGTTGGGCATCATCAGCCTCATGGTGGCTCTGGGGGGTGGATGGAAGCCAGGGTCGCTTGGAGAAACCCTGCCTTTTGGTACAGCTAGCTGAGCAGTCTTTTCCCAGCCAATGGAGAGCGGGAAATGCCGCCACCCAGAGCATCAGCCAAACTCTTTGACCCTCAAAGACATTTTTACTAGGGGCAGGGAGGGAAGAACCTTTTCTTTTCATTCCCACTGTGTCCTATGAAACATACCACTACTACCCGGTCCCATGGAAACCACTGTCTCCTTCAATACGTGCAGCTCTTTATTTGATGGATATGTACTTTTATTTTATTCACCCAGTCAATACTCAAAGTCAGAGTCGGATGTGAAACTTGAAAGGTTTTATTTCCTAACTACAGGTAAGAGGCGGGATATCTGGCGCCCACACAGCCTGAGCGTACCCGGGCTGGAGGCGGCAGGAGGGCAGGCGAGGAGAGGGGGCTTTGGGGTCGGCTTCCGGGGTGAGAGGCGCCTGCCCCCTGAGCCCTCACTGGCCCTTCTTGTGGGCGTTCTTGACGATGGCGTTTTTGAACAGCGTGACCAGGGGCGTCTGGCTCTTCTCGGAGGTCATGAAGCCGCCGTAGCGCTTGTCCTTGGGCGGGCTGCCCCAGCGGAAGTGCTCCATCTTATAGGGCCCTTCGTCCTTCTTCTCGGCCGCCTCGGCCTCGGCCACCAGCCCGTACTCCAGCTCGGCCCGGGCGGCCGCGCCCTCGGCCGGGGCCTCGGGGTCCCGTGCCGGCTCGGGGGGCGCCCCGGCCAGCTCCCTCCTGAACTCGAGGGGGAAGGCCTCGGCCAACTCGTCCTCGGCGCCGTTAGGATACACCTTCACCGGGCGCCGCTTCTTGCCCACGGGCTTGCCCCAGCGGAAGTGCTCCATGGAGTAGGAGCGCTTGTCCTGGCGCGGACCCGGCGCGGCGCCATCGCCGCGGGGCCCGGGGCCTTCGCCCGTCGCCACCTCCTCCTCCTCGCGCTTCTGGCCCGCGCCGCCGCCGCTGCTGCCATTCCGGCGGCCGAAGCGGTCCCAGCGGAAGTGGCCCATGACGTACTTCCGGGGGTTCTCGGTCAGCGGTTGCGCGTCGCCGTTGCCGGGAAACACGGGCGTCTCCGCAGAGAGATCAGGTTTGCAGGCCCGGATGCACGCCTGCGGGAGAGCGGTGGGCAAATCAGGACCCGGTGCCCCACTGCCCTCTCCTTCCATCCCTTCAGCACATGCGGGTGCGAGATCGGCTCCCAGCCCCAGGACGTCTGCCTGCCCCCGCCTCTGGGCACCCACAGACGTCTGAGTCTCGACTTGAGCACAGCCTCTTTTGTCCCCTTGACGCCTGGCAGCTCCGACAAAATCTCCGGCCCGCTCGGTGTTTTACTTTTCCTGTAGCTTTATGGGCAGGATCAGCGTCTTAAACATTATATATCAGATATCTAGGAATTCATTAATAAATGGCAGGTGGGTGGTAGTTGTTGGCACTTAGTGGATACTGAATAAATAAACATGCTTCATTCGAGTCTGGGAAGGCCATTGGGTTGAAATTCAGGGGAGAATCTTCCCGGGTGGGAGAAGCAGAAGTCTGGCTTCTAGGGCTGTATTTTCAGTAATGCCTCAAACATTACCCCGGGGGGTCTGCAAACCTACCTCGTGCCCTACCTGAGCCATCTCCCTCCAAACTTGCCCGCACCTGTCTGGCACTTTCTCTGGTTCTTTCAAGTTTTCTGAGCTAATTCTGTACTTTGCCCAATCAGTGACCTTTGGGAGGAGGTGGCTCCCTTCCCTGTCACCTCCTTCTGACTGGAGGAAAAGGTGGGAAGTCAGGATAATTTCCAGTGCAGAGGTCGTGGAGCCTGTGTCTCTGCTCCCTGTTAGTAGACATCTCAACTCTGGTACATCTTTGCTCAGGAAAACGACCTCTAGGCTATAGCCTTTTCAGTTACTCAGAACAACTAGGGAGGAAACAGAAGGATCCCACCCAGTGTTGAGCTGGGAATTTCATAGTCAAGGGTTTGAGAATTGTAACACCGCAGAATATTAACAGTGGAAAACAAAAATTATCTCATACGTCTCTCCCCTGGACACATAAGGAAACAGGAGGCTCAGAGAGGAGAAAGGAACTTGGCAAGGTTCCATAGCCCATTGGTGGCAGAAGTGGGACTAGAACCCATGGACTCTGACCATGGCCAGTGCTCCTTCCCTGGTGAGCCCTCAACAGGAGAGGCTGTGCAATGGGTGTCTCCAATCAAGAGTCTCTTGGGTCTCTCTGAACTAGAGCTCACAAAACTCTCTGGGCTCTTTGTTTCTATTTTATATTCCATATGCAACCTGCTCTGTTTTTGAAAAGTCTCTCTCTTCACTTAAACTCAGCTTCTCTACTGACAAAATACACAGAACGTCGTGATGAGCATCCCATGCTCACCAGGCAGGTGAGAACTTGGTCACAAACACAGCATATCTTTTAGCCTTGACTTGGTATTATTTCTCATTTATGCCTTCCAATACAAACACACACATACACTGTGGTGACCTGGAGAGAGTTCCAGGCTGGCATAAAGGGCCTCTATATGCTTCTGAAAAGGCTGAGGAGGTCAGCCCTCCATCAGAAGCATGGGACATTTGGCTCCAGTTAGAAGAAAATGGCACCCAGGCTTTTTCTTCTCCTTCTAGAGATGGTTTGTTGTACTACGTAGCCGGCTTTGTAACTGATAGTAGATAAAGAGGGATGAAAAATGGAATGAAAATGGCAAGTGATAGGAGGTTATTAAAAAGGGATAATTTGGGGGGTTAAAATATTGAAAATGTAGAATCAGTTGAGGGAGCAATTATTGTTGTTAGTATTATTTATTTTAATGGCACTATCTCTACGTAGCTTAAATGGAGTGGGTCTCTATAAGAATATAGGGCAGGAAGTAAAGATAAGCAGAAATTGGGGACTAGACCTATCTCCCTTCCCCATTCATCTTTCTCTTTCTTTTTCTTTTTTTGTCTTTTTAGGGCCACACCCGAGGCATATGGAGGGTCCCAGGCTAGGGATCGAATTGGAGCTATAGCTGCCAGCCTGTGCCACAACCACCGCAACGCAGGGATCCAAGCCACATCTTCGACCTACACCACAGCTCACGGCAATGCCGGATCCTTAACCCACTGAGTGAGGCCAAGGATTGAACCTGAAATCTCATGGTTCCTAGTCAAATTCGTTTCCACTGCACCATGACGGGAACTCCCCATTCACCTTTCTTCGTGCTGTCCCAGCCCAGCCCCAGTCCCAGTCCCATCTGATACCAAGATGGCAGCCATGGCCCACATACCAGCAAGTTACTTTCCGTGGAGAGGTCCTGACACTGGCTGCTTTCCAGGCACCAGCCACGCACTTCCATGGAGGCCTGAAGCAGCAAGGCCAGCAGCAGGGCCCCCGAGCGACTGCTGCACAATCTCGGCATCTTCCAGGCAGGCTGAGGCTCTGCAGAGGCAAACAAGATTAGTGGGACCCCTGCAAGGAGCAGAACAATGTTGGCCACTGATCAGGAAGGACTGTGAGCCAACATTAACAATACACTACCTCTGGAGCTCAAGGGTTTTTGAGGACAGGAGCTGCCCAAGGAGCAGGTTGGTGTGCAGGGTGGTCGTGTGAGTTGTGGCAGAGATGAGAACAGTGGGACCTGGGTGAACTAGGCAAAATTTCCCCTTTACCTCCTATTGAAAATCAGACTCCAAAGGCTATTAGGGCTGGAAGCTATTTTCGGGGTTATTTGGTCTGGCCTGTTGTTTGAGAGATGAGGAAACTGAGGTCCAGAGAGAGACAATGAATGACTTGGGGGTTCATGATGAGGCAAGGCTAAGGTTCTGTTTCCAGCACCGAGCTTTTCTATTTCACCATCTTCTGGAAGCTAGAATTCTGTCGCTCCAGGTCCAAAGATTAATTTGGGAAAGACAAAGAATTCTGAAACTCTTGCTCAAAATGGTCTACTCCTCCTCTGCCAGGATTCTATCATTGCTCAGAAACCCCATTTCCCATGAATAGGAAGTTTGCAAAAGAGCAAAGCCTCTGGCCAATGTAGCCAAAACCCCAGCCAATCCAATTGAATGTCCTAGACACCGATCACTCAGGGGATCACTATTTCTCAGACCCTGTATCCTTGAAGAGATTTCTTTTTAAAAGAGACCCCCTTCTTTTAAAATCAGCTCATCTCTTGAACATATTACATGTCACACCTCCTCTTGTTCTCGGAGTCTCTCAAATGTAGTCTGAAACGGCTGGACTTGAAGATGCTGTAGATGTGAAAGGGAACAAGATGGCGGCTCAGAGCAGAAGGGAACTACCTTCCACTGTAATCCCTACAAAGACAATTTCTCAGAGGAGTCAGGAAGTACCTCCGGGCAGAGGCCGAACTCAAGAGGTCAGGATGCAATGAAGAGGGGAGAATTGACGCTTCCCTTTGCCCCCTGTGCCCAATGCTTTCCCCAGCCTTCTAGCTCTCACACTGACATGTCCCACCTCACAAAGTTCACCCCTCTGAAATGACCTGGAGTTCTGTTGTTATCTTAGAACAACCCCAAAATCATTTTGGATTTCAGAAGATCTTTCCACCAGCTGTTAGGAAGAAACTAATTAGATAAGAAAAGTAATTCACAGTCAGTTATGGATGATGTATTGTCCCTCCTGATTCATAATAGCTGCCTAAAGAAATCTCATCTTTGGGGAGGCATGGGCCAAATATTTTTTATAGGGGAGGCTTTGGAAGTGAAAGTTCTCCCTGGCTCTCATTGCCTATTTCTGGAAGCCACTCCCTTCTCTCTGTCCCACCCCACTCCTTTCCCCAAATGCTGAGCCAGAAGGGCTCCCTTCTGAATGGTTGCCAAGTGCTGCCTGAGTGTTTTCGGAGCAGCCATTAGATGGTGCTGGCAGCCAGTGAGCCAGTCCCTTAGCATCTCAGGCTGATGGGCAACTGGGAGAATATTGGTCAACCTTGGTTTCCAGTTGTGACCAGGGACAGTCTGCTCCTGTTGTAGATTTTTGGTGCCCCAGTTCGAGTACTGAACTTTGTGGACAAAGCAATTTGGATTAAAGCTCTGAGAACACACAGCACATTTCATTCAGTAAAAAATGCTCAGATTTACAAGCAAAGCAGATAAATGGTAGTTTTATATATCACTATGAGCAAGTGCAAAATAGTGTATTGGTAGAGAAAGAAGGAAAATCATACAGGTTGGACAGTCCCCTCAACTATATTTCATTTCTCAGAGCACTGGCCATTCTGGAATGATTTCCATTTTCTAAGAAAGCTACCTCGTGATTTCAGGCCTTCCCAAAAAGCCCCAGGGCCCCACTGGCTATGACATTCTCACTACTCCCCTGAGAGGTAGAGGATCCTGCAGCCTCCTTCTAAAAAGTTAGATAGCTTCCTGAAAGCATTTTATATTCTTTCTGCTTATGTGCATTTTCTATTTTTCCTACAATAACCAAATATGACCTTGTGTCATTTTTTTTAAAGCAATAAATTAGTGTGGAGATGGCAAATTACTTTTGTAGATAGGTAGCATCCAATGATTGAAAGCTTGGAAAAATAACTAGAAATTTGTATTTTGCTCATCTTAACATTAACTTTAAAATAGAACTACACTTATAAGAACTTCATATGTGTTGGTGAATTCTCTGTGAGCCAAAAACCTTTTGTTTGTTACTCTAAAATTGCACACGGCCCATGCCCTTCTATAGAGATTAAGAAGAGCAAACAAATTATCTACACAGAGAACTCTATTCGATATTCTGTAATAAACTATGTAGGGAAAGAATCTGGAAAAGAATGAATATATGTATGTGTATAACTGAATCACTTTTCCCTACACCTGAAACTAACACAACACTGTAAAGCAACTATACTCCGATTTAAAAGGAAAAAAAAAAAAAAGATTAGAGGAGCCAAGGTGTAGAGTTTTGTCCTTGTACCATGATACACATGCATCAAGCCCTAAAACAAAATGTCAAAGGAACATTAAGTCATTAAACAGGCTACAATCTGTCTGTATCTTAACAATGGACCAAACAAATGCACACATTCGTTTCCCTTGGCTCCTTCCAGCTATTCTATGAGAATCACCATCTCCCTGTTTATACACGAAGAATTTGGGGGATCCAGATGCCCTGCAGACTCTTTCTCCCTCGCTGAGAACCCACCTGGCCTGAGCCTCCTTCTGCTCCTATTGCCACTTCTGCCCTGCAATCTGAGATCTGCGGGGTAGAAGGTCCACTCTGCAGTCCTATTGCGGGCAGAGATGGGGTGGTTCAGGACCGTGGACAGTTCCCATCCTCGCCACCTCTTTTTAACACCAACTGGTGTTGTAGAGACCTTGTCAGGATCATAGCGCAGCCATCTCAGGTGCACCAAAGTAGGCAGGGAAAGGAGGATTCAGAGATCTGAATCCAAAAAGTCTGGACTGTAAGGAGTCTATTGTGACTTTTGGTCTAGTCTCTTCTGCCCCCATTGCCAATGTTAATTTACTCTAGAGGATAAGATATATTTTAAGTGACATCTACCCAGAAGAAGACCTGAAAGACTAGGTCTCCCAAGATCTCCTCAGAATGCAGTAGGAATCTCAAGGGTCCAAGAAGCTCCCCTCCCGGGAGGAGAAGCAGCCCCGGCTCCTGGAAGGCACCACTGTCAGCCTTGCAGCTGCTCTCCCACCGTCCAGAAGCCGGCTCTCGCATCTCCGCTGCCGGCAGCTTCCCACGCCGCACCCAAGACAGAAACTTTTCAAAGAACTCAGGATCGCGGCGAGCCAAAGGCGCCTCTAGTCTGAGATCGAAGCTGGGCGAAAGCATCCGGAGGGCCAGGGCAGAGGGTCCGGGGAGAGGAGCAGATGCCGCGCCGCTGCGCCCTTACCTGTCGCGGGGAGGCTGCTCTCGGGGCGACACCCGCTGCGCCGAGGCAGGAAACTCGGCGGTCTCTTGGTCACTCTTCTTCCCCTCTTTCTCTTCCCTCTCGCTGCCTTGTCCCGCTGTCTCTGCTCGGTCCTTATATACTTGCGGGGCTCCACCAGGTGGGCGCTGGAAGTGATTGAACTTCCCGGCAGCGGTCGCGTAACAGGCAACTCCCCCGTCCATAGGAAGGGGGGCCATGGGACGCGGGAGGGGGGTTCCAGGTAGGGGCTGAGCGCCAGAGCAGAAGTGCCCGGAAAGGGGGCTGGATCTCTGCTCCCGGAGGCTGGAATTAACACTATTCTGCTGAAGGGCACACCTGGCAGCCTTCAGGAAAGAACTTAATTAAGGATGGTTTGGGTCTCCAGGTAGGACAAATGGGAGGCTTAGCACCCCAGTGTGGGGCAGGCCTAGGGAGCTTGCTGAGGTCGTTGAAGAGAGGCTGAAGTTACCTATGTCCACAACGTGCTTGAGCTGGCATCTACCTCCTTCTTATTTGGTGGTAAATCAAGAACTAAGAAAGAACACCTGCAATGCCTCAGATTTCCCCCCAACGTTAGGAACCTGTGATGTGAAAATGTCAGGAAAATGTCATAATCCCTCTGTTACAGGTTGAACCCCCCCACCCCCATCCCGCAACCCCGGCTCCTGGAGAAGGTCAGGAGTTGCTCACCTGAAGCCAGGTCAGGTTGCCTTCTTGGGGTGGGAAAGCCAGTTGCACTGCCCGGCTGGGGCCTCCTCTGCAAGGGCCAAGTCCAGGCAGGCTCCCTCCTGTGCCCTAAACCCTAAGGAAGAAATACGGCTAACCCTAGCATGGGGGAAGGAGGGAATTCTCTGTGAAAAGCAGCTGAAGTACCTTCCCTTTGGCCTCTGATCCCATCCTGTGCCAAAGAGCTGGCAGAGTGGTCTGAGGACTCTCCATCTTCCCCAGATCTGGTCTTGGCATTCTAGCTTGGCTCCAGCCCCAATTGTCAGGCCAGGGAGAAAAGAATGCTCTCAAACACTCAATGGAAGAGTCTCAGCCTGGAGAAAAGAGGCAAAAGCGAATTGTGAGGGATGAGGGGTAGGGTTGGGAGGGAGTTTGGGAACGAAACTGGACTTCATATCAAGATGCTTGTTTAATATGTCCTTTGCAGGAACTTCCTTTATTCCCAATCAGATGCTCTTTTGGCTGCCAAGACCCCCTTGAGAAGTTCTGGTTGGTGACAGTGGCTTTATAATCAGCAACCCTTTCCTTTCGAGGCACAGGAGAGATTTGAGCTCCTTAACAGTAAATAAGGTACTTTGCTACCTGGCCTTGGCCTCTTCCCAAAGAGCTGCCACCCCTTCTTGTGTCCTGGCACGTCGACCAACCACAGCGTTTACATTCCCGTGAACACTATTTTCTCGCAACTCTGTCTCTTTGGCCACACTGGTCCCTCCACTAAAACACCCTTCCTCCTTCCAGCCACCTGGGAAAATTAGACTTTTGCATTAAGGTTTAGCTCATCTGGAGTTCCCGTCAGGTGCAGCAGAAATGAATCCAACTAGTATTCATGAGGATGAGGGTTCGATCCCTGGCTTCGCTCAGGGGGTTAAGGATCAGGCATTGCTGTGAGCTGTGGTGTAGGTCGAAGATGCAGCTTGGATCCCGAGTTGCTGTGGCATAGGTCAGCAGCTGTAGCTCTGATTCTTCCCCTAGTATGGGAACTTCCATGTGCGGCCGGTGCGATCCTAAAAAAAAAAAAAAAAGATTTAGCTCATCCACCACCACCTGTTCCCTGATGCCCTCCTTGGTCACTTGTCCTACCAGGGCATGAGACATGGCCATCTCTGTTCCCCGGAGAACCCCATTCCCATCTCATCTGGTCATATAACCCTCACAGCTGGAACAAATTCCACTCTGTCTTCTGTCTTCCCTCTTCCACCCCCTCCTGCCCCTTCCACTACCAGTCTTAGGAGCCCTCTCTATCGGATTTCCATTTTATCTCACGTTTCTCTGTGTTATTTTTATAACTTTTTGTTTGTTGTTTGTTCTTCACCACACCTGTGGCCTGCATAAGTTCCTGGGACAGGGGCTGAACCCATGCCACAACCACGACCCAAGCCACTGCAATGACAATGCCGGATCGTTAACCCACTGTGCCACAAGAGAACGCCTATTTTTATAACTTTAAAAAGCAACTGATGACAGCAGAAAAGCCAAACCAGGAAAAGTTCAGATTGACCCAGCCTCTGTCCTCTGTAAGTTGAGTTCTTAATTACATGCAGAAGAACCACCTTTGGCTGATCTGAACTGAAAGGCCATTGAATCACATTTAGAATCACTGGGAAGGCTGGGCGATCAGGATCCAAAATTGGGCAAAGAAGAAAAGTGACTGGAATCATGGCTACTGACTGGATCCAATGAGAAAGAAACCACACTGCTGGGAACAAGAGGCCAAAGTCACACTGTCAATACCACAGCCATTTGACATAGGTGTCACTTCTGTCCCCAGGATGGGAGGTTGTCATTCCCACTTTGGCTGACGTCACTAGAAAGGACTGACCACTGCTCTTATTTCACTGCATCACTACCTCCTCTTTGAAAGCCTGCAGTAGCTGCCTCTGATTGAGATGATAACATGACTTTCCCCTTTATTCTGGTAACATGGTGAATGACATTGTCGATTTTTGGTGTTACACATACCATGCATTCCTGGATTGAGCCCAGCTTGATTATGATGTGCTTATAGCATTGGGTTCATTTTGCTAATAATTTATTTAACATTTTTGCATTCATGTTTATGAGGCCAGCCTGTAATTTTCCTTTTTTGTAGAGTTCCTGTTAGATTTTGGTGTCAAAATTTTGCTGTTTTCATAAAACAAGTTGGACAGCTCTCCGCCCACCCCTAATTTTTACAATTTAATAGAAGAATTTGTGTCCAATGGTGTTAATCTCTTCTTTAAATGTTTGAGATGATTTGTTAGTGATGCTAAGTCTTTGTTAAATGATTTTAAAATACAGATTCAATTATTTAAATAGCATTATTCCAATTGTCTATTTCTTCTTGTGTCAGTTTTAGAAAGATGTGTATTTCTAGGTGTTTGTCCATTTCACTTAATTTTTAAAATTTATTTGCTTAACATTGTTTCTTATATTTTCTTATCTTAATATCTATGGAATCTGTAGTTATGGTCCTCTTTTATCTCTGATATTGGTAGTTTATGTCCCCTCTCTTTTTTCTTGATTAGTTTTCTTAGGGGATTAACAGTTTTATTAGTATTTTTAAAGAATAAATTTTGACTTTGTTGACTTTTCTCCATTGCATGTACATCTTGTTCTATCACTGAAATTTCTACTCTTATTATTTCTTGTCTTCTAATTTCTAATTAGCTCTTTTGTTTTCCTGTTCTCTTGAGTTGAATCTTAAATAAATGCTTTTTACTTAGATAACTGATATTCAATTGATAATCTTTATTCTTTTTGATGTGTATTTATGGCTATAAATTTCTTTCTAAGTATGGTTCTAGTTGCATCTCACAAGTTTTTGTTTTTGTTTTTGTTTGACAGCATATGGATTACCCAGGACAGAGATCAGCTCTGAGCCATAGTTGTAACCTATGCCACAGCTGCAACAATGCCAGATCCTTTAACCCACTCTGCCTGGCCCAGGATCGAACTCTGTCCTGGTGTGCTGAGACATTGCTGATCCCATTGCATCACAGTGGTAACTCTGTATCTCAAAAGTTTTGACATGTCCTATTTCTATTACCATTTGTTCAAAATATCTTATTTTCATGGAGATGTCTTCATTGACCTGTGGGTTATTGAGAAGCGTTTGGTTTAACTTCCAAACATTGGGGATTTTCTAGTTCTGTTTTGAAATTAAAATTTAGCATAATTCCTCTGCAGCCAAAGAATATACTTTGTTTCATTTTAGTCCTTTGAAATTGTGGGGTGGGGAATGTTGCTTAATGGATGAACACATGATTAATGTTTCATGTAAACATCACAAAAATATGTATTCCATGATTGCTCAAGTATTCCATATCCTTTCTATAGCTATATCCTTTCTGATCATTATCCTATCTATTGGTTACTAATAGATTATGTCGTTTAAATTTCCCCTTTAATTTTGTGGATTCAGCTACTTCTCCCTTCGGTCCTGGCGTAGAAAAAAAACCAACTCTTTATAGAGATTTAATGGAGAATGTGGGCCAGTGGTGGAGGACAATATAGGATCGGGGATAAAGATGGCAGCAAGGTACTAGAGCATAGTTGCATGGTGATGGGAAGTGGAAATTGATCCTGCCAGTGAGAGTGGGAAAAGCCAAATAATCCAGGACTTCAGTAGAAATGAGATGGGGTCCAGAGGAATAACCAAAGAATAGTTTCCAAAGAATAGAGAGCCTTCCTCTTCCAAGAAAGAAGGGGTTACAGACAGAGGAGACTTGTAGGAAAAGCCATGGGAAGATGAGTGAAATCTCTCTGTGCCAAAGCCTTTACCTTTTAACCCAGAATTTCCTGAGGAAATATCTATAGTTACCCTAAATGCTGTTCAAGCCTATTCATACAACATTGTTTATAGTAGCAATAAAATGGAAATAAACTAAATATCTAGGGTGTAATTATTAAAGCCGTATACTATACTTACAAAATTATGGTAAAACTCTGCAACGAAATACTTTGCAACCATTCAAAATAATGTAGATGTTTATTTCCAGACATGAAAAATGACCACTGCATGTTATTAAGGGAAGGAAATGCGATAAAATATAGGCACAGAGTTGAACCTCGAACTGCATGGCTCCACTTATACTTGGATTTTTTTTTTCAATGAATTCGTACTACCGTGCAACATGATCACGGTGAGACCACGGGTGTGGGGCTGCAGGGAGAGTGGGCTGACTGTGGGACTTGAGTATCTGCAGATTTTAGTGACCTTGGTGGGTCCTGGAACCCATCTCCTGAGAATACAGAGGGATGACTGTAAACACGGATGGAGATAGAAACAGGAAAAAAAGAGGAGTTCCCGCCGTGGTGCAGTGGAAACGAATCTGACTAGTAACCATGAGGTTGTCGGTTCGATCCCTGACCTTGCTCAGTGGGTTAAGGATCCAGCATTGCTGTGAGCTGTGGTGTAGGTCACAGATGCAGCTTGGATCCCACATTGCTGTGGCTGTGGCATAGGCCGGCGGCCATAGCTATGATTCGACCCCTAGCCTGGGAACCTCCATAGGCCACGGGTGCAAGCCTAGAAAGCAAAAAAAAAAAAAAAAAAAAAAAACCCAGATTAAAAGATACCAAAGCATGACTAACAGGTGACACTGGATCCTTTAACCCACGATGCCAGACTGGGAATTGAACCCACACCTCTGCAGCAACCTGAGCTGCTGCAGTCAGATTAACCCCCTGCACCATGGCAAGAACTTGAAAACTTTGTTGTTCTAAACACTGACATTTATTTTGCTCACGAATCTGCAGTATGAGCAAGGTTTGGTAAGGCCAACATACCTCTGCTCTACCTGGCATCAGCCTAGGCAGCTCAAAGCCTGGCTTCTACAAATTCTCTCAAGCTGCTCACTCACATAACTTGTTCCTGGGCTGGAAGACTCAGATGGAAACAGGGAGAGCTGGGGCTCCTCAGGTACTTCTATTTCTGTGCAGCCTTGCCCCGTGACCTCTTCAGCCCACAGCCTTGGGGGAGTTAGACTTCTCGCCATAGGCTCAGGCCTTCCACGCATGCATCTGGAGGTGATTTTCTCTGCCAGGTAGAGGAGGTGGATGGCCAGCAAGGGCTTCCCAGAGAAGGGGATGCTGCGTTAGGTCACCAGGATGAAGAGAGGAAAGTCATTCCAGGCAGAAGGAACAGCACGTGCAAAGGACTCAAGCAGGAAAAACCTTACGTTCCCGGGAAGCTGGTGCAGGGGTAGAGGGAGACAGAGAAAACTAGAGTCAGAGGCAAGAGGGGAGGTGGGGACCATTTAGGGACTGAATCAGAGGAGCCATAGGAGCAGATTTCTGTGGCAGTGGGGATGCTCAGAGGCTGGGGGCAGCAGGGGGAGATCAGAAGCCCAATGCCCTGCTCCGGGGCCAGAGGGCCCGGTGGGAGCAGTGAGGCAGGAGAGGCGACAGGCAGGTTCATGAAATACTAAAGCAGTGGCATCAGCATGCAGGAGGGAGTCATGGACACACCCCAGTCTGAGGCTGTCCTGGCTGCATGCTGGCACCACGTGGTGTCACAGGTAAGAGCACAGATCTGGAGCCACACAGCCTAGTCCTACCCTGCTCATTCGTTCCCGTGCTGTGTGACTCTGAGCAAACTCCCAGCTTCTCTGTTCTAGTGGTCCCATCTGGGAAATGAAGGAAATGACGACAGCAGCCCATATGGCTGCCATGAGATGAAAGGAGGTAATTACACGTGAAGACGAAGATGGCAGAGCAGGGCCTGGCCTGTAGGCAGCACCATCCTTATTAAGGAAGGGCTGGTCCCAAAAGAGCCCAGCCTGGAGCCAAGGAAAGAGGGACACAGAGAGGGAGGAGGGAGAGGGAACAAGGGAGGGGAAAGGGAAGGAGGAAGGGAAGGGGGAAGGATGAAGAGCCCATGTGTCTTTGCAAGGCTTGCGGCTCCTGGGGCCGGGGTGACGCGCCTACACCTGGCTGTGGGCACGGGGCCAGGGCTGCTCTCGTCACCCCAGCTTTTCACCTTTGAGGATTTAATTGGAAAAGAGATGTCACCAGGGTGTGAGTGTGTTACAAAGACAGGTGCGGAGGCAGCCCCCACGGGGGGGTGGGGGGAAGCGCTGGGCAGAGGGTGACAAGGACAGGGGGCTGAGCCCCCAGCGGGGGGGTGGGGGGCCCGGCCTTGCCCTCAGCCTCCAGGCCCTGGCAGACACTTCTCTGGGGGAAGAGAGGACTGAGGGATGAGGCTGCCGTCGGCCTGCATGGCACAGAGAGTGGGAGCAGCACCAGCGCAAACACTGAGGGTCAGAGTGAGGCAGGAGGGAGGAAGTCCCAGCTCCATCCTGGCCCCCCTTCCACTTCTCCCCTCCCCGCAAAGCTGCGAGGACCAGCCAGGAGGCTGCCAGAATGACTGTCCCTTCTCAGGGCTCCTTGGGCCCAGCTGGGGCCATGCCTGCCATTGTCTAGGTCACAGGGACCTCAGTCTGCAAGGGGACCAGTCCCAAGTCAGCGTGTGAGAAGTCCCTGGCAAGGTGCCTGGACAGAATCGCTGCTCAAGCAGGATTTAGAGAGAGAGGATTGGCGGGAGCGACCGAGGAAGGGAGCCCCGCTGAAGCGTCGGTGTGCAGAAGCTCATAATCCTCGAACCCTCCGTCCAAATCCGAACCTGAAACAGCGGCAAGGTCCCTCCGCACGATGTGTCTGAATTAGAAACAGCTGCCACCTGCCCCTTTCCGGGTGTGTCTGGTGGGGATGGTGGGAAGGCGTGGGGAGAAGCTCAACCCTCCTTGGATGCCCAAGCCCAGGGACCGCAGCTTTGGGGTGGCTCTGAGCTAAGCTGCTGCAGGCTTCTCGCCTCCCAGGCACCTCTCCTTTGGAGAGATAAGAAAAAAGGACCCCGTGTGACCATCTGTAGGAGGAGCCTCCTGCCCAGTGTGCTATGGGTGCCAGGGAGAGGGGCTTCCGGGGGAACGCAGAGCAGACTGGAGCCTGTGGGGGTGGGGGGCAGGGGGCTGCCGAGAGGAGGTCAGCACACAGCAGGTGGGAAGGGTGACCAGGCTTTGGGCAGGGGCTCTCTGCCCCAGCCATGGAGGAGGGGAGGGAGGGCAGGAGAGGGAGAGAGCCCGGAGAGGAAGGGACCAGCTGAGGGGCCCTGGGAGGGAAGGATCAGAAAAGGACATTGGCTAGACTTTGGGGTCTGACTAGATGCTGGGGAGAGAGGGAGAGAGAAAGAAGTCAGGCAGGATTTAGGTGCAGGGCTGGGGAAGCAGACTGGGAGGACTGGAAAGGGGGGGGGTGGGACATCACTGACACACTTTGGAGCCACTGCTGTTAAATGCACTGCCCACAGTGCCAGGCCCCCAGTGGGCACCCCCACAGTGCTTTCTGCCCTGGCTTGGAGGGCCCAGATTTGGTTCTGTCATTCATTCACTTAACAAATGTTTGTTGGAGTTCCCATCATGGCTAGTATCCATGAGGACGCAGGTTCAATCCTTGGCCTAGCTCAGTGGGTTAAGGATCTGGCATTGCCTTGAGCTGTGGTGTAGGTTGCAGACACAGCTCAGATCTGGCATTGCTGTGGCTGTGGTGTAGACCAACAGCTACAGCTCTGATTGGACCCCTAGCCTGGGAACTTCCATATGCCTCAAGCGCAGCCCTAAAAAGACAAAAAAAAAAAAAAGTTTGTGGACCCTTACAGGTGCTGGGACAGATCCGGTCTGAGCTCCCAAAAGGATTTAGCTCTAGGGAAATCAGTAATATATTAGCCAATGAATAATCACAAGCTATGATAAATACAAGTTCTAATAAATACAGTGAGTGAGTGAGAAAGGGGAGGGGAGAGGCTTCCTAGCAGAAGGAAGAGGGTGCAAAGGCCCTGGGGCAGAAAAGATGGGAGAATCCAAGGACTGCTGGAGCGGAAGCAGGGGAGGAGAGCAATCCTTGGAACATGAGGGGCCTGGCCTTGGAAGCTGTGAAGGTCATTCGACAACGAATTAGATTTTCTGTCAAGCGCAGAGGGAAACCACTGCTGGGTTTAAAGTAATGGAAAGACAGGTTCCGATAGAATTCCTAGAAAAGGTGGCTCTGGCTACCGTCTGGAGAACCAAACAGAGAGCAAGCAACCAACAGCCTCTTGGGGAGTCAGACTCAATAAGATTTGGAGCAAATATGAAAGTGAAGCCAAGGGACAGAGGCGGTTAAAGATGGTTCCAGATTTCTGGCTTGAGCTGCTCGATGGGGGTTGGTGCCATTCAGCCAGGTTTAGAGGAGGAAACCAGGAGCTGTGTGACCTTGGGCAAGTTACTTAACCTCTCTGAGTTTCTCTGGGGGCCTCCAGAGCCCCAGCTCACAATGCTTAAGGGGATTCTGGTAAGGCTCACGTGCAGATGCAAGAAATCCCAACTACCCCTGAATTCTCATCAATAAAAAGGCATTACGAATTCCTCCAAGGGGAGCCTGATGGGGTATGAGGGCCAGAGGTAGAGTCTCCGCAAAAGGAGGAGAAGGTCTCCGGGGTGCCAGATGGCCCAGGGAAGGGGGGAGGGTCCCAGGGGCCCCTCATCGCCTGCAGCACGCACTCCTATTCTCTGCCCTTTCACTGTGCCCCATTCAGCACTGTGGCCGGGCCACTTCAACTGCCTTTAGTTTGACCCCAAGGGCAAAGAGGAATCAATTTGTGCAGAGAACTGGAATGGAAGAGACTTCAATTGACCTTTGAATAGGGTTTTAATTTGCTTTATTACGGCCAAAGGGGCCTCTGAAGAGACCCTTGAGACTGCTTTTATCCGCTAATGCGCGCACAAGTGCAACAGCCTGGACCTCGTGATGGGGGGCAGAGGCGGGCAAGGCCAGAGGGGCAGGGACCTGGTTGAGTCCATGCCCCTCCCAGGAACTGGTCTCGGCCCCCCTTAGGGGCCAAAGAAGAGTCCAGAGCGCAGGAAAAGACTGGGAGGGCAGCCGACCCAGGTTCCAGCCCCAGCTCTGTTGCTGGATGGCCTTGGGTCCTGGGCTCGCACCACCCCTCCGGGCCTCAGCCTCCTTATCCGAGCAGTGCCCGGGAGCGGGGGTTGGACTAGATGGCCCCTCAGTCCTTCCAGGCCTGATGTTTCATGGTTTTAAGCTCAGATGGAGTTAAGTTCTGCGGTAGAAAATGACTGGTCCGGAGTTCCCATCGTGGCACAGTGGTTTAAGAATCTGACTAGGAACCATGAGGTTGCGGGTTCGGTCCCTGCCCTTGCTCAGTGGGTTAACGATCCAGCGCTGCCGTGAGCTGTGGTGTAGGTTGCAGACGCGGCTCGGATCCCGAGTTGCTGTGGCTCTGGCGTAGGCCAGGGGCTACAGCTCCGATTAGACCCCCTAGCCTGGGAACCTCCATATGCCACAGAAGCGGCCCAAAGAAATAGCAAAAAGACAAAAAAAAAGGAAAAAGAAAATGACTGGTCCATGGATGTGGCCTTGAGTGGGTATGGCAGGGCCCGCCAGGCCCAGGAGCTAAGCCCTCTCTCTGTCCATCAGTCTCTTGGGCACAGAGTCCCTTGCAATTGCTTCGCTACACAGGGCCAGTGGGTGCCACACCCAGAAGAGAGGCTTGTGAGCTTTGGTTTACAGTCCTGTGTTGAAAATGTTCGGCTCTCCCCTGCTGAGGCTAAAGCGTGGGCGTATGGCCACGTGGAACCACGTGAGTGTTCTTTCCAACCACTCCCTTATCCGAATCCCCCCCCCCATTTCTTTTAGGGCTCCACCTACAGTATATGAAGTTCCCAGGCTAGGGGTCAAATCAGAGCAAGAGCTGCTGGCCTACACCACAGCCCCAGCAACGCGGGATCCAAGCCACATCTGCAACTACATCACGGCTCATGGCAACGCCAGAACCTTAACCCACAGAGTGAAGCCAGGGATGGAACCCACATCCTCATGGATACCAGTTGGGTTCTTACCCCGCTGAGCCACGATGGGAAGGCCCTAATCCCTTTTCTCAAATGAATGGTTTGTCCCTGTGCAATCTGAGTAGACTTCCTGGAGGTGGGGTCTTGCTGAAGATATCATGGACATTAAGGACACAGCAGGGAGTTCCCTGGTGGCCTAGCGGTTAAGGACCTAGCATTGTCACTGCTGTGATGCAGGTTCAATCTCTCGCCTGAGGACTTCCACATCCTGGGCGTCGCCAAAAAATAAAAAAGGTAAGAACACAGCCAGCTCTCCAGAGCCCAGGAACCAGCAGCCACTATTGACTAGTGGTGGTCACCATGGCCCTTTGGTGGAGATGTGCCTTTGTCAGGGACTCCGGCTTTGCAGAAGAATGCAGAGTTCTCCAGCCAGGGGAGGAGGTAGGGAGAGTGACGTGGTGGCCAGGAAGGACACTGATAATGTACATCCATTAGTGCATCGTGGGAGAGGCATTCAGAAGCCCCGGAAGCGTCCTCCTTCCTCAGACCCAACAATGGCTGCACGGAGGGGGCTGAAGTGGCCTTTTCCAGGCACTCAGCTCAGTGCCATCTCCGAGCCCCGCCTGTGGGGGCCTGACTTCCATTTTCATGCCCTCCTCAAAGCAGCCAGGGCGGCGTAGCCAAACAGCCGGCCTGAGGCCCAGAGAGCCCGCGCCAGGCCCTCGTGTCCCGTTGCCCTGGGAGCGGGACGCCAGGCGGGGCCGAGTCGGTGCACGGTGACCTGCTCCACTGCAGCGCCGTGACTCCGCGTCTGCGCCCTCTCACGCGCGCGTGCATGTGAGTCCTGCAAGGACGTTGGGAAGGGAGTTGGGTTTTTTAAAAGTGGCTAAAATCTTCACGTCAGATGAAAGTGATTTCCTTCAAAGCATCTCCTGGGCAGGTGTCTTTGATGCCAAAGATGCGGCCTTAGGCAGACTCTCTGAGGGAGCCGCTTCTAGAACCAATTTTTCTTTCCTTCCTTCCTTCCTTCCTTCCTTCCTTCTTCCTTCCTTCCTTCCTTCCTTTCTTTCTCTCCTTCTTTCTTTCTCTCTTTCTTTCTTTCATGCTTCTTAGGGCCTCACCCCTGACATATAGAGGTTCCCAAGCTAGGGGTCGAATCAGGGCTACAGCTGCCAACCTACACCACAGCCACAGCAATGCCAGATCCTTAACCTACTGAGCGGGGCCAGGGATCAAACCAGCAATCTCATGGTTCCTAGTCGGATTCATTTCTGCTGAGCCACGATGGGAACCCTCTAGGACCAATTTCTAAGTCACCGAGGTCAGTCTTCCCAGACCATGGTCCCATTTTTTAAAAAATGTATTGGTTATGTTCCTTTTATTTCTCTTCTCTGTTATAGTTAGGTCCTTATATTGAATTTGGGGGGTTGCTTTTTAGGCCCACACCCGCAGCATATGGAGGTTCCCAGACTTGGGGAAGAATCAGAGCCACAGTCTGCGGCCCACACCACAGCTTGCAGGATCCTTAACCCACTGACTGAGGCCAGGGTTGGAACCAGCATCCTCATGGATACTAGCTGGATTCACTTCCGCTGCACCACAATGGGAAGCCCCAACCAACTTGTTTTTTGCTAGTGTAACTTCCTTGTTCCCAGTCCTTTATGCCTGGGAAGTCTTTCATTTTGGACAGCTCCTCGGAGCTCCTCTCCATCTGCTAGATTGGGTGCTGCCACATCAAATCAATTTTTGTTCAAGTAAACTCTTAAAAATTTTAATATGCCTCGGTTTACCTTTGAACAACACAGAGTTACCATACGACCCAGCAAGCCCACCCCTAGGTATATACCCTACAAACTTATACATGAATGTCCATGGCAGCATTATTCATGATATCCAGAAGTGGAAACAACCTAAATGTCCATCAATTACTGAATAAATAAGCAAAATGTGGTCTATCCATACAATGGAATTTTATTCAGCAATAAGAAGAAAGAAACTGGGAGTTCCCGTCGTGGCGCAGTGGTTAACAAATCCGACTAGGAACCATGAGGTTGCGGGTTCGGTCCCTGCCCTTGCTCAGTGGGTTAACAATCCGGCGTTGCTGTGAGCTGTGGTGTAGGTTGCAGACTCAGCTCGGATCCCGAGTTGCTGTGGCTCTGGCGTAGGCTGGTGGCTACAGCTCCGATTCGACCCCTAGCCTGGGAACCTCCATATGCCGCGGGAACGGCCCAAGAAATAGCAACAACAACAACAACAAAAAAAGACAAAAGACAAAAAAAAAAAGAAGAAGAAGAAAGAAACTGGAGTTCCCATTGTGGCGCAGAGGAAATGAATCCGACTAGGAACCATGAGGTTGCGAGTTCGATCCCTGGCCTCGCTCAGTGGGTTAAGGATCCAGCGTTGCCATGAGCTGTGGTGTAGGTCACAGACACAGCTCAGATCCTGCGTTGCTGTGGCTGTGGTGTAAGGTGGCAGCTGTAGCTCTGACTGAACCCCTAGCCTGGGAACCTCCATATGTCACGGGTGTGGCCCCCAAAAGCAAAAAATAAAAATAAAAAAAGAAGACAGAAAGTACAGATAGGTTGTAAAAACATTATGCTAGGAATTCCCATTGTGGCTCAGTGGTAATGAACCCAACTAGTATCCATGAGGATCTGGGTTCAATCCCTGGCCTCACTAGTGGGTTAGGGATCTGGCATTGCCATGAGCTGTGGTGTAGGTTGCAGACGTGGCTCATATCTGGTGTTTCTGTGGCTGTGGTATAGGCTGACAGCTGCAGCTCCTATTTGACCCCAGCCTGGGAACCTTCATATGCCGCAGATGCAGCCATGAAAAGCAAACAAAACAAAACAAAACAAAAACCATTATGCTAATTGGAAGAAGCCAGACATAAAAAGATAGATACTGTATGATTCCATCTGTATGAAATGCCCAGAAGAGGCAAATCCACAGGGACAGAAAATAGATTCATGGTCGCCAGGAGCTGGGGGCCCTGGGGAAAAGAGGGAATGATTTAAGGGATATGAGGTTTCTTTTGAGAGGGATGAAGACATTCTAAAGTGGGTTGTGGTGATGGTTGCACAGCCCTGTGACTACATAAACGTCATTTTATTGGATGAATTTAAATGGATGAACTTATGCCATGGGAATGATATCTCCATGTAACTGTTATTACATAGGAGAGGTGAGGAGTTCCCGTTGTGGCTCAGTGGTTAAGGAACCCAGCTAACATCCATGAGGGTGCAGGTTCAAGCCCTGGCCTCGCTCAGTGGGTTAAGGATCCGGCGCTGCCGTGAGCTGTGGTGTAGGTCACAGATGCGGCTCAGATCCCGAGTTGCTGTGGCTGTGGTGTAGGCCAGTGTCTACAGCTCCGATTCAACCCCTAGCCTGGGAAACTCCATATGCTGCAGGTGCAGCCCTAAAAAGACCAAAAAAAAGTGGGGGTGATTTTTTGAGAGACAGAGAAGTGACTACAGGGAAAGCCACATGCTGTCTCCCAGCATAAGAGAAGGGAGTCCTCCAGCCACAGAGATGTGACATTTTATCCCTTTGTGCAAGAAAACCCAGCCAGGTTCCTCGTCCCGTCTCTTTCTTTCCTGCACGTGCCCTTCCTCCTCACGATGAGCCCTTCGCCTCTGACACATCTGGTCCCTGAATATGGGGGAGTTTTCCCCACACCAAGTGATTCTCTGCAACACCGGTTAAAGTAACTCACTTCTTTTTTTTTTTTTTTGTCTTTTGTCTTTTTTGTTGTTGTTGTTGCTATTTCTTGGGCCGCTCCCGGGGCATATGGAGGTTCCCAGGCTAGGGGTCGAATCGGAGCTGTAGCCACCAGCCTACGCCAGAGCCACAGCAACTCGGGATCCGAGCCGCGTCTGCAACCTACACCACAGCTCACAGCAACGCCGGATTGTTAACCCACTGAGCAAGGGCAGGGACTGAACCCGCAACCTCATGGTTCCTAGTCGGATTTGTTAACCACTGCGCCACGACGGGAACTCCCGTAACTCACTTCTGACCTTATCTACTGGGACAGCAGATCCCACAGGTAAGGGCTCAGTCACATCTCGCTTCAGATGCCAATCGGAAGGCCTGGTCCCCGGGTTTCCCACAGCTTCTGTCCAATGTGGCTAAAAATCGGAGGGCCCCCCGACCTCTTCCTCATGGTTGATTTTTTTTTCATTTTTTTAATTACTCAAATGAATTTATCACATCTGTAGTTGTATAATGATCATAACAATCTGATTTCACAGGATTTCCATCCCTCAGCCCAAGCACATCCCCCCCACCCCCAAAACTGTCTCCTCCGGAGACCATAAGTTTTTCAATGTCTGTGAGTCAGCATTTGTTCTGCAAAGAAGTTCCGTCTGTCCTTTTTTTCAGATTCCACATGTCAGTGAAAGCATTTGATGTTGGTGTCTCATGGTATGGCTGACTTCCCTTAGCATGATAGTTTCTAGGTCCATCCATGTTGCTAAAAACGCTGGTATTTCGTTCTTTTTGATGGCTGAGTAATATTCCATTGTGTATATGTACCATATCTTCTTTAGCCACTCCTCTGTCGATGGACATTTAAGTTGTTTCCATGTATTGGCTATTGTAAATAGTGCTGCAGTGAACATCGGAATACATGCGTCTTTGGGAGTCATGGTTTTCTCTGGATAGATGCCCAGGAGTGGGATTGCTGGATCAAATGGTAGTTCTGTGTTTAGTTTTCTGAGGAATCTCCATACTATTCTCATGGTTGATTAATTTGCTAGAGCTGCTCAAGGAGCTCAGAGAAACACTTAGCCTCATGGGTTTATTAACAATGTGACAAAGGACACAGTGGAGCAGCCAGAAGGAGGGACACACAGTGCAGCAGCTTCCGTGCCCATGGATGGGGGCGCACCCCCTCCTGGTGTGGATGTGTTCACCCACTGGGGCGGGGGGAGGTGCTCCCTAAGTCGGGCACTCTTGGCATTTTTTGATTTTCTTGTATAGTCAGGAAACTCCATTTCCAGCCCCTCTCTCTTCTCCGGGGGAAGCAGAGTGGTGCTGAAATGTCCAATTATCGCTTTGTTTTTCTGGTGACCTGTCCCCATTGGGGAGCCCAACCAGAGTTATCTCAATAGAGCAAGACATGTTCCTGGTGTTCCTACCACTTAGGAAATGATGCCCTAGTGAGAGGGTTTTAGGACCTCTGTGCCCAGAACTGGGGGCAGAGGCATATATATATGTTTTTTTTTTCTTCTGTGATCTCATACCCCTCCATGGGAACCTCCCGTAGTTGCCTAGGAAAACCCATCCCATCTAAAAAGGCAAAAGAAAAAGGAGATATGATCTAACACCTTAACGAATTATTACAAGGGGTGGGGGCCAGTAGGGACAGAAAAATGTGAAAGAATGCTCTTTTTTTTTTTAGGGCCGCACCCAAGGCATATGGAAGTTCCCAGGCTAGGGGTTCAGTCAAAGCTATAGCTGCCAGCCTACGCCAGAGCCACAGCAACTCGGGATCTGAGCTGTGTCTGCAACCTACACCACAGCTCACGGCAACACCAGATCCCTAACCCACTGAGCGAGGCCAGGGATCGAACCTGCAACCTCATGGTTCCTAGTCGGGTTCGTTAACCACTGGGCCATGATGGGAACTCCCGAAAGAATGCTCATTGAATTTTAAAATGTATTAGGAAAAAATAATGCTTCAGAGATAAAGACTAAGCTAGAAGAAGTAGAATAAATAAATACAAACAAGAGAAAATAAACATAATTAAAAGCACAGAAGAGAAATAAAGAGTAAAAAGACACAAAGAAAAGAAAAATCATATAAAAAAGGGGGGGTTCTTGAGAAAATGATCAACGAAGAAGCTAGACAAGGGAGATCTGATGCATATTTTATTGGCATCCCCAGAAAAGAATACCCAAGCAATGGAACAATTTAATATTTAAAATGATAATTCAAGGAAATACTGTTGTAATAAAAGACTTAAATACACATACATATAATGTAATGCACACATTAAAAGGGCATTCCCGGAGTTCCCACTGAGGCACAGTGGGTTAATGATCCAGCTCATCTCTGTTGTGTTGCCGGTTTGATTTCTGGCGGGGCACAGTAGGTTACTTCTGGCATTTCCGAAGCTGTGGCATAGGTCACCGATGTGGCTTGAATTTGACCCCTGGCCTGGCAACTTCCAGATAGTGCAGGTGAAGCCAAAAAGAGAAAAATAAAAAATGAAATGAAATGAAATAAAATGGCATTCCATAACTCGAAAAGTTGACTGAAAATGTTCAACACTGACAAATATTCCAATGCAATCATTGAACTAAAATTATGAGGAAAACACTCTTTGAGCATCAAGCAAATAGTCCAAATCCAGGGTGAATCAAAGAAAAGCAAAAGAAAATCAGATTGGCATCGGACTTCTTGGCAGTAATTTTTTCTTTTGGCAGTGGTGTGGAGCTACTTGATGTGGGATTTCAGTTCCGAGCTAGGGATTGAACCTGGGCCGAGGTGGTGAAAGCGCCACATCCTAACCGTTCGACCACCAGGGAACTCCCGACAGGAATATTTAATCGAAGCAGCATCCTCATGGAACAGTGGGAACCAAGGATTTAATCTTTAGCTAAACTCCTCTTCAAGTACAGAGGCCACAAACGACCAGGCATGAACAGGCCACAAATAACACAGACCAAATTTAAGGAAACTACAAAATTGTTTTGAAGCTTCTGCATAAGTCTGGAGGTAGGGAGGTTGATTTAAATGTAAGTAAGTGGAATTCCTGTTTTTGTGCAGTGGAGGTGAATCCGACTAGAAACCGTGAGGTTGCAGGTTCGATCCCTGGCCTTGCTCAGTGGGTTAAGGATCCAGGGTTGCTGTGAGCTATGGTGTAGGTCACAGATGAGTTTGGATCCTGCATTGCTGTGGCTGTGGTGTAGGCCGGCAGCTATAGCTTCGATTCAACCCCTAGCCTGGGAACCTCCATATGCCGTGGGTGTGGCCCTAAAAAGAAAAAAAAAAAAAAGTAAGTCAGTAACTAAAGAACCAAAATCAAAAGATGAGCAAAGAGAGATGAAATTACAGGTAAGTGAGGTAAATGTCTAATGCGTTGACAACGTAGAAATAATTTAACTAAATAAAAGTGGGAGAACCAGAGTTCCTGCTATGGCTCGGCAGGTTAAGAACCCGACTCGTATACCTGAGGATGCAGGTCCCTTCCCCTCACTCAGTGGATTAAGGATCAGGTGTTCTGCAAGCTGTGCATAGATTGCTGATGCAGCTCAGATCTAGTGTTGCTGTGGCTGTGGTGTAAGCCAGCAGCTTCAGCTCCAATTCAACCCTTAGACTGGGAACTTCCATATGCCACAGGTTCAGCCCTAAAATTTTAATTTAAATTTAAATTTAAAAAAATGTTGGGAGTTCCATCGTGGCTCAGCGGAAACCAATCTGACTAGCATTCATGAGGATGCAGGTTTGATCTCTGGCCTTGCTCAGTGGGTTAAGGATCCAGCTGTGAGCTCTGGTGCAGGCTAAAGACTTGGCTCGGATCCTGCATTGCTGTGGCTGTGGTGTAAGCTGGTGCCTACAGCTCCAATTTTGAGCCCTAGCCTTGAAACTTTCCCTATGCCCCAGGTATGACCCTAAAAAGACAAAAAGAAAAAAAAATTAAAAAGGGGAGAATCAAAAAGGCAATAAATACAAAATAGAACAAGGTCTCTGACTGCCTCTGGTTATTAAGTGAAAATAAAACCTTCAAGTTGGAAAATCAGGAGTTCCCATCGTGGCTCAGCAGAAACGAACCCAACTAGTATCCACAAGGGCTTGGGTTCAATCCCTGGCCTCGCTCAGTGGGTTAAGGATCTGGTGTTGCCGTGAGCTGTGGTGTAGGTCGCAGACAAAGCTCGGATCCTACATTGCTGTGGCTGTGGGGTAGGCTGGCAGCTGTAGCTCTGATTTGACCCCCTAGTCTGGAAACTTCCATATGCCGTAGGTGTTAAAAAAAAAAAAAGAAAGAAAAAAGAAAAATTAAATGATGCTTATTTCAGATTACAGAGATAAAACCCTGAGCAACAAATCTGTGGGCAAAGGAGAGAGAGAGGAGAAGCAATTCATCACTAATGTCCGTATGGATCATATTAGGAAATCAAGAGACAATATCTAAATATTTAAATAAAGAGATAACTAGAGGTGCTCTAGAGTAAAAATATTCATTAACGATAATCACTACAACCACAGTAAGCTTCCTCCTAAATACCAGAGAATAAGAAAGAAAAAAAAGAATCCACCTAGTGAAAAAAATGTATTGGGTATATACAACGTATAGTATATATATTCATGTAATGTATGAAATAAAAAGCAATATGACAAATCTTCATATATGTAAGTGGAATTGAATCATCTATAAAGAAAAAACATTTTGGGGAGTTTCCATCATGGCTCAGTGGTTAATAAACCCGACTAGTATCCATGAAGACTTGGGTTCGATCCCTGGCCTTGCTCGGTGGGTTAAGGATCTGGCGTTGCTGTGAGCTGTGGTGTAGTTTACAGATGCGGCTCAGATCCCAAGTTGCTGTGGCTGTGGCTGTGGCTGGCAGCTGTAGCTCCAATTCGACCCCTAGCCTGGGAACTTCCATATGTCGCCGGTGCAGCCCTGAAAAGACAAAAAAAAAAAAAAAAAATTTTTAGGTTTAAAAAGATAACTTGGGAGTTCCTGCCTGTGTCTCAGTGGTTAACAAACCCAGCTAGCATCCAAGAAGATGCAGGTTCGATCCCTGGTCTTGCTCAGTGGGTTAAGGATCTGGTGTTGCCTTGAGCTGTGGTGTAGGTTGAAGAGGCGGCTCAGACCTGGCGTTACTGTGGCTGTGGCGTAGGCTGGCAGTTGTAGCTCCAATACGACCCCTAGCCTGGGAACCTCCATATGCTGTGGGTGCAGCCCTAAAAAGACAAAAAGACCAAAAAAAAAAGATAATTCAATGCTATATAAAGAAATATACATCATTGAAGGTCAAGTATACTCCAATAAAACCTAAAAAAAAGTAAAGAAAATTTATAAAAATGGTTCACACTAAAATTCAAATATGAGGGGAAGAGTATGAAGGGATAAAACCAGAGAAGTGAGAGAAAATATTTGTGGCATCTGCCAGCTTTAAAAGGTTTATTCATGGTTATGATTTCTTTGCTCATTTTTAATACTTACTTTTAAATTTGAAAATATATATATATGTATATATTAAACCAAAAGAAAGGAAGGGGTAAGATTTCAGAGGAAAACTGATTAAAACTTGTGGTATATTTGGGAGTTCCCTGGTGGCTTAGTGAGTTAAGGATCCGGTGTTGTCATTACTGTGGCTCAGGTCACTACTGCAGCATGAGTTCTATCCCTGGCCTGGGAGGTTTCACATGCTATGGGTGCAGTCAAAACAAAACAAAAACTTGTGGTGTATTCATAGAATGGAATACTACTCGGCAATAAAAAAGGTTATGGCCAAATGCAACAATATGGATGAATCTCAAAAACATGAATTAAAGGAGAGACGTCAGAAGTGTTTACACAGTCTGTGTGGTTCCATTTATATCAAGACCTTAGGTGAATGAAGTTCCTCTAGGGTGAAAGAAATGAGATGGAGGCAGGAGTCAGGTGGACTCCAGGATGGACATATACAACCAGCCATCTATGCTACAAGACGGAAATAACAACAGGCACAAGGCAAATAACTGGTACTTGTCTTCTGTGACCTTCTGATCCTATCATGTGATGATCATGTGATGATAGGATCATGTGATGATAGGATCAGAAGAGGGGCTGAGCCCTGCTTGGGCAGAACAAAGAGGTTTTGTAAGCCCCATCCTCAGGAGCAGGGACGCCCCAACTCCACATGCACAAAGAGACCCCTCTGGGTCAAAGAGGACAGGGGTGCCAGGCTATAATAAGTCTGGATAACCTTCCTGCCATGCTCGCCTTTGGAATCCATAGTGGCCAAAAGATGCGCATGCAGATCAGGGGAGGGCCCTAGATCTGGCCAGGTGTGAACAATAGAATAAGTGAATTGGCCAAAGGAAGACAAAGACCCGGAAGAACTGTTCTACATAAGCAATTTAAATCAGCTCTCTGGCGCCATCCACATTCAGGGGGATGCCCGTACCCTCACCTCTCCTTTGGGTGTGAATTACTGTTGTACTTCTGCCTTAGATAAATAGACACACACTGTATTTCTCTGCTCTCCCACTTACGGTACTGTGTTTCCGACAATAAAATTTAGACCTGTTTTTACAGTCTTTGCCCCCTTGAAACATTCTTGCTTTCAACAGGGGCAAGAATCAGGGCAATTCTACTTCTAGCCTCTAGCTGGTCTAGCAGCTAGGATTCCTGGTTTTCACCCAGGCTGCCCAAGTTCTATTCCTGAGCAGAGAATTGGGATCTCACTTCAAGCCATCACCCACTGCTGCCTCTCAGAAATCAGGACGAGAGGTCGCCCCTGGGCACGGGCAGGGGGTTGACTAGGAAGAGACATGAGCGAACCTCCTGGGGTCAGGAAAATGCTCTATATCTTGGTGGGATGTGGAATATCCAGCTGTATGCATTTGTCGGAAGTGAACAAAAGTGTACAAACCACGGGCACAATTCAATCTAGGTGGCTTTTACCCCAGTTTGTTTGCTTGTTTTTGCTTTTTAGAGCCCCATCTGCAGCACATGGAGGTTCCCAGGCTAGGAGCTGAATCGGAGCTACAGCTGCCAACCTACGCCACAGCCACAGCAACTCAGGATCCAAGCCAAATCTACAACCTGCACCACAGCTCTTGGCCACGCTGGATCCTTAACCCACTGAGCAAGACCAGGGATCAAACCTGCATCCTCATGGATACTAGTCCATTACCACTGAGCCACAATGGGAACTCCTATACCCCAGTTTAAAAGAGAAGCGACTGGTGGCTATATGTGCCCTCAAAGAGTCTCTGAATTCTTCAGCAGCCTCCACAGAGCAGGTCAGCTCCCCCCACCCCATCCTACCAGTGTTCCCTCCACCTGCATCTGTGGTGACTGCATCCCAGGGCTGCTGGTGGCCTGGCCTTGAGAAGTGGCCCTGGGACAGTCATTAAGAAGAAACAAATGTAGTCAAGGAGCTGGCTTTTCAACCAAAGCCAGTGGGCGAGAGCAGCTCCACCAGGCTGTCTTTCTCCAACAAAGCCGCTGGCCTCTGGGTTGAGCAGCCGCTGCCTCCTCCATTCCACAGGCCTACATGGGGAGGGGGGGCGGGGAGGGGGGGAGACAAACGGGGTAGTCACGTCTCCATCTTCTTCTAAAAAGCTTGGGAGCTGAGCAGGGAAGTGGTTTGCCGGGCACAGAGTTGAAGAGGTAGATTTCCCAGATGGAGTGGGAGGGGAGATGAGCTGGGGGAGGGCAGAGGCTTTCAGAAGAGCGAGGGGCTGCATCAGCGCAGGCAGAGCGGTTTGCCTTTGTGCCCATGGCCTTCAGGCACCCTCACCCCTCCACCCCCGCCTCGGCTGAAGTGGGCGGATGACAAAGGCCCCAGCCCAGACTCCTGGCCCCACCGTATGTTTTAGAGGCTAATGATGGCCAGACCAGGGTAATGGGATATGAAGTGGAGCGGGGTGGAGGCAGTGGGGGGGGGGGAGCTGGAGGAAGGGAGGAGACGGGGGTTGGGGGTGGGGAGCGCTCTCTCAGAAGTTCTCAGAAGCCCTGGGGTGTCTCCCCCACACCTGACTTCCCGTGCTGCCCACTCAGGGGTCTGCTTGACCATGTGAAACCACAGATTCAAAACCCCAAGGCTCCCGGGTGGGGGCAGGGAGGGACGAGGATGCTCACCATCCCCCACTCCCGAGACTGGCCATAGCCTGGGGTCCAGGGGGTTCTCTTCCACCACCCCAGGGGGCAGAGCAGGGCCAGCGCGCCCCCGTGGCTGAGAAGGTGCCTGCTCACCTGAGCTTCCTGAAGTCACTCCCCCAGATGGATGGAGTTAAGTAGAAAAATGTGTAATGACATGGAAAGATGTTCCTACTGTTATTAAGTGTTATCAGCAAGTGGCAAATCAATATCCACGGTATGATCGAGTCTCACCAAGGACACGGAGGAGAATGAGAAGCCCCCGAGGACACACACCACATGCCACCAGTGTGTATTCAGGGATTGCTGGGAATTTTTGTTTTCTTCTTTTCACTCGTCTCTAAATCCTCCAAATTCTCTAAAATAAGCACATAGTCCTTTTGTAGGAAAACAATTTTATGAATCATTTTCAATGAGTGATACGCAAGATAAGAACAAAGCTCCCTCTTTCACTTCCTGCCTCGGCATCTGAAACCCCCACATCCCAGAACAATCCTGTAGGTCAATGTCTGGTCTTAAGGAGAAAAGGACGGGGCCTCGAGGGGACCGGGTCAGTGCAGTTGAGTGCCATCTCGTGATTCTTTGGACTTTGACGTGTGGCTTCTCCACTGAAGGCGCCCTGGTAAAAATGTGTCCCATGTGAAAAGGAGTGTGGTGGTCATGGACAGGAACCTGGGGTGACAAACGGACGGGGTCGGCTTCAGTGGTCAGGCTCAGGGGATTTGCAGAAGGAGTGGCCTTTGGAAGCACGCTCATCCATGACCTTGAACAGAGAGCGCCGAATGATGGCAGCCCTTCAAGGCTAGAGACGACATGAAGCCCTGCAAAGAGGGGAATTCTGAGTTGCTGGGGACAGATGCAGAGCAGGGAGGATAGAGGGGTGGCGGGGAGTCCAGAGCAAAGCAGGAGCTGTGTGGAGTTCCCCTTGTGGCGCAGTGGTTAACGAATCCGACTAGGAACCATGAGGTTGTGGGTTCGGTCCCTGCCCTTGCTCAGTGGGTTAAAGATTTGGCATTGCTGTGGCTGTGGTGTAGGCCGGCGGCTACAGCTCGGATTAGACCCCTAGCCTGGGAACCTCCATGTGCCGTGGGAGGGGCCCTAGAAAATGCAAGACAAAAAAAAAAAAAAGAAAAAAGCAGGAGCTGTGTGTTTAACACGGTTGGGCTCTCTGTAAAGACCAGGAAAGGGGTCAGAAAGACAGTCCATTCTCCAACGGGCGTGATGGTTAGTGTGTCCAGAGAGACTGTTCCCTGATGGCTTTGGGGCAAAAGCATTGAACCCTATAACCACTAGACCTCGAGGGCCAGCACACTCGATGTAGGTCCCCAATCCCTGTCCCCTTGGAGAAAAAATTCAGCCAAGAGACTGAGAGTAGTGAGGCAAAGGAATTAGGAAGAGAGAAGATACATGCATTGAAAGCACAGGCAGGCTAAGGAAGTGGACGGTGGGGAGACAGACGGACGGACAGAGGGAACGAGAGGGCCGGGTGCTTTGGGGGTGGTTTAAATTACTTGCATGGGGCAGTCCTTCCAGGCTTCCCCTGACCAACCATCCTGCTTTGTGTTGCCTTGAGCCCGCATTGGGCCTGACTCAGGGCGGCTCCTGTGTGCCCGCATGTCTTTTAGCCATTAGGGATTCTGGCACGAGGTTTTCTGGGAAGTTGACAGGCTGTGCTGCGGTCGGGCGCCCCCTCCCTTCTCTGACCCCCCGAGGAGGCTTTCCACCCAGGTGTAACCGAGGCCTCCTAAGAATGAGAGTTCTGTGGTCTCTTTATCTTTATCCAGGCAGGACGCAGCTCCTCCTCGCTCTTGCCGTAACCTTTGTCCACAGGGGACAGGTTCCAGTGGCTCAGCCTGAGACCCATCTATCTCCTGTCTTAAGACCCAGGCACGGGTGGACACCAACGAGAAGGGCACCAGAAACAAAAAACAGAACCAGGCATACCCAGCGCCTCCAAAATGCCTCAGGCATCCTGGCCATCGCACCCCACGCGGGACACCATGGGACAGTGAGTGAACAGTAACCATCTCCCGCCTCTCAGACCCACAAAGACCTTTAAGTGTGCTACTATCCGGGGCTAGTGCCGAAGCCAAGAAATGGGCTCTCTCCTTCCTGGCTGTGGGGTGTACGGCTGCAGGGGGTGGGGGTGTCAATGGAAGCAACTTGGCAGAATGGGGATTGGCTTGGTGAGTCATGGTACTTCCAAAGTCTAGAGTGACTGCAAGCCCCACGAAGGCAGAGGGAACATACACTCCATCAACGCTATACACCTAACACGTAGGACGGTGTCTGGTACATGGCAGGCATTTGTTTTTTGAGGAAAAGAACAAATGAAAAAACTTGAAGGGATGTTATAAAGTATGATAGGAAAGAAGTTGAGGTCTGATACTCCTGATATAGAGCCACAGCCACCATGTGTTGCTGAATAGAAAATACAGGTCATAACCCAGCACGATGGATTTGTATGTGCATTTGTTTAAGCCTGGAAGGATTTACATGAAAACAAAACACAAATGGTCTGGAAAGGACACGCTGGAGATATTAATGGTGCTTATAGCTAAATGAGTTAGATTACGAGGTCTTTTCTTTCTTTTTTTTTTTTTTGTCTTTTTGCTATTTCTTTGGGCCGCTCCCGTGGCATATGGAGGTTCCCAGGCTAGGGGTCGAATCGGGAGCTGTAGCCACCGGCCTACGCCAGAGCCACAGCAACGCGGGATCCGAGCTGAGTCTGCAACCTACACCACAGCTCACAGCAACGCCGGATCGTTAACCCACTAAGCAAGGGCAGGGACCGAACCCGCAACCTCATGGTTCCTAGTCGGATTCGTTAACCACTGCGCCACTACGGGAACTCCGACGGGGTCTTTTCTATTTGATACTTTTGTTTATATTTTCTGTAAGACCCAAGTTTCGTTCTCATAAGACAAAACACACATTTAAAAACAAGAATGTGGAGGTAGGGAGTTCCTGCTGTGGCAGAGCGGAAACAAATCCAGCTAGGATCCCATGAGGATGCCGGTTTGATCCCTGGCCTTGCTCAGTGGGTCGGGGATCCGGCGCTGCCGTGAGCTGGGGTGTAGGTCACAAACGCGGCTCGGATCCCGCGTTGCTGTGGCTCTGGCGAAGGCTGGCAGCTGCAGCTCTGATTGGACCCCTAGGCTGGGAACCTCCATATGCCTCGAGTGCAGCCCTAAAAAAAGAAAAAAGAGGAAAAAAAGAAAATAACGTGGAGGTAAATTCCTGACCCCAGAATCCTCGAGCATCATAAAGTGGTTCCTGTGAAGCTGTAAAATTGGGGAGAATCAGCAGTAATCAGACCCCAAACCCTGATGATCTGGAAGCGTATTCAGCCTTTAGAGCTCACTGTTTCTAAATGCCGAACACTGTTCCAGTCCAGAGATTGGCCACAATTTGCTGTACCAACCAGCCACGGATGACCCTGTGTGTTGCCAGTTTTTACTGTTCATTTATTCAATAAATATGTATTTAGGATCTATTATGCACTGGGTGTTGGGAATGCTCTGGTAAACTAAGTGGGATTTGTTCTAGCAGCTTATGTTCCAACGAGAGACAGATATTTTAGAAAGCAGATAATTAAGTAAATGCATAATTACAATTTGTGATAAGTACCATGGAGGGGGAAAAAAACCCTAAGAATCTCTAATATGGTGCAACATTAAAAAAATTAGCAGGGTTATGATGATATCAACATTGCAGGAAATAACACAGACAAAACTCTAGGAAAAGCAAAAAGCTGTTTAAGGAAGGAGATATAATCACAGCACATTTTTTTAAATTTATTTTTTCATTAATGTATAGTTGATTTACAATGTTGTGCCAATTTCTGCTGTTCAGCAAAGCAACTCAGTCATACATATATATAAATTCCCCCTTTTTTTTTTTTTTGGTCTTTTTAGGGCCGCACCTGCAGCATATGGAGGTTCCCAGGCTAGGGGTTGAATCGGAGCTGTAGCCGCCAGCCTACACCAGAGCCACAGCAACTCGGAATCTGAGCCGCCTCTGTGACCTACACCACAGCGCACGGCAATGCCTGATCCTTAACCCACTGAGCAAGGCCAGGGGTCGAACCTGTGTCCTCATGGATGCTAGTCAGATTCGTTTCCACTGAGATACAACATGAACTCCTTTTTCTTTTTTTTTAAATCAATGAAGCAAATATTTTTCATTTTTTGCTTTTTTAGGGCCACACTTGTGGCGTATGGAGGTTCTCAGGCTAGGGGTCGAATCAGAGCCACAGATGCCAGCCTACGCTGCAGCCATAGCAACCCGGGATCCGAGCCGTGTCTTTGACACATACCATAGCTCATGGCAATGCTGGATCCCTGACTGGCTGAGCAAGACCAGGGACTGAACCCACATCCTCGTGGATACCAGCTGAATTCATTTCCACCGAGCCACGACAGGGACTCTCCATTCCCTTTCTTATATTATCTTCCATCATGTTCTCTCCCAAGACACTGGATAGAGCTCCCTGTGCTGCACAGCAGGACCTCATTGCTCCGTTCATTCTGCATGTAATGGTTTGCATCCACTAACCCCAAACTCCCAGTCCATCCTACTCCCTCCCCCCACCCCCTTGGCAACCACAAGTCTGTTCGCTGCGTCTGTGAGTCTGTTTCAGGGTACAAATTTGTCTTTGCAGTAAACAATACATTTCCAGAGTCCTAATGATTTTACTCCGTGTAAAATATCAGCTTGGGGATAATGGTAGAGACATAATAGAGGCAGAGGATGTTGCTAGATGGTTAAAAGGGATGAATCAAAAACAGCAGCAGTGGAGGAGTTCCCGTCATGGCGCAGCGGAAACGAATCCGACTAGGAACCATGAGGTTGTGGGTTCAACCCCTGGCCTCGCTCAGTGGGTTAAGGATCCTGTGGTGCCGTGAGCTGTGGTATAGGTCGCAGATGTGGCTGGGATCCTGCATTGCTATGCCTGTGGCATAGGCTGGCAGCTGTGGCTCTGATTCGACCCTTAGCCTGGGAACCTCCATGTGCCACGCATGTTGCCCTAAAAAGCAAAAAAAAAAAAAAGCAGTGGCATGTTCTTTAGAGAAACGGAGTTAACTACTAGAGAAACAACAGAGAGGGGTTACCCTCTGAGAAGATTAGAGGTGGGGAAAGAGATGAGAAGCAAAGGAGTTGTTTTTCCTTCCTCATTTTTTCATTCAATACGTCTTCACTGAGCTACATGGGTTCTGGGCCTTGTTCAAGGCATTAAGGATACAGAAGTAAATGAAATAGCCAAAAAAAAAAAAAAAAAAGGGAGCTTATATTTCTAGAACGGGAGGCATTAATTAAAATAAGTAAAATCTGAAGTTGGATACAGGGTGGTAAGTGCCAAAGGGGAAGAAAGCAGGAGAGGAGGATGGAGTGGGGATGGGTTGCAGCATTAGCTCGCTGGGCCAGAGACAGCATCATTTAGTGACATTTAAAGAGGTGAGGGAGGCAAAGGAGAGAGCCCGAGCAGAAGGAACAGCAAGTGCAAAGGCCCTGTGGTCAGAGGGCTCCCTATGGGCTTGAGGGGCCGAGAGGAGACTTGTGAGGCTGGGTTGGAGTGCGCCGGCGGGAGAGGTAGGAGATGGTCACATCATGGAGGCCTCATGGGCTGTTGTGTCGTCTGGTAATCATTGATTCTTTTTACGCGTATGTATACCTTTAAAAACTTTAAACATCTCTGCTAGAGAATAGATTGGGGAGAGCAAGCCTGGAGGTGGGGACCCCAATAGGAGACCACACAGGCCATTCAAGGGAGTGATGTTGGTGGGCGGGGTGTGCGCAGTGGAGGTGGAGGGACCGGATGGTTTGAGATTTGTTATGGGGACAGAACTGGGAGGACTTATGGGGTGAGGGATCAAGAATGTTGGCAGGTTGGAAGTTCCTGTTGTGGCTCAGCTGCTTACAAACCCCACTAGCATCCATGAGGATGCAGATTCGATCCCTGGCCTCGCTCAGTGGGTTAAGGATCCGGCGTTGCCATGAGCTGTGGTGTAGATTGTAGACTCGGCTCGGATCCCCACATTGCTGTGGCTGTGGTACAGGCCGGCAGCTGCAGCTCCGATTCGACCCTTAGCCTGGAAACTTCCATATGCCCTAGGTGCGGCCCTAAAAAGACAAAGAAAAAAAAATATATAGGCGGTTTGAAGGCGGTCCCCAAGCGTCTGGCTTGCACAACTGTGTGCCATTTATCACAACAAAGGAGAGCGTGTGTTCAGATTTCGACAGGCTGACTGGGAGAACCCTCTGGGGCCTCTGGGGGCACCCCCGAGAGCCCGTGGGTTGGACCCCCACGCACTGCTGGTGGGAATATAAAACGGGGTGGCTGCTTTGGAAAATGGTTTGGCAGCCCCTCAGAAAGCGACACAGAGAGTCACCAAATGACCCAGTAAGTCATACATACCCAGGAGAAACGAGCACATAGTCACCTAAGAACAGGCGCACACGGATGTGCACAGGCACTGTATCACAGCCCAACCCCGAAAATAATCCAGACATCCATGCACTGATACACAAAGTCCGGCTTACATGTGCGGTACACAGTGAAGTAGTGTTTGCACCCCAAAAGGAATGAAGTGCCGATACGTGTTACGACATGGATGAACCGCCAAAGCGTGACGCTCCGGGAAAGAAGCCAGGTGCAAAAGGCTATCGGTTGTATGATTCCATTTGCAGAAAATGCACAGCTCAGACAAGGCCGCAGAGACAGAAGACAGATCAGCGGCTGCCAAGGGCTGAGGGGAGAGGGTAACGGTGGGTGACGGCTGGGACCTTTTGGGGTGATGGAAATGTTCTGTCAGCCTACAGTGGTGACAGTTGAAAACCTGGTGAATATGCTAAAAGCCACCACAGTACACTCTTCAAAATGGGAGTTTCCGTCGTGGTGCAGCAGAAACGAATCCGACTAGGAACCATGAGGTTGCGGGTTGGATCCCTGGCCTCGCTTAGTGGGTTAAGGATCGATGTTGCCATGAACTGTGGTGTAGGTTTGAGGCTAAAACTCCGATTAGACCCCTAGCCTGGGAACCTCCATATGCCTCAGGTGCAGCCTTAAAAAACAAAAAATAAAATAAAAAAAACACTTAAAAATGGCACGTTTTATGGTATGTGCGTTATGTCTCAAAAAAAAAAAAAAAAACCAGAAAAAGGCAGTTGGCCAAAGGAGACTGGAGCCACTGAGAGGTCAGAGCTGGAGACTTAGCAGAGCGAGAGTCAGCAAAGAGGTGACAATTGAAGCCAAAGGAACGCAGAGTCACACCAGAGCACACCCAGAGGGGAGAGGCCGTGGGGGCCAGGAGCCTGCACAATCGGCCACAGGCAGAGCTTAGGCGGCAGAGGAGGGGTGGGGATGGGGGGCAGGACAGTGTCAAGGAACAGACTGCAAGGGTCACTTCGGGTCGGGCTGTTTCATAACAGGGTACCCTTGGCAGTGACTCCTGGGCGTGAGGCTCTGTGTGTTTCCAGACGCTGGATCCTAGCGGTGGAATGCTAGGTCTGAGGCCACTTGTCCTTTCGATTCTGCAGTTTCTCCCCCTCATCAACACTTGCATGAACGCATCAGGCACGGATCAAACTCACTTCTGTTCCGGATTGAGCGTGAGAGAAACAAGGAGCCTGACGAGTGGGGAGAGGACCAGAGCCGGCACAGGGCCTGGGAAACACGGCAAGGTTGGCGTTGCTGGGGGGCTCGGTGTGAGACCGTGGGAACACAGCAGGGCCATGTGGGGGCCTGGGAGAAGGATGAAAGCAGCAAGAGATACACAGTGCAGGGCGGGGTCCTTATGCCGGAATCCCAGGTGGCCACTAAGCTGCTGTGTGACCGTGGACGGGTCACTCCACCACTGTGGGCTTCCAGTAGCTCATCTGCCAGATTCCAGGTCTGGCCGGGCTCGTCTGGCCAGGAGCCTTTCCCCTTTATAACTCTGGTTCCTGACTACGGAAAGGAATCTATCTTCCTTTCTATCCCATCCGCCAAAATGGGGGCAGATCTTGCTTCGGAGGGTCCGTTCCTGTCTCTGCAGCGGGCCGGGAGGTCATGATTTCAAGCAAGCTCCAACCGGAACGGCTTAGTTCAATTCAGCAAAGTGATTACTGAGGGTCCCAGGGGTAAGGCCACCATCCACTCACTGGGCTGACCACTCTCCCTGCTGCCACCTTGTGCCTCTACAGACTCTTCTCAACACAGCAACTCAGAACAAAAGACAAATCTATAGCAGCCCACAGGGTCTGTAGGGTCATGCATCCCCTGTGGGACCTGCACCCCTACCCCCTCAGGCACATTCTCATCGGAGCAAATTCCTGCCTCAGGGCCTTTGCACATCCTCTCCCCGCTGCTTTCTCCCAGATGACCACGAGTTCTGCACCTTCACTTCGCGAAAGTCTGCTCCAAGTTTACCCCATCGGAGATTTCCTTGACCTCTTTATACAAAACAGCACCACTGGCTCATCCCTCTCGACACCCTTCCCCAGCCTGTTTCCCTTCATGGCGCTCACTCATAGGCACCTTCATACTCTGCAGTTGTTTGTCTGTCCTCTCCCCCTGCACCACCGCCCCCAAACTGTGAGCGACACAAGGGTAGGGTGTGCTGCCTCCCCAGTGCCTGGAGCAGTGCCTGTGCAGAAGAAGGATTTGGTGCATATTTGAAGAGAATGAATGGGTCCTCCCAGCAACCCCAGCCACACGGACCTGTACCACTCGCTTTTTGAGTGACACACAGATAAATGAGATAGGCTCCTAATTAACCTCTTGACTTTCTTTTTTTTGGGCCAAGCTCGGCCTCTTTCAAGGCCTGAAGCTCAGCAGTCCTGGGACAAGCTTGGTGAGGGGAGGAACCAAGCCCCGCTCACTGCCGATCCCAGAGGAGCCATTCGGAAGGGACTTCGCCCTCAGTAAATAAGAAGTTGGTTCAGAGAAGGTGCAGGGCCCAACAGGACAGGTTGTGTTCCCCACACAAAAGCTGTTGCCGCCAGTCTGGGGAGCTGAGATCTGAGTGAGAGAGAAATGGGCGGATGCCTGGCACCAGGAAGGCCCCCAGGGATGGAACCAAACAGCCACAAGCCCCGACAGTAGGGCAGCCCTGCCCTCTGGTGGCCACCTCCTGCAGTGCCATCGCCCAAAAGCTTTGACCGAGAATTTAGCAGAACATTTTTCTTCCATTACAGACAACGGGGAAGACCTAAAATAAGGGAATCAAAAGTAATCCCATCACCTTAATACACTTGATGCTACTGGAACTTCCAATCTTATGTCAGTTTTATGCCTAGTTTACCCCATTCAACCAAGGATTGACCGAGGGCCCACCACGACCCACGCACTGTTGCAGGCAATGGCTGTGAACAAAACGAGTAAAAAAAAAAAAATCAGTCACTGCAACTGATCCTGGTATCTTCCCTTGTATCATTCCTCATGTTGCCACGCACACTTCATAAAAATCTCTGCCAGCCCCCCTGAGTGAAGGTCCTCAGCCATTTGTCCAATATACAGGTGCTTTCTTCAAATTAGAACGAGACAGATACATCTCCTTTTGTGCAAGAGCGAGGCTGGCACAGCTGCGGCCACACACCGCCCGCGTGGGCTTCTCACCGCCTCCGGTCCTCCGTCCTGGATGTCTGGGGGCTCCGGACCCCAAGCCAGGGCACACAACATCCATCTCAACACCAGGTCTCCACTCAACCACCACCATCTGCTGGCGTTATGCTAGGGGCTGGGGACCCAGGCGAGAAGAAGGCAGGCAGGACCCCACGCCTCCTGCAAGAAGGCGGCTTGAAACCCATCATCACGAAACTAATTCTAATTCTACTGTCAAAGATGAAAACGTAAAACAGGTGCCCCAACTTAATCTGACTTCCTCTGAGGCCTCCTTGCAGCTCAGAACTCAAGGATTATCAGGAAGGAGTCACCGGGCGGGGCCGGGCAGAGGGAGGGCAGGTGCAGCACCTGTGGCCCAGACCACGGAGGGAGGAAAGAGGGTGGGCAGCCAGGGCCCTGGGGACTCCGGGGGACATTAGGAAGGGGGTGGCTTTTCCTCGAGGCAGCAGGAATCCACTGCAGGGTTTTCGAGCGTTTTGAGCAAGACTGGCCTTTTGGAAAGATTCTGTGAAACAAACATAACGAGTTAGAAAATATACTGGACAAAAGGGTCTACTCGTAAGTGTCGGACAAAGAACAAACTGTTTAGAAAGTCATTTATCAAGAAACATGGAAACCACCCCCAGAGCACGTGGTGCCCTGTCCCTGCCTCTGCCTCTACCGCCCCCGCCCCACACCAGCCTGCGCTTCCTCCACACATGTCTTCTCTCTTAAGAAACATTTCATTTGCCTCACTTTTTTTTCTTTTTGTCTTTTGTCTTTTGTCTTTTTAGGGCTGCACCCAAGGCATATGGAGGTTGCCAGGCTATGGGGTCTAATCGGAGCTGTAGCTGCCAGTCTACACCAGAGCCACAGCAACGGGGGATCCAAGCCATGTCTTCGACCTACACCACAGCTCACGGCAACACCGGATCCTTAACCCACTGAGCGAGGCCAGGGATCAAACCTGCAACCTCATGGTTCCTCATCACATTTGATTCTGCTGCGCCAAGACAGGAACTCCTATTTGCCTCATAAGAAAGAAAGAAAGAAGGAAGGAAGGAAGGAGAAAGAAAGAAAAAGAAAAGAAAGAAAAGAAAGAAAGAAAGAAAGAAAGAAAGAAAGAAAGAAAGAAAGAAAAAATTATGTAATATTGGAGTTCCCGTATGGCTCAGCCAGTTAAGAACCTGACTAGTATCCATGAGCATGCGGGTTCTATCCCTGGCCTCACTCACTGGGTTAAGGATGTTGCTGTGAGCTGTGGTGTAGGTTGCAGATACGGCTCGGATCTGGCGCTGCTGTGGCTGTAGTTCTGATTCGACCCTTGGCCTAGGAACTTCCACAATTCATGGGGGCAGCCCTAAAAAGAAAATGTAACATGTGTCCAAAGGAAAGCTGTAAACTTTACTGAGAAACAGAAAAGATGATTGAATAAATGGAAAGACATATTCTGTCTTGAACGAAAGACATTATTGTGAAAATGCGAAGTTTCCTTCCGTTTATCCAAATATTTGCCACATACGTATAATATAACCCACCAAATGATAAGGCCATGATTTTACATTTTCTCAACTCCAAATACCTTCCCTCCATACCACATACAACAGTGTGGTTACATTATTTTTGTAATTACATATTTCAGGCTGCCTACCGACTACATTGATAACACTAAAATTCATCTGGAAAAACATATGAATGAAAATAGCCAGTAAATTTCTAAAAAGAAATAATATCCTCACTAGTTAAGTACATATATATGTATCATAAAGTTGGAGTAAATAAAGCAATGTGGCACACATGCAAGAATTTCAGGCAGGGAGTTCCCATTGTGGCTCAGCAGATTAAGAATCTGACTAGTATCCATGAGGACGCTGGTTCGATTCCTGACCTTGCTCAGTGGGTGAAGGATCCAGCATTGCCGCAAGCCGCAGCATAAGTTGAAGATGTGGCTTGGATCCCACATATTCAAAAAAAATGGAACACAGTAGGGTCCAGAAATTTAGAATACGATAAAAATGGCAAGTCAGCTAAGCAGAAAGAGAGATTTGTGTCAATAACAGATATTTTAAAAGCTCAGCCTAACTCATAATTTTAAAAACACAAATTAAGGAGTTCCCGTCGCGGCACAGTGGAAATGAATCCAACTAGGAACCGTGAGGTTGTGGGTTCAATCCCTGGCCTCACTCAGTGGGTTAAGGATCCAGTGTTGCCCTGAGCTGTGGCGTAGGTCGTAGACGCAGCTTGGATCTGGCATTGCTGTGGCTCTGGTGTAGGCCGGGGGCTACAGCTCCGATTCGACCCCTAGCCTGGGAACCTCCATATGCCGCGGGAGTGGCCCAAGAAATAGCAGCAACAACAACAAAAAAGACAAAAGACAAAAAAAAAATACAAATTAAAACAAGTTGCCAGTTTCTACCTAGCAGAGTGACAGAGACATGGGGAAGTGTTGGTGAGGAAAAATAGCAGGCTGTGGCAATGGAAATCAGAAGGCCGTTCTGAGTGGCGTTGGACAATAGCTATCAACATTTTAATTGCACATCCCCATTAAGCCAGCAACTCCACTCCAGGAATTGATTGCATTGCAGCATTATTGATAAGAGCAAATCTCTGGGAACAACAGGGCGCCAGTCTTTGGCTATGGCAGGAGGCAAAGAGCCCCAGCACACACTTGCAAGTGAAATGCAAGGTGCAGAAGTCAGCATGGCTTGTTTTTTAAGGTTGCCTACATACACACGTAAACATATATAGGCAATTACATATACACACATATAGAAAAGCATTCATATGCTTTGAAGACAATTGGAAGGATACACAGAAACCGGCTGCCTCCAGGAGGTAAGCCCCTGAGGGAGAAGGGGTTCTCTCTTGGGTATTTCACCTTATACTCGCCTTTACTATTTGAAAGTTTATCATAAGCGTGTATTCACTTTTGTAATAGTACCAAATTATGTTGTTGCTGCTGTTGTTTTAAGATCACTCAGGCTGCCGTGGCCACTGGGGCTGTAGGTGGAGAGATATCTTGCTGTCCAGATACCAAAAGATGGTGGCTGGGGTGGAGGCAGTGCAGCTGGAAAGAGACGGATTCCAGATTTACTTAAAAGGTGAGACTGACCAGAACGAAGGCGAGAACTGAACCGCTCTGCCCTCCTAAAGCCACCCTCCAACCCCACCTTTCAGCCCTATGGCAAACATCATCCCACGTGCCACTAGACCATCAGCTCTGGAAGCAGAGGCTGTAGGATCCCAAGAATCTGCTGTGCCTTAAAGCTGAATCTGCTCTAAGGGCTCAGAGCCTCTGGGCGGGAGACGCCCCAAGGGGCCAATGCAGGAAGACGCACAGAGCCTGGGGGAACCTTGGGGACAACAGCCAGTCTGAGCAGGCTCTGCCCACCTGCCCCCAGGACAACCCTCACAGGTATAAGCTTTAACACTTTGAAGGACCCTGCTTGGCCTCTGCCAAACAAGTATTTGAATGGGTACCACCTACCCCAGATCCAGAAGGATGTGTAACAGGGGCCCTTCCCGGCAGGTGGAGCATCGACCTCTTCCACCACTCACTTCCCGCTGCTGCCTGAACCCTGCTTCCAGCCCAGCAGGAAGCACGACTCTTCTGGCCAGGTGGACATGGTCCGGGAGGAAGGCTACTAAGGCTCCTCAGCCTTCGCCATCACATCCCTGAGCCCTGGTCCCATACTCTTTGCCCTGCCCTCTGCACCTGCTGCTTACAGGAAATAATCCTCTGGTCTGCCCTGCTGCCCGCCCCACCACCAGCATGGGGCCCTCCTCTAACCTTCAACACCGGTCGGCCCCAAATCCATGGAGCAGGGAGTCCCCGATGTGCCCTAGAACTACCAAGAAAGTCCGGATGGCTTCTCCGAGGAGGCAACATCTGAGTTGGGCTTTGAAGCATGAAGAGGAATGAGCTTCTAGCAGACTTCAAAAAAAAAAAAAAGGATAAAAGTAGATGTAGGTGTGCACAGGTGTTCAAAACCCAGCAGGCTTCTTCGAGGGTGGGATCGAGGGCTTGAAGGGGCCGGTGAGAGGCAGCCAGGTTGGAGGAGGCTCTGGGGAGTTAGAGTCATGATAGTAACCTCGTACCCTCGCTGGTCCCCCCACCCTCCCATGTGCTCCCCTCACAGGCTGCTTCACACACAGATACTGTGTTCCATCTTCTCTTCCAGCCTTTGAGTTCCTCAAGAAAGGACTGTCACCTCTATCCGGAGTGCCTGGCATGCCCTAGGGCATAGTTGCCCAACAAATATTTATTGACCCTAAAACAAAGGGATATTTGCAATTGTGGTGATTACACAACTGTAAACGTAGGTCAAAACCTCGAGGCTTTGATTGGTGAACATACCCATTCGTGAGTCCCATCACAGGAAAGTCAACAGGAGAAGGTATATGCACACGGCAGAGGATCTGTGCTTTGCAGTTCACCGGGCACTCTCCCATCTCTCATCCTGTATAACCCCAGCAATGGCCCCATTTCACAGGTGGAAAAACTGAGGGGCCAGTCTCTTGCCCAGATTCCATGGTCACCATCCAGGGTCCCACCCTCAGAGATTGAGGCCCACAGGAGATGAGCCTGAGGGGCATTTTCAGAGGCTGTGGGCCAGTCGTGCTTGGAAAAATCCAATATTCACAGGTCATGGCTCCGTCTGCAGTGCCACTTGGTCCCCTTCTAAAATGTGTCCACAGAGGCTGGTGCCGGGTTACTCTGTGACTTCCTGGCTACTGCAGGAGAGGCTGGGCCATTCGTTCTGCCCAGTGGGGCTCCTCAGGTCAGCCTGGGAGACTCTGGGTGACACACATTCCGGCCCCCTGCCCACCCCTGGCCCGGTTCACTTGAACTGCCTTGCTTTTTCAGTGTTAGGTATGGGGGCTCTCAGTCAGATTCCCTCCCAGGAAAGGCAAATAGGGTTGCCAGATTTAAATAGAAATACGAGGAGTTCCCAATGTGGCTCAGTTGTAATGAACCCAACTAGTATCCATGAGGACGCATGTTCAATCCCTGGCCTCGCTCAGTGGGTTAAGGATCCCGGGTTGCCGTGAGCTGTGGTGTAGGTCACAGATGCAACTTGGATCTGGCGTTGCTGTGGCTCTGGCGTAGGCCGGTGGCTACAGCTCCGATTCAACCCCTAGCCTGGGAACCTCCATATGCCACAGGTGTGGCCCTAAAAAGAAGAAAAAATTAGAAATACAAGACAGACTATTTGGGACATACATATATTAAATAGAGCATATTAAATAAGACATACTTACACTGAAAAATTATCTGTTGCTAATCCGAAATTCAGATTTAACGGGCATTCTGTATTTTATCTGGCCATCTCAACTGTTCCATTCCCCCCAAATCACATTAAATTAATAAAAATTAAAATCGGATTAAAATAAAACAATATAAAAAAGTTTAAAAAGGTACAATTATTTTTCATAATATAAAATAAAATATAACAATTTCAAGTCAAACATAAACAAGTTTTGGATAATTAAAGAAGATAAAAAATAAAATAATATAAATATTTTTAAAACACACCCCAGCGGGCTATCTAGTGCATGGCGGTGGCGTCGCCTTGAAGCGCTTCCCTGCGGCCTCCGCTCAGCCCAGGAGAAAAGGCCAGCGATCGCCCTGAGCAGTGGGGGCTTGTCACCCAGGGCCCTCCCCACCTGGCACCCAAGAGACGCAGCAGCTGCTCAACCGCTTTTTAACCCAAGCCAGTGTGTTCTAGAAAGGTCTCTCTGCCCCTGGGAAAGGAGCGCCCCAAGAGGGGGCCAACGCCCCTCCGCCGCCTGCCGGATGCCATTCGTCCCTCCTCGCCTCCCCTGCTTCGTCTCGCTGGGGAGAAGGTCGTGGGCGCCACCGGAGTCGGTGAGGTCCCCGGCCTGCCAAGGCTCCGTGGGCGGGTGATGCGGGTGACAGCTCCTCTGGCTGAACTTTGCTGCCCCTGCATTCTGCCACTCAAATCCCAGGTGACGGTGTGTAGGTAGAAACAGGTGGGGGTGCCCTTGGTTTTTTGCTACGAAAGGCAGAGCAGAGAATTTTCACTGGCTTGGGAAAAAGCCAGTCTGCAGGTTGGGAAAGGCAGTAATACGGCTATCGTAACATTCAATTAATGGTACACAATGCAGCCACGAAGCTCCGACCGCATGCCCGGTGCGCCCTCTCCCTGGGAATTGATTCTAATGAAATCGCTCAAAGGAATAAAAGGGCCTCAGGCATAGCAATGTTCAATGGGGCGTTATCGGCAGTGTCTAAAAATCGGAAACAATTTAAGATCTAGTAAGAAGAATGGTTAAGTAAACGATTTTACACCCTCAAGAGAGAAGGCTGTGTAGCCTTATTATGATTATTGCCAGGGCCGTAGTCACAGGAGATGCCTACAAATATCATCTTAGGGTAAAATGGTTTAACATGAAATGATACATACTCATGGATCACGGGTCCTTAGAATTGCTTTTTTTTTTTTAGGGCCGCACCCAGGGCATATGGAAGTTCCCAGACTAGGGGTGGAATCGGAGCTGCAGCTGCCGGCCTGCGCCACTGCCGCAGCAACACCAAATCCCAGCTTTGACCTAGGCTGCAGCTTGTGGCAACATGGGATCCTTAACCCCCTGATCAAGAGTAGGGATCCGGGAGTTCCCGTTGTGGCACAGTGGTTAACGAATCCAACTAGGAACCATGAGGTTGAGGGTTCAATCCCTGGCCTTGCTCAGTGGGTTAACGATCCAGTGTTGCCATGAGCTGTGGTGTGGGTCACAGACGCGGCTCGGATCCCCCGTTGCTGTGGCTCTGGCGTAGACTGGCAGCTATAGCTCCGATTAGACCCCTAGGCTGGGAACCTCCATATGCCGCGGGAGCGGCCCAAGAAATGGCGAAAAGACAAAAAAAAAAAAAAAAAAAAGACCAGGAATCGAACCTGCATCCTCATGGAGACTAGTCAGGTTCATTACCACTGAGCCACAACAGGAACTCCAGAATTGCTTTTTTTTTTTTTTTTTAGCTGACATTTTATTTAGGTAATTATAGATTCACATACAGCTGCAAGAAATAATACAGAGAGCTCCCACTTTTACAGTTTCCCTCAGTGGTAACATCTTGCAAAATAAGAGTATTGACGGTGATATAACCCACTGACCTCATGCAGATTTCTCCAATTTTATTGTAGTGTGTGTGTGTGTGTGTGTGTAGGGTTCAGTACAATTTCAGCACATTGGAATGGTTTCCAAAGAATGTGTGTGTGTGTGTGTGTGTGTGTATAGAAATGTGTGAAGTGGGATTTGATTTGCCTTTAAACGTTGCTCTTTAATGTTGCTATGTTATCAATTAAAAGAGGAAGAAGGCGTGGATAACAGAGGCAGCTGAAGACAGAAGAGAGGCCTGGACCAAATCCTTGGGCAAATCAAGAGAACCTCTCTTGAGCTGCAGTTTTCAGCGGCACAGTGGGGCTCGCCCCCCAATCCTGCCTCTCTAACAGGGCTGCTCTGAGGTCATTTTGGCCGGTGTCATCCAGGCCCTGGCAGTCAGTTCACCAGCTTATCCAGAAGCTGAGCCCTGGGGTGGGGGTGGGAGGTGGGTCTTCTTATCACTTACAGCCCGGCTGCTACCAGAAAGGGAGACCTCGCCACCCTCCACCTCCCCACCAGGCTGGCACCATCACAAAGGGCTTCCCCAACATTTCTAGCCCAAGAGGCCCTGTTTCTAGAATTGGACTGTGGGGCTCGAAGCAGCTCCGCAGGGGCAGCTGGAGGAAGACGGGATCTGATAGGAAAGAAGCTCCCGAAACAGCGCTGCTGGCCTCCTCCGCTGCCCCCGGAGAAAGTCGGGGGCTTTGTCCCCAGTGGAACCCCTCCCAGGCGTCTGCTTCCAGACGTGCCCTGTCTGCTCGTGCTGAAAGGACGCCCACACCCCCTCCACCAGGGAGCAAAACTGAAGGCGCCTTCCTGCAGGTGTTTCAGCACAAGACACTTTATGTTCTAATTCCATCTCCTGACAGGCCTTGTTTGTGACGGTGCCAGGCTCACGGTTCCTCTGACACATCCTGAGGGTCCCTGTGCTTAGCCTTGCTGTCCCCTCAGCCCAGGAGGCCCCATCCCCCTTCTCCTCCTGTGGACTCCTGCCCAATCCTTTAAGGCAGGGGACAGCAAATAGTATCTGTCAAGGGCCAAATAATAAGTATTTCACACATGGTCTGTTACACATGGCACATGGCACACAGTCTGCTACAGCTAGCCACAGAACGAGTGCGGTGCTGAACCCATTGCAGTGTATTGATGGACACTTGTTACGGGTTGCATCGTGTTCCTCGAAAGATAAGCTGAAGTCCCAACTCTCCAGTACCTGTGAAGAGGGCCTTGTTTAGACCTCGGGGTCTTTGCAGATACCAAGTTAAGATGAAGCCATTAGAATGGTCCCTAATCCTATATGACCAGGGTTCTTATCAGAAGCCGGATATTTGGACATGGACACATACAGAGGGGACACCCTTTGAAGACAGAGAGAGAAGATGACCAGAGGTCCTGCTGTGGCTCAGCGGTAATGCATCTAACATCCTTGAGGACTCAGGTTCGATCCCTGGCCCTGCTCAGTGGGTTAAGGATCCGGCATTGCCGTGAGCTGTGGTGTGTAGGTCGCAGACAGGGCTTGGATCCCACGTCGCTGTGGTGTAGGCTGGCAGCTGTAGCTCTGATTCGATCCCTGGCCTGGGAACGTCCACAGGCCGCGGAAGCAGCCCTAACAAGACAAAAGAAGAAAAAGAAGATGACCATGTGAAGATGGTGGCAGAAACTGTCACAGCCAAGGAGCACCCAGGGCCACCAGAATGGAAGAGGCCAGGAAGGACCCTCTTTAAAGGCTTCAGAGGGAGTGCGGCGCCACCATCACCTTGATTTTGAAGGTCTAAGCCTCCTGAGCTGCGAGAAAGTAAGATTCTGTGGTTTTAAGCCACCGAGTTGGTGGTCTTTTCCTATGGCAGCCCCAGAAAACTGCTACAAGGCTGAACTTTGAATTTCATTTTGTGTGTATACGTCCCCAAATACTTCCTCTCCAGATAGCACTGGTCAAGCTCGAACAGGAGGCAGCCTCGGGACTTGGCACAGACACGAGCAGGCAGCCAAGGAGCCTGGGCCGAGCCCTGCCTGGCCTTTCCCCCAGGGACCGGCCTCCCTACTGCCAGCACCTCTGAGAGCCCACCACGCCCCTTGCTAAAAATAAAAACTTTTAAAAAGAGGCTGCAGCACCACCTGAGCAGTTCTCTATCCCTCTCGCTGGGCTAGTGGTGACCCCATCCAAACTGGGCCATCAGATTCTGTCCCTGGAACCTGATTTGCGTGAGAGACTGAGCCAGTGGGGCTGGTGACTGGGCAGAAGGTTAGGAAGGCTGGGACGTGAGCCCCCTTTAGGGGCCAGGGAAGGGGACAGACAAGCAAGAAGGGCCGCAGCCAGCATGCACGTGGCCCCAGAGGAGGAGTGCTGGAGAGCGCGGCCGCCTGGGTGTCCCTTCTCACTGTGACACCGCTCAGGCTCCTGGAGCTGGGCTCCAGCTCCTGGAACTGGGCGTCTTTTTTTTTTAATATTTTATTTTTTTGTCTTTTTGCCTTTTCTAGGGCTGCTCCCGCAGCATATGGGGGTTCCCAGGCTAGGGGTCGAATCGGAGCTGTTGCTGCCGGCCAACACCAGAGCCACAGCAATGTGGGATCTGAGCCTCATCTGCAACCTATACCACAGCTCACGGCAACGCCGGATCCTTAACCCACTGAGCAAGGCCAGGGATCGAACCCGCAACCTCATGGTTCCTGGTCGGATTCGTTAACCACTGAGCCATGGCGGGAACTCCCCCTGGAGCTGGTCATCTTAAACCGCTGGCCTGCTGATCCCAAACCTCCCTTGATATAAATAGCTTAGGGGGGTTTCTGGGCCTTGCAGCCAAACCAGCTGCCCTGGGGCAGGCTCGCAGGGAAGGCGGGATGGAGGAGCCCAAAGCAGGTCCCCCATCGAAGGAGGTCCTACCTGCCCCTAGGCTGGGATGCCTACCTTCTGTGTGTGTGTGTGTGTGTGTGTCTTTTTAGGGCCAAACTTGCAGCAGCATATGGAAGTTCCCAGGCTAGGGGCTGAATCAGAGCTGTGCTGTCAGCCTATGACACAGCCACAGCCATGCCAGATCCTAAACCCACTGAGCCAGACCAGGGATCGAACCCACATCTTCATGGATACTAGTTGGGTTCTGTGAACTGAAGTTTGGCCCTTGCCATCAGCCTCTCTGTGGAGTAAAACATGAGCTACTGCAGCTGCCGACCTCAGCGCCCCCCTGAGTGGAGCTCAGGGCGGAGACCAGGAGTGAGGCCCTTGCTCTGGGAAAGCTGGAAGAACAGGTCTTCAGAGAGTTATTTTTAGGAGAAGATTTTATGAGCCCAATTCTTGCATGTCTTCATATGTAGAAAAACACTAAAATCGGTCCATGATGACTCATGTCTGGCACCAGCAGCAACCTTCACGAGCGCAGCCGCAAACCTCTGTAAACTGTGCAAGTGGCTGCAGGCACCTCCCCTTCACCCTTATGACTTAGGTCTTGATGTGTCCCCTCTCCTCTGGGGGGCGGTGTTTCAGAGCTACAGCTTCCTGGGCTGTAGTTAGTGGGCAAAACAAAAGACCAGCCACTCCCAAGGATGACCAGTGAGCCCTGAGGGAACTCGGGATGGAAAGATGCCTGGCCCACAGCTGAGGTGCAAAATCAAAGGAGCGATTCTGGGCAGCCCAGACCTTACGTCTTCCTGTAGAAACGGGGTTTCTGTAAATCTGGTTATCCATCAATCCTACTACCTTCCCACTGTTGCAAAAACTCCTACGTCCTAGCTTCCCCCCTCACCTCCTTGGAGCAGTGTCTCAGGGCTACCTGAGATGCTGTCTCCTGGGCTTAAGTCCTAATTTCATTTCAAATAAAAATTAACTCTCAACTTTCAGGTTGTAGCTTTTAGTCGACAGTTCATTACCACTGAGCCACAACGGACAGTCCTGGGATGCCTGACTTCTGCCCAAGGACTTCTGGGAAGCAAGGACCCCCCAGAAAAGAAGGAGAGAGCTGGGATTCCAGCAATTTCACTGGTGGCAGCATGGGTCAAAGTCTGATGTCGTAGTGTTAGATCTTGTTGACTGAGTGTGCATACATGTGCTCTGTTGAACACAAGACCTGCAAGTCTTAATGCTCACAGCAACCCTGGGAAGGAGGCTAGCAAGTGTTCCCATGTTACAGGTGAGAACACGGAGCCTTTGAAGAGGTGGAGTTGATTATCACACAGCCAGCAGAGAGCTAGGGTTCAAACTGCGTCTGTCTGCTTTTTCTTTTTTCTTTTTCTTTTTAGGGCCACATCCGCAACATCTGGAGGTTCCCAGGCGAAGGGTTGAATCAGAGCTGCAGCTGCTGGCCTACACCACAGCCACAGCAATGCCAGATCCAAGCCACATCTGTGACCCACACCACAGCTCACGGCAACCCTGGATCCTTAAGCTACTGAACGAGGCCAGGGATCGAACCTGCGTCCTTATGGATACTAGTCAGATTCATTTCCACTGAGCCATGAGGGAAACTCCTGTCTGCTTTTCCTGCTCTGCCACACTGCATTCTTACCATCAAGATCCATATGTCTAGCCTGGATTCCTCAAGCTGCTGTGGCCTTGGAAATGGGAGTCAGTCAGGTGCAGGATAAGGTCCCAACATCTCTATGTTAATTGTTCCACAAGCCGAGCAGTCTGCAGTGGTGTGAGGACAGCCAGCCGTGGATGTTTTGTATTGATCTCTGTTGTGTTCCTGTCTCCCTGAATAGCCCGTGTGTTCTGTGTTGTAGGCCCTCTGCCTTCTTCTTCCTGGAAACCATGTGTGATGGCATCTGGTTGTGATTGTTGGGGTGACCAGCCCCTTTCAACTCCTTGTCCTGCTGGAAGCAGAGGCTACCCTCCCACACACCCCCCTTCAGCCATATCACCCTGGGCTGGCCAATCAGGCTCCCCAGCCTCCTTGGATACAGTGACTGTCACCCGGTACAGGATTAAGCGGGACCAATCAGAAATCTCCCCCGAGCAGATATAAGGCTGCGGGGAGAATTTCCCTGGGGCTGCCAGTGGCCATCTTTCCCCTCATCTGGAACCAGCCTGTGTACAGAAGGAAAGCAAACTAAAACAAAAGACAGAAGTTGAGAGAGCTCCAGCGATAAGGAGAGAGAAGGCGAAAGAGGGAGAAAGAGGGCGAGAGAGCAGAGGCACGAAGCCTTGGGGCCAGGGCCCGCGGTCTGTTCAAGGCTCAGAATAATCAACCCAGCATCCTTCCTAACCCAGAGATGTCTGTTTCCTTTTTGCTAAGCACATGGCTCTGTAATATGTCACCACGACAGAGACAGCCCGATTCCTCACATCGGGTGCAAGGGCTGGAGGACGGGCCAATCAGAAAGTTTCCCTCGGGGTGGCAGCCGGCCCCCATCTTCCTGTTGGAAGTAAAGCGACCCCAGTAGCCACCCCCACCCCCCGCCCCACTGTTTGGTCTGTTCACTCTCTGCCCTTTGGGCGAAATGCTATGTTCTGCACAGCCAGACCTGAGACCCAGGACACCTCTCAGACCTTCCCAGCGTGGGCTCCCGTCATACAGAAACCGGATGGCAATTCTTGCGACCCTGCCTCCCTCACAAACCCCACACCAATCCATGCGTTTTCCTTCCCAACCCTTCACACCTGTTCCAAGCTCTGCCAAGGCCCCTCCATCCTCGGCCGGAGAAGGACCCTGTGTTCCTTCTGACACCTTTGGTGACCTAACCCACACCGTCGCCATCCTTGGCCCCCTCAGGTGGACTTGCCTCCCTGCCCAGGCCACGCCCAGGTTCTGGACAGTGTCACTTCAAAGTCCCTAGGTTAGTGTTGCCTCCCTCCCCAGGCTCCTCCACAGGCCCAGTACCTCTTCTGCCCCCAGGCTCTGAGAGGCCCTTCCAGAAATGTGGACAAGAGAGGGCTGGCTGAGTCCAGGGTGTGCTGCTCTTACTGGGCAGGCTGGCCCCCCACCCTGAGTGGCCGGTTCATGCAGCCCAAGGGCCCAGTGAACCACAGTGAGGTCAGACCTCCTGCAGGTGGAGAGCGCCACCTGCAGGCCACATCTGCAGAAAGCCTCTATGCATGAAGGGTAAACACAGCATGGCCCATTTTTATTAAAAAAAACATATATATACACACACATATATACATACATTTAGAGCTTGAGAGTTTAGAGTTTGTGTACACATATTTATACATATACACAGATTTACATAGTATATATAATAGAATATATACTATATAAATAAAACTGTAGAAGTAAATATACTAAAATGTCAAGAATGATGGGAGTTTTTTTAAAAAACTTTATTGATGTGTAATTTACATACAGTAAACTGCACTGTATTTAAGGGTACAGTTAAATGAATTTGACAAAAATATACACCCATGTAAAATGCCACAAGATTTTTTTTTTTCTTTTTAGGGCCACGCCTGCAGCACATGGAAGTTCCCAGGCTAGGGGTCGAATAGGAGCTACAGCAGCTGGCCTACACCACAGCTCGCAGCAGCGTTGGATCCTTAACTCACTGAGCAAGAGCCAGGGGTCGAACTCGCGTCCCCATGGATTCTAGTCGGGTTCGTTAACCACTGAGCCATGAAGGAAACTCCCTGACACATGATATTTTTATTTTCTCCTTTGTGCCTTTAATGGCTAAGGTTTTTTTCTAATGTTTTTCATTCAGTGGACAAGTGTGATTTGGGGAATTGGATACAAACCTGTACTGCGGGAAAGAGTGAGTGAGGGAGAGAGACAGAGAGACAGAGAGATCCTGGGTCTCTGAACTTGCACTCTAGTGGAAGCCAGTCCTTCCACAGGGCAGGCTGACTGCGGTTTCAATAAGCATCACCCCCGAGGGCTCCCCACAGCCACTCTCTGAGGACCCGGTTAAAGCAGAGCATTAACCCATTTTTTGGATGAATAAACTGCAGCTCAGACCATCAAGTAACCTGCCCACTAAGTGGAGGGTCAGAACCGACAAGAGATGGTCTTGGACCCCGAGTCCAGCCCTCTTTCCATACGCCACACTCAGCCAGCTATGGGGAGCATACGGCACTCTCTCCAGGCTCAGGGGTCCCTGGCTCCTCAGAGCTACGGGGAATGAGACCAAGCAGCCCGGCTAGGACAACAGCCCCCTCCCTTTAGTCACCAGTTTGCTTCAGGAAGGGGAGGGTGAAAGCTACCCTGAGGCCTGCTTCTCCTGGGACGCTAGTGACGCTTCCTCCACACTCACAAAGGGTGAGCACCTGCCAGCAGGACCCACCTCCTGCTCTGCTCCCTGGCATGGTGGAAATTCTGCTCCACCTCAAGCTGGGGAGAGGGCAGCACCCCCACCCACCCCCAACACACACACAAGTCCTCTCCACTTCCAGGGAGCAATCCCACCACAGCTGAGTCCTCTGGGGCTGCACATCCAGGACTGAGGCCCCCCTCCTCTGCCTCCGTTAACCTAGAAACCCAGGTGTTGCTGATTAACGTTGGGTGGACGTGCATCTCGAACTAAGGATTCACAGCATCAGTCTCCCCTGGGTGGAGGCTGCTGGCCAGGGCGAGCTCGTGCACTTCCCACTTGTCCCGTGTGCATTCCTGGACCCTAACACACACACACACACACACACACACACACACACACACACACACACACGATTGGAAATACAGCATTTACTGTCCTCCCGGAGAGGAGCCTGGCTCTGTGCTGATTATTTACATAATAGTATCACCTGTAAGTCTCACAATAACCTCATTATTGCCCCCTTTTTCTTAAGCGAGGACTCAGGCTCAGAGCGTCAGAGCGTCGGAGAACCTTCCTAGGGCCAGGAATGCAACCCAGACTCTCCAGGCCCCTCACCCCTACACTCCTGCCGCCGGCTGCCACCCACAGTTCCCGTCCCCACCACCGCATGCGCCGTCGTCTCGTCCAAGAGTGTTTCCTCGAAGAACTGCGTGGAGACACCCCCACGATCCCCCAGGGGAAGGTAAGCCCCTAACGCCTCTTGTTCGCCAGCTCTTGCTCCGCTTGTCGCTCAAACTCGGAGGGCCCGCCCTCCGCACCCTCACTCGCCCCAGATGCACGCGGAAGATCCTTTCTGGGGCCGTTTACCCATGCAGGTGCCGAGCCCTTTCCCCTGAAATCACACTTTAAACATTTATGCTAGAAAATGGCCAGATGTGGGCACCAGGTTGAACACGATCCCACTAGACTGTGTGCCCCTTGCAGGCAGGAGGACCTCACTGTCATTCGGGATCCGGGTCCTCAAAGCAGGAGAGGAAGCCAGCTCCGCCCCCTACTCCGCCCCGCCCCCACGCAGGCCCCGCCCAGGTAGGGAGGGACCTCCCAGAGCTCAAGGAAACCCCAGCGAGGAAAGGACGCCGTTGCCCCGGCGCCCCGAGAAGGAGGGCGGTGCGTGCATGCGTGCAGGGCAGAGGCTCACCCTTCACTGCGGTTCTCAGACGCTGTTAGCAGCTGGAACCTGCTGGAGGAAAAGCTGCTGGCTTGTCCTCATTGGTCGTGCGACCCCGAGGACCTCCCACCCAGCCAAGCTGCAGCTACCTGAGCGCCCGCACCCCTCCCACCAACTTTGCGGATTTTCTCCAAATTATGCCATGTTTTTCTTGTTTGACAAAAATATATGTAAAGGTATGCTCATTAGAGAAGGAACACAATGGAATGCTCACTCCAACAAAGTTTGATAATAGCACCCTCCAAATAAAAGAAAAAAAAATCTAAATGTCCCCAAACAGAGGCTGGCTTAAATAAATTATGGTACATCTATGGAGTGGAATAGTATGCAGCCCTTTAAAATGATGTTTTCAAAGAATATTTAATGATGTGGGAAAATGTTCACAATAACACGTTAACAGAAAGATAGTATCTGGCACACGGTGAGTTCTCAAAAAATGTTAGTAATTACTATGAAACAGTATACTAATGAATAATACAATTTTAAACAAGTAAAGTGTGTATGTATTGGATACAAAAAAAAAAATGGAGAAATTCCAAGAGCAATTATCTCTGGGAGGTGGAATCGTGAATGATTTTTTTGCTTTTTCCCTTTTTTGGTTATTTTTAAATTTTGGCATAATTAGTATAATTTTAGGCTGAAGGAGGAAAGGGGTCATGTTACATTAATTTTTTAAAAAGCCTATAGCCCACTCCCTGAAGGTAGAGGCAGAGGTTTCCCTGAGGGCACAGAGGACCCTCCCATTGGGCAGATGCTGTCTCTGAGGAAGCCTGGGAGGGAGAAACAGAATGCGGGCTGGGATGTCAGACAGCACCTCTGTCCATCTTCTACCTGGGAAGTGACATAATCTTCATAAGCCTCAATTTTCCCATCTGTAAAGTGGGACCCAGGGGTGTGATGCCAGGTACCAAGTCTTTGCATGGAAAGTAAATGAGATAATGCCTGTAAAGGACTTGGCACAAGGCTGGACCCATAGGACGCTTGGTCACTCTTGGCAGCTGCAGGGCAGCATTCCTTGTACACAGAGGAAACTCAACAACGAACATTGATTCCCTTCCCCTTTGTACCTGGTGGACCTAACCTAGGCATTTCGGTTGCTGAGTTGGAACTAACAGAGGCCTCAGACGCTGGAAACTACTCCTGGACCTCTGTTCAGCCCAGCAGGAGTCTTCTGAGACTGTGAGATCCCTACAGGTGCGGGGCTGGGTGCGGTTGCGCATTCATTCTACAAACGTGTAATGCACTTCGGGATGCAGTAGAGGACGAGACAGTCTGTTTCTACCCTCCTGGATTTCCGTTTTAGTGAGGGAGACACAGCAAATGGGTAAACAAAACCATCACCCACTGTGATAAGAACCACCGTAGAAACAAACAAAGGACAGGAACAGCGAATTAGGAAATCTGAGCCAGGGTAGCCTCTCCTGGGGAGGTGGTACCGGTGGGAGCATCTGCACCCCGGAGGAGCTGCGAGCTAGGAAATCTCTCATTGAGGTTCCGCTAGGCCTGGGCTTCCAACTCCTGTACGCACCCCTGCCCCATCTCTGAAGAGACAGCCCCCTGGTGAAGAAGGAGCCAGCGCTCAGTGGGGAAGGGTGCGGGGCCCTCGGAGGGATCGGGGAGCTGGCACAGAGACCCGAAGGGACCACCCCAAGACATGTGAGGCAAAGTGGGGGCAGGTAACTGGGGCTGCACCCTACCACCTTGAAGTGTGAAGACGGGTTTTGAAACTTGGGTGTTCGCACTGTGCACCCTGCCACCACGACAGCGTATACATTCCTTCCGTAAAATAGGACAACAGCGCTGACGCAGAGGGTTGTGAAGGGGTTAGTACACAATGATGTTGGGAACATTCTGAGCACTCAGTACATGTTCGTGACAGCAATGATTGTCATAACTACATAAAGACTATGTACCTGACCTGGTCTGGGCCCTAGGGAGACTGCAGGAAGGAAAAGTCCCTGCTCCTGTGGAGCTTTCATTTTAGTGAGAAAGATAGCCGATAAATAGGCAGAACAAAATAAGTCAGAATGTCAGAGGGTGATAGCTACTAAGATAAGGAGTAAGATTGGAAGGAGTAGAAACGAGGCTTCTGGAAATAGTGGTCAGGGAGCATTTCTCTGCCCTGAGACCTGCATGAGGGGAAACAGGCAGAGGAGGGAGACGAGCAAGCTTTCCAGGTGGAGGGTGCAGCTTGTGCAAAGGCCCTGAGGCAGGAAGGAGCTTGGCATGTTCACAGGAAAGAAGGCCGGTGTGGCTGGAGTGCTGTCTGAAGCCGGTGGGGCTTTGGAGGCCAGGGTTCTTGTTGCACTAGCGCATAACTGTTGTTTGTTTGCTTGCTTGTTTTAAAGGGTTCGATTTTTTTATGAGCTTATTCTATGTATTAAATGGGCTGGAAGGGACAGGAAGAGAAGCAAAGAGATCTGTCGTGGTCTCATGGGACGGAGACCAGCTAGGGGACAAATGATGGGGATTTGGGCTAAAGCTGCAGAAGTAAGATAGGGAAAGATGGGCGAATGGAGGATACATTCAGAGGCGAGGGCTGTTAGAACAAGCTGGTGAGCGGATGTAGGAAGTGACAGAGGGGAAATCAAGGGAGAGTCCCAGGGTTCTGACACCGATTAAGCACCAGTTACTAAGACGGAGAAGGCTAGGAGCCAGCTGGGAGGAGACCAGGAATTCGGTTTTGACAGGCCAGGTCGGAGGTGCCTGTTTAACCTCCAAGTGGGGCTAAGCGGTCACTTGGATACATGGAGGTGGGCTTCTGGGCGGGGTCAAGGTGGCTGTGAAGGCGAATGTGGAAGCCCTGGACCCTCCCTCGCGCGGGGAACAGGAAGAGGAAGGAACCCAGGGGTGTGATGTCAGGAGCCCAGGGAGAAAGGGGTTTCGTGGAGGAAGGAAGTCACCGGGGGCCCAGGTTCTGAGAGGTCATGGGCTGGGGGGGATGGGAGGGTGAAAGCCCTGCCCTGGGGCGGGGAACAGGAAGTGAGAAGGCAGAGCTGGCAAAGGCTGGGAACAGAGAAGCAGGGCATCTGAATAGGAGTTGGGGCAGTTGGCGTGTGTGAGATGGGTGGGTTGCCACTAGGGAAGTGCTCCGTGGGAAACACGGGAGGCAGAGGGAGCCATGGCCAGACAGAGTGGGATTCAGAGCCGGGTGGCGGGATGGCGGTGTGGGGGGGATGCAGAGATGGGCCAGAGGGGTGGGTTGGGGGAGGGAGTCCTGACCCAGAGCCAGGCAGGACCTTGGTGGTGGACAAGGCTTACGTGAGAGTGGGAGCCAGGCAAAGGCTGGACCAGCCTTCCCTCTGCTGGTAGTTCTTTCCTTCAGCAGAGTGGGGAGTCTGTGCTTCCGCCAGGGCCAGAACTTCCCCGAGGCTCTGAGCTTCCTTCCTCAAGTTCACAGGCTTCAGCTGAAGCCCTGGGCTCAGGGGGCTGTGTGATGGCATTTCTTACAGGCAGGGCCCCTTGCTGCCCCAGTGCCCGAGCTGTTCACATAGCAGGGCTGGGGGTGGGAGCACCAGAGCCCACATGCTTGACCAGAAGACAAAATCCAGTTTCTAATGTGAAGGTCCCAACTCAAGGTGGGTGGCTGATGGAGTTGCTGCTGTGGCGCAACGGGATCAGCGGGCATCTCGGAAGTGCTGGGACAGGTTCGGTGCCTGGCCGGCCCTGTGGGTTAAGGACCCGGCCTTGCACCAGCTGCAGCTTGAGTCGTGACTGGGGCTTGGATCGGATACCTGGCCCAGGAACTCCACATGCCTCGGGGTGGCCAGAAAGAGAAAAAGAAAAAAAAGAAGGGTAGCTGACCTGTCAGGCCACACAGGATCCAGATCCTTGGGTTCTAAATGGCGGTCATTCTTCTGACACAGTTCAGGGCACCTGGGACTTTGGGATGGAAAGTGAGGGGCTGGCAGTGTTGCTCTCTGAGATTCGAATCCAACTCTGAAAATTGCTGTTTCAGTTGCCCACCTCTCAGAGGCCTTTAGCCCCAAGCCCCCAGGCGCTTCTTCCCAACCCAGCTGCACCCCCACATAGGATCCTAGCTGAGGGGAGAAGCTTCCACTGAGGTGAGTGGGCCGCGACTGTCTAAAGCGTGCTGGAGTTAAAGAGAAAGGGAGCTTTGGGGTGATGTCAGGAGACTGCGCAAGGGGAGCCCCAGCCCTCGGCCGTGATGTCTCTGTGCCCCCATCTTCCAGAGACACTTTCTTCCCTTGCCACAGCCCTCCCCTAACCCCCACATCCCGGGAATTACACCCGCTGCCCACACCTGCACCTCTGGCCCTGCTTGTATGGCTTTGGCTCCCCAACCCAGCCAGCCCCGGCTTTCCCTCCTTCCTCTGTTACACTCCAGATCCGCCCAAGGAAGGTTCTCTTGGACCAGCAAGCCTGGGTCCGGTGGAGTGTGACATCTCTCCACCCGGGGCAGGACACACCTGGGCAGTGACCCTGTCCCCTCCAATGACACCTTTAAGTCTGGGAAAGAACTTCACAGGATGGTTTTTTATCAGCAAAATAAGCCCAGTAGCTCCCTCCCATAAGCTGTGGGACCTCCCACCCCCAGCTCAGAGGATACTGGGGTGCTCAGCTTTGGCTTTCAGAGCCAGAGGGCAGCAAAGGCGCCCTCACCTTTCTCCTTAACCTTGGACCTGGAGTCTCAGAGATTGGGTCTGAATTCCATCCCCGCCAGGCTTCCTCCAGGCGGGCTCTCCAGGTGAGCGAATTTGCAACATTGAGCCATCACATAGTGTGCTTTCCACCTCTGGCTTCTCATCTCACATTTTTAGCTTCTCTCTCACATAAAATGTCTAGTCTTTTTTTTTTTTTTTTAATTGTTTTGTTTTGTTTTTGCTATTTAGAGCCACGCCTGTGGTATATGGAGGTTCCTAGGCTAGGGGTTGAATCGGAGCTGTAGCTGCCGGCCTACACCACAGCCACAGCGACACAGGATCCTTAACCCACTGAGCAAGGCCAGGGATGGAAGCCGCAACCTCATGGTTCCTATTTGGATTCGTTTCCGCTGCACCATGACAGGAACTCCAAAATGTCTAGAGTCTTTCCTTTCCCACGGAAATGAACACGTTTCTGCACTGGTCACATTAAGGACCAAGAGCCTCAGAGCTGAAGACACACTGTCTGCTGACCTCTGGGAGGGAATCAGGCCAGTACGCCAGGAGCCACCCAAAATGTTCATCTCCTCCGCCCCAGGAAGTCTCATTTCTGGGAATGTATCTTAAGGAAAAAATACAAAATGTAGGGGGGAAAAGCCAACACATAAAGATATTTATTGCAGCTCTATTTATAGCTAAAATAAAATGCATATATATAGAAACAAACATCCAACAAGAAAACGCCATGCAGCCATTTTTTAAAAAAGACGTCTACATCGACACTGGAAAATATGGAGAAGAGTAGGATAAAAGTTAAATATACATTTACAACTTTGTAAAGAAAATTAAAAGTGCCCATGGCGGGGCGCGGGGGGGGGGGTGCTGTCATTTCCTTCTTTTTCTCAGATTTCCCCTTATAATTTCTTTCGAAGCTGCCAGCAACGTGGTGCAGTCCCAAACCTCCCCCTGGAGTCGAATGTAGAAAAGAAACCTCGAATAACCCTCCCTGAAGCGAAGGAACCACTGGCCAGATCTGCGGGACACCGCGGAGCCGGGAACACAGCCGCGTGGAATGCGGGGGGGGTCTCGGAGGGGAGATGAGCTGTGTGTTCCGGTCAGTCTCTTGGATGGGAGGACAAGGAGCTCGGGACAGTCAGGCAAAGAATCGGGAGAGCAAAGGGGTCGTCGCGTGTGAACAGGCTCTTCCGACCACAAGGCACCGGCCACTGGCAAGACAGTGCCAGGGGAGGAGTGGGCAGCCAGAAGAAAGCAGACCTGGGGGCTCCAGGACCCCCGGCAGCGCCCCAGGGGCTGTCGGGTGCCTCTGAACTGACCCTGCCCGAGCTGACTGCACTCAGGGCGGCCCTGGCACTGCGGGCCAGGCGCGGGAAAGGAGCTTCTTCACGCCCAGCCGAAATAGGCTGACTTCTGCCACCTGGCCCCTCTTCCGCCCGCCCCATGGGCCCAGCCACCCGGAATGACTCCAGCCCCGGGGCTCGCCCTGTCCGGGACCGCAAACATCTCCCAAGGCTCCCTTTTTCAGGCCAAACACCTGGGTCTCCAGGGTCCTCTGCACAGCCCAGGCTGCCCACCGGCCCCCTGCTCTCCTCTGGGTGCCCTTGTGTTTTGGAGACCCCCCCCCCCCGAGAGGGGGATGGTGCCCATAAGCAAAGCCCCCTGGCCTGTCTACCACTGGCACGAGGCTCCCTCCTCTCTCCACTCCACGCTGGGCACTTCTGTGGCTCAGCCCTGGTCAGAATGTGCTTTTCTAGCAAACCCGCCTCACTATAACTTATCTTTGAGTCTCCAGTCAACCAAACCACCCTTTTTTTCCCCCACCCAGTTTACAGTCACTATGGAATGTTCGCGAAGGTGACGTTTTAAAGGGAGGAACCGCAGAGTCTAGACCCAAAGCTAGAGGCTCGCGGTTGGGGCACTTCGCCCCTCCGAAGAAGGCTGCGAACAGTCATGTCAGGGGAAAGGAGACGCAAGACAAAAGGACATTATTACGGTGCTTTTTCTGTTTTTCTTTTTGCACAAAAACAGTCCATTTATTCAAGTGTTCTCCAGCACAAGTACATTAGAAAGGAGCTTTATTATATTTTGGGCACAAAAAAAAAAAAAATATGTGATGAAGGCGGAACTGACAGACTTTCTACATCTGCTGTACGCACTGACCTCTTTATAATTATTTCATAAACAGCTATGTCACGAGCATCACTTACACAGAGATACAACGGGAACCCCGGGAGGCGGGAGTGGGGACCCACCAGGGCCCTCTCACTCGCGCCCCTCCCCAGCGTCCCAGAACCAGACTGTGAAATGTACATTATTATTGTCAATAAATAGAGAAGCAACCCTAAAAAAAAAAAAAAAAAAAATACAGTGGTGAAAGGATGCTGGAACCAGGAAGGAAGAAAAAAAAAAGAAAAGAAAAAAACAACAACGACAGAGAGTCAGAAGAGGAACTGAAGAGAAAGGAAACAGGGCTGGGAGGGGAAGGGTCCGGGGAGTAAGTCCTGCATTTAGCTGCGTGGAATGTGCAGTAAAAGTGCTCTCCCGCCGGGGGTCAAAGCGAAATCGTCTGTAACAGTAAAAGTTATTACCAAATCAGCTACGGATTTTATTCTTCAGTATGAATACATGATTTCCCACAAATAGGTAAGCACCCGCTACTTCAATGCCTCAGCTAAAACACATGAAATCGCTCATTTAGTTTTCAAGTACAAAGTTAAAATGCCTTTTTAATAATAATATATCAGAGTAAAATAATAGTCTCTTTTAAACTCCACTACAAGAAAACAAAACAAACAGTCATTGTCCAGACAGCAGACTTAATTTAACAATATATATTTTTAATAAAATGTTTTAGCACCTTGTTGAGTCACCTCCTCCCTCTGCGTATTCTAAGGAATTTCAGCATTTGGGGGGTTGGTTGGATTCTAGGGCTGTGCAACCAAATCAGTCTGTGAAGTGAAATGGGACTCGGGTGATGCTCTCTGATCCCTGCTCATGTCCTCAGGCCCCGGGCTGGAGGCCCCCCCGCCCCGGATGGAGGAGGTGGGGGTGGGGGGAATGGGGGGTGGGGGGATGGGAGGGTGAGAGAGCCGCCCTCCCACGCCCCTGGGGGGAGGGGGGGTTCCAGTTACTGGAGTCACAGGAGACTGCAGGCCTCCGTTTGGGCAATTTAGTCAGTCGCAAAGGGCCAAGGGCCCCCCCCTCCCTCCTCGTCCTTACTGCCTGCGACCTGCTTGTTTCTCCCTCTCCCCGAACTCTGCTGCCGAGGGTCAGTGGTGAACAGCAGGTCACCAACCAAAGGCCCGCTCGGCCGGGACTCTGAAGTACAAGGGCGCCCTCGCCTCCTAAAGACCTCAGCCTTCCTTTACCAAAACGTAAAGATTTGCGAGCTCCTGCTAGAACAGTGGCATCCACCCTTGACAGAAATCTATTCTCTTTCCTCTTGGATCCTCCGAACACTTGTGGCTAATCCCTGCCTGGGCAGGGAACGGCCAGGAGGGCCATTCCAGCTCTACACCATCCCTCCCAAGGTGGAGGAAAGAGGGCAGGACAACTCCAGGGTCACCTCTAACCACAAGCGCTGGGAGCATCCAGCCTGGACCATGCCCGATGACAAATTCAGAGTCCTCACCTCCTGGGATCCAAACGGGGTCTGGCTAGAAACCCAGTTCTCACCAGCCTCTCTGCTCTGCTGCTGCCCTGACCACAGAAACGACCAGCCCTCGTCAGATCACGGTGCCAGGCAGGCCCCACTGCTCGAAGCCTGCAAGTCTCCTGAAAATGACACCTCTGAAAGACACCAGTGCCAGGGCGTCTCTGCACCGAGCAGAACAGCCACAGGAATTCAGAACCGCCTCCCAGATCCACTTTCTCTCTACTGATGTCATCAGAGACCAAGACCGAGACCAGTCCCCGAACGGCTCCACTGAAGTGGTCCTTCCCTCGCTGCGGTCACAGCCCTGCCTGTGCTGGAGCCGGTGGGCTCTTCCCACCTTGCCGCCCCGGGAAAAGTCAGGGGAGCCGGCCCTCAGCAGCCCACTGCCACCAGCTTCCCTCCCTGCCGGGTCTGCCTGCCCCAAAGCCTAGCGACTCACCAAAAACCCACACAGGCATCTTCGCCAGCCAACCACTCCTGGCCCGTCTCAAAAGCTAAGCGGTCCTGCATGCTCTTTTGGGAAATTTGCTTCCTAGCAGAAGGTTCGATAGCAGGAAGGGTCTGGGGTCTAGAAAGAAAAACGGACAGTGGTACACGGGGCTGTCACCCACTGACTGCAAGACCCCCCAGTCCTCACCCGCTGCACCCCAGCCTTTGGTCAGTCCCCAGGGAAGGGGCTCAGCAGCCACCTGCTGGAGACAAGCTTCCTCCTGGGGCAGGTGACCCAGGGCTCAGTGACCCTGGCCGGAACCCCGGCTACCTCCCCCGGGGCCAGAGCCGCAGGTGTCTTTGGCACCACACTCCACCTGCGGGACGTAGGGGACAGCATCCTCAGGTTCTAGGGATTTGTTAAATGGGCCTGTTCTTCAGAAAGAAGCCCCTCCCTCCAGGGAACAGGCTCCAGAACTTTCCCTAGGCCTCCTTGGTCTCTCCCGCCTCTACCCTCAGCCTGGTGCACAGCAAGGGTAACCATCCCCCGTCTTCATCCCCACACAGCCTCACCCCAGCCTGTCCAGGCACAAATCCCCTTCCAAAGGTGGCCCGATTTCTGTCCCCAGAAGCACCCCCAGGGTTGGAAGCAGACTGTGAAGAGTGCCCGGGCTTGGCCAAGATGGCACAGTCCCAAGGTCCCTGTACCCTACCAAGTTCTGCTGTGGGGCCGAGCCCACGGGTGTGGCTGGAAGGAAAGCTGGTGATTAACTCTCACGCCTGCAAGGGCGCATCTAGCCCCCTCGGGCCTAGTCGGGTCGCTACACTGGGAGGAACAGGTGTCAGACACAACCACCAGGCCCCCACTGAGCAAAGTGCCCGGCCCACGCGGACCCCACAGGCTCAGCCACATCCTCGGCTACCACATGGACCCCTTGGGTGGAGCTTGGACCACTGGGAAGGGCAAACTCCTGCACACAAGCTGCAGACAAGAGGCCCTGGAGAGCCCAAAGGGCTGGCAAGTCTGTGTGCAGAGGACGAGACCATCCCGACCCTGGGGCTGGGAAGACCTTGGCCGGGCCGGCGGGGGGAGGGAGCACCTTGGACTGCCTGCGGCAGCCCTCCTCCCCCACCCTCCTGGAGTGGTGCTGGTGGGCTCCAGGCCAGGAAGATGGAGCCTGGCTGGAGAAGGAGGGGGCGGGGTGAGCACCACAGTTAGGTACAGACTCCAACGAGGGAGGGGCACAGGGACCCCCCCCAGCTGCTCCAGGCCCTTGCGGGAGCCCATCGTCACCACCTGCCATCACAGTGCGGAGCTGGCAGGGAGCAACTGGGGATGATCCGAAAAACCAATCTGAGCAGGAAATGAGTATCGTGGAGTCCAGACTAAGCACCCCTAAAAGGAGGAGGCTGGGGCCGCCAGCCATGAGCTTCCTCCTGAGCAATGAGCAAGGGATTCAAAGCTTGGTTGAAGTTTTGTCACCAACTACTGATTTGCTTTATTCACAAGATGAGGTTCGCGGTCCCATTTTTTTCCGAATGGAAGCCCCCTGGCCAAGACAGCCCTGGATGTCAGTTTCGTTTTGGAAATCGGTAGAATAGGTAGGGGGAGCTGAGGGCTGACTTGACTGGTGCCTAGGGTTGCAGGTCAGTGTCACAGGTTGCTAACTGAAGAATCTTTTGACATCACCAGGGGCAAAAGAGAGAGAAACGCTACCTGCTAGAGGAGAGCACCTGCTAAAAGAAAACCTCCTCCTTTTCCTGCTTTCAGCACCTAGCAACTTCTGGGATTGACAGTCCACCTGCAATCAGGGCAACAGAGGTAAAGAGCTGCAGGGCCGACTCCGCCAAGTCCTGAATCCAGGGGAGAAGCGCGCTGGGAGCTCCCTGGCTGCGTGTGTGTCTGTGCGTGTGTGTGCGCCCACACACACGCACGGGCACACGCGCACATTCGTTATACATCAGTATAGAAACATGTTCCTGTGTGTGCGTCTGGGATGGATTGATTGGTGTGGGGCTTGTCTGCAGTGGGGCCCGAGGCTCAGCACTGAGCCTCCTTCCCCCGCTCCCCACGACATAATATTTCTTATACGTGACCCTATCTATGTATTTATACAGCGCCTATCACCGTAGGCCCTATCTTTCAAGGGATGCGAACGTGGGCCCATGTGCTTGACAGCACACCTCCCAGCCCTGCCAGTCCCAGGAGGTGCCATTCCCCCCTCCCCTTATAAAATATAAATCTCTATATGCCACATATCTACACCCCATCTATCCAGGCAGGCATCTGCCCATTGGGCCCTCACCCTGGAGCCACCCCTGCTGTCCCTGCCTACCGCCAACGCCAGGCCGCCTGCCTCGGTGGGAAGCGGGACCAAGTGTCGCGCACTTGGGGCTCCAGGTGCTGCTGACTCGAGGTAAGAGCACAGCTATCATCAGACCAAGTACTAGAAAAGAAAGACACAGCACTCCAATCACACACGGGGGGAGAGACGCCCCGTCCTCCCTCCAGCCCTGACACACAACTAGAGAGGAGGGAAGCAGAAGAGAAGAGGGCCGCGCCCGGAAGGCCAGCCTCGGGGACCCCCTGGCCGCCCAGCTGTCGCTGCGCCCAGTGGCCCACCTGGCCCGAGGGGTGGGGAGCCAGGGCACCAGGGCCACCACTAGCGTAGAAGCACCCTGCTCCCCGCACCTTGTTTTGAAACCTAAAGGGAGGAGGGGTTGGGTTTTTGTTTTCTTAAAGAAAATCCGAAAACAAACATAATTATAACCAGAACCATAAGAATAATTATAACAAAAGGTGTCATCAGCCTCCCAGTATAAAACTGCAGCCTTTGGAGATGACCAAAAACATCACGTTCCAGGGGCTGGAAGCCGCCTTGTGCACAGAGGGTGGATGGTGGGGGCCTCATAAAAGAACACACAAAAAGCGACTTAGACAGGAAAGCACCAGTACGTTTTGTATGTTTTTTTATTTGCTCCAGGTGGGGTTTGAACTGTCACCTGCCCGCACTCTGGATTTTTTTCTGATCCCACTGCAAGGAGCCCTCGAATCGGCTAATGTGAGAAATTGGGAGTGAAGACCCCTCATCCTGCCATCTTGCCGAGGGAGTCTCCTTTTTAAAAAAAAAAAAAAAAATCGAAAGGTTGTTATTGCGTGAGCCTGGATGGATCCCACTCGCAGCTTTCCACGGTCCCGACCACCGAATCTCACCCCCTTCGTTTGGCAGGGAGAAGCGGGAGAATGCTGTTCCCAGATTCTCCTCCTTCGCCTTTGGTGAAGCACCAAGGGGCGGGGGGGCCAAACCCCACCTCGGTAACGGCTCACCTCCCAGCTGTCTCCCTTTCTCCATCCTCCGTGGGGAAAACCCTTTGCACATAAGGCAACGTGGAAGCTGATGTTTTTACTCATCTCACTGTTGTAAAGCACCATTATGAAGTCGGGTTGTACAGTAGTTAACAGTACCTTTTATATATATATATCTCATATCTATCATATATATATAAACTGTAAACAAGAGGTAACAGTGGCTTCTAGAAACTGATTTTCTTCAAGGTTTCCTGTGTGGTAGGCACCTGAATACTGTATAAAAGGGTCTTGTATGGTGTTCTCGTCTCTCTGCTGCTAGTTGGGTTGTGTTTTGCATGACCAGGAATGGTGCTGGCAAGACAGCTCAGTGGCTGGGAGGGAACTCTGCCGCCTGAGTGTCTGTTTTCTGTCTCCTGCTTGTGCTCCTATCTGATCAGGCTAGAGACAACAACAAAAGATATATAGTAAAAAAAAAAAACAACCAAAAAAAACAACCAAAAAAAAAAAAACAAAAACCGAAAGAACAAAATCCAATATATAAATTTCTATAGAATTTCCTTTTTTCTTTCTCTTCCATCTTTCTTCTGCAAGGTATGGTTACTATTTTTTGTTACCAATTTTTTTTTTTTTTTTTTGCTGCAATAAACCCTCTTGTTTCAGTCACAGCAAGAAACAAAAACCCAAACAAACAGAAAACCCCTCTGAAAAGAGTAGAAAACAAAAGGTTTCACCCAAAAAAGGGGGGGGGTGGGCTGGGGAGGGAGCTTGGTTTTGTTTTTAAATAGGACTGAAGAGTAACATTGAAAAATCAGGAGATGATGTCCAACCCTTTGTCCAAGGCAAAGCCCTCCGGAATTTCCGCCTGCGTTTTGTTTGTTTTAAATTCCTTTTTCTCTTCTGGGTGCTGATACTTCTCTCCATCTTCATGTTCTTGGTGTTTTGTTGTGTTTTTTGTTTTTTGTTTGTTTGCTTAACAACTTTGTGTCACTACCTCGGTTTGCCCTCACGTCCCTTACACACAAGCAAAATATTCCTTCAGCGGAGCGAAGAGGTGGCGGATGACCGGCACGCTCCACGACCGGCCCAGCAGTCTCTGCCTCGCCAAGCGGCTCATGTTGGAGACGTCGGTATAGTGGACGGGGAAGCCGAACACCCTGCGGAGAGAGGGCAGGGCAGGCGGGGTGAGCGCGCCTGCGGCGTCCTGGAGAAGCGGTTGGAGACGCGGGCGTCCTGGGGGGTTACAGGCAGGTGACCACGACCACTGACTGGCGAGTCACCAGACAGCAGAAAGGCGCGCTTGCCAATTCCGCCCAGAGCCCACGGCCCACCCGAGCCGGGCACCCGCAGCAGGGCTCCCAGGTCTGCATGTCACAGGCAGCCGGCGGGCGGCGGCGGCGGCCCCGCGAGGAGTGAAACCTGCGAGGGAGCCAAACTGGCGCCCGGCGTCAGCCTGCTTGCTCTGGATGTTTGGGTCAATGGGCTCTTTGTTCAGCCAGGCTGCAGTTAACCCGGGGCCGAGGAGTCTGGCCTGCGAGTCCAGGGGGCCCTGAGGCCGGCCTGGTCCCACACGGTCCTGCGAAAACGAGCAGGGAGAAGCCAGGAAGCGCCGGCAGCTGCAAGGCCTCCCCGGGGGCCAGCAGGACTGGAGGGAGGGAGCCGAGGCAGCAGGGCCTGGGCCCGAGACAACCCCCAGCCTTGCAACAGGCAGGGCCCCACCCAGGAACCTGCTGTGTTGGGAGACACTTTCGAAACCGCATGGCTCCCCGGGGACCTCCGGGTACCTTTCCATCTCAGTGCACCACAGGATGTCCTCTTTCTCGTTCATGAAGACGGGGAAATGCTGGTCTTTGCCCTGCTTTATGGAGTTCGACCTCGTAGTAATGGTCCTCACTTTGCTGAACTAGAAGAGAAGGAGAGCAAAGAGGAAATGAGCCGCCGTCCGCTGCTGCCCGGCACCTGCCGCAGACGGCTGTGTCGGAAGCCGACGAGGCCCGGTCCAGCCGGGGGCTGGGGTCAGGCTCTCGTGGTGAGCCTCCACAGACCTCACCGGCCCAAGGTCACTCGGCTAGCCTCAGTTCGATCCCACCGGCCAAGGACTTGAGACAGCAGCTGGAGTCACTGTCTAAGTCTTTGCAGAATGGCTTTGTTCCCAGGGGTAGTGACTTGCAGGCAGAAGGAGGCCAAATTATTCAGGGGCGCAAAGACACCTCTGGGGTGCCAGCAGTCCTGGGAGAGTTCTCTGGAAAGGAGTGGCGCTTCCACATCACAGGAGAATCTCTGCTCTGAAGGCCTGTGCAATAGGTCCTGGCCAAACAATTCAAAAGCCCCAGCAGATCCCTGGCAAAGACTTCTTGGCATCCACCTCCCACAGGACCGGCGAGCAACGCTCAACAAGGAAGGCCTTAGGCCAGCGAGGGTTCCAGACCTCTCTCCCTGCCCTCCAGGCTTTCCCCCGGACCCTCCCTCTGGCCAACCGGATGCACAACCCCTTGGCAACTTAGAGGGGGCCCTCGAGGGCAGGCGGGACACAGCCCTGGCGCTGCTCCAGCTCATCCTGCCTCTGCCCTTCTCCTTACCCCCAGCAGAGGGCTTCGACGCTGGGGCTAACCTTGGCTATTCTGCCGTGCTCCAGACACTCCTGCAGCTCCAGCTTATCATTCACAGTGGATGCCAACGGCCTAGGAGGCAGGAGAGAGAGGGTGACAAGAGAAACAGCAGGGACGCAGCCAGGGCGTGGACCCACCCAGGAAGTAAAAGAGAACCCCTGTCACCACGACACGGGACACGCCGTAACCCCTTTCAAACTCCCCAAAACACGTGCACGTACCCTGAAGCCACTCAGACACCAAGCATTAGTCCTTAAGGGTAAATTCAAAAGTGGTCTCAAACCACAAGTAAACAGATAACACCTGCCCAGGAGGGGAAATGGCCAATTACTTGTATACCTGCTCCATAAAAAGAGTTTTAAGTGTATCCATCATAAAGCAAGTTTTGGCATGAGAGAACGTTCTGTCTTCTTTTTTCTTTTTTGTCTTTTTAGGGCTGCCCTCATGGCATGTAGAAGTTCCCAGGCTAGGGGTCCAGTCGGAGCGGTAGCTGCCGGCCTACACCAGAGCCACAGCAACGCCAGATCTGAGCTGTGTCTGCAACCACCACCACAGCTCAGGGCAACGCCAGATCCTTAACCCACTGAGTGAGGCCAGGGATTGAACCCACGTCCTCATGGATGCTAGTCGGGTTCATTAACCACTGAGCCACAAACAGGAACTCTCGCTCTGTATTTTGACTATGGCGATGGTTACCTGCCAGATGAAATTCATCCAACTATCCGCCTTAAACGTACAGTTAAGACAAATTCTACACAGTCCTCAGAAGACTAAAACTTTGTGACACTGAACCTGTCACTTCTCAGAAGGCAGACCAGATCAGGAACCATCACCTTCGGGGCACGCCTTTTCTGACGTCTCCAATTATTTAACCAAGACCTCACACAGTGGTCCACCATCTGTGGGGAGCCATCCAGGACCTATGGTTAAATTGTGCCTCCAGGTTCCTGTTTGCACATGTGCACATGTGAGGGCGTGCGCGCACGTGCGCGCGCACACACACACACACACACACACACACACACACAGTCTGCTTGGTCCCCCGCAGTACCTCTCTCCTTCTGGAGTTTTAGAGTTGGAAGAAGCAGGTAAGAACCACCCCAGACGGCCAAGAACTAGGTTAGCGGCTCCATAAAAATACTGGACTCCACAAGCCAGCCCATTTTTCTAATCCACAGACATCTTAGGAGTGTCAGGTGGACCCTGAGACAGTTTTCAGGTCAGCTGCCCCCCGACCCATCTCCTCCCCATCAACAAGCCCTCGCAAAGAACAGCAGCTTAGCAAATGGGTAGAGACTGGGAGGCTCCTAAACCATCACGCTGATGGCAGAGATTAGATCCTCGAGGCCAGATTCACTGATATTCCCATCTCACAGGCACACCGAGGAGGTTTAAAATCACACTTAAAACGTTCTGGAAAATATTTCTCTCCGTGAGAGACACCTAGATTGGGTCGATCTCCCGCTGCTTCTGAACGACTAACTCTCAACCAGAATTCCTCTCTCCTCACAGGCGTCTGAAGAGTATGATTCTTAGTGAAGAAATGCCGTTTTCCTCCTTCTTGGGCATCAAAATCTCAGTGTGACCCAAACAAAGGATATCCTTCCAAAAAGGGACCCTAGGCCAGCAACGAATGTGCACCGTAAGGGGGCGGGGGGGGGGTGGGCGCGGGACCCTCTAGGCTGCACGGTTGGTGCCTGCGGCCTCGAGTCTCTCTCCCGGGGCCAGAGGTGGCCCGGCTGCGGGTGCCACTCTCCTTTCCATCCCCAAACACGCCCTCTGCAGTTGTACCTCAGGAGACTAAGGACCAGCTGCCTCTAGCGACATCGCCAACGTGGGAAAGCCAACCCTTTCACGCAGCAGCGCGCGGCGGCGGCGCCTATGGAGAGCGTGCTTCCAAAGGTCCTAGTCGGGAGCCCTGGTTCTTGGTTTCTCAGGCAAGTATTTTCTACACCCTGACTCCCCTTCTTCCCCGAGGAGGCGGAAACAGGGGGCACGGCAGAGCAGCACGCCGGTCAGCGGGGGAGGCTGGCCATCCTGCCGCCGTCCCACCAACAGACACCAAGCCGCCGCCACCCCGGGCACGGAGCTCTCACCAACCTGTTCATACCAGGAAGGTTTCCCCAGAAGTAGCGGGCCCTGTGCGCAGCGGACACTTCTTTGGCGTCGATCATCACAGGGTTGGACTATAAAACAGGAGAGAGATTAGAGATGAGCCAGAGAGGAAGCTTCAAAGATGTCAGGACATCTGCTCGTCTAGAGCCTTAAAGCCTTCAAGGCTCTTACTTCTCTCTCTGGAGGCCACACACTGGGACAGCCTGAAGCCCCCAGGAAAAGCTGAAATTAAGCCCAGCTATGTTCCATGTGCTGGCACTGGAACACTCTAGACCAGCACAGTCCAAGTGAACCTTGTGCAATGATGGGAAACGTTCTATCTGCCACAAGCCCACCAGCTGCAGATGGCTGAGTGCTAGAAAGGAGGCTGGGGCGACCGAGGAACTCTAATGTTGATTTAAACACGACACATGGCAGACACCCACCGCACTGGACCACACAGCTCTAGCGCCCCCACCCCCGGAGGCTTTGAGAAACAAAGTGCCAACGCGTGTCGTGTATTCGCTGTGCGTGCAGATGACGAGCCACAAAGACACCTGCTCAAATTCAGAGTCAGAACATCAGCCCGAGGTGTCACTGACCCCAAAGCCCAGAAGCATGGGCCCAGGCTCCCAGAGTGCCCACCCCGAGGGCGACTCTGGCCGCAGAACCCCCTGTGCACGGCCCAACCGGGCCACAGCCAAGTGGGGACCCACGTCGTGGGAAATAAAAACTGGGATAAGCTGTGTTTCCTTCCCAGGTGCTGTAAAGCATCCGTCACGGTGCCAGGGAGCGAGGACAGGCCACGCCGATTGGGGAAAATCGATTCTGGCGTCTCAAAGCTTCACCCAGCGGACATCACAGAGAATCCCGAGCCCGAGAGGCTGGCACGCCACCCTGTTTACAACAGTCAGGTCCTGCAAGCGCCGAGGCCCACACCCACATACGACCTCTCAAAGTGAGACCACATGTTCTTTCCTGGGTGGGCTTCCTCCCTGTTTACTTGGGAAGCGCAGAGCTTCCCAAATGGGCCCCTTGCCAAGCAGAAGTCACCAGTCCCCAGCTCCACAAGGCAGATGAGACAGGGATAAAGCAGCAGTCCAAGGTAGAAGCCATTAGTGAGCTGGCCAAACCAAGGTTGCTGGCTATACCTCGAGAAATCGCGAGATGTCCCTCTTGTCACTAACGCCCATGGCCACCACATTCTCAAAGAGCCAGAAGAAGGGGCGATCATCTCCCTCCTTGGGCCGCGCATCATGCAGGAGGCGGTAGAACTCAAAGAAGAGCCGGCCCGTGCCCTCTGAGAGGTCGGAAGAGAAAGCCGTCAGCTGGGGCTGTCTGCACGAGGTCGTGGTGGGGCTCGGGCACGGGGAGGGCAAGGGAGGGCAGGGTTGCCGGGAGTAGCCGTCCCAGGGCAGAAACATCCAAGGAGGAAACCTACGTGCGGAAGCACCAGCTCAGAAAGCGCAGGGGGAGCGCAGCACCTACCGTAGAGTCCCTTGCGGGCGGGGTTGACGATGGAGAGGTCATTGCAGGGACTGCCCCCAATCACCAGATCGAATGGGCCCCACTCCTGGATCTGGGAGGATAAAGGTAATGTGATGGGCTGATGTCCGGGGACAGAGGCAGAAAGGAAGAGAGAAACGATCTGTGAATTTGGCAAAAAAGTACTTTGGCGCGGGAGAGAAGAGACCTGGCTGCCACACCCTCACCCACACCGACACACTGCTGGCTGCCACACACACCGACACACACACACAGCCACAGGCTGTGCCTTGCAGCCACAGGCAAGTCACTGAGGCTCTCTGGGCTCAGTTTCCTAAACAATAAAGTGAAAGGACTGAACTGGCCAGTCTGAGGCCAGCAGGAAAAGCAGCCATGCAAGGGGCCCGGGTCCAGGCTGGCGGCTGGACGGAGGGCACTCTGGGCTCTGTGCACCCCAGGCAGGGTGGCTGGGCCACCTGATCCCCTCCAAGGGCCCTTCAGGAGCCCCGAGGGCCTGCAGTTCGAGGTCGGCACGGATGACTGGAAGGACAAGGGGCCACTGAAGCAGCACCCCACCAGAGCCTCCACCCCAAAAACGGGAGGACGGGAACCAGGCGGCAACCCCCAGTGCTCCACCAGAGAGGGCCTGGGAGCCAGCCAGGGGGCAGCCCAGGCCCAGGGAAGCTGGCTCCCCAATTCCCCCTGCACTTGGCCCCAACCCTCTTGGGATGAGGAGAGAAACGGAAAAGGAGGCATAGTTCGAGGGAGAAGCGGGGAAGGACAAAAGGGGCAGGCGCCGCCTCCGGAGCTACGGGACGTAGAGAGTGACATACATGCTTCTGCGTGACGCTGCGGACGTCCCCGACGTACATGATCTTGCCCTGGTGCCGCACCATGCCCACGGTGATGGAGTCCTCGCACACCTCGGAGGCGATGTAGCGATCCACCTGGATGCCCAAGTCCTTCAGCACCAGAAGCCCTGTGCCAGCCAGCAAAAAGCACGGTCACAGGGGCGCCTCCCCGGCACCCCGGTCTCTGCAGAAGGGGCCTCAGGCCAGCTGGACCCAGGGGTCAGCGACAGGCCCCAGCCCTACTCTGCCCACAGAGCTGCAGGAAACTTCTGGATCAAACTGGAATATCAATAACAAGGACGGCGAGGCTGTTACATCTCGTGCCTGGTCTGACTGACTCAGAAGGCGGTCAAGACAGACAGCAGGGGGTTTCCAGAAGCAGGGAGAACAACAGCGGACGCTGGGCGGCCTTTTCTCTGCTCTTCCTACATCATGCACGCGCTGGTCCTTCCTCAGCGCTTCTATCACTTCCTGCTGCACTTCAACCATCTGTCAAGACTCAACCTAAATGCTGCCTGCTGTAGAAAGGCTTCGCTGATGTCCACGCACCCCCACCCCCAGCCCCCAGCCCCCAGCCGCCGGGATGGCCTCCCGTCCCCTGGGAGCCCCGGCACTTGGCACCCTCTCCATCCAGGGGTAGCACGCATGCCTCAGGCAGCCCTTCTCTGGGGTGCGAGTGTTTTCAAGGCCGAGTGGGCGGTCTCACTCAATGAGTTTCCTCCCCAGCTAACTACTCGCACTTCCTGACCATGACGAGCGCCTGCTGCTGAACTGAGGCGAGGAAACAGAACAGCCCCTGAGAGCGTCAGGAGAAACAGCACCACTCCCCCTGCTCACAAGGAGCTGGCACGGCCTCCTGGGGCACCAGGGCGGGGGAGGGGGGTGACGTGGCTTAATTAAGAAGGCATCACGGTCCTCGCCTGGGAAACCAAAGCGGTGCGTTAACTCTCCAGGCTCACGCAACATCAGCCCTGGGCTGCAACAGAAGACAGACCCTGGCCGAGGTCTCCGTGCCCAGCCTCCCCATCTCCCTCTGGTGCCATGAAGGCCATTTCTCAGAAGGGCTGTTCCTTTCCTAAGGACTGAGATGCTGCGGACTGGGGGCAGGGCAGAGGGGTGGACATGTCAGTATTCAGGTCAGGAACCACATGAAATGAGAAACAGTGGCTACGCGGTGACCCGGTATTTCCTAAAAGTCAATAGTTTAAGTATATAAAGATGCATGTACAAGGATGCTTGCCACAAACCTGCTCCTAAGAGCGGGAACAAAAGTCAACAACTGGAGTTCCCGTCGTGGCTCAGTGGTTAATGAATCCGACTAGGAACCATGAGGTTGTGGGTTCGGTCCCTGGCCTTGCTCAGTGGGTTAGGAACCTGGCATTGCCGTGAGCTGTGGTGTAGGTCGCAGACGCAGCTTGGATCCTGCATTGCTGTGGCTGTGGTGTAGGCCAGCAGCTACAGCTCCGATCCAACCCCTAGCCTGGGAACCTCCACATGCCGTGGGAGCGGCCCCAGAAAAGGCAAAAAGACCAAAAAAAAAAAGTAAACTACCCAATATGGGGTCCCTTAAATAAGTGACGCTACTTTCACTCCTTGGAATCCTCTGCAGCATTTATAAATAACGTACTCTATACTGGTTGACATGAAAAAGTGGTCAAAACATCATAAATGCAAAGGCAGGTTACACGGTGTGCATTCACTACCCTTTCATTGTATTTATCTGTCTACACAGGATTATAGAAACACACACGCACAGGAAAAAAATGTAAAAGGACACACACCCAAACACTAATTACAGGATCACGGGCGATTTAAATATTCTTTAGACTCTCTTGTTTATAGTTTGTTTTTCACCACGACTTATAATCAAAGCACAATAGAACTGCCTCTGTTTTGCTTTGATCGCCAAGCCTGTCCTTTGAGGGTTTGTGAAAGTCTTCACAAATCTGCATCCTCTGCTGGAAAGTCTCCTCCCCGCCCCCCCGAGCACCTCCATTATGGAAAGTGCCCACCGGACGTGCTGGTTTATCACTGAGTTTACTTTTCACTGAACACCAAAGTCTTCTCTTCAGGATAATGCATTTCAGCAGCTGTGATGTGAGCTGTCATTGTGTTTTACCAGACTCACACTCACACACACAGTCCCAGTAGAGCTCCCACATCCCAGGACGAAGATGCCAAGACTCTTACCTGTAGCGATTCCATCAAATAGAGACAGCACCCGGATGGGCTTCCTCTTCTCGGCTGGGACAGGTGGGTAGACCTTCGGAGGGTCCTAGGCAGCGAGCACAAAAGCCAGGTGAGCGTCCAGGAGGGCCCAACAGACCCGCTGCCCGTCGCCCAGGCCCCTGGCCAACTGAAGGGCTCTCTCGCTAGGGCGGAGTCTGCCCTCTGGCTCCGGCAGGTGGGGGGCGACAAGAGATGCCCTCTGCCCTGCACCCAGCACCCAGCACTCACAAATTCCTGGTCGTGGTTATTGGCGAAGAACATCTGGAGCCGAGAGGGCCAGTCGTCCCGCCTCCGGAGCAGCCCGTAGGTGCCCTTGTGCCCGCACATGTAGCAGTTCCAGGGGTCTTCCTTAATGGCTGCCTGCGCGGCCCCCGGCCCCACCAAGAGATCCACGCACTCCACGCAAAAGCACCTGGAAGGCAGGAGTTCTCACTGTGGCGCAGTGGCATCGGCGGCATCTCCGCAGAGCCAGGAGGCAGATTTCACCCCAGGCCCGGCCCAGCCCGGCTCCGCCCGGCAGGTTAAAGGTCAGGCCTTGCTGCAGCTGCGGCCTAGGTGGCAGCTGCGGCTCAACTCTAATCCCGGGCCCGGGAACTCCGTGCGCTTTGGGGTGGCCAAAGAAGAAAGTGGGAAGAAAAGCATCTGCAAAGGAGCCCAAGGGAACAGAGGGGACTCAGCCCCAGGCCAGTCTGGGAGGGAGGGCGCGGGCAGCGACAGCAGGGCGACAGGCGAGGAGGGAGGCCCCTCACCTGCAGCAATTGTTGTTCCCGCACATGAGCACCTCGCGGCCCCCACAGCAGATGGTGCAGTAGGACTGGTAGCCGTCATCGTCGTACTGATACGCGCACTCCAGGAAGCAGTTCTAGGGAGCGGGGCGAAGGTGGGCTGTAAACCCAGCCTCTGGCCCTTGCCTTGGAACCGTGACAAGGCCCTGAGACGTGACCCCACCCCCTCCAACCAGAGTCTGGCCTGGACCGCAGACCTGGGATGGGGATGCCGTTTCCCGCCCAAGAGGACAGAAGCGAGGAGAGGCAGGCAGGCAGGCCTGGGAAAGAAGGCTCACCCTGCCAGGGTGCAGCAACCCAGCCATCAGCCCGTCTGGCCTCCCCTCCACTTCACACTGAACGGCTGTGCTACTGGGAGTACTGGGAGCACACATCTAGGGATGAGAATGGGGCTTTGGGGGGGTGGGCGGGGGGCCAAAAGGATCTCTCAGAGGAAAAACCACAGCAGGACCAACGCTTGAAACCCAAGGGTCCATCTTATCAGGATTCTGCTGCAAGAGCAGACCTCAGAGCCAAGCTCACAGCTGCCCCAGATGCCTACAGCCCAGGGGCCAGGTCAGCCAGCGGCTTCTCCGCCAGAGGACATGCCCCTACCTTGCAGTTTTGGCACATTCCTCCGATGAAGAGAGGGTGTTCCAGGGTGACATTGAGGCTTCCACAGGAGATGCAAATGTCTGGAAAGCGGTAGAAGCAGGGTGTCACCGAAGGGCCCCCTCCCACCTCGGGCCAAAGCCTGGTTCCAGAAAAGTTATAAAAAGGGGCATGCTGGAGCATGGGGCCAGAAAGAAAGTAGGAAGCGGTCAGGAGGCGCCCCGTGGAACAGGGAGGCAGTGTGGCTCCGACCTCAGCCCACTCATCTCCCAGCAGCACTGCCACTGGGTTCCCAGAAAGGCTTTCACGAGGACAAGAACCCGCCTGCAAGAAGGGGGCCCTGACCCTGAGTTACTCTGGAGATGTCCTTGGGTCCCTCCTCTCATCCTTGCTGGCCCTGACAGCCCCAAGCTGGACACACCATCACTAGGCCAAGGAGACAGCCATGGGAGGCACTCATTACCACCAGGTGGGAGAAAGTTAAAGGCCAAGTTCAATCAAGTCCAAGAGGGGCCGACTTTCTCTGACCCACGGGAGTGGTCTAAAGCCTAAGGACCAGCCCACACCATTGATAGGAAAGATGGCGGCACCAGAAAGACAAATGCGTGCTGAGCAGGCTGGAAGTTCTGGGACATGTGGGACAGACCCCAGCACCAGGTAACAATGTCCCACGCCATCACACCCCCTTAGTACCTACACTACTCCATGCCAGCCGCCACGTTACGGCCAAGCCCTCACGCCCACCCCACCGGCACCAGACAAGTGACTTCCAGAGTCAACGCCCAGCTGTCCCCTAGACTCACCCTCGATGTTCCGGCACTTCTGCCGCACCTCATACACCAGCCGCTCTGCGGAGGGAGGAGGGCCCAGCATCAGAGGAGGCCTCTCGGGTCACACCCACTCCTCTGAATGCTGGCCTCGCCCTGCCACTCTCCAGAGCCAGGTCAACTACCTCTTGTGCGTTCATCAATTATCTCCTTGACCTTGGGCTTCTCAGTTGTGCTCTTTCGGGGCTTTTTGGCTGGTGGGGGTGGTGCATAGGCAGCTGCCTCGGGTTCAACCCACATGTCTGTGTAAACTTCTTTGTAAGGGTTCTTCTCCTCTGGACCAGGAAAGCAGATGATGAGGTGATAGTTACTGGCCAAGAAGGAATCCCAGCTCCCTCCTCCACCCCATCTACCCTCTACAGTGGGGTGCAGCCCAGTGCCCAGCTTGTTCCTGGCTCCCAACTCCCCTAGAGAGGCAGTGCCCCTACCCTGACCCCAAAGAGAGGGAGACCCTGGCCATTCCCACTGGGCATCTTGATGGAGGCTTTGGTGGCTCTCCCCAAGCATGGCTTTCCCAGCTCAGGCGTGGAGCGGCTGGTCCACCTGCATTTACCTTCTGGTGGCTCCAGACCCTTGGGGCCAGAGGGCTGGAACCCTCCCAGGGCCCATTCGATCATCTGCTTGTTCTGCACCTCCACAGCCTTGGCAGTGTCGCTCTCGTCGTTGTCATGGCACACCGGGAAGAGCTTCCCCGCACGGCTGCTGGCCACCTAGAGGGCAGCACATGTAGGGGAGGCTGTCAAGAGACCAGCCAAGGTGGGCTCAGGCCAGATGCGAGAGAGGGTGCAGAAAGGGGGCCCGTGAGAGGAGAAGGAGGCCAGAGGACCTCACAGGCAAAGCCCCGTCCAGACCTAAGCCCGCGTTCCAGCTTCCAGACCAACAGGGGTTCCCGCCACCTAAGCTCCCCCTGCTGAGTCCCTCGGAGAGGTACTGACCTGCAGGACTTCATAGATGGCTTTGCGGTACATGGGCTGCTTGTTGTAGGTGGCCTGGTGGAAGGCGCTGCAGAAGGAGCTCAGCGGCATCAGCTTCTCCACACACACCTAGAGGCACAACCCGCCCTCATTTGCTCCTCCTCCCACTCATCGAGTGCCCACCACATGCCTGGCAAGGTCGCAGCCGGGGGCACCAAGACCTGGCCTCTGCCCTTGAAAGGACGGGGTGTACCAGTAATTAATGACGTGCCGAAAAGGAAGTGTCCAACCCAAGTGCGTGGGGCGGGGGGGCGGGGATGAACGCAGGTGGGAAGGGAATTCCGGGTAAGGGATGCCTGGAAGGGCCACCTAATTATCTCCCGGACTTCTTCCAATCACATATACACGCGTGGGGGCGAGCAGAGCCCCCTTCCACCATCCCAATTCTGAACCATGCCCCCAGCCAAAAAACCAGAGGCCCTGGGACCAAGACCCCTTCCGGCCCCTCCCGGAACCCCCACCCCAGGATGCCGCCAAAACCCGGAACTCACCACCGAGAACTTGCCGTCTCCGAACCACATGACCCAACGGGTGCCTTCCGCTGCTCGGCTCCGGCCGGTCATCCACCAAGACACAATGCGGCCTGGCCACCAGGAGAAGCCCCGCAGTTTCCCCCACACCAGCTCCCCAATGCCAAAGCCCCGGCCGTCCTGGAGCCCCAAGGAAAAGTCATTACACGGAGGTCATGAGGCCCTGCCACCCCGATTCCCGCCCCTGGGAAAAAGCCGGGCCCTGGGCATCTGAGGGTCAAGTCAGCCCCATCTGAATGGACAGAGCAGGACCGGGGAGAAAAAGAGGCCCGGGGTCAGGTGGGGAGAGCGGGACGGGCAGGTGAGGAAGCCAGCCACTCACCTCATACTCCGGTTCATCATCGGCTGATTTGGTGGCATTCTTGTCCCCGGCATCGGCCCCCACGGGCTCAGGTGTGGTAGCCACGGTGGGGGAGGCGGGGTCTGTGGGCTGCTGCACGGCGGGCGGACTGGCCTCCTCCACCTTCTGAGACTCGGTGGACCCCTGGTTTTCTTCCATGGCGTTCATGACTGCGATCACCTTGGCTTTCTTCTCAGCCTGAGGAGACAAGGAGCAGAAGTTACCTTGACCTGACACTCAGGGACACTTCTCAATCTCTCTGTGGCCTGCAGACGGTGGCGACAGACCACAAGGGCTGGAGAGAGGACTTCTTCCCTCATCGACTCAACTGGCTCTAGCCAAGGAAAACAAAAACTGGAAGTTGGGAGGTGAACGCTCAGCCCTTGGCTCCACGGCAGCCTTCTCCTCTGCCAGGGCTCGAATCCGAGCCGCAGCTGAGACTAGGCCACAGGTGCACTGCAGCAGAAACTCCCTCCCTGGTCTAATCTTCCTCAACTATCAGCAGCATCAGCTGCCCCGCCTCGGGCAGAGGAAGATGGAGTCTATTCAGACACCAATCACGCACGGCAGATGAGGCCCAGACCTGGGCTCCATCCTCGCCTATCTTATCCCCCAACCTCGAAATGGATCCTCCTGTGCTTTTCTCCAGTTTTCCTGGGCAATCGACCCCTTTTATTTCTGGCCTTGAATTCCAGACCACGATTCTAGTTTTTGCTGTGATGCCTAAGGAGGAAATCACGGCTTTGTGTTCAAAGAGCTTGGTTCCTTCCCCATCTGCCCAATCACCACGAAAAGCCCCAGAAGAGCTCCCAGGCTCCCAGGCCATCCTGGAGTTCTTTTTTTTTTTTTTTCTTTTGATAAACAGTAATTTTTATTTTAAGGTTTTTATTTTTCTATTATAGTTGATTTACACTGTTTTGTCAATTTAGCAAAGTGACCCAGGCATACATCAATATAAACACATTCTTTTTCTCACACCATCCTCCATCATGTTCCATCACAAGGGACTGGATATAGTTCCCTGGGCTATACAGCACGATCTCAGTGCTTATCCACTCCAAAAGCAATAGTTTGCACCTATGAACCCCAAACTCCCAGTCCATCCCACTCCCTCCCCGCCTCAGCAACCACAAGCCTGTTCTCCAGGTTCATGAGTTTGTTTCTTTTCTGTAGAAACGTTCGCTTGTGCTGTATATTCGATTCCAGGTATAAGTGATATCATGTCTTTCTCTTTCTGACTTACTTCACTTAATATGAGAGTCTCTAGTTCCATCCATGTTGCTGCAAATGGTGGCGTTAAGACACAACTAACATCCGCTGTTTCCTGATTCTACGTGTTCTTTCTACCAGCACCTTTCAGACCCACAAATACACTTATTCTTTGAACAATGACTTACTGACTCCACAGTACAGCCAGGGATCTTCTCTGCCATCCCGCTGACAAATTCATCCAAACCCAAGTATTCTCCCAACGGGAAAAGCCTCCACCCTTTCATCGTCGCACACTCATCTTTCGGGCTATGACTCGCATGCCCATTCCCTCTCAAAACCTGCTCTAGGATTCCCTTCACCCTACAGAGGGGAACGAAATCCTGGAGACTTAGCTCGGAGGACCATTCAACCTAATCTCACCCCGGTTACTAAATCTAGGACACGTGGCCCTCAAATGTCAAGGCTCTGCACCCATTTCCACCACCCCCCTCCCGCCCCAATTCAGAAAGAAAAAATGCCCATGTCTCAACATCAAGCTTTCCCTGTGAGCTTAGAGCTGTGAAGACAAACCCATCCTCAAGTTTAAAAAACACCAGAAAAGCAACTTAGAGTGTAAGACCTCTAAGCTGGAAATCACAGCATTTATATTCCTATCTCAGTCTTAAAACTAATTAATAGCTGACTTTGGAAAGCAGTCTCTTGAATTGCTCCATCTAAAAAGGGGTTTGAACTGAAGGATTTCTGTTAACCTTTTCTGACTGGTTTAAGAATCTGACCTACAGGAGGTTCCTGTCGTGGCGCAGCGGAAATGAATCCCACTAGGAACTATGAGGTTATGGGTTGGATCCCTGGCCTCGCTCAGTGGGTTAAGGATCCGGCGTTGCCGTGAGCTGTGGGGTAGGTCGAAGACGCGGCTCAGATCCCAAGTTGCTGTGGCTGTGGTGTAGGCCGGCGGCTGTAGCTCCAATTGGACCCCTAGCCTGGGAACCTCCATATGTCGAATGTACGGCACTTAAAAAAAAAAAAAAAAGAATCTGACATACATATGTATCAAGAGTTCCAAGGACCCTCCAAAGCCTGTCAGTGGACCCTTAGGTCGCAGGCTAAAAATCTTAAAGCTCGATGGTCTCAAAGATTCATTTTATTTTGTTCAATCTGCTTTGCCGCCTACCCACAGACCAAATCTGCTTCTAGTGGCAATTCCTAAAATGTGAGGCTGGAAGCCCCAGTTTTTTTCTCTGACTCAACAAATTCTAAAATGGGGTAAAACATCCTTGGCCACGGCTCACCAACAGCTGGGAGAATGAGCTCCAGGAGACCACGGGCAGCAGATGGATGGATGGATGGATGGATGCAGGGTAATTGTTCCTCCCTCCCAAGTGCACTTTCACCTGTGGGACTCTGCCCCAGCCCTTCCTAAAAGCAATTATCCACCGCCTCCTTCTCCACGAGAAGGTCCTCCTAGGTGTAGAATACTCAACCCTATGGGGGACAGGGATTCTCTTGTAGAACTGTCAGCTGCAGCAGCGCTACCCCCAGTGCCACACTTGCTCCCTTCGCGCTGTGGGCCTCCGTAAACTTCAGGCCCAGATACTGATCCAGACAAGGGTGCTGCCTGGGACGACCCAAGGACCCAGCTTCCAGGAGTGCCAGGCCCCCTCGGCCGGAGCAAGCCGGGCAGATGCAGGGGGCGGGGGGGGGGGGGAGGAGGACCCACAGCCAGCGGATCCGGTGGGCGCCTGGCTCCCCACCCCACCTCCCCCAGTCTAGAAGGGAGTCGTGCTGACAAGCACCCTCCTTACTCCCCCTCAGCCCCTCCACTCCACAGAGAGTTCCTGAACATTCTTCTTCCCCCACAACTTCCCCCAGCTTGTCAGATGATGCTGCTGACGGCTGTTAAGCGCCCCCAACCCAGTAGGTGCAGAACAGGCACCAGGCACGATCTGGTAGGCAGAGGAGGAGGAAGGGGCCTCCATCGGGACCAGGCCAGGAGGGGTGGGGGAAGGAAGAAGGGGGGGGTGGGTTAGCAGCAGGAGGCAAGAGGAAAGGGGAAGAAGGGGCAGAGGGGGTGGCTGGTGGGGGAGGGGCTCATTAGAATAGACTCGCCTAGGGCAGCACGGGAAGCCCTTTTTCCAAGTTCACACCACCCCTTCTCCCCAGGCAGACAATAGGAGAAACAAGGGTTAACTCGGGGCTTGGCTTTTGGGCGCAAGGCTCCTACCCGCCACTCCCTCAGTTCAGAAGGTCCCACCCAGAGCAGCCAAGAGACTGGGCAGGATCAGGAAGACTGTACAGCAGCCCCCACTACGGCGGCTCAGGGAGGCCACTTCGTCTGGAGTTTGTTCAGCCTGGAAAGCCACTGGTAACTCCGCTCTGGCCGAGGCCAGGCCTCCCTGTCCAGTCCCATCACTCCCAGCAGCTGTCCCGCCTCCTCCTCCCTCTGCGACACAGGCTGCCTCCCATTCCAAAGGTCAGAGGTCCAGGGACCCACGCGGACTCCCGCTGGTGCAGTAGATCCCGGGCGGCCCCAGGCGCCTCTCCCATCTCAGGTGGACGTCGGGCTCCCCCCACAGCACCCGCTAAAGTGCCACAGCCCCCTGTCAGGGTCGCACTGCTCCCTCCCACCCCGACACCACGTCTTTTGGGTGGCCTGACGGTGGCTCTTAGGAACACACAGGAGAGGAAACTGTCCCTCTCAAGAGGCCACAAGCTTGGTACGGCCCGAGGACAGCGTGGTCCTCCACCAGCCAGGAACACAGGTCAGCAAGGAAATGCCAACAACCCATCTGTCCGCCAGCTCAGCAAAACCTCTGCTTCCAGCCCAACTCCACGGGCCTGCCCACCAGCCTTCATTGACCACGGCCCCAGGATTGCACCAGGGCTGCTCTTCCAGGCCCCTGAGCCAGCAGGTCCCACCTGAGCCCAGAGACTGGAGTGGGGCTTGGGCTTCCTGAGGAGAGAGTGGTGGGACGGCAGTAACTCAGCATCTCCAGAACTCAGGCCAGGCAGAAGAGCCAGCTCCTGCGGGCCGGGGAGGCAGACCTGACTCTGCTCAGACCCAGTGGGCTGCAGGCCCAGAGACCCTCCCACCGGCCCCTGCCGCCTCCCCGCCCCCAGTTCCCCCAGGGCTCCGTCCAGGAACCTACCCATAAGGCCAGGTGCAGCCCCTCTGTGGTCCGGCTCAGGTGTGAGCCCCGGCCCTGAAGCTCTGTAAGTAGCTGCCCGACTGGGGGGAGGGGAAGGGGGCGATGGGGCTGGGGGGCGGAGGGGGCCAGAGAGAGGGGGAGGGGGAGGTGGGGGGGAGGGATTGAACATTTTCTTTGTCTAGAACTCCAGGTCACGTGGGCCCCGCTGGAGTGCCTGGTTGGCTGGGAGCGGGCCGGGGGAGGGGGCCGGCTCTCAGACGCTGGCAGTGGGCCAGCCCCTCTCCTCCCGTCCGAGGGGCGCGGGCCGGCGCTGGGGCCTGGGGGCGCGGCTGGGCCTCCGCCCGTTCCCAGGGCCCCGCCCCGGCCAGGCTGGGGGCGGTGCCCGCCCCCTCCCACCGGACAGCCTGCCCCGCCCCCTCTCCCCCAACTCGGCCGGAGCCCCTCGCGGAGCCGGGGGGCGAGGTGGGGAGCCCGCGGGCTGCGGGAGCCGAGAGGGCAGGGGCTGCGTGCCCTCCAGCTGCGGAGGTGAGCTGCGAGCGGCCGGAGAAGCGGGAGCGCCGGCCAAGGGAGGGAGGAGTTTTCGGACCGCCTGGGAGAGCCAGGAGAAAGTTGTTAAAAGTGAGTCTCTCGGCAGCACAACCCAAAAAAAAAAAAAAAAAGGAAAAAAACTTACAGATGAGCAAAGAAGCCTAGGAGGCTGTAGGAAAACTCAAAGCGCACAGAGATGGACAGAAAAGGCGCTCGCACAGAACTGGGAGCGCTCCAGAGCGGGAACTGGGGCGGGGGGTGGGCGCTCCTCTTCACACTGCAGGTGGATAGAGATCGGAGCCTTACACAGCGTGGCTTGAGGAGTTCAGGGTTTGAAAAACCTCTTGCTGGCCAAGTCCCTGGGTCCCCTAGGTCACTCTGGGTCTGCCTTGGATGTCTCATTTTCCTGTTTGCAAAGGCGGGGGGCGGGGGTTAAAAAGTATAGCAGTTCCTTCGCTCCCAGGCACAAACATCTGCAGCTTAAGGTCTACATGCCTCCGCTCGGGCCTCCAGGTGGAGCCTCCAGGTGCAGCTTCCACCGTTCCAAGCTCCCTCTTCCGGAGCAGAAGCCCCTCCCTCCAGGGACGCACACGCACGCACGCACACACGCACGCGCGCGCGGGCGCTCTACCTCCATCAGACAGGCGGACACTGTTGGCCCTGCCCTCAGGGAGCTTACAAATTCAGCTAGACTTGGGGAGACTGGAAAAGGTCCTTTCTGAAGATAACTACACCACAAATAACCAAGCCCAGAGGGCCAGGACAGCTAAGAAACCAACCCGAAACAGGTGGTGTGAATTGATAAATGCGTAAATGTGGAGCAGAGACTGGACTTGGGGGATGAATCAGAGTTGGAGTGAGGCTGGAGAGAGAGGAAATAAGAGATGTTAAGCTGGGGAAAGGAAGACCCTTGCCCACCTCCATCTCCCACCCGCCAGTACAACTAAAGCCAGAGGGCACAGAGAAAGATGTCAATGGGTATATCCTATCACAGTGAAGAGTAACTGCAGGTTTTTTGACAAGGTGAATGGGTATTTAGGAAAGATTATCCTGGTTTCAGCTTACAAAATGGATTAGAAGGAAGAGCAGAGGAACTGGGGGTGAATGCTCCTAGCAGGAGAGGGCTGTTTGGCTGACAGCACTCATCGGAAGATCTGCAGTGGGGCTCTGGTTCTCACTGTGACCTTGAACAAGCCACTTAACTCCTAGAAGTCTGTCTTTTCACTTGCAAAACAGGAGTGATGACGTCTGCCCTCCTAGGCCCGAATACCAGCATCTCTTCAGGAGATAATGCCCCAGGTGCCTGGCTTCCAGCCACAGGCAGTGGGAACAAACCAGCTGGAACAGGTGCCGGTATAAGGAGGTCAAAAGATGTGCTGTGAAGGCAAGCCCACCATCCCTCCTGGGGGCCCCACCCTTCTGGGGGCCAGCAGAACGAGCAGGCCCTGAAAAGGGAAGTGGATTCCAAATCGGAGAGCCTTCTCCACATAACACTCCGGGAGTACAGCCGTTCTCCCCGACCCCCGACCGAGACCCAGAATCCATACCGCAAGGAGGAGCCGCTCCACCAAGCCCGGACCATGGTCTGCTCCGACCCATCTTTCAACCTGAGGTACCTGCTGGTACAATGTCTTAGGAGATTACTAAGCAGAGACGAGAAGCCCTGAGTTTATACCTCTTGCCTCTCCCACCCTTTAAGGAATGTAATATGACTTGCTTGGCTTCTTTCACCGAAGCCTCCACGGCTTCCAGGCCCTGTTAACAGGCCACTTTGGACCTCACCCCAGGCCGCCTCGCAAAATGAAGCTTCTGATCGCGCTTGGCCAGTTCTTTTTTGAAAACACTATCTCAGCTATGACATCTCCTTTTCCATTATTATGTGGCGAAACGCCTTAGCCTCTGCCCTCCATGGTCTTGGGACTGCTCCAGTTAAGTAACGATGCCTGTCCATGCAGCCAGGACCGAAGTGTCAGAACAGAATGGACCAGGGCCATCAGTGTCACTTTCTCTTGGACCACTTATCAAGGCGCCTCCCTCGCAGGTGCCAAACTTATGTATTCTCATGCTTCAAATTTTAACTCCAATTGGAGGAAGGGTCAAGATAGGAGGAGGGGATTAAGAGGTACAACCTACCTACTATGTGTAACATAAATAAGCTACAAGGTTAGAGTTGCACAGCTCAGGTCAGTCAATAGTTGAACATAGCGATAAATGGAGTCTAACCTTTAAACACTGCAGCTCACTATGTTGTACACCTGAAACTTACGTGTTATCGTAAATCAGTTATAATACCTCAGACATTGTTTTAAATAAAATTAAGCTCAAATCTTCCTTCTTCCATACAGCTCCCAACTTAAGCGAAAGAAAGCCCAAATTCACAAGTGTCCCCTTGATATGCAGGGCACCGTCCCTCTCCTGCAGCTCCATAGACAGGAAAGATCACCCTTTTCTATACCGAGCACTCAGATTCGTGTCTTCATGCTCGGGGGCAGAGAGAGACCTCAGAGCAGAGTCCAGGATGGGAGGTGACTTTAGCAACAGGCCAGGGAAAAACCAGGGCAGCCTTCGAGGATCCTCAGGTCACATGTGTCCTCCACCTTCCCAGGTAACCCTCCTGGGTGGTTCCTGGCATAGGTCTTTTGATATAAGAGAAAGACAGGCAACCTAAAACAGCGGGGACGTGTAAAATGAAACCAGGTCTTGGAAAAATTCTGAAAGTATGTTGAAAGGAGGGAGCCCCGGATGAAAAGAAGATCTGGTGGAGGCCAAGAGTCTAAAAGAAGCACTGGAGAGGAAGTGTCCAGCATGGTCCCCAAAAGCCGCTGAGCTGAAGCAGAGGGTACCTTTCCTGTCTGGCAGGTGCACCGCAGTGATCCAACAGGCCCTCTGAAAACACCTCTTAAGGACACCTGACTCTCTCAGCACGGGCCCTGGGCTCATCCAGCAAACTTCTAACGCTAATTACATCTTCCATGGCCTCTGATGCCAGTAAGTGTCAGAAAACATCAGGACAGTCACTAAGATCTGTGTGGAAATTACAAGTCCTGTGATAAATCTGAAAATTGAACATCTTGGGATACATCACACTCCCGTGTCTCTGAAGTGCGTCATCAGAAGTGCCGTGACTCTGACTTTCTAGCTCTCATGCAGCGGAACTGAGATGAGCCACAGCGGTGATGCTCCACCCAGGAGCAGTAACAGGCACAGGTCCAGGTGGGACAGCCACGCCTGCCTGACTGGCTGTAACTCGGAGTTCAGCATCCCCGTGGCGTGCTTTGTCATAGAATCCAGGACTGCTGGGATGTGGGGAGGTTATGTTGCTTCCATCAAACAGGACATTTACCGCCCGAGCCCCTTTACTCAAAATCAGGGAAGCCTAGGAAGCCATCTGCAGAGCCACATACTGGGAGGACACTGCCTATTTTCTGCCACACAAACATCCCACTGACCCCGAGACCGACGAGCCCTTATCCAGACAAAGGCTGCAAGATCAAGATGGATGTCTCTTCTGATCCTGCCCTTCCACCTACAGCTCAAAAGCTTCAGTGCTACGCAGTGGACCCCTGACTGCCTGCTGAGTCCAACCTATACTCCCTGCATGGCATTCGAGGCCTCACAGTCAGGAACACTTACATGGCACAGCCCACACCCCACTGAGCAGCTTGCTATTTCCCAGCATACCTTTTCTCTGCCTCTGCGCCTCTGCTCATGCTGTTCCTTGCCCCATCGGCTTGCTCAACTTCCATTGGCCAAAATCCTGCCTATCCTTCCTGGCCCAATTCAGCCATTCCCTCCACTGTGAAGGTCTCTAGACCTGAACTGGCCAATAACATGGCCACTAGCCACAGATGCCATTTAAATTCATTAAAATTAAATAAAAATGAAAATTTAGGAGTCCCCTGGTGGCTCTGGGTTAAGTTAAGGATCCAGCATTGTCACTGCAACAGCTTGGACTGCTGCTGTGGCACAGGGTCAAGCCCTGGTAGGGGAACTTGCACATGCTGCATTCGCCGCCCCCTCTCCCTCCGCCCCCTGCAAATTAAAATTCAGCTCCTTGGTTGCTCTAGCCACACTGCACGTGTCCTCCAGCCCATGCAGATTAGGGGCTGGTGTCGCGGCTGGCACAGGTTTGAGAATATCTCTGTCACTGCAGAACGTTCCATGGGCAGTGCTGCTCTGCTTCCTCACCCATATCTCCCCCCACTGAAAAAACGGCCCTGTCCCTCCCCCACACTCCCCTAGCGCTTTGTAATCCTCTCCTAGCACCTGCCGGTCTTAGCCTGTACAAAGTGACTGGGTACTCATCTCTCCTGAGCAAGATTAAAAATCTCTAGAGGGCAGGACCTGGATCCTACTCAGGTTCACATGGAAGCAGTGTGGACCATAGCCCTTTGCATGTAGTAGAGGCGTAAAACCGCATTTGCTGAATTGAATTCAACATTGTCTCAGGAGCGTCATCCAGAGTCAGCTGACCAGGTTGCCGGATGGGGACAGATGCTTTCCACAGCAAAGTTCTAATAGGCGCTTAGGGGTCTGGGTCTGAGGCTCCCAAAGAGGCCAGGAATCTTGGTTTTCCTATTCCCCCGCAATCCATATGGAGGTTGCAAGCAAATGACCAGGACTGGGCTGCTGGCAGGGAGCTAAAAATAGCCACAGAGCCAACAGCAAGGAGTTAGCAGGACTTGTTGCTAAGGAGACAGCCAGAGAGAGAGCAACCAAGCAGGGAGAACGCGTCAGACCTGCACCCGGAGAGCAGAGGCCACGGTGGGGGGACTCAAAGTTGACAGGGGTCCAGGGCTCCCACCTAGAGATGTTCTGCCTTCTGGCAGCTTCTGACTCATGCTCTAAGTGGGGCAAATGTTCCCCCGTCCCTCAGTAACCCATCTCCATGGAAACCACCACTGCTGGGGTGAAGTACCAGCCCCTGGAAGGGAGGCCTCTGCCTGGAGCTGGTTGTTATAGCAACCCCCCCTCTTCCTGTCATTCTCTCTCTCCTGGCTTCTCCTGTGGGGAAAAGGTGGGGGCCCCGTCTTGGCTTAGCCAGGATGACCAGGAAACACCGGCTTCCTGACAAGAGTGACCTACAAGGGGCTCTTCGGAGGCTCCCGGGACCCCAGAAGGCCAGTCAGTCCTCAGCAAAGGGCAGAGCTTCCTTTCCTTCCTGTGAGGGCTTCACAGATCACCTCGCCAGGAGAATCCCAAACTCACTTGAGTTTCTCTGAACCAGGATCACACAAGGAGGTTTTTAAAAAATACAGATTCTTGGAGTTCCTGTCATGGCTCAGCAGTAATGAACTTGATTAGCATTCATGAGGATGCAGGTTCGATCCCTGGCCTCACTCAGTGGGTTAAGGGTTCGGCATTGCCGTGAGCTGTAGTGTATGTTGCAGTTGTGGCTCAGATCTGGCATTGCTGTGGCCGTGGTGTAGGCCAACAGTTGCAGCTCTGATTCGATCCCCAGCCTGGGAACGTCCATATGCCGCAGGTGTGGCCCTAGAAACTAAGAAATACAGATTCTTGGGCCTCACCTGTGGCGATCAGCTGGCTTGGGGTAGGGCCCAGGAATCTATTAAAACCTCCCTAGGTAATTCTGATACCAGCCAGGTGTGGGGACGACCAATGGCCCTGGCTGTCCCTGTTACAAATGAGGAAACTGAGGTCCTAGGGGGCTGAACTCACCCAAAGGGGCAGAGCCATTATAAAGAGGAAGCGGCCTGGAGAGAAGAGGGAGAGCTCAAGGGACCCTTGGCAGAGGGCGATCCTTGGCACACGTGTCTGAGGTGAGCTGCCCCCTCTCCCGGGCTCACCTCTCCCACTCCGGCAAACCAGAACATACTGTTGTCTGCTACTGGACCATGATTTAAAATTGAGCATTTCAGCAAACCGATGCCTGTGGCAGAAAGTAGAAGGTAGCAGGGTTGGGAGGCTGGTTCCCAGAGCATTCAGAATGGTGGCAGCCCAGGCAGATGATCTGGGCTGAAAAAGAAATCCATCCTCCGTTGGAAGGCAAGCCAGAGGGTCACCATGGCAACTGCAGCGTGCCGTCCCCAAACCTGGACCCAAGAGGGGCGCGGCTTCAGGCACAGGCCATGGGGCAGGGCCACCCCCGCTGCCAGTCTCGTTTTAGAACTGCTGGGAGGCTGTGCTTTACCCTAAAGCCAGCCTCTGGGCCTACCTGAAACACCTCAACACTAGGATTCAGGAGCCCCAGGCGTCCTGGGCACCTGCCACAGCGAGGCCGGGGAGGGTGTGGGGGGGAAATACCGAGGAGGCGGAGGACGTGGCCTCTGTCGCCCTGTTCCTCACAGCCTAAGTGTGTGCCCGAGACCCGCCGCACAGGCAACCGCAGCCCTCATTCAAGACAGCATGCAATTAGATGGCAAATGATGTGGCAGAGGTGCTTTCTCATGTGCTGAAGCAAATCTGAGGCGCCCGGGACCAGTAAAGGCAGGAAGAATGAAGGGAGGATGAGAGGGGGTGAACCTCCAGCTTTCCCAGACCTTTGGGGGCAGGTGCAACTGCATTAGCGTCACGAGAAGCCCAAGCACGGCCTTGTGCACACTGGCTATAGGGAGGCCAGCTAACAGCCTGGGCCCGTTCTACCAGCCACTCTCTCACACCAATTCTCCTGATCCAGAGAGCCCCCTCCTCGCTGACCCTTCATTTCTCCACCTCTCTTGCGCCTCTGTCCCCGGCAGCCCCCCATTCCTCCTTGGCTCCCCCATTCCCTCCCGGTCACGACCCTTCCCTGATGGGGTGTGCTTGGAAGCCAGACGCACCACTAGGCTCCTGGAGCCTCGGCTGCTACCTCCTTCCTCACTGTGCCCATCTGCCTTCTCTTTCCCTAGAGCTCTGGGTCGGCTCCATCAGGGGAAGGCTTCTCCAGGAACCCAAGTCTCCCGCCCCCATCACTTTGATTCCCCAACCCCGAGCTGCTGGGCATGCGCTGCTCCACCTGAGAGCAGAGAGCGGGGGTCTGGGCAGGAAGCAGGGGTGGCGGTGGCAGTGCTGCAGGTTCCCAGAACCTCACCTGCCCCTTGCCAGGAAAAAGGACAGAAGGAGCAGGATGTGAGCAAAGGATCACAGCTGATGACAAGACTCTGAGTAAGCGCCTAGCTTCTTTGGATCTTAGTTGCTTAGTCTAATGGGACCACACAGATCTGCTGAATATTACAGATATGATCAGAGGAAGTCAGGAGGGCGTATCATTTGAGAGGTGGAAAGAACCTTCTGACTAGTTTGCTGGAGCACGTGTTGATATTGTCACTTTGCTTTAGAAACTAGACTAGGGGGGAAAATGTTCATTTTACACCTGGGGGTTGTGGGTCAAAAGGAGCCCGATAAACCTGACCGGCGGGGCTGCCTTCTCCTCCCTTCCCCCACCCCATCTCCAGGCTCCAGGGGTCAAAGGGAGGGGCCTCAGGGACCACCATTCAGATTCAGGCATGCAGACCCTCTCAAGTTTCAAGGTCCAAAGAGAAGACCCAGGAGGTGTCCAGCAGACAAGCCTGGCGGTAAACCGTGGCTGAAAACAGCAGGAACGCCTACCATCTCCATCCCAAAGGAAAAATTTGAATTCCTGTACCAGGTCCTTTCCGGCCTTCCCCCGCCCATGTTTGGAAAGGGTTCTCTAGCTCGGCCGCCTTAGAACCCGTACTTCTTCCTCAGCTTGGTGTTCAAGTCTCAACCCCGCTGTACATTAGAATCACGGGGAGAGCTTTCGAAGCGATCTGGGCCGGGGCCTGTTATCACTCAATTCCAGATGTACTGTATCCAGAGCGAGGGGCCCAGGCAGAGGTGCTTAAAACAAAAGAGGCCCCACATGGGGGTGACAGGGTTGTAGGTGATACTGATAAATACATCTTTCGGGGAAATCTCTTCTCTGCCAGATTTGGTGTATTTGGAATCATCTGAAGTTTGGTGGCTCTCCAACTTTCACAAGCCCCAGAGCCTCTGAGGACTTGACTAGAAAATCAGGTTTCTCAGGAAGCCCCCCAGAATTTCTGCTTCCTAGTTTCAGATGGGCACCCCCCACCCCCAAATGTACCATTTTCATGCACTGCCCAGGTGATGCTGCTGGAGGAATACACAAACCTACCCTTTAAGAAACAGATGTCTGATGGCATCTTTGGTATTTATAAAGCAAGTCCAACTCAGTTTCTGGTTTTTGTTTATAAAGGCATCTTTTAAACAGTATCTAGGTTTAACTATCCAGGAGACTGCACTGTTTTATCCCTATTTTTGCGTAATCCATCCGAGTTGGAAATGAAAAATTTTTAATATACTCCCCATCATTCATTCATTGACGAAAAAGTCGTATGGCGTCTTTGAAGAGTTGTTATTAAAGAATATGGCAAATCGGAAAAATGGGAACATTCACACACACACACACACACACACACACACGACATACAATTGGTGTGGGAAAGTGTAACAGAGACTTGACAAGGATTAGAAAGGGCTCCACATGGAGTTCCAGCTGTGGCTCAGCGGGTTCGATCCCTGGCTTTGCTCACTGGGTTAAGGATCTGGCGTTGCCATGAGCTGCAGATCACAAGTGCGGCTCGGATCCTGCATTGTGTGGCTGTGGCGTAGGACAACAGCTGCAGCTCCTATTCGACCCCCAGCCTGGGAACTTCCGTATGCCACAAGTGTGGCCCTAAAAAAGCAAAAAAAAAAAAAAAAAGGAAAGGAGAAGGAAGAAGGAAGGATAGAGGGAGAAAGAGAGAGAAGGAACTCCAGAGAGGTGAAAAAGGTGGCCTTTAGTGGTCCTCCAGTTGGTTCTGGAACTCCTTCTGACCAGATGCTCCCGGAGGCCCCAGGCGCCTGGCCCTCCCTACCCAGGTCCTCTCCACGCGAGGCTACTTTCCAGCTGCTCTCCTCTCCGTGCTTTGGGCTCTTCCCTGCTGGCTCTCCAGTCCACACCTGCCCACCAGGTGGATGAGTCCTGTGGGCGGTTCCAGAGCTCTCTGCTAAACCTCTCCCCACGGACAGCCACCCTGACGGCTTCTTAAAAGCAGCTTGTCTGGAGTTCCCGTCGTGGCGCAGTGGTTAACGAATCCAACTAGGAACCATGAGGTTGCGGGTTCAATCCCTGGCCTTGCTCAGTGGGTTAAGGATCCGGCGTTGCCAGGAGCTGTGGTATAGGTCGCAGACGCGGCTCGGATCCTGCGTTGCTGCGGCTCAGGCATAGGCCGGCAGCTACAGCTCCAATTGGACCCTTAGCCTGGGAACCTCCATATGCCGCTGGAGTGGCCCAAGAAATAGCAAAAAGACAAAAAAAAAAGCAGCTTGTCCAAAATCTAACTTCCAAGTCCACTCCTCCTCAGGAAAATATTTTCATGACCTTAGGGTAGGTCTTCATTAGAACTCTTATTAGAGATCTCTCTCTCTCTCACACACACACACACACACGCACACACGCACACACGCACACACGCACACACGCACACACGCACACACGCACACTGACCAATAAAAGAAAAATGTGGTTAAACTGGACTTTATTAAAATGAAAAGCTTCTGCTCATCACATCCTTACGGAAATGAGAAGTCCATTACACCTTCCTGCCTCCAACCTGCTCTTCCTCTAGGATTCCCAAGCTCAGATAATGACCCCTCACCCCTGCGCCCAAACCAGGTGGGTTCCTCCCTTCCCTCCAACCAGAAGCAAGCAGTATCAATCCTATCAAGCCTGCTTCCTACTACCTGGACCCTGCGTCAAAACCAGATGCAGTGCCCTCCTAACTGGTCCTTCCTCTAGCCTTCCCCGGACTGGGCCCCCTTGCCATCGCCCGGGGTGCTCTTCCCCCCAGCACACAGCCAGCTCTCCCGCGCTCCAGCTCCCCACTGCAGTGACGCCGACATTTCTCACTACACAGGAAGGCCTCTGACAATCTGACCATCTTTTTGTAGCTTTATCTCTTCTTAGACTTCCTCACCAACTCCCACCCCTAGTTATCAGATTCTTGCTGTTCCCTGAACAACCCAGAAGCTTCAGGCCTTCTTTTCCTTGCCCTTAGAGGTTCCTTCCCCAGAAAGGCCTCCCTTGCGCATCCCTATTGGAATTCTCAAAGGACACCTCCTCCAGGAAACTTTCCAGGAGTTGCCCCAGTTCTCTCGCCCTCCTTTGTGCCTGTCAGACTCTTGGTGCCAGGAGCACGGAATGAGCCCCGTGTTCCATCTGACACGGGGGCTCACACTGAACATGCCTGCCTCCTCGCCCAGACCGCGCGTGCCTCTGGCTCAGCGACCGTGTCCAACGGTCTCCTCCAGTGCCAGCGCGGTGCTGTGTGTACTCAGTAAATCCTAACTCAAGTCCATTACCTCCTTCCTCTGGAGGACTGGCTCCTCCTCCACAGTCCAGACAATCACCCCATGCCTGAGCATCCCAGGTTAAGAGGAGCTTCATGTCTCACCTTTCTGATGCTGGCAGAAAGGACAGAGAAAGAAAAGGGGACCACAGTGAAAAGAAAAGGAAAGCTACGCTCTGGCACAGGATGTGAATTTTATGGAAGTTTTGGGTTTTTTTTCCCTCCTTTAGGGCCACATTTGTGGCACATGGAGGTTTCCAGGCTACGGGTCAAATTGGAGCTGCAGCTGCCGGCCGGCACCACAGCCACAGCAACACCAGATCCAAGAAGTGTCTGTGACCTACACCACAGCTCATGGCAACACCGGATCCTTAACCCACTGAGCGAGGCCAGGGATTGAACCTGTGTCCTCGTGGATACTAGTCAAATTCATTTCTGCTGAGCCACGACAAGAACTCTCGAAAGTCTTTTTTTAAGCCTCTATCTGGATGCTTTACATATGTGCCTCCAGGAAAGGCACATCTGTGAGGTCTGAGAATTCACTCAAATAATTAATTTCGGATGTATGTCCAAGGTCATGTGGGAGACAGAGAGAGCTTCTGATCATATCAGTGTTCCTCCCCCGAAATTACACAGTTTGAGAATCTCAGGGGTTGTCCAGGCTCTTTGTGTCACTTTACAGAAGAGAAAACTAAAGCACAGGAGGAGAAAGGCCTCCTCACACTGATCAGGACGGAGGCTGGGCCCAGAACCCAGGCCTCCCGAACCTCATCCCATTCACTTATAATCTGATTCCACGATATCAAACACACGATCGTGAGAAAACAGCAAAGCCAGGGCAGGGGCTCAGGACCAAATGAGTGGAGCAGGAAGCGGGAGAGGGGGTCCGGGGTGAAAAGGACACAAACCTGGCAAGACCCGGGGGCTGGAACACATGCAGCCACAGTGGTGCGAAGGCACTGGCCAGAGGGCTGGGTCGCCTGGCTCCCCCCCAGCCCAAACTGCAGTTTCAGGGGAAGCCAAGACTAAAAACCAGGAAGGCCCGGTTCTAGTGGAGTCATTTGGAGGCAAAACAGAAGCGAAGCATGTGATCTGGATTCTGGTGTTACCCCCCGGCCTCTCTACACGGATATCCAGGTGGCTCTTCACTGCTTACCCTGCAGAGTCTTAGCTTCCTAATCTTAAAACAGGAATTAAAAAAAAAAATAGTGCTTCTAGTAATTGCAAAAAATATACCTGGCAAATGACAAAAACAGTACAACTTTGCATGACCTGACTCCAGAGAGCATGACCCAGGGGCTGGGGGTGTGCAGTGCTTCAGAGCAGTGACGCACCCTTCTCAGGGTTGCTGGGCAAGAGCGAGCCACAGACTGTCAGAAGAGGCACCGCAGAAACAGGACATGATGGCCGGGAGAGATGCGCTTCCTTCTACGCCAGCAAGTCCTGCTTCCTAGGGGAAGGTGAGCTCACTGAACTGAGCTGGGGGATGCTGACTGGTGGACGATAGGACTCCCTGACAGGAATTCCCTGTCACTGCACACTGACCTAGGCTTATTGGGGGGTTTTGGGGTTTTTTTTTTTTGTGTGTGTGTGTGTGTGTGTGTGTCTTTTTTAGGGCTGTACCCCCGGCATATGGAAGTTCCCAGGCTAGAGGTCAAATCGGAGCTGCAGCTGCCAGCCACAGCTACGCCACAGCAACACAGGATCCAAGCCAAGTCTGCGACCTACACCACAGCTCACAGCAACACCAGATCCTTAATCCACTGAGGGAGGCCTGGGATCGAACCTACGTCCTCATGGATCCTAGCTGGGTTTGTTTCTGCTGAGCTACAGTGGGAACTCCTGACCTAGGTTCAGAGGTGTGACCTGGGCCAGGCCGCTGGGGTGACTTCCATTTTACGAATCCTGATACGCAAATGAACGTGAGCATCTCTTAGGACTGTGGCGAAAGTCAGTGCTCTTGGCAAAGTCCCTGGCATGAAGCAGGCGCTCAGCAAAGTCCCAGCAACTTTGACCTAGTTCAGGCTTGGCTATGGCCACCGCCGGACCTGGCGCAAGTTATCAGGGCTCCACATGGCTACTGTTTCCTCACCACTAAAAAGGGGGGATGCGCTAAGAGCTGTCTCTCTGCGCCCCCCATATGTGGTGAACACTGCAGTGCACACACACACACAGCCAGTCCACGGAAGAGACAGTGGGGCGCTTTTCGGTTGACAGTTTCCCAGCCTGTCCTAATGGCCATCCCTGGAGGTCACTACTGATTATGGACTGTCGCAGGAGTCCCTTTAAAATGTGTTCAGCCTTTTGGTAGAGTATACTTGTCACACTTGCTCCAAATGGCATCCTCTCCTTTAAGGCTGATGTTATTATTATTATTATTATTATTTTGCTTTTTAGGGCCACGCTCGCAGCATACAGAGGTTCCCAGGCTAGGGGTCGAATCGAAGCTGCAGCTGCCAGCCTACACCACAGACACAGCAGTTTGGGATCTGAGCTGCATCTATGACCTACACCACAGCTCACGGCAACGCCGGATCCTTAACCCACTGAGCAAGGCCAGGGATCGAGCCCGCACCCTCATGGTTCCTACTCAGATTTGTTTCTACTGCGCCACGATGGGAACTCCAAGGGTGATGCTGTCTTTGAGCTCACCCTGCAAGAGTTCAGGTTCCCATGAGTTTATATACAGTGAATAAGCAGGGAGTATCTGCCAGGTGGAATCCCCTAGAACTGCTACCCACATACATTGCTAACGATCTGATGTGGGTCCTTGACGGTCTATCCTGCGTTGCCATTTCTCACATCCTCTGTACGAAGGCCCACGAGATCACACTTAATTCATCTCCTTATTCCCAAGGCCCCCAGCCCACTGCCCCCAGCACAGGAGGTGCTTAGGGATTGCTCATTAAATGGAATCTAACACAGCAGGAGGTGGCCCTCTGGACACTCACGGGCTGTTCTTCCCAGGCCCGACAGGAAGCACAGTCTGTTGAGACTGCAGGGTTATAAAGCAAGAGGAAGCAACATTTGCTCAGCTCACAGAAGCAGCAGCACAAATGGCCAATAAACATATGAAAAGACATCCAACCTCACTTATTATCTGGGAAATGCCAATTAAAATCATAACAAGATACCGTTTTCCCACCCATTAGATTAGCAAAATATTGATGTTGGCAAAGGTGAAAATCTTCTCATACCCTGTTTATGGGGCATAAATTGGCATTGCCCTTTTTGGAGGGTAATTTGGCAGACTGCATAAAATGCAAAACACACACTCCCTCCAACCCAGCATGTCTCTTTCTAGGTGTCTCTCTTCAAGTAACAGAAGCACAAAGAGGCATGACTGAGGATGTTTGCTGCTGCAGTGCTCATGCAGTAAAACGCTGTAAACCACGCCAATGTCCACCAATAAGTGAATGGTTAAATAAAATCATGGTAATCCATATGGTGGACTAGAACAGTAATTACGTGGCTTGATTGCCCAGGCTTATTGTAAGTGAAACACCAAACTGTAAAGTGAAACTACAGTGTGGTTCTATTTATATAAAAAAGGAAAAGAAAAAAAAGCAACTGTGAAGCAGAATTTATATCCACACACATACATAGACAGATAGAAAAAAATCATGTCATCCCTACCCCAAACTGACAGTATCAAGCACCTCTGGTGGAGAAATTCAAATCACCGGGGAGGGATGTGTTTTGTTTTTTACAAGTGTGTATTTGTGTAATACTGACGTAAAGTCAAGGGTTTTCTTTTCTTTTCTTTTTTTGGCCGCCCTGTAGCATAAGGAGGTCCTGGGCCAGGTCTGAGCCACACTTGTAACCTATGCTGCAGCCACGGTGATGCCAGATCCTTAACCCCCTGGGCCCGGCCAGGGACGGAGCCTCTGTCCTAGCACTCTAGAGACACCACCAATCCCCTTGTGCCACAGTGGGAACTCCTAAAATCAATTTTTAAAAATTATCCATTTCCAGAGTTGCCTTGTGGCTCAGGGGGTTAAGGATCCGACAACGTCATTGCAGCCTCTGGAGTCGATGCTGTGGCATAGGTTTGATCCTAGCCCAGGAACTTCCGCATGCCACAGGCTTGGACCAAAAAAAAAAAAAAAAAAAAAAAGGCTCAGCAGTAATGAACCTGACTAATATCCATGAGGATGTGGGTTCAATCCCTGGCCTCACTCAGTGGATCGGGATCCGGTGTTGCCGCAAGCAGTGGTGTAGGTCATAGACATGGCTCGGATCTGGCGTGGCTGTGGCTGTGGCTGTGGTGTAGGCTGGCAGCTGTAGCCTGATTCGACTCCTAGCCTGAGAACTTCCATATGCTGCGGGTGTGGCCCTTAAAAAAAAAAAATTCCATTACCTTTTACCCCTGTGCTATAAATGTTATGAATACCTCATTAACCCACACAACCCTGAGATTAGAATTATTCATTCATTCATTCAGCAAACTTTTATCCAGTACCTCCTGAATGGCAGCCCTGAGGGCAGAGGTGCCCAGAGGACCTGCACTGATCAAGCATGGGTTGGGCAGAAGCAGAAAGCAAACTGTTAAGTAAGTGCAGCTCTCATGAAGATGAAACATACCCAGGAGAGCAGGGTACAGCCAGGTCTAGCCACAGCGCAAGGACCTCAGCTCAGGGAGGTTAAGTGACTCCGAAGGCTCCCTTCAGATCCAGTAAGTGGCCGAGTCAACATGTGGACCCACCTCCAGGAAAAGTAATGTCTGCGCTGCCTGCTGGGGGTGGGGGGGGTGCTCTGAGTACAGGATGGAGAGGGGAGGGAGGGAGGAAAGACTGTGATATTTGGGCCTAGATTCTTCGTTGTCAGTATGTAATATGTATTAAGCATCTAACGAGTCTAAGGCTGCACGAGCCCCTCCCTTCAGACCGGGAGCCAGGAAAGAGACCAGATCCTAGAGGCCATGGCACCCTTGCCCTGATGTAATTTAGAATTGGCTGAGTGAAGAGATTAATGAGAATCCTAACATCACGTGGCCGTAACTACACCCTAAAAGCATAAGCAGTGACACACATGGGGCGTCCCGGGCCCTCTGGCTCCGTGGCTGTTCCAGCTGCTGGGCCAGGCCTCTGCACGTCTTCTGCCTCAGACTCCCAGCAACCAGGGTTAGCAGAGAACACCTGTGGGAAGCCCTTCCTAAGCCTCAAGCACTCCCTCGGGGGCATCTGGTTCGGAAAATAGTTAGAAAGAGGACCTGGAACTGCCCTCCTTTGGGAGGAAGGATGCCTTGCCTCTGCCCTCCCTGCCGCCTGGGCAGGAGCCCGGGCCAGGCCAAGGAAGGTTCTCGGCTCAAGCAAGCAGAGGCTCAGAGGGAACAGCAGGAGTGCAGGGTACAGAAGACTTGGGCACGCCTTACCCCGGGGAGCCTGTCTACACAGTCCCCTGGCCCCATGCCATTCTCCAGGTACACCTATCAGCACCCCTGGAAACCAGTGGCTTGGGCACAAGCTCCCTGAGAGGGAGTCCCATACTCCCCCACTTCCCAACAGCTTAGCCAACCAGCAGGTATTCATTGAGCCTGTTCTCTCTGCCCAACATCAGGTCGGGCATGATGGGTGAAGACATAACAGGTAAGAAAGAGTTAGTGAAAATACTCTATGCGACGTAATTGAGTGCTAAACCCAACACTCCTGACAGTAAGGACTACAGGGGTGCAGGGAAGGAAGAGGTCAGAGGGGGCTGGAGAAATCCTGGAGGGCTTCCTGGAGGAAGCAGCAGAGCTTGGCCTCAACCCTGAAGAATGGATACGGGAAACCATAGCAGGGACAAAGGCAGGGAGGGAGGAAGGAAGGATAAAAAGGAAGACTGGTCCCTCGCAGGGGCCAGCATGGTGGTCCAGTGGGGCGGAGCCACTGTGGCAGCCATGGTGGGGGTCAGAGCCTTGAGAAACAGCCAGAGGATTTCTGACATAATGGCCGCTTCCACAGCAGGGCCTGGTTAGGACTGAAGCAGCGTTTAACCCTGAAAAGGGCTTGTGAAGAGGCACAGAGAACAGGGACAGACGTCGTAGCCCCAGCAGGAATTCCCACCTGGGCCAAGGAGGGAAGGAGGAAATGCCCTCATTTTCCTCATCTACTTATTTTGAATTTCATTCATTTTATGATAGTTTAAGTCTTAATTCTTTTTCCCCACTGTTTTGAGAGGCAGGTGGACAGGCCAGGGAAGAGCAGACCTCGCTGCGGACTGACTGACCGGGGGGGGGGGGGGGCATGGGAAAAGGAAATTAAGCCGAGACGGGGGTTTTGAGGGAAGAAGGCCCTACAGGCGGGCCTTGAGGACCGGGGAAGGGGCAGGCACAGGTGGGGTCTGGGGAAGCTCTGCAGCAGGGAACACAAGCCCTCAGGCCCTGGCCTGGCCCTGCCCACCTCCCGGCCCCACTCCTGCTGCGCTGAGCCCCACACAGCACAGGCACTCTGTGCGCCGTCACCCACCATGACCTTCCCGTTCCTGAAAAGGCCAAGCCGGCTTCTGCCTGCAAACCTTTGCACGTGCGCTATATCTCTTTTTGCAAGACCCTTCCCCTCTTCCCTAAATTCAAGCTCGTGCTATATTTATTTATTTATTTATGTGTTTATTTATTTATTCATTTATTCAATGTCTTTTTAGGGCAGTGCCCATGGCATACGGAAGTTCCCAGGCTAGGGGGTCTAACTGGAGCTGGAGCTGCTGGTCTACGCCACAGCCGCAGCAACAGCGGATCCTTAACCCACTGAGCGAGGCCAGGAATCAAACCCGCAACTTCATGGTTCCTAGTCAGATTCATCTCTGCTGCACCACGACGGAACTCCAAAGTTCATCTTTTAAAAGCCAAAAGCTACCTCTCGCTAATGCAGAAGTAGTCTAAGCCCTCGGCTCTGCTCTTCCTGAGGCGCCGATCCCTCACCCTATCAGAGGAGAGCCAGGAATACCCTGGGCTGCTGGGAGCTCCAGCATCTTAGATGATGCTCAGACAGGGCGGGTTCTGGCATCATCTCAATGATGGTGCCCTCCAGAAACTTTAAAAGGCAGGTGTCACATTCAGAGGTTTGGAAGTGCTGGTGGGACCTCCCCGTGGCACTGCCTGGGAAACAGTGTGGATTTGGCAGGAGGGGATGCGTCTTCTGGGGGAGGGGGGTGGGCAGGAGATCTATGAGAGCGCATAAGTGGTAAGGGGATCAAGACTGGCTGAGGGTGGCGGGGGCAGGGATCTGGGGTTGCCACAGTTAAGGGACAGAGGAGGATGCTAAGAAGATGCAGGAGGAGAAGGGGAAGAATCCTAGACACAAGGTCAGGGCAGCAGCTTCAGAAAAAAAGGGCCAAATGCCAGAGAACTAAGAGGAGACAGCAGAGGAGGGCGGATTTCTTCCCTGTTCCTAAAAGAAAGCCACTTGGAAAACAGGCGCAGAGGGCAACAATTACTGCCCTTTAGCCCGAGGGGGACTTAGGGGACTTGGGAATCCCGGGAGCTATCTGGTTTCCCCAGTGTTACCTGCAGCTGGCCGTCCCCTGGCGCCCCAGCAGAGCCCAGGGCAGGGGGTGCGGTCTTTGAGGCTGGTCCGGGGAGCCCCGAACTGGAATCCCATTCCAGCCCCCTTCCCTGTCCCCTGAGTGAGCTTGTGGCCAGCAGGTGACCCTGGAGCCCCAGCCCCCTTGTCTGACACAAGGGGCTCAAAGGTTCTAGCGTTTGTACTGAAAGGCAAGGAATTCTTGAGTTGTATCATCGAATGAGTAAGTTCAACAAGCTCACCAGCAGAAAATGTACTTGGGGTGCAGGTCTCTACACTTCAAGTCACATCCGTAAAATATTCAATCAACTTTCAGTTTTTCTGTTGCACTTAAGGACGACTTTTGAGTCATCACTAAGCAGATGCTTGAGGTTTCTTTCTTTTTTTTTTTTTCCAGAAAAGCTTTCAATGATTGTTAAAGTTTGGTGATAGCTCCTGGGGGTTCATTATCTTAGGCTCTCTACCTCTATGTCAGAACAGGTTTGTAATTTTAAATCTTTTTAACTTTTAGTGGAAAACTTTAAATTGAAAAAATCTATTCTCTATTATGTTACTTTTCCCTGTGAGCTGAGAAGAGTCTGCCTTTTGTATTGCAGCAGAGGGTAGGCCGCTGTACTGGCTCCTTCAGGGGTGCACGGTTTGAAGATCACCAAATTTCTAGAAGTTTTCCAAGTCTAAAAGTCCTTATACCCAGTCTCTGACCTTAGGGCTAAGGGAGGGCAGAAGCACGGACCACGCACAACAAGGGGTTAAAAAAGAAAAGCCCCTCCCACAGGCTACAGGGGGCCTGAGGGAGCCAAGAGCTTCAGGCCGCGAAGGAATTTCCATCCCAAAGACCACACTTCAGGCTCAGAGTCAGGTGCCTCTCTTCTCTCAGACCTTAGACAGTCTATCCCTTTTCCGGGCTCTTCCAGGAGAGAAATTTCTGTCTTCCTGGATCCCAAAGGCACTGGAAACAATCGAGTAGCCAACATCCGCCCTCCTCCCCTAGAGAAACTTTCTAGAGAAAGTTCGGAACTTTCTCCAGAGCCCACTCTCACGCGAGGCGAACTGGGATAACTCCCTTCTTTGCAGGCCTGCGGTAAAGACAAGTGAGCGTGCAAGGGAACTGCCCCAGGTGGTGGCAGTTCCCGGGGTCCCCCCTCCTTTCCGGGTCTACAGCCTTCTCTCTCCTCTCATCGAACATCCAGCAGAGCAGCCCCACGACGGAGCTTGGTGCCCAGGTTTCGCCCCTCTGTCTCCACTCCGTCCCCTCCTCTGGCCGCTGAGGCCTTCCCTGGGCTGCCTTCCACCCGCCCGCCCCCCCAGCCTCTCTTAGAAACATCACCAGCTACCTCCAGGTCGGCCGGAGCGGTAGCCAGTCTCAATCCAGCCCCCCGCAGGGCCGGGCGGCCACTGTCTCCGGAAAACCACCTCCTTTCTAAGACACCCGCTCTTCCTCCCGGGCAGCTCAGTCCCCGGCCTGCCACCTTCCCTCTCCATGTGGCCATAAGGGTTGGGTTCTGTGGATGGAATCCTGGGACTCTGTCTCTGCTCTCCCCTCCTGGCTCCTAGGTGAGGCCATCAGTGACCATGGACTTAAAGGCCAGGCTCTGCTCCTGACGCCTGCACACCTGCAGCCTGGACAGACCTCCCTGCGCCCCGGGCTCCAGGGACCTCAGCATCTCGCATGAACTCTTGATCCCCTCCCGTCCCAAACGCATTCCTACCTGAGGAAGTAGCATCCCCATCACCTGGCGTTCAGGCCAGACCCATGGGGGTCGGCCTTGAGCCCTGCCACGAGTCCCCCTCCCCCAGTCATCAGCAAGCCCTGCTGACTCTGTCTCCAAAACCCACCCCGGCTCTGCCTTCCTCTCCGTCGCCACCGCTGCCCCTTACTCCACGCTGAATCATTCCTCTGCACCGCAACTTTCATGCCTCCCAGGACACTGGGCATGAATCCAGTCCTTGGCCAGGATCTCAAGGCCCTGTGTGACTGGACCCCGCTTCCCTCCCAGCCTCGTCTGGCCCCTTTATCCCCCGCTCACTTCGCTCTGGCCACACTCGCCTTTCACTCTGCCAAACAAGTCAGGGCCTCGCTTGGGCCATAACTACCTGTGCCTAGAATACTCTCCACAACGCCCCCCGATTCACAGAGCCAGCTCGTCTCTTCCTCTGGGGCTCAGCTGAAATGCCACCTCCTCCCAGTAGCCTCTCCTGTCCTGACCAGCCCACATAAAGCAGGCCTCTGTTAGCCTCGCTTTCAGCCCCTTGTTTACGTGTGTTCTGTCCGTCTGCCCTGCCAGAACAGCAGCTCCATGAGGGCAGGAATTACACGTGCACAGAGCCTGGGACACCGCGCAGTTACGTGCCTCGTGTCCAATAAACATTTGTTGAAAGAACAAAGGAACCAGTCCCTGCCTAGGGGTCCAGCAGGTCCCTGCAAGGGCGCGAGGTTAACCTGAAGGGGAACCTGAGGCTCAGCCAGGGCCTGACAACAGCCGCAGACGGTGGCTGAAGCTAACTCCTGGTTGTCCAGTTCTGGGGGACCGGCTGGGGCCCAGGCCAGAAGGCACCTCACCTCCCTTTTCCAGCGTGCCAGCCACTCGTCCCGCTTGCGCTTGCTGATGTAGTAGGGGTCCCCCGCCTGGAAGGTGAGCCGCGGCATGGGCCGCTGGCGGAGGCTGGACTCCCAGCCCAAGCCACCCCGCAGCCGGCCCCGGGAGCCCTAGGACAGAGAGACAGAGCGGCATTAAGGTGGGCACGGACGGCCCGCTGCAGGGCTTCTTCCTCCTGGAGGGGACCCCGAGGAGGCACTCACCTCGAACAGAACACAGGAGCTCTGACTCCTGGCCAGAGATGCCAGCCCCGCGAGTGCGGGCCAAGCCCCTGCCTGGGCTGGGTGGGGGCGGGGCGGGGTGGGGGGCAGGACATAAACTGGGAGGGGCGGGCGGGGCTCGGTCTCCGAGGGGGACCTTCCAACCTCCACACCCCTTCCTCGGCTCCTCACAGAGGGACATGTAAAGAAGGGGCCAGGGGCCACCTCGGGCTCCCCTCACACACTCTCGCCACAGTCGGTCAGAGCGGTGGCTTTCTTCTAGAATCAGGATCCACAGAGCCCCTGGGGGGTGAGGAAAACACTTGCCTCCATTTTCATGGATTCGATGTTGGTCTCCTTCTGTTCTTTGCCTGTGGAAAGGGAAGAACAAAGGGACTGTCGGCGGAGTTACAGGAGCGGCTCAGAGGCCTCCCTTGTGCCTGAGGTCCCTGCCAGGGGACAGGGCTTCTCCAACCATCTAGGTGTTCCTATGTCAAGCCTAAGGGCCCACCAGGCGCCAGGCGGCATGCTGGCCCCGAGGACTCGGAGCACAGCCAGGGCAGAGAAAGGACTGGAGCAGGCCTGGAGGCCCAGATCGGAAGCAACAACAGAAAAGCCAGGGCTGTGGTTTCTGGCCCATTGAGCGCCTCGGGTGCACGGAAGGGGTCTAGAAATAGCCCCCCTCGGCTGCTCCCAGTCCACAGAGCCGCCTCCCAGCAGACGGGCCCAACTGCACAGCCCTCCCTGGCCCTGGAAGGGACCACTTGCTCCCATGTGGGGTAAGGCGGTGATGTGCTGGGGACGGCGGGGCACAGGGCGACTGGACCAAGGCTCTGCGGAAACAGCTTTGTCTCTATGAGGCTCGATTCCCTCATCCAGAATATAAAGATGCTGGAGATGGTTTCTAAGGTGCTCCTGCAATTCTCAATCTTCTGTTCCTGTGAGGAACATCTGCCTCTGTACCCCATTCCCATCCTGTTCTCAGGTCCCTAAGTTTAGCTTTATTCTAGAAGACTTGGATTCCAGCTGTCTCGGTGTGACTCTCTAACTTCTCCCAGCCTTTTCCTCACTGGTTTATAACCCTTCTAAAGGCTTCAGGGGATTAGGAACATTCTGCCTAGAGTAGGGCTTGGCATATAGCAGGTGCTCAATCAACAGGAGTTTTGCTCCCTTCCCTAAGGCAGGACTTCCCTGCTCCTCTTGCCCTCTTGCCCAAGGGGTGGGGTTGCTGAGCCCCAGCAGTATTTTCTTTAAGGGGGACCTTATCCTCTCCCTGTCCTCTGGGCTCCAAGCAAGAGGGCAGCCACACTCCAGAATGTCTGATGGCCACCCTGGTCCCTGCCGCCCCCCTCCTCGCAGGGTCCAGCCTCTCGAATGCCCTTCCCAGGCCCAGTACGCCCTGCAGTCTGCAGCCTGCAGCCCTGGCCTGGCTGGGGGTGGCGCTGGTTCTGCCTTCCAGCTTCCTGCTGGAGGACAGGGGAGGGCGTGAGCCTCCTCTTACCTGGGACCCAGAACCCCTTTGTCTGAAGCCAAGAGTACTGAGCTTGGGCCCAGAGCGCAAGGTCACTGAGGCTGGCTCATGGTAGCTTTGGGGGCGGGGTGGGGGCTGTGAAGGGGGGACAAAGGGCCACAAACGGAAAAAACAGCCCCTCCTGCATCTCCTGGCTCTGAGGCGGAAACCAGCCACAGCACTGAAAGTCTGAATCCTCAGCCCCCAGAGAGGCTGTTTCTTTGCCCCCTCTCACCACGGGAGACCTGGGGTTCTGCTCTGGGCCTCGGCAGGCAGGGCCAGCAGCGGGGGCGGCGGGGGGGGGGTTTGCTGCCGGGAAGAGGGGACCCCCGCAGGGCCAGCCGGCCCTGGGACGCGGGGAGGAAGCGGGGGCGCCGTGTAGGCAGCAGGCCTTTTAAGGTATGTCTCCCCAGACCTTCTCTGTCTATTCCTCGAGCTTCCTTGAGGCCCTCTTGTCCCACCAGAGCCAGCTCCCCAACTTTTTCTCGGCCTCCCGGAGCGGGGCTCCCCCTCCCACCCGCGCCGCGCCTCGCCTCCCTCCTTCCTCGGGGTCCCCGCACGCTGCACCCGTGAGGTTTTGGGCGGCCAGGAGGGGGCGCCCGCCCTCGGATCACAGCGCCCGGTGGCCCCTGGGACCTTCCTGCCCCGACCCTCCGTGGCGTTTGATTTATGGGGAATCACCTCCTCCTTAGAATGAAAGAAAGTCGGGGCTGAAGGGACTTGGAGAGGTGATGGGGTACCTGTGCAGCCCATCGATGGGGAAACTGAGGCCCAGGGAGCGGAGCAACTCACGCCAGAACCGAGACCAGGGTTCAGCGCCCTTGACTCCCCAGCCAGCTCGCTCATTTTCATTTTCACACCGCACCGCCTCGATGCGTGTTCCCGCACTTCCTCATTCCCTGGCCCCCATGCTCCCCCAAACAGAATTGCTTTTCCTCATGCGGTTTCCAACTGGCTTCCTTCTGGAATTTTCTCCCTGACAGACTCTGCGCATGCCCACTTGAGTGATATCGCGCACACACACACACACACACACACACTTTCCAGCCTGGCCCAGCAAAACAACAAACTGGGCTGCCTCAGAATGCAGCACTTGTCCTGAGTCAAGGAGGGTCAGCTGTTCTCTCGACACTCCCTCTGCAGTCCATCTGCTCCTGGCCCAGACCCAGAGCCACGGGCTGGGCCAGGTGGCTGTGTGCCTTCCAGGGTGGTCCTGGCAGGCTTACACATGACCTTAGGGTATCCTAGGTCCTGGGGGCAGGGGAGGCCAGGGTGCTTCTAACACATACCTGTTGGTCTGCGGCTCTGCTCTGCCAGGGGCCATCCCCAAATTCCCTTTAAGTGAACCCAAGTCTCCGTGACAGGATTGAGGCCGGTCGGCCTCAGAGGGCAGTCGCTAGGCCAGTACTGCGTTCAGTTATTCAGACAGGAGCTTTGTGCTGCCCTAATCTGGTCCCTTCCTAGTTGTATAATCTCAGGTAAGTAACCTAACCTCTGAACGCTCCGTCTCCCCATCTGAAAAATGGGGCTAATAGAAGTCTTCCACAGATGATCGCAAGGATTACATAAGAGAATTATATAAAGAGCAGGGCTTCTCCAAGTTTAATATGCATTGAAATCAGCAGGATCGCTTTCAAACGTAGGTTCTGATGAAGCAGGTCCAGGGTGGGACCTGAGATTCTGCATTTCTAACATCCCAGGTGAGGCCAAGAGACGCTGCTGGTCCATGGACCACTTTGAGTGGTGAGGACACAGAAGACTCAACACGCGCTCAGGATTCGGCAAGACAGAAAGCCACATTACCATCCCACTCCACCATCCCGATGGCCTTAATGCTAGGCGTGCAGGAGCAGTTCCAAGGCCACCACCTGCCTGTCCAGGTGGCTCTTGTCCTATTAGTCATCATCTCTCCCGCTCCTCCTTTCTCCTGGCTGTACCGTCAGGATGTGGTGCTCCTTCGTGTTCACAGGAGGACACCCAGGCCAAGACTGCCTTCAAGTCCTCCGTTTTTCCCGTATAGGAACTAATGAGAGGTGTTCCAGGAAAGATGGATGGGGCCCCTGCAGAGAGGCATGAGGGGAACCGAAAGGAGACCACAGCCAAGTCACTTCCTCCCTGGGGCCCCGGTCTCCTTCCTCCTTGGAACCAGCAGCTGAGTATGCATTCTGTGCGGCTGAAGGCGGGCCCAGCGGGCCAAGCCGCCAGTGGGCCACTGCCCACCACTCCAGGTAACAGCTCACCAGTCATCCGGACAATTCACAGTGACCTTCAGGGCTCCCAGCGCGGGTCCCTGCCAGCATCCCCACTGCCTGGAAAGCTGGGGCAACGCAGGAGTCTTCCAAGGCCAAATGTGGGAGATCAAGGACACCCGAAATGTTTTTGCCCACTGCACTCTGCCCTGAGCTTCTGAGAAGGATCCACTCAATGTGCGAAGGCCCCCAACCCAAGAGTCACTCGTGTAACCATCTCTCCCATTCCCGCTGTGTCCCTGGCATTCACCCATAGCTCTCCAGGTAACCACCCTCGTGCCCTCCCTCGGCGCCTGCAGCAGCCTCCTGACTGCTTATCCTGCTTCCCAGCCCCTCTGCTCTGTTCCATTCCAGGATCCAGATGGCAAAGGGATCTTTGCAAATGCAAAGCGGATCATGTCAGCCCCTGAGAGGGCAGCCTTGAAGCTGCGCTGGCCTGGGCTGCTGTCCCCTATCTCACACCCTTCGCCCTTCCTCCTCCCATTCCAGACTTCCGTCCTTCTGTCAGGCCCCTGGATACCCTGCTCCCTCCCACCTGGGAGCTGTTACACCTGTCCTCACCCCCTCCCTGGGTGCCCCTCCCCAGTGAACCCTTCAGCTTAGGTGTCCCGGCCCAGGCTTACTGGGGTCCCTCTGTCATAGTTCCTCAGAGAACCATGTGTATTTTCCCTCAGAGAACTGGTCTCTGTGTATAATCACGCATTTCTCATGAATATCTGTCTGTCCAGCAGACCGTATGGTCCTCCAGGGCAAGAGCCAGGTTTTGGTTAGTGATGGTCTCCCAAGCTCGTGGTACCCACCAAACGGGCGTTTAAAAACCCACCGCTCACTGACTGAAGGAGTTGCTCCTGAGAAGGAACAGAAGTGGAGGAGACAGGACAAACCCAAACCCAAAGCAAACCCTTGCGGGTTAAGAGCACCCTTGGAACCCTGGCTCCATCCCCCCAGGCAGGAGAGGTTGCCCCGGCCCTGGGCGGCAGCGGGGCCCCAGCCATGGGGAGGTCCCAGGAGCTGCCCATTTGGTGGGAAGGGCCCATGACGCCCTGATTCTGCTCTGGCACATGTGGCCTTGGTAACGGGACAGTGGCATCTTCTCCCTCGCCTCCTGTGCCACTCCTCTCAGGGCCCTCGGCCACTCCCACCAAGTGTCAGAACACATCCCAGGATGCACTCAGTTCAGGACCAGCCCACTGCAAGCCCCGTCCCAGAACAGCGGGGGCTACTGGATGGGTACACCGACTCTGAAGCTAGAGACCAAGACGGAATGAACCCTGGATGTGCCACGACCAGGCTGGGGGGGGGTCCCTGAGCAAGACGCTTTATCTCGTGAAGCCTCCGTTTTTTTTTCACCTTAAAAGAGGGATACTAATGCCTCTTGAAGAAGATTGTTTGGAAGCGTAAATAAAGCAATGAATGCAAAGGAGCTCAGAAAGCGCTTTGCACACGGTGGGGGCATCATAAACATTAGTTGAATGATAAATAAACCTGGAAGTCTCTTTTCTGGAGATGCTCTCTACCCTGCATGAGTATTAGGCTTGGATGCATGTGCAATTAAGTTATGCCAATTAATCAATTGACTCATTCCATCATGTACGCTTGGAAGGAAGACTCTGTGAATTTCAAATGCACATATGCAAAACAACCTGGCAGGGCCCGGGGAGGATCAAACGTGATAATGTATGAGAAAGTGCTTCGTAAACTGTGAAGCCCTGTACAACTGCTAGTTGTCCTCATTACTAACATGTTTACAGCTCGGCTGGCCCTGAAATCGCTGGCTTAACCTGAAAGAGAAAAGTGGGCAACTTTCCAGGACTCCAGGGCTAGGCCACAAAGTCCCCAGAGGAAGAGGCCTGGGCTGGGCAGTTCACACCACCCGCCCCACCTGTCCCTCCCCTCCCCCACTCTGTCACCATCAAGCTTCGGTCGAGTCCACTGAACTCCGGTGAGCTCAGGACAACTGCACTGGGCAAGGCTAGCCAGCCTTTAAGGCCCAGAAGGCCATCAAGCGCCCAGGCCGTGGCCACCAACACATAGATCCCTGAGAGCCGCAGCTCCTGTGGAAGTAAGCGAGCAGGCCAGGCAAAGGCCGAGGGAACCGAGGCATACAAGCAGCCGACGTGGGGACAGCCACCACCCCAGCAGAGCAGCCTCTGGCATTCTGCAAACTCACTGTTGCCAGATCTAGCTTTTGGGTGGTGGGTTGGTTTTTTTTTTTTTTTTTTCCCGTGAGAAGCCAAAACTCCAGATTTTTATGTGAAATTTCATTTTTTAAATACTGGAAACTTAATTTTTTTAAATGTTTAAAACACTACGCGGGCCAAATAAAACCTGTGGGCAGGCTCTAGGGCACGGCCTTGGCAGGTAGACCTTCGGCTTCCACGCTCAGCCGGGGCCTCCGGGCACCTGCCGGGCCCCCAAGCTCCGGACCCGCAGGGGACTCACCCTCCTCCGCAGGGGCTCCCCGGCCATCCTTGGGGGTGCAGCAGCCATTCTCCACAGCTCTGGAGGCTTCGGACGGGGTCTCGGCCGCGCCCTCTCCCTCCGCTGGGGCCCCGCCCTTCTGCCCCCCGGCGGGGCTCCCCTCCTCCGGCTGAGGCTCACTCCGCTTCTCCAAGTCCCCGTTGGGTAACAGCTCTGAGGGGCCTGAGTCCTGGGCCATGGACGGGGACTTGGAGGTCACCGCGGGGTCTTTCGGCGTGTCGCTGCTTTCCACCTGGAAGGAAAGGAACACGACGGGCGCGTCAGACCAGCGGTCTTAGCCCTTTTGCGTCCCTGACCCGGCTGAGATGCGGGTGCAGGTTACAACCCCTCTGTCCAGCAAACTGTGCTCATGTAAACGTCTACGCGGGTAAATGGGATTTTTCTCTCAGATTCAAGGGGTGCGTGGGCCTGACCCCCTGAAGTCAAGAGGCCTTGCCAGCCCTGTGCCACTGCAAGCCGCACCCCACCCCGGGCCCCACCCTCGCTCGCTGAGGCAACACGGGTCCCCAAGGTCTCTCTGTGGTCCCCACTGAAAACAGATGCTTCTCACGCATCCCTACTTCAAACCAGAACCACCTCCTCCTTAGAAGATTCTAGTAACCCCGGCTGACGTGACTGCTGTGTCAGAGCCCTCCTGGCTCTCCTCTTGGTCTCTCGAGCGGCTGCCTGGCCGGCTACCTGGCCGAGTGGAGGGTAATGTGAGAGGGGACCTCCTCTGGGCCCCAAAGCCTGGCGCAGTTGGTTCCCTCCGCTTCCGCCCCCCGGCCTTGCCCCAGGAGAGCCAAGGCCCCGGCCAGCCACCCGCAGTCTCTGCAGCGAGGCCTCCCTCGCACGCCACGCTGTGGTCCCCTTCCAAGAGGAAGTGCACTGCTTTGACCCCACGAGTCTCAGAGCTGAGCTCGCTACCAGAGTCACATTAGGAGTTGTCGTAACCGTCCACCAGGGTCTGTGCCCCGTGGGCAAAGCTCCTTTTCACTCATCACCCCTCCAGAGCCGCTCGAGCTCACTGGGGAGGCTGGCAGAGAATTTTGTGATTTACTCGAGGTCCCACACTCTGTAAGGACAGCGCCTGGCAAACACTTGGTCCTTGGCCATCTGGGGGAAGGTAGGCCAGGACATCTCAGAAGAAATGAGGGGGTCTGCTGGGGTAGAAGCAGCAAGAGTCCCCTGTGCTTGGCACTCTGCCACACCTGCGGGCACCAAATGAGCCCCAGCACTCTTCTCACCGACTCCCTGCAGAACGCCTGCCCAAAGGCTCCAGATGGCGCCTCAGCTTCCCCACCTGCAAGGTGAGATGGCTGGGCTAGACCAATGAAGCGCTTCCTTCTTTTTAAGTTTTTTTTTTTTTCTATTTATAAAAGTCAGATACATATTATAAAAATTCAAACCATAAAAATGAGTTGTGTTAAAAGGCTAAAGCTCATGTTTCTTTTCTTTTCTTTTTTTTTTTTTAGGGCTGCACCTGTGGCATATGGAAGTTCCCAGGCTAGGGGTTAAATTGAAGCTGTGGCTGCTGCCCTACACCACAGCCACAGCAAAACACGATCTGAGGAGTTCCCACTGTGGCGCAGCTGAAACAAATCTGACTGAAAACCATGAGGTTGCGGGTTCAATCCCTGGCCTCGCTCAGTGGGTTAAGGATCTGGCGTTGCCATGAGCTGTGGTGTAGGTCGCAGATATGGCTTGGATCCTGCGTTGCTGTGCCTGTGGCCTGGGCTGGCTGGCAGCTGTAGCTCCAATTCAACCCCCTAGCCTGGGAACCTCCATATGCCTCAGGTGCAGCCCTAAAAAGCAAAAAAAAAAAAAAAAAAAAAAAAAGAGAGAGAGAGAGAGAGAGATCCGAGCAGCATCTGTGACCTACACCACAGCTCGCAGCAACGCCAGATCCTTAACCCCCTGGAGCGAGGCCAGGGATTGAACCCATGTCCTCAGGGATACTAGTTGGGTTACTGCTGAGCCACAATGGGAACTAAAGCTCCTCCTTCAATCTCTACCTCCGAAATCACTCCCCACAGGGAACCATTACTAAGTTTGGCAAGTATCTTATCTAGACTTTTTCTCTAAGCATCTACAATCAGGCGTAAGTTACAGGTTTACACGTATGTATTCACACACACACATCTAGATCCAGGCTTTTTTTTCCTAAGGGGGATCATATTCATCTGTGCTGTAACTTGCTCTTTCACACAGCAAGTGCAGCGGGCATCTCTCCCCACCAGTGTGTACGGCTCTGGCTCATTCTGTGTCTTAGCTGCTGGACATTCTATTGAGTGGATGCTCCCTAATTTATTCAGACGCTCTCCTAATGGTGGGCCTTTGGGCCGATGTGCTTTCTGCGGCAGCGAACCCCTTGCACGTACAGCTTCGTGCCCCTGTGGATGTCTGGGGGCCGGAGTCCCAGCAGCGGACTGGCGAGGAGAGAGGGCCTGCGCAGCTCCCTGTGAGGAGATCCTGCCAAATTCCCTCCAGAGAGCTGCAGCCCCGAAGCGCCTCCCCGCGCCTGAGAGGGCGCTGGTTTCCCCAGACCCTGCCCGCACGCACGGCCTGCGAGGCCCTCCAACAGCCTCCGAGGCTGCTTCTGCTCCAAGGATCTAGGATCTCAACGCTGAGCCCACCGCTTATATGAGGAAACCCCGAGGCAGCAAACGGGGATGAGGGCTTGGGGGGAAAACGCAGAGTCCTCCTTGGAGGAGGCGCCCTACACAGAGCAGCATGAGGGTGAGCAGAGGGAACTCCGGAGGCCTCGCCTGGCCAAGCCGCTTTCTGGGGCCACGTGGGGCGGCTCGGGGCAGGCCCACTTCCAGGAAGAAAACCTCCCACGGAAAGCTGCAAATGTGTGCGCTCCCCAGCGCCGGGGGTGGGGGGGCTGCTGCAAGAGGAAGAGGAGGCCTCTGGCCTCTGGCGGAAGTCCTCCGCCGGGCTCGGGACCCGGGGCTGCAGCCAGCAGAGCCAGGAGGCCAAACACAGGATGGCCCGCAGAGCCAGCAGGGCCCGTCTCCGTCCTCAGCGGACGACCTACATGCTCCATCCAGGACGCAGCAGGTCCTGCCCGGCCCTCTGCTCAAGCCGGCAGGCTCCCTAGCCCGGGATGCCCATCCCGTGGGCATCCTGTCACTCCTCAGGGCTCCCCTTGTGAGAGTCGGATGGCCCAGGCAGCCGGAGAACGGGGCACGCCCGGGCCCCCACTGCCACCCTCAGGGCCAGCTATGCCAGGAGCCCCAGAGCCCCAGCCTCGGCACTTCCAGGGAGGTGGGCCTGGGGCTCCCGCTGGCCGACTCGGGCTGAGAGGCAAAGGTCAGCGCCGGTCTCTTACCACGGCCGTGTCCTCCTTTCCTCTAGCCACTTGCTTCCCCACAGACACCCCAGGTGGGGGCCCCACAAAGCTGCTCAGACAACTCCGCTGTCACTCACTTCCTGCCGGGGCCCACACGGCCCCTTCTCACCCTGGGACTCACTTCCTGTTGACTGCCAGCTCCCCAGCACCGAGACCCGGGAGGACCTGCTCCAAGGCCTGAGCCACCCTGACCAGGCAGCACCCCCCCCGGCCTGCCCTGGGGACCCCCGGCCGCAGCAGCGTGAGACACGCCATCCTTCCAGAGGCGGGCGGATGCGGGGCGGCGAGCAATCTGCCAGCTCCAGCCCCAGGCTTCGCTCCCGGCCTGAACGCCGCCCTGATCTCCCCATTCCGCACCCTCCTCTCTTCCCGACAGGCCGCCCCCGCTGCCCATCCTCTCCGGTCCTGCACGAGTCTGAGTCAACCAGAGCTCTGGGCTTAGGGGAGCTCTGACTAGCCTCCGTCAACCCTTTTTCAGGGGGGCGGGGGGGGCTGCGCCCGCAGCATATGGACTAGTTTCCAGGCTAGGGGTCAAATCAGAGCTGTAGTTGCCGGCCTACACCACAGCCCCGGCAATGCCGGATCCGAGCCACATCTGCGACCTACACCTGATGCCTGCGATGTCGGATCCTTAACCCACTGCATGAGGCCAGAGAGTGAACCTGCATCCTCGCGGACACTGTGTTGGGTTCTCAACCCGCTGAGCCACGGTGGGAACTCTGGCACCGTCAACCCGTGATCCATCTTACCCATCAAGAACCCCCACCCCCACCCCCGCTAGGAGTGGCTGGGGATCCACAGGCAAATGGACTGAAGTGACTCGGTCTCCAGGGAGGAGCTGGGGCAGCTCAGGTGAGAACAGGCCTGTGCCCTCCTCCCCACACCCCTGTCACCACCAGCTTGTCACCTCCTGGAAGAGGGGCTTTGCTTTACTGGGTCCGCGTAGGCACATGGCAGTGCTCCATATTCATAATTGACTCTTTTATGCCAAAGGCCTAGTCACCAGTGAGAGCGTCCCAATCACACGCCTGGGGGAGTTTCAATTTTGTTGCATGTCACATGTAACTGTTACAAACTCTGGTTTTGTTTGCTTTTATTCTTTACAGTTGCCTTGAAAGGAGACAGGGCACACCCTGAGACACTCATTTTTTTTTTTCTCCATGGCGGGGAGAGGCAGCCACAGAAGCCCCCGGCCCTTTTAGAAGGCACGCCAGCAGCTGGAGGTTACCCATCCACTTCCTTTGCTGCTCACCCGCAGGGGTGAGGGGAGGGCGGGAGTGGGGACAGAGTGGGAACGGCAGCCTTGAACCGCCTCACTGCTCCCTTGGGTGGGTGGGCCCGACAGATTTGAGTAAAGCTTGACCCCTCACCCACTGTGTGCCCACCTCCGCCCAGTTTGCCTCATGCTGGGTCTTCAAACCCTGCCCGCCACCTCCTGGGGTCCCTCAGAGTTTGGGGACCTGTGCCTTCCTTCCAGGCAAGACCCCTCCACCCAGGAGAACGCCTCCCACTCTCTGTGGTTCATCTACTCTTCAGTTATCCAAGCAGTGAAGGCGGTGGCTCCCAACTGGGGGCCATTTTGCCCCCCAACATTTGGCAAGATGTCTGAGACACTTTTGGTCACCACATTGTGGGGGGGACAGACTGCTGGCTTCTAGTGGGTAGGAGCCCAGGATGCTGCTGAATACCTCACACGATACAGGACAGCGCCCACGACAAAGACCCACGCAGCCCAAATGCCAATGGTGCTGCTGCTGAGCAGCCCTGGGCTGAGGACAGGGGCACTGACGAGGAGCTTTTCCTAAGGACCGTTTTTTATGTATTAGTAGTACTTTTTTTGGCTTTTTAGGGCTGCACCCAAGGCATATGGAGGTTCCCAGGCTAGGGGTTGAATTGGAGCTGCAGCTGCTGGCCTTCACCACAGCCACAGCAGTGCCAGATCTGAGCCATGTCTTCGACCTGCACCACAGCTCACAACAACGCTGGATCCTTAACCCACTGAGCGAGGCCAGGGATCGAACCTGCGTCCTCATGGATACTACTAGTCAGATTCGTTTCCGCTGAGCCAAGACGGGAGCTCCAGGATCTTTTTTTTTTTTTTTTTTAATTTTTTAAATTATGGTAAAATACACACAAAATCTACCACCTGAACCATTTTCAAGTGGACAAGGTAGTGACAGTACGTACATTCACATGGCTGTACACCCATTACCACTATCCATCTTCAAAACTTTTTCATCATCCCAAACTGAAACTCTGTACCCATTAAATAAAAACCCCCATTCACTCTCCCCACCAGCCCCTGGTGACCACTATTCTACTGTCTTTTTTTTTTTTTTTTCCCTTGGCCGTGCCTGCAGCACATGGGAGTTCCCGGGCCAGGGACTGAACCTGCACCACAGCAGCGACCTAAACCTTAAGCAAATCCTTAACCCACTGCACCACAAGAGAACGCCTCTATTTTCTGTCTTCTAAGGAACATTTTCAAGTCTGTCTGTCTGTCTCTTTCACACACACACATCCTTGGAAGGTATCTGTGCCAGGCCCCAGTCCTGGAAGCCCTCAGCTTTGGCCTCATCACCCGCGCCCCTGCCACAAAGGCCCTGGGGAGTTGGCAGGTGGCTGGTCCCAGCCTGACCCTGAAGGAGACTGGGGTGAAGGCCACTCCAGTGTTGACGCACCCCCACCAGCCCACCGCACCCCCCCTTGTTTTCAAAGGGCTTTCACACCCCATCTCATTAGAGCACGCCTCACGTGGTCCCTAATTATTTGTTTACTCTGTGTCTCCCTCCTAGTCTATGAACTTTGCCTTATTTATCTTTTTATTTCTCTTCCTTCCAACCACCCCCGACTGCTCCTCAGCACTAAGCATAGGACTGAGCATCGATCCGCTTATCCAATTAATAAACGTAATTATACAATTATCCTGATGGGTCATGTTCCTCTCACTTTGCCAAGGAAAAAGGCTCCAAGGTTTGCCTCAGGTCACATACCTTCTAAGTGGAAAAGTTTCCAGAATGACCCAGGTACAGGAGAGGCATTTGAAAGCTGGCTCCCCCTCTGGGCTGAGTCTCGGGAAAAGCCCAACCTCAAATCCCAAGGGTTCCAGGGAGGAAAAGGAGGCTTTGATGTGTCTAAGCAGGGCCAGGGAAAGGCTGCCGGCTGTTTCCTTGGCAGCAGCCACCACGACGAAAAGCCAGAGGCAAAGCAAGAAGGAACCTTCTGCAGTGAACCTGCCCAGGCCAAAGCCAAGGCCTCAGCACCACCACCCCCATCCGCCATCCCCTTCCCACTTTCTGACCAGGCTCCAGAAGCCCCCCTCCCTCAGGAAGGGGGGACTGTTTCCCAAGGAGGGGCTGAGGGCTGAGGCCCCAAATGGGGAAGTGATTTTTGAGGCCTTTTTAATAGTTATGATATTTACACATACAAAATAAAAACCTGGCAAGTAAGAGATGAGGGCCATTGTACAGGGAGAAAGGGCCCAGGGCCCAGGGCCCAGCTCAGCCCTGCACAGGCTCACCTGGGCCCAAGTGTGGAAAGGGGACCTGGGGACCATGCCCCTCCCACCAGTCCTGGCCTGGCTCTGGGCCCCTGACACACCCTCTCCGCCTGAGCCAGGAGCTGCCACTTCAAAGGGCCTTGGCGCCTAGACCCCGGGGCAGCTCTGGGGAGGGAGGCCCAGAGGCAGGTAGACGTGGAGGCGGCCTCACCTCGCCCTCCCCAGCCTTCCGGCCCCTCTGCCCCCTTACGGCCATTGCGCCCTTAAGGCCCTTGGCAGCACTCAGCTCTGTGCCAGGCGGGAACCCTGGCGGCCGGCCAGCTAGAGCCTCATGATTAAAGACACACAGACACACAATCACATGCACAGACACACAAGCAGAGCACCAAGGACATCCACTCACCAGCCCCAGGACAGGGATGTGCTCAGATACCCCAGAGCAATGTCAACAAAAACTCGCACATGCTCCCCCCTTCCCCACACCCACGTCCACTCCAGCCCCCCGGCTCCTGCGGGCCCAGCCGCTCCCCGTCAGGCCCTGGATTTTCCCAGGTTGACTCTAGTTTCAGGAAACAGCCCAACCGTCCACATAAAGCAGGGCAGCCCTGTCCCCTAAGCCTTGGCAGGGGGCCTGGACTCCCTGGTCTCCTCCGCTCCAGGCCTTCCTGCGGCCCCTTCCCCGGCAGCCCTCTGATCGGAGGGCCGGAAGTGGCCTTGGGCCTGGCAGAGCCAGAGAGGTCCCAGGCCCGAGAGGGGCCCCCACGCCTCCCTGCTCAGCCTTCCAGGGCCAAGTGGAGTCAGGCCCCAAGACTTGGGACAGAACCTGGACCTTCCAATTTCTTCTCCCTAGTGGAGTGGCTAAAAGGGCCACCGGGGCGAGGGGGGGAGCAGCAAGGGACAGAAGGGCCAACTCTGGAAAGTCTGACCCCAGCTTGGGTACAACTCCTAGGTCCTACCATTTCCCTCCACCACTGAGGCAGGGACCTGCCTTCCCACCCTCCTCCCCAGAGATCTCCAGCGTGTGTGTGTGTGTGTGTGTGTGTGTCTCTCTCTCTCTCCAGATGGAGGATGGAACTTCAGGGAGAATTAGAGGTCACTCATCCGGGGCCCTATTGGCCATGGCAAATGGATGCAAGAACGAACACGCCTGGTGGGTGGCACCCCCAACACACACACCAGGTTCTGCTTCCAACAGGGACACCTGTCCACCTGGAAGAGGGCCTGCCTGTGCGCTTTGAAGTCAACCTCAAAGGATTTCAGGGTGAGCTGGAGGCTCCCTTGAAAAGGCCATTATGTAGCGAGGATCCACGGCGCATTTAAGTAAACCTCTTTTGAGGTTACGTCTCTTTTCGGCCTCTACAATCCAGGCCTAGGGTGACAGGTTTGGTGAGAAGGGAACCCACCATGGAAAATGAGGCTTTCTTTTCTGAGCTTCATGTGCCTTTCTAAAGTTTCTGATGGGTGTCCCCCACCCCCACCCACCCCCGCTGGGGCGTGCTCATCCTGCCCCACCCTGCAACGCGACTTCAGAGCTTTAAGCACGTCGACCTCATGGCTGGGCCATGGTCTCTCCAGCCTGAGAGCCCTCATCTCTTTAGCCTGTCCTCACTTGGCAGCCTTGCCTCCCCCGATCCATTTAGCTGCCCTTCTCTGGAGCCTTTCCAGCTCCCTTATGTCTTTCTTGAGGTGGCAGAACCCAAACGCACCAAACCCTCTAGGTGAGGATGATGAAAGAAGAGCAAGGTCAACAACTCGGCCCAGGTGCGAGCAGCAGGGGTGATGCAGGTGCAGCCCGGGCTCTGAAGGAGCCCCTGGGCATCCTAGGAAGCCCACGGGGGCCGGGACCCGAGGGAATGAACGCCTCTCGCTGGAGGTGGCCTGGGACGTGTGGCTCTGGGGCGGGGGCCACGGAGGGATGAAAACAAACAGGGATTCGGGGGAAAAAACGGGATGGAGATTCTGATATTTCACTCAGATGCTCCCCCAGTAAGAGCAGCCTCCCCAAGGGCCCCTGGCAAACCTGCTCCTTCCAGAGCTTTGGTTTCTGATGAAAACACTGCTGCTGTCCCTGGGGGCCTGCGCGTCTTCCTTCCTCTCCCTGGTCCACAGCCCTGCGGTGCAGGCCCCGCCAGCTCTGTCCTGCCACAGCTGTCCACAGCGGGCCCTAGGGGCGTTTTCTGGCCACCGCCCCACCCTGACTCCCTGTATCCTCGGATCCTCAACCTGTCCTGCTCACAGACGCCAGAGTGAGCTTCCCCAACGTGACTCCCACCACTTCCAGAAAACTTCCAGCCAAACAGCATGCTTTTGAGAGGATAAACTATAAACCCTCAGGCTGTGTGCAACCAACCAAGATGAAGGCATCCTTAAAGAAAACCCTCATCTGCTCAGCCGAGCCAGTCTGCTCACAGTCTGGGGCTGGGGCCCACCGCCCTGCACCCCGATGCTCCGGGAGGTCCCAGGTAGGAAAACCTCCCGCTTTCCTCCTCCAAATACGAGCCCCAAGGCTCAAGCCCAGCCCCGCCCCTCAACAAGTCTTTGGCTCTTGTCTAGACTGCAGGCCAGGCTCTTGGGTGCTGGATGCCTCGGCGAGCACTGATTTGACTGAACAGCTTGGGGAATGAGCAGACGAGGCTGCTGGGCACAGTTACAAGAAACGTCTCTAACCCTGTGAGGTGAACGACAGCCCTGCTTTCCACACACCTTCTAAAGCACGAGAAGGCAGGGGAGCGGGCAGCAGGTGCTGACAGCAGACTCACAGGCAGGAAGCCCCCTGAGGGGCTGGGGCCCAGGAACGGGAGAGACCCTTCCAGGAAGTTTTGTGCATAAAAACAAGGAGACACCAAGTCACTGAGTCGAGGTTCCGGGGGTTAGCAACAGGGCCCTTCTAACCTGGACGCCAAAACGGCCCCTGAGCTCTGTCTTAAGCATCAAAAGGTCATATTAGGTGGGCCAATGAGCCAATACTACTGGGTAACTCCCAACAGCTGAGGTAAACGGTACCCAGCTGATTTAGGCTGCCGAGGAGTGGTCCCAGGGCTTCAGAGCTCACAGCCCAGGTCTTCTGCTCCGAGTTGGAGCGGTTCTGCCCTCCTGAACTCGCTCACTCCGGGCGTTGTGTTGGAGGTTCAGCCTCTAACGAGGAGTAACTCTGGCTTTGGGCCGGTCTGGCTGAGCTCGGCGCCTGCTCTCAGCACCCCCTCCCCTCCCCCCTTTCTGGGTTATTCTTAGCAAGAGGTGACCTCAGAGTGCTCCCACTGAGCAAAAAATAACCCTGGAGGAAGTTGATGAGCATAAATCTTCAATGAATAAGTCCATATACCTAGTAAACAGGGCAGGGAGCCCCGAAGGACCGCTTCCCCCCAGGGTCTGGTGGGCGAGGTTACAAACGGGCCCTCCTAGAGCCCTAGCTGTAAGCAGCACGAGCAACAGAGGCGGTCGCAGGGCTGCCCGGGCCTGTGACCAGGCAGGAGCCGGCTTCAGACACCCTCCCTCGTCACGCTGCAGCGGCCTCGGAGCTGGTGAACAGGAAGATGCCTCTTCCGCCCAGCCTGAAGCTCGCACCCACGCGCAGGCCCCTACTCTCCGGCCAGCGGAGGCCAGCCCCGCACGCCGCTGACCCCTCCTCCGCTCCCGGGCACTGGCCAGCGCGCAGGCCCCAAGCCCAGGTGCCAGCTCCCCTCCTAGGCCCCGCCCAGCCCCGGGGCGGCTTCCTGTTTCCTGTTGCCGCTCCAGCTGCGAGCATCCTGGCTGTGCGGCCAGCGCCGCCGACCAGCGCTGCGGCCTGGTTTCGCGAGGCCCACCTCTCCCCCCTCAGCCGGCCGCAGCCTTTCCCACGGCCCCACAGGCTCCCTGGCATTTGGGTCAATCGCCCTGCTCGGTTCTATGGTCTCTGGATGCTTTTTGGAGCAGGCCTACACACTTTTTTCAAAGAGCCCTGCGTCTATATATTAGCTTAAAGGGAACCATGGACACTCTAGAGGCCATGGCTGGATGGCGAGGAGGAAGGGGCACAGGGGGCTGTGCAGTCCGGGCGTGGGGAGTCAAAGTCCAGCCCCTCCTCTCTGAACCTCAGTCTCTTCATCTGGATGTGGGGGCGGTGATGGCAGCAGCCCTCATCTACCCCCACAGGTTTGTTGTCAGGGTCAAGTGAGGTCACAGCGCAGAAAGCCTCTGAAGGCAGTAAATCGCTGCCCCTCTCTAAGCCCTTCCCTTCTTGGAGCAGGTGGACAGCATGACGTGGGGTGGTACCAAGTGGCGGACCTGGCGGAAGAGACAAGCTCTCTCCACCAACCTTCCCAACTACTTGCTTGAAAAGCCAGGCTTTGGTTTGGGTTTTTTAAATTCCCAATCCACCAGGAAGTGATACTTCTGTAAAATACAAAATCACGCCTGTGGCTGTGGC